>NC_054831.1:113413058-114022866 GCF_018345385.1 Vulpes lagopus | reverse complement strand
TACGAAGGAACACGACAGGGTTGTGAATTGTTATGCTGTTATAAGACCCTGACACAGCCTGGGGGTTCAGGGCTCCCCGCTCAGGAAGCCACACTTGCCCTGAAGGTTGCATTTTAGGTGGGGTACCCTAGAAGCTGTTGGGGCAATCTGTTGTTGGGAGTCTGTTGGGGCACCAGAAAACATCTGGAAGGGAGTGCAAGTGTCAGGGTAGGGCAGGGCGAAGCACTGCGAGGTTGGAGCCTCAGCCTAGCCCAGTCACCCCCAGGTAGTGCAGGGAGATGGGGTGGAGCGGGATGTGCTCTGCAGAACAGTTCACTGGACTAAAGGGTAGCCCAGGTCAGGAGGAGAGGTCAGCCCAGTGGTCTTCCTGACACCCCCAGAGCCATTCTAGTCCATGCAGGGCAATCCTCTGAAGCTGATGGTGGCTGCAGGCCCTCAGCAACCAACACTGACAGCTGCTGGAGGTGACATGACATGTCCCTGGGACAGGTGAGCTGAGGGATGCACCAAAGAGCATCCACTAGCTAGGCAGAGGGATCAGCATATGCAAAGGCAGTGAAACATTTGCTGCATTCAAGGAAGTGGGAGGGCCAGTTCTGGAACAAAAAAACCCAAAAAACAGAAAACAAAAACAACCCCCCCCCCCAAAAAAATGAGGGGACACTGGGAGCAATGCCCAGAGATGAGGTTGGGCTGGGCGGGACCTCAGGAGGCATGGCGGAAATGTTCAATTTTATTTGGGGCACCACAGAAGACCGTGGAAGTGGGCACACATCCAGGTTTGCATTTAGTCAAGAGTGCTTTCTGAAAGGAGAAAGGACTGTGGGTTTAGGAGACAGGGCAGGGGGAGCTAGGAGTCGAGGTGGACTTCACGATGGAGGGCTGCTGGTGGTGGCTTGGACTGCGTGCAGGCAAGGGGCTGGCGCAGTGGGATAATTTGAGAGTTATATAGGAGGAAGAATCTAAAGATGCCTGTGAATGACCCAGGAGGAGATGCTGAGCAGGAAGTTGAGTGCCTGTGTCTGGGGCTCAGGAGAGATGCTAGGTCTCCGAGGAGAGACTTTTGGTCTAGAGATGTCTTTGGAACCTCAGGAGTGAGTCAGACCACCCAGGGGGAGAGAACAGAGTGACTGAGAAGATAGAGCCTTGAGAACTTTCAATATCAAGGTCACTGGAGGATGAGGAAGCAGGAAAGGAGGCAGAAGAGTGCAAGCAGCCTGGGTGGGAGGAAGGCCAGGAGAGTGGGGCATGCCAGGAGGATGCCAGCGCCACAGCTGGCTGAGGGCATGTGGGGGAGCGAGTGACGCCAGGCTGCAGGGAGTGTGCAAGCTCTGCAGGGGTCTGTTCAGGGCTGGAAAGGGTGGATCAGATGAGTAGAATCATGCAGGCAAGAACACTGAGGTGGTGGGTGTTGGGGGTGACAGTCAGCAGCTCAGAAATAGTCCTGCAGGCTTGGGACATAGTCCACCATCACTCCTGGAAACCCTGCTCTGGGAACAGAGAGTCGCTGTGTGCTGTGGCTGTGGGCTTACTCTGTGCCACTCAGATCTCTAAGTTCCCTTAGTCCTGGATCTGCAAAAAACCAGCGTATGTCTCTTCTGCTTGTTATTTGCAGCTGCAGAAACAGGACTAGGCTACTTCCTTTCAAATTTGGTTGGTTCTGGGGAACTACTTCTGATGTTGTGTCAGTGACTGATCAGGTTTTATTTTAAATATATGTGTATATGTTAGGTTTTTCTTGACTCAGTTATTGAATTTTAAGCTTCACTCTTTCTTAATTTGCATTAACATGCCAGTTATAGATAAAATTGAAAATACAGATAGGCATAAGGAAGAAATTTTATTTTTATTTTTTTTAAAGATTTATTTATTCATGAGAGACACAGAGAGAGACAGAGACACAGGCAGAGGGAGAAGCAGGCTCCCTGCGGGGAGCCTGGTGTAGTACTCAATCCCAGGACTCTGGGATCACACCCTATGCTGAAGGTGGATGCTCAACCGCTGAGCCACCCAGGCGTCTCATAAGGAAGAAAATTTAAATTGTTTATATTCCCACCACTGTCTTTAACATTTTGGAATATGTCATTTGAGATATTTTCCAAACCGTTTTCCAATTAGAGTTTGGTAGAGATTCTCATCTTGCCTCAGGAGGTATGTTCGTGATGCTCCATTATTGCATATTCTAAAGCCTGGCTACACAAAGTATGGTCTGTAAACTAGCTGCATTGGTGGTACTGGGGAGCTTGGGAGAAATGCAGAATTTCTGGGCTCCCCTTCAGAACTATGGAATCAGAACCTACATTTTTAACATGAGCCATGGAGATTCATATGCATGTGTTAAAGTTTGAAAAGTGCTGTTGTAGAACATTGGTGTATACCTAGGCTTTTTATTTTCTTGGACAAGGAACAGGAAGCCTCTAGGTTAGAACAATTAGACACACACACACACACACACACACACACACACAAAGAACAATTAGACCCAAAAGGAGAGCTTTCACAAAGCCAGATATATACCTGTGTTTGTTTGTTTGCTTTTGGTTGTTGTTGATTCTTTCAGATTTTCTACATAGATAATCATGTAAATCTGTGAACCAAGACAATTTCTTCCTTCCCAATCTGTATTTTCTTTTCCTGTCTTACTGCATTGGCTAGAACTTCCAGCATGATGTTGAAAAGGAGTGGTGGGAAGGGACTGCCTTGCCTTGTACCTGGTCTTAGAGGGAATGTTTGAGTTTCTTACCATTAAGAATGCTGTTAGCTAGCTGTAGGTTTTTTGGTAAGTATTCTTTATCAAGATGAAGAAGTTCTCCTCTATCCCTCTTTCCTGAGAGTTTTTTCTTTTTCTTTTTTTAAATCATGAATGGATGCTGAATTTTGTCAAGCACTTTTCTGCTTCTACTGGTACGATCATGTTATTTTTCCTCTTTAGACTGCTGATGAACTACATTAAGTGATTTTTGACTGCTAAACTAGCCTTGTAATCTTGGAAAAATCCCACCAAATTGTTGAGTATAATTCTTTTATACACTATTGCATTTGATTTGCTGATATTTTGTTGAGGATTTTTGTATCCATGTTCATGAAAGAGATTGGTCTGCAGTTTTCTTTTCTTTTCTTCTTTTTTTTTTTTTGTAATGTCTTTGGTCTTGGTACGGCTGGCCTCGTTGAATGAGTTAAGAAGTAGTCCCTCTGTTTCTATCCTCTGAAATTATAGAGGATTCATATAATTTTTTTTCTTAAATGTTTGATAGGTTTCGGCAGTGAACCCATCTGGGACTGGTACTTTCTCTTTTGGAAAGCGTTTTTTTTTTTTTTTGTAGTTTGTTTTGTTTTGTTTTGTTTTGTTTTTGTTTGTTTATTTTCTTCAGTAGGTAAGGGCCTATTCAGATCATCTGTTCCTTCTGTGTGAGTTTGGCAAATTGTGTCCTTCAAGGAATTTGTCCATTTCATCTAGGTTTCAAATTTGTGGGAGTAGAGTTGTTCACAGTATTCTTTTATTATACTTTTAATGTCCATTGGATCTGTAGTGATGCCCTCTCTTTCATTTCTGATATTAGTAATTTCTGTCCTTGCTCTTTTTTCCCTTAGTCTCACTAGAGGCTTATTGATTTTATTGACCTTTTCAAAGAGCTAATTTTTGTTTTCATTGATTTTCTTTGTTGATTTCGTATATAACTAATTTTTATACCTTGGAAACAAATACATCAAAATTTGGGTCTTCATTGATTCTAAAAGGTAAATGTTAAACTTTTAACTGAAAAGATAAAACACATTTGTACCAACAAGATACTGCTTTTGTTTCTTATATACAGGAGTTTTGCTTATGACTTCTTTTGAAATGAGAAGTTGCTAAAGATCTTTGAAAACCATTCCATGATATGATCTCCAGGGGCCCTTTCATGGCTCTGTGATTCAGTTAGATAAAATACTGTTGTGATCAAATGTTTAAAAAATATCTCTCTCAGTAAACCATATAAAGTCATGCAGATTAGTCAAGTTTGGATGTGTGGTTGGATAAAGTCATCTAGAATACAATACAGGATAAGAGCACAGCACTAGAATTCAGGATGCCTGGTTCCTACCCTTGTATCACTCAGCTTCCATTCGATAGAATGCTTTTGTTTGGTAGTATCTGAAACCTACCTCTGATGAGGCTGAGCTTCAGCTAATGCTACATCCAGGATTTCAAGTGATGTCACAGGATTCAGACTTTCTCTATCTTTTGGCTTGCTTCCTCTGCACTCATCTTATTTTGAGACAGGCTCTAATGGCCCCTAACAGCTCCAGGCTGACATCCTCATAGATCCAGTTCAGAGAAAAGAGAATATTTCTGTCCCCAGTGGTCTGGCAAAAAGTCCTGGGGTTATTTGATCAAGCCAATTTAGATCTTGTGCCCACTCTGAACCAATCACCATGAAATGGTGGGGTAGCTATAATAGTAGTAGAATTCAATGAGAAGCCAAATCTTGTCTAGCCCTGGAGCCTGAGTAGGGGGTTGGCGCCACCTAAATCATATGGCCTAAGTTGTGGTACCAAGAATAGTTAAGATGCTGTTACCACAGGATTGGAGAATGAATGCTGGATAGGCAAAGCAACTCAGTAGAAACAAAAACAGTTTCTAAACCCAGCTCTCTACCTGTCTTGAGGGGACTTCAGTTATGAGGGCTGATGAAAGAAGGATGTGTACAATGGCGGGGGGAGGGGGGAGACTAGTAGCTGCTCTGAGATGGATGGAGCCCAGAGACACATTGCTGTGTAAACTTGGCCGGCAGGCAATACCTGGTTGAATAAAAACACATGGTATTTAACAAACACAACAGGCTTCACAAAATGTGAACTCTTGCCCCTCATGAGACTGGTCACCAATAAAGAGCAGGCAGAGAGACTCTTTCTGACTCATCACATTCTGGTTGGCCTGGTTGACTCTTGCTCTGCTCATCCGAGAGGCAAATGTGCCCATTTGCTTGGGGAAATGCCACAGGGGAAGCTCTTTCTGCTTCTTTCTCTGCTGTGATCTTGTCTTTCAGAGGCCAGTAGGGATCAGACTTGGAACTGCTGACATCGTTAGCCTCAGGAGAAAATTTGTGAGGCTCAGCCAGATCTATTTTTACAATGTCATTGAGTTATTCACACTTGGAACTGCTGATGGTCTGTTGTAATTGTTTAACCCTACATGTAGGTAATTTGGAAGGTGCTGATTAATGAATGGCCATCTCTTTCTGGTTCCTAAGGCAGAAAAAGGAAAAACAAAAGTTTCCCCCTTTATTCAGGGGAGAAAAGCTTGGATCGGGGGATACAGGCTTCTCCTTCATCCCTGCCTGGTCAGCTTTCGCTTGGGTAACGTCCCATCCTCAAAGCCTTTCTAGATGCCATTAGAAGGAAATAGCCACTCATCTGTGTGCCCTTGACATTGATTTAGCAAAAGCCACCATGTCTTCCAGCTTCCACTCTGCCCTACTCTCAATCATCCACTCTCCCCACAACAGCCAGAGGGAACTTTATGAATGTGGATGAGCTTAGCCTGTACTGTTGTCCTGTTCACAGCCCTTTGGTGGTCTCCCTTCACACTCAGATAAAACCTGAGCTTTTGTCCAGGCTCCAGGCCCCCCTCTCTGACTCATCTTGCACCATGATACCCTTGGACTCATGACACTCAGAAATAATTTTCCTAATTTTAGTCCCTTGAACATGCTTACTCTTCTACCATGCAGGGCCTCCATACAGGCTGTTCCCTTACTCTGGAATGTTCTTCCCATGCTCTTCATATGGCTCGCTCCTTCTCATCTTTTACTATGTTAGAAAGATAACTCTCCAAATGAGTTAATGCTTAAATGAGTCTCCTTTTAGTTTCTTTCATAGCGCTTTATACATTTTCTTTTTCCTTGAAACATCGCATTTGTAATTACCTATTTGTTTATCAGTCTACCCATTAGACTGAGAGCTTCATGAAGGCGAGAGCTGTGTCTATTTTTCTGGTTTGTTCAGGTGCTGAATCCTCTGCACCTGACACTTAGCAGGTACATATGCACTTTTTATTAGAGGGTTGAAATATTCTCTTATGGTAGGCAAGACTTACTTCTGTGTTCTTCTTTCTGGCCAAGACTGATTTCTTCTCCCAAGAAGGGAGTAGGGGGGTAGGGGGTTGTGTCACTCTTACCTCTGGCTCCCTCAAAGCACTCATCATGGTGTTTAGCCCACAGTAGGGGCCTGGGGGGTGGGTGTTGCTAAGTGAATTCACATTACATGTACTCTTCCTCTCTCTCCTAAGGGAATGGCCAGCCACTCCTGAAACAGGCATAAATAATGATCTATAGGACAAGACTTCAGAGTTGCCAAGCCACTGCTAATCTAAAACTCTCCTCTGCTGCTGTGCTGTGGTCTCTGTGTTTCTACCACAACAGAGCCAGGACAGGCTCTAAGAATCATCTTTCAAGATGCAGCACATCTGGACAGCCCTTGAGCCCATGCTTTCACTTCAAGAGGTCTTCATTAAGCAAATAGTGATTGTGTTAGGTTTGTGGGGGGACCTCAGATAGGAACAAGATACAGCCCCTGACCTCAGGAGGCTCAAAGTTTAGTAGAACAGGAGCACAACCTGCCCCTTTCTAGCTGTATGGCCTTGGACCCATACTTCTCCAAAGCTTCGGTTTCCTCATCTATAAAATGGGCTTAAAAATGTACCAACATCACTGCTTATAATTCAGTGAGTTGATGCGTGGAAAGTGCTGAGGACAGGGTGGGGCTCCATAAGGCATGGCGGTAAGCACGGCAGTAGGTCTCAGCTGCTCAGGTTGGGACAGGAGTCACCTACCTGCAGCCCTCTGACCGCCTCCTGCTTACCATCATCCCTAGGCAAGGCTGCCCTCTGGTGGTAACGACGCAGAATGACCACCCGGCCTCGGCACCTGTCCGGCTCCATCCCGCCACCCATCCCAGTTTTGGCCTTCTGCTTGTCTGGTCCGAGACTCTTCCCAGACCGTCCCCTTTGCTAGGTTTCCAAGGTGGCCCTTTCTGGTCAAGGGGGTTCTCAGGTTGCCCAGAGCTAAAAGGCAAGGCAGGACAGAGGCAGAGCGAAGCCTCAGTGCTTAGTGGTTGCTCAGACCCATCTAGCACCAAATTCCCTCTTTCTCAAAGAACAGGACCCCGAGTTCCGCCTGAGGCGCCTTGGTTCCCCGCATGACCCAAGCCTGCCAATGAGGATACCACAGCTGTCCGGGCCAGTGATTGGCTCAGGGGTAGGCATCTGACTGGGGTCTGGCCAGTGAGAATATCACAGCCCCTGACTTAGTGATTGGTGCAGAGGTTGGGCACGTGACTAAGGCTCACCTGTGGTGGGAGGGTTTGGAGAAAAGGTTTCCCGTGAGGTCCCTAAGCTTGTAGGATGTGAGCCTAGAGCTTCTGGGGGCCTGAGAATAAAGGCAACGTGGGAAAAGCAGAGCCTAGAGCCAGTATCCTGGTGACAGTACTGGAATTCCGGGATCATCAGCATCTTAGACTTTTAAATCCGGTGGGAAAATAAATTTTCCTTTTGAGTTTGGCTACTTTGAACTGGATTCCTGTTATTTGCACCTCGGAGTACACACCGCATGCCATACACACCCCTGACACACATCCACACTTCATTCATTGCCTCTTCTCTGGAAACTGAGCCCTGCTTATTCCCCCAGAGTCTTAGGAATGGGGGTAACAAGGCTGGCTCCTTGCTTACATGCTTTTGAGAGCAGCAAGACCAGCTACATCATCTATGGGGTCCAGAGCAAAATGAAATCATGGGGTCCTTTGTTTAAAATTATTAGGAATTTCAAGATTGTCATAGCTGAACATTAAGCCAAGTGGGAATGCCTGTGTCACTGCACAGGTGGCTCGCTCATAAAAGCAGCCCTGGTTCTCAGTCCATGGCCATTTAGGCTTTTATTGAGGAAACTGCCACATAAGCCACTGTAAAATAGTTCAGTTTAAGATGTTCTGAGGGGCCAGGGCCTTGCTCCTTAGAAATAGAATCTTTGGCAGGGAACCAGGTTTGATGAGTGCTCACCATGACAAGACCCTTGAAGGGAGGTGGCAATGAGTGGGAAATGGCACCATTGTGCCTGTGGTCACAAAGGAAGACTGTCTTACCTGGAAGGGAAGAGAGGTCCTGGGACTGGAAATATCTCAAGCTTGGGCATGTGAATGGGAGCAGAGGGAAGGTGCTGGTTGGGCTCCCTGTCAGTTTTAAGGAGGAAGGAGGAAGAGTTGGGGGTCCACATTTTGTAAAAAGCAGAATCAGGAGTCAAAGAAGCTTGCCAGAAAAAAAAAAAAAAAAAAAAAGAAGCTTGCCAGGAGGCTTGCTGGTGTTGTGGCTCTGCCACCAGAAAGACCTGGGGTTGACTTCCACTTTGACTAGTTAGGAGCTTAGCGATCTTGGGCAAGTCACTTGACCTTTCTAAGTACAGTTTTGTGTAATGGAAAACAACAATGATATTGCCCCTAGTTTGTGGTGAGCGCACAGTGGGATAATGTTTGTGAAAAACCCTTTATAAACTAAACTATAAAAATGTAGCCATCATACATCAATTCTAAGATTTTTTTTAACATTTCATATTTCTGAAATTGGGATGAATTGCAATCTATGGTACAACATAATTTAATTGGTGACTTTTGGTTTTTCTTGGTGATTCATAAAATAATTGTGTATTGGAATCAGTGGCATCTCATGAACAGATTTGATGGATCATAGTTGAAATAGTAATCAATGTCCTTTCCTCCGCCACTGCTACCCTTGCCCATGAACTCTCAGAAATTGGAAGTGACACCTTTTCATGTGTGTGTGCCTCCTTTGAGCCTGGCACAACGTCTGGCAGAGTCAGTGCTCCATTAATGCTTTATATTCTGATAAGGGCAAGTGCCCAGCTAAAAGTTTTGGCTGGAAGGACTTTGGACAAGCCCAAGGCAACCTTCTCACCTTCCAATTCATTTGGCAGTGTGGGCGTAAGGAACGGTCATTGGCATATTTTTCTTGCCACCCAGTATCTATTCACCTTTCTTTCTTTGTTTTTAAGTTTTTATTCATTTGTTCAAAGGAGGGAGGGAGGGAGAAATAGAGATAGAGATAGAGATAGAGAAGAGAGAGAGAGAAAGAGAGAGAGAGAGAGAGAGAAAAAGGTGCAGAGGGAGAAGCAGGCTCCCAACTGAGCAGGGAGCCCAATGTAAGGCTTGATCCCAGGAACCTGGGATCATGATCTGAACTGAAGGCAGAGAGTTAACTCACTGAGCCACCCAGGTGCCCCCACTGCATCCTTGACACCCCTCATGCCCCCACCCCACCATCTCCCCACTTCAAATTAATTCAATTAGCAAAGGACATGCCTCTGGCCTCAGTGATAGGTCCAGGGACAAACATGATCCAATCAGAACCTTGGAGATGCCATGAGATTTTTGCTGGTGTAGCAGCCTCTGTCTGTGCCCCACCATAACCCTTTGGCATTTGACATTTCCATGAACACTGGCTGAGATTCCAACTGCCAGTCCTTGGGACTCTGCCTGAGGGCTCTCTCAGGCTCCTTGGCCCCTCTGTATTCAGGCATGCAGCAGGCCAGAGGGTCAGGGGGTCAGTGCCATCAAGGAGAAGCCAGGGCTGGGGCCAAGGTGAGGCAAATGAAGTGCCTAGGGTGCAAGATGTGAGGAGTCCTAGATCCCATCTGGAGCAGCCCTCAAGCAGTGCCGATGGAGACTGGTGGATAAATGCTGCGATTCCCTTTGGGGTGCATGCCTGACCCGGTCTCTCATAGCTCCCTGGTGTGATCAGGCTCTGGCTGCCCACACAGATAACTGGCTCCAGAGCACACCCTTTATTGACTTCATTCCCTACCAGTGTTTCCTGTGATCACGTCCCAGCAAACCACTCGTCCTCAAATCCTTGTCTCAGTGTTTGCTTCAGGGCGGGCCCAAACCAAGACACAAGGACTCCTCCTGTTGGCTGTGGTTAAGGAAGGATGCAGCTCTAGGAGCTGCCAGCAGCTGTCTTGCTAGCCGTGAGGGGCAACACCTCCAAGAATATGCTGACATGGAGGAGAGCAGAGCTGAGAAATGGCAAGTGATGTGATTTTAATGAAGTTCTGCTCTAAGGATCACACATTGCAGTTCAGACACTTTATGAAATGCCCCATTAGATCTCTCTGTGCGACTGTTTTTTTTTTTTTTTTTCTCTTATAGCCTCACGACAGAATTAGTCTCCTTTGGGATTCACCATTTTGGAAATCGTTCAGATGTGGGTGGGGAATTGTAAAGAAAAAGTAGAAAAGAGTGCATGCATGTTAGGGTGGGATGTGGTGTGCATGTGTGTATGCATGTTTGTGCTTCTTGGCCAGACTCATCTCATGGGCTCCAAAATCAGGAGATGCAGTACAGCCTTGTCTACTGGGAAATCACATGGGAACCCAAAACCCATCAGTGGAGGCCTCCTCCCCCTCTCTCATCTTTTTTTTTTTCTTGCAGCAACTTTGTGTCTGTCTCATTGCTGCCGTTCTCACTCATCTGTCTCTTTCTCCTTCTCTCTGCCTCCTTCCACCACTCTTTGAGGCCAAATATGATCATCAATCCTCTCTGCCTGACAGCTTGACCCCCAGTTCAAATTCTCCACTGAGAACCTGACAGGCTCCGTTCATCTGCCAATAGATAAGCTTCCCTTGTGCCACGTCCTACCCCTTGTCCAATCAGCTGTGGCCATGGTGCTGGGGCAGGGCCTCAGGGAGCGCCGCCAAAGAAATATCCTCCACGGCTCCACCCCTTACAGGTGCCTGCTTCGGAAGCCTCAGGGCAGCATCTGGGAGGGAAGATAATGATGATAAAAATAAGAGCCATTTCTTTAAATCAAGCAAAGTAGGCATGAGACACTTATTACCTCTTTTATAATAAAATTTTATTTAAGTATAACAGGTGCACAGATATTAAGTGTACAGCTGAACACGTGTATTACTTTTTTTTTTTTTTTTTTTTTTTTTTTAGCTCTGATGGTAGCCTCAGGATACAGGTGCAGTTACTATCCTCTCCGATGTGCCGGCCTGAAAAGAGGCTCCATGCAATCCATCGACTCCCCTACGGAGTGGATCTAGGATTTGAATCCAGGCAGTTCAACCCTAGCATCTGAGTGCACAACCCATCACTGCATGCTGCTTGTGTCACAGGTCACCTTCAGGGATGGGCATAATGTGTGGTCCCTGGGCAGCCGCAGGGAGACAGAGCAGGTGACATTAACTTCCGAAGTGTGCAAGGTGGTGGGTGGAGGAAGTACCTACCGAGCGCGGCTCCCCCGTCTAAGCGGTCCTTCCCTCTGCCCCTCCTGGTCACTTGGTGCCTTCCTCTGCTTTGCCCGGGGAGCACAGGCGCAGCTGGAGGCAGCCTCTGGGAACCACTGAGCGGCTTTATGATGTGCAGATGGTGTTTCCGCTGAGCCCCTCGCTTTTTATGTCGGTGGCCTCTGGGAGCTGGGCCAGGCCAGATGTCCCTGATCGTGAGAAAGCCTCCCCTGGCAAGGCTGGCATAAGATACCAGCGACTGGGGCCTCGGGCCAGCTCTGGCTTGGATTCTTTGGTGAGGGGGCTTGGCTCGATGCTTGCGAGGTGATGATTCTGTGTCATTTGTGTCCAGCCCTGTGGATTTCGATGGTGTGTCTGCAAAGCCAGGAATATCACTTCTGAGTCTACAGACAGATAGAGATACTGCACAGCTAGCTTTTCAAAGCGACTCTACATTGATCTCTTTTTTCCATATATGTTGTTTTATCTGACTCTCAAGCTATCTATGGGCACAGACTGCCTCTCCCATCAGAGGAGGTGCCCTCCTGGGACAGGAACACCCCCCCCCCCATCAGTGATAGACTGGTCCAAGATCAAGAGCTGTGTGTCTCCTCCATCAGACTGGGAATTCCACAATCAGAGATAAATGTGTCTCTCCCATCAAACTAAGAGCCACTGGTATCAGGGAAAATGTGACTTTGCTATCTGTTCTCAGACTGGAAGTTCCCCAAATCAGGTAATTATGACTCTCCCAACAAACTAGGAGTTTCCAAGGTTGAGAACTATGTCTGTCTCTTCCATCAGACTGAAAATTCCCCAGGGAGGAGATTAGTGTCTTCCCTATCAGATCAGGAGCTCCTTGAGAATGGGAGGATTGCACCTCTTTATTTCTTGCCCTCCCTCCCCCCGAGTGTTCGACAAGGCTCTGCCTACAGAAGACACCTATTGTAGGAGAGAGGTCTGCTGATGACCCCAAGAGGCAGGCAACTTCCAGCCTGACCTTAGCAGACCTGCCCTTGGCCCAACCACCTGAGAAGGATAAGGGCAGTGTGGGCCAAAGTGAGTACTGCAGATACAAAGGTGAGGAAGACCAGCCGTGAAATGTATGGGCATCAGATAGTGTCTGTCTCGTGACCTACTGTAGCACCCAGCTTCTGGCTCAGGGCTTGCTCCCCTATAGGGGCTCAGTGATGATGGCGGAATGAATGAGTGAATGAATGGGATGGGTGAATGAATTAATGAGAGAGTGAATGAAGACCTGGTTCCTGCCCTTGAGAAGCTCATACTCTTTTAGGGAAGGAATGAAGCTCACTTCCTCTGTGTGCCTATATGAGTTGGACAGAATTTTCAGCTCTTTCACATATATCATCTTATCTAATCCTTAAAACAACCCTAGGGGATAAGTTCTATGTTCCCTATTTTATAAATGAGGACATTGGGGCTCAGGGAGGAAAAATGACCTGTTCAAGGTTGCACAGCTGAGATTTGAACAGAGAAGCTTTGGTTTCCAGACATGTGCCCTCTTTCTGGAAAATTATTGCCATTTAATTTCAGAGTTTCCCGAGACAGATGTGGATGAAATGGCTCATGAACTGAGAGAGAAGGAAGCTCAGAAAGGCTTTAAAGAAGGAGTGACATTGGGGATGGGTTCTGAAGCATGAATAGGAGTTCACCAGGTAGAGAAAGGAGGGACTACTCCAGAAGACTATCTTCAGGGTTTGATGGGCAGGATGCCCATTCCCACATGTGCTCATCTGTGGCCCTGCCTCTCCCAGAGCTTCACTTCCTTCCTCTCTTTGGGACGACATACAGAGGGAAGCCTAATCTCTTGTTGGCACATCACTGCCAAGGTGCCAGGAAATTTCTGCTGTGAGCCTCCCACCCTGGCGCCAGCTGTGCTCTTTGGAGGAAGGAAGGGTGGTTGGGCCAGTTGTGATGGAAAGGAAACCGAGAAGTTTCCTCTTTGGACCGTCTGAAAGGGGTGGTGTGGTGCAGGAGGAGCTGGGACCCTGGTCCTGCATCTGGCCAGAGGGAAGAGGCAAAGAGAGATAGGAGCAGGTGAATTGTCTCCAGGCCTGTGACCAGTGGCCATCTCTCTCTCTGGTTTAGAAAGCGGATGGTGATTTATCGAATCCCCTGTGAGCATGACCATCCCTTAGATTTCCGGGTCTGCTGTTTGAGGACAGGCAGGTGTTACATTCTCTTGGGTGGGAGTGCAGAATAGGTTTTCAATAGATACTTGGTTGCTGATGGATGGTCAGACTTTATGAGCTCATCATTTTGCTAAAACTGGATAGAATGAAGTTTGGCTCTTAGTTGAGCTCATTGGGGTCTGATGAGAATCACAGATTCAAGGAGGTCAGAAAGAAGGAGCAGGCCCTCTTGACCTGTGGCTTTTAAACTATATGTGTGTTTTAATCAGTAGGACCTTAAAAAAAAAAAAAAAAAGTTGGAGATTTTTACCTGAAGCCTGATGTGTAAGAGCTGAAAGCTCTGTGTGAAGGGAGGTGGGGGACCCAGAGGAGTACCTGCTTCATCTCTCCTTGGCCCCCTCAGGAACAGTCATGGAACCCCATCTCTCCCCAGCACCTGAATATCTCTGGAGTATTCCAACTCCTGAATGTCACCACGAGGATGGCTGAGGCACTGAGAGGGGAATGATTTGCCTGAGGTCATGTCACTAGTAGGCGTGTGGGGTAGGGCCCCCCAGATTCCTGCAATGAAGCTCAGTTTTTAGGGTGTGTCTGTTCAGTTGTGTTGCTGGCTCTGCAACCATCGCCTCCAGGCTCCCGTCCAGGCCAGAGGAGCGCCTATGACCCAAAGCTTCTGGCTCTGGGCACTGCTCCCCAATAGGATAAGAGAGACTCTGCCCATGAGCATGGACTAGGTCTGTTTTGTAGGAGGGCAAACCGAGCCCAGCAGGGGCCAGGCTCCAGGTAACACGGGGCAGGTGGGGTGTGCAGGCAGGGCTGGGTCAGAGCCGCCTTTGGTTCTGTCCCTCCAGGGTCTTTGCTTGTGCCAGGCTCAGCCAAGGGAGAGCCTCCCCGGGGCCCTGGCAGACAGCCGGAAGCCGTGAGAAGCAGGTTCCGATATGGAAGCTGCCAGGGCGTTACTAACGGGCTGTCGCTTGCAATTAGGGCCTCGGCCTTTCATCTCCCTGCCGCTCCCCTCCTGCTCAGGACAGCCTCACATCAGCTTCTGGGCCTGATTCAATCTGGCCGGTGTCAGGCGCCTCTGCTGAGATGGGACACCGGGCGGTGGGTGGGGGGCGCCGAGGCCAGCAGCCAGGGCCCGGCTCTGGGATCCAACGGTTGAGTTTCCCGGGGCTCATGTCCAGAGGCCTCGGGTCCATCCCTCGGCCCCCGGGAGCTGCCGGGGCCCCTGTCTCCCAGCCTTGTCCCCGGAAGGCTCCGTCCGCTCCAGCGAGGCCTGCCCGAGATGACCTAGGTGTTCTGGTGACTTCTGAGGGCCTGGCATGAAAGATAACACCCAAATCAACCAATCTGCCATTGTGGCTTTGAAGAGCCAGTCTCCATCACTTTATTTTGTCTTTCTGTCAGGTTTGCCAGATGGCTTGGGTCTTTCTGAGGCCCTGTACCGAGGGGGCGCAGAGAGAACTGGTACAGCTTCAAAGCTCCTTTTTAATCTTTAGCAACATCACAGCGGCTGGGAAACTGCCTGGGTTCCCACAAGTCTCTCCCACAAAAGAGGCGCGGCCGAGGCTCTAATGAAAGCCACATAAAGGGATGGCTGGAATCAGAAACAGAGGGAAGAGACCAGTCGCTAGTCTTTCTTGTAGCTGTTTCAAAAGAAATTCTAAGACAAATTATGGCTTTGGGTGTTTTTCTAAAAGGACTGACAGAGTGAGGAGCCGGGGGAGGATGCTTTGACCCCTCGGCACCCTTCCCCTTGCATAAAAGGCACAGGAGACTGAACAAAAGGCCGAAATACAACAATAAACTTGCGGCGTGCGCGCGTGGGGATGAAAGCCTCGCTGGCATAATTATGGGCGAGGGTGCGCCGGAGCGGGCGGGTGGCTTTACCTTGCCGCCAGCGCTATTAATGATGAGGCCCCCTCCTTTCTCTTCTCTGGAAGGGGTGCCTTTGGTTTTCGGGGACGGGTGGGGGGCGCTGCGCCACGCGGCTGACATCTGGCGCAGGCAGTGGCTCTGGGCTGCACTGCTCCCCAGCGCCCTCCCCGGCTGCCACCGCCCAGTCATCCGTTAGCCGGGGACACGTGTGCCACGGGTCATCCTCCCTCCCCACTTGGCCTCCTGGCAGGCCGCGCATCTATCTCTTGGGATCTTGGGAACCTTCGGTTCCAGCACCCCGCTGATCTTTTGCGGATCAGCCTTAGTCTACGGAATCAGGGGGGTGGGGAAGCCTGCACTGTCTTAACCCCCCAACCAATGGCCAAAAGGCCAGGCCTGCCTGGTGCCACTGTGCTTTCCCGTAGGGGTGGCACTGTCTGTTGCACTTTCTGCCTCCCCGCTGGTCATCTTACTAGTTTGCCGGGATGGCTGGTCAGCTTTTCATAAGGCCTGGAGGCAATGGGACAGCTAAGATTTCTAGAAAGAGGTGGGAAATTGGACAGGACAGGGGGCCTTCCAGAAGAAGGGCCAGGTGGACAGTTGGGGGTTGCTGAGCAGCATCCTCGTGAAAGCACCACTGTCTCACCACTGGTGAGGACCAGCAGAGTCACAGGACCGCAGAGATTGCAGACTGAGGTCTTTGAAAGGGCAGAGGGTAATCAAGGTCAAAGCCAGACCTCCAGTTCCTGTTCCACAAGAGGAATCAGATATCCTGAGAGAATGGGGGTCTTATGTGAGGTGGGGTCAGAAGAGAATTCAGATCCCATGCGGGAGATGGGCAGGGATCTGGCAGGGATCCCTCTGCCTTCTTTTGCCACTTTGCAGGGCTCAGTGGCCATGGGCCTTGGCTTCTGGAGCCTGACTGGAAGGTATTCCTGGGGCTCTCTGAGTATTGGACCCGTGGCCCAAAGTAGGGTCAAGTGAGGGGCATCCCCCATGGGAGTCTCTCTTCACTCACTCTGCCTCTGGAAGCTCTTACTCTGCATCAGGGGCTTGAGGGGAATTTTAACTGAACAAATACAGCTGCAGAACTCGTACTGCCTGATTGGTGGGGTCATGTCACCTCCCCTTCTTGCTTCCAGCTCTGGAGAGGAGAGTTAGATGTGTTGACAGTGGGTGCCTGTGGGAAGGGCAAGGGAGGACACGCCCCTATCTCCATCCCCTGCTTTCTGCTTTGCTCTCTTTCTGTGTGTCTCCCACTTTCTTCTTCTTTCTGTCTGCCTGTCTGTCTGTCTTCTCTCTATGCCTCTCCAGTGCTGGCCTGGCCTGGGGCTCTGGTTTCTGCTCTTGTCCCTGGAGGCCTTCATGGCCTCCTGTCTCCTGCAGGCCCCTGTTGCCTCATCTCCCTGTCACACCCGTCACTGGGTGAGGAGCTCAGGGTGCCTAGGAGTGGAGAACCCTGGCTGGCCGAGGAGTTGAGGCGAGCTGGTGAGGGCTGGTGAGCTGATGAGGGTTGGGTGTCACATCATCATATCATACTTTCCTTCCTTGGGGCAGAGCCAGGCAGAAGCTGCCTGCCAGGCCCTTGGGCTATTTTAATGAAGAATACCTTGGGCAGATTGGAGGTTGTAACCATATGGGTGCAGGTTTCTCTGGCTCTCCTATACATCCAGTGTGTGCTGCCCACCGCCAAGCTCCCCTTGTCCAAGGCATTGTGCAGTGGGGAGGGCATGGGTTCTGGGACTGTGCTCCTGAGTTTTCAATCCTGGGTCTTCATCTTCTTAGCCTGGGAGCCTTGGGCAAGCGACTTACCCTTTTGAGGCCTTACATTTCTCACCTGTAGAATGGGACTCATAATTGTACTTAGCTCAGTGGGTTGTCATGAGAAACAAGTGAGTTAATACACAGAAGTGCTTAGAATGGTATTTGGCACACTCAACAAACATGAGCTATATTGTTCTCCCCAGCCAGATCTCTTTAGCTATCATTGCTGGCAACAACGAAGTGGCTATTCCACTACATGGACCAGTCCTCATGCTTGGGTATTGTGGGGGTTCTATGGCTAATGATTGTCTTTTTTTCTTTCTTTTTGTCTTCTGGCAGCCAGCACTCTTTCCTGGGTGTGTGTGTGTGTGTGGGGTGGGGGGAGGCGGCTATTACATGTAGCTGTAAAGGTGGGGCAAAGGTGGGGCAAAAGTGAGGCAGGTGACCTTGGCCATGTGACACAGGCCTGGCCGGTCAAGAACCCTATTCCTCAGGCCACAGGGATTGATTGGCTCTGGGAAGGTCATATGACCTGAGGCCAGACAGTGACCTCAGAATTTTGCTGCCTGAAGTGTTAGGGAAGATGGTTTTCCATTCTCCGAGATCCCAAATTCTAAGGGTGACCTAAGCTGGAATCACTAGAAGCCTCCTTCTCCAGCTGCATGAAGGCAGCTACAGTATGAAGAAGGGAAGCCATTACATCAAGAACAGTAGAAATAAGATAAGAAGAGAAAGGGGAGGGGTGGAGAGAGAGAGAGAGAGAGAGAGAAAGGTACCTTGAATCCAGTCATGCTGGCACCTCTGTCCTGTGTGTGCTTACTGCTCATCCAATGACCTGTTACACTTAAAGAGGTTTGATGTGGGTTTTTTTTTGCCATTGAAAGGATCCTGATCAATGGTGGGACTAACTTGATTACCTGAGAGGTTTGCTCTTGGTCTCACAAAACTCCTGCTTACAGGAGCTCAAACTCTCCTCAACAGAGAAGCCACACCAGGAGGAGGGTGCTGAGGAGGACCTGCTGATGGATCAAGAGGCAGAGGAGTGGCTGGGATGGGAACCTGGAGTCAGTGTGGATTCAGCAGAATATGTACCTTCCTGGGGGTGGCAGCCCATCAAGCTGAGTTTGATTTTGGGATCTTGGAGAAAGGGAAAGGGGAGGGGGCAAGCATTCCAGGCAAGCTATTGGCTCAGAGGAGAGAAAACAGATGTATTAGAAGACCAGCAACTATATTCTGGTTTGGCTGAAATGTCAGGTAAGTGGGGGAAGAGAAACCAGGGGAAATAAGGCTGGAAAGTTCTCTCAAATTCAGAGTAGGGTGGGTCTTTAGTTTCAGGTCTAGGAGCTTCGATTTTATGGACCAGACAACAGGAAGTCATTGAAGTTCGTTTTTTTGTTTTGTTTTGTTTTTGAGTGGAAGTTGAAAGATTCAGAGCTATGCAGAGGACGGTTAATATGTGGAGGCTGAAGTTAGTGAGAAAGTTGGTTAGAAACCAAGTGAAAAATACTGGGAAGCTGGCATTGGATGGTGCTCTAGAATGGAGATGTGCACCTTGGGAATTTGTTGTCTTTATGCTCAGCATCCACTCTCACTTCTGGCAAGAACTTCTCGTTTTCCATGGGGAGAGCACTGCTTCCTCAAACTCAGTCTATGTAGTCTGGGTGAGACTGACCCCCCACCCAGACCTCGGGTATGGCGGGTGACCTTGGCCTCAGTCTATATGATCCAGGCACGCATGTGACCTTAGCCTAAGCCAACCCATTCTCCATCCCTCGGCTGCAGTCACAATGGCTGTGGGTCCCAATGAAAGTCAGGTCCACTTTTTTTTATAGGATGAGCTAGAGAAAGGAAATCCTATTTTCTAGTGGAGTTGTGGATGAGAAGAAATGAGTCCAGTGCTTCCAAGCCCCCAGGAGATAGAATGGAGTCACACAGAAAGAGGCAGAGTGACATACGGAGAGTGAGACCAAGTCCTGACACAAATTACTTAGTTGTTTAAAAGATGACTCCAAGATCACCAGGTAGGAAGAGGTGGGAAGCATTCTTGGCTGAAGTGAGAGCAGCCCCAGAGGGAGGTAGGTGGAGTCACAGGCTCTGATGTCAGCTGGCAAGTCCTTCAATCTCTCTGCCTCAGTTTGCTCATCTGAAAAGTGGACCCAGTGATGTCTACCTTGTAAGGTCTGTATGAAAATTATTGGCAGGACTTTTCTCCAAAGTGCCTGGCACATAGTTAATGCTTAAATAGTTGCTTTTCTACTGTTATTTTTGAGTGATTTTTTATTATTTTTTAAGGCATGGAGGCATGGAGGCCCATGGGATATGGGTATATTAGTCATCTTTCATTGCAAATAAAAGAAACCCAACCCCGAGTGGCTTAAGAAAAACAGAAGGAAATTGTTGGCTCACATATGAGTACAGTCCAAGGGACTAATGGATTTCAGGCATGGCTAGATGTAGGGGCTCACATTGTATCACCAGAATCTGTCTATCTCTCCATCTTTTGCTTCTGTTTTCCATGGTATAGGTTCTATTTCAGCGGTGTGCTGGAGCCAATTGTAAAACATTCAGGAATCTTGAATAGTTAAATCATTGGTAGCATGAAATTGCCCATGGTAGGAGTATTTATGTCATGGAAATTGGCAAACACTACAAATCAGGGCCTTTTTTTATTTTTATTTTTTGTGGGAGAGCTAGTTCACTAGCACATGACTGCTCCATTCTCCAAAAGGCAGTTCCCTTGCCTTAACAAGATGGCTGCTTGCAGCAACTGGCTGACATCCCACCATCTATGCAGCCCAAATGCGAAGCAAGTACTTCTTTTTCAGGGATTCCAGCAAATGTCCCAGGGTTGGGTCTCATTGGCCTGTCTTGGACCACAGGCCCATTAATGGAATAGTGACTTGAGCCAGAGTACCAGGGTGCTATATGGATTGGCTATACGGATTGGCACATGTCTTCTCTGGAGCTGGGAGATGGGGTCAGCTCCACCTGAACCATGTGGATTGAGTGGGTGGAACCATGTGGATGGTTCCCTTTATTGTAACAACCACAGAACCTGGCTGCCTAGAACGGGAAGTGTTTATTGCTTGCACATCTGTGGTTTGGCTGGAGGGTCTGGCCAGGCCGAGCCTGTCTGAGGCAGTTCACTGGAACAGCTCTGCTCCCATTCTCTGTTCTTCTCCTTCTGGGACCAGCTGATTAGCCCCGAATGTCCTCCTCAGGGTGATGGCAAAGTCACAAGACAAGAAACAGTGATGCCTGTGTGAGGCTGAGGCTCAGACTGGGCACACCATCACTTCTGCCTCAATATTTTCTCCAAAGCCACAGAACTGAGCCCAGAGCCAAGGGGTGGGGACATAAACTTTTCTTCTTTAGCAAGATAAACCATAAAGTCCAATGGTGAAGGGTTTAGATGCAGAGATGAGAGAAGGATCGGGAGCACTGAAAAAACTAGCACCTTCTCTAAAGAAAACCAGGCTGCTGTCAGTAGTGGAACAGATGCTGAGCGGGTATGAACAATGAATGCGTACTGAGGGTGTTGGGGAGACTGGGGATGGGTTTGGCTGTCCTATGGGGGGGGAGGGGAGAGGGTCAGAGGGAGCGCTGCCAGAGAAGAGAAGGCTAGAGCATAAGGTAAAGACATGACTGGAAAGGGCCTCCTGCCTCTGTGACACCACCTGTGTGAGCTAGATAACTGTTTTGGTCTGCAGACACAAGGGGGCTATCTTAATTTTAGTGTCCCCAGGAGCAGATCCTGAGCAAGGGTTTGAGTATACATTTATTTGGGAGGCAATGCCAAGAAACAATGGTAAGAAAGTGGGAAAATGAGCTGTAGTGTGTTGGCAAACTGGTTCTCTGAGGTTATGATTTTTCCCTTTTTTGAGAGAAAGAGAGAGAGAGAGATAGAGAGAGAGAGAGAGAGAGAGAGAGAGAGAGAGTGAGAGAGAACATGAGTTGGGGGAAGTGCAAAGGGAGAGGAGAGAGAGAATCCTAAGCAGGCTCCATACTTAGCCTGACTGAGGGCTTGATCTCATGACCCTGAGATCATGACCTGAGCTGAAACCAAGAGTCAGACGCTTAACTGATGGAGCCACCCAGGCGCCCCTTTAACTGGTTCTCTGAAAAAACAAAACAAAACAAAACAAAACAAAAACACTAAAGTGTCTGTCAATTTCATGGTGTAAGTGTTGTCACCGTGGTTGGTTTCAAGCTACTCACATGACACATCTGAATGAGGAGCTGGGAAGAGGTGGGTAGAAGAGGCTTTCTTGGCCTTGTACGAGCCAGCTGCAGCAGACCATGGCAAGTGACACAGAGACAGAAGGTGGCTGGCAAAGGGGGCATAGTCAAGCCAGCTGTCGCTGTAAGCCACTAGAGCTCCATACCACTAGGGGCTGCCGGCAGCGGTGTGTAGCATACACCTCTGCATTACCACTTTACAGGCAAGAACCTGGGGTACTCCTTCACCAATTCCCCATCTGCCATTGGCAGGCTATTCCCCAGGGCATGGTAATTCCATGGCACTTTGGCCAGGGCCCTGATTGTAGAGCAAGACCCATAGGGCCTTGTGTGTGAGTTGGGCTGGTGTGTTTGGAACTGGTAAGGTCTGCCACAGGAGCCCTGGAGGATTGGCAGCAGAGAGTGGGGTCTTCCCACTGAATCCCATATAGCCTTCTCTGACAGGCCAGCCTTTGGGGTCCCTCACCAGCTTTTGAGCTATTCTCCTCCAGCATACTACTCCTTCATTGAAAGAAATGTTATTGGGATGTCTGAGTGGCTCGTGGGATGCCTGGGTGGCTCAGCGGTTAAGCACCTGCCTTCGGCTCAGGGTGTGATCCTGGGGTCCCGGGATCGAGTGCCACATTGGGCTCCTTCTATGGAGCCTGCTTCTCTCTCTTCCTATGTCTCTGCCTCTCTGTGTGTGTGTGTCTCTTATGAATAAATAAATAAAATCTTAAAAAAAAAAAAAGAAAGAAAGAGGGCAGCCCAGGTGGCTCAGCGGTCTAGCGCCGCCTTCAGTCCAGGGCGTAATCCTGGAGATCCAGGATCGAGTCCCACATCAGGCTCCCTGCATGGAGCCTGCTTCTCCCTCTGCCTGTTTCTCTGCCTCTTTCTCTCTCTCTATGTCTCTCATGAATAAAAAAATAAAAATCTTAAAAAAGTAAAAAAGAAAGAAAGAAAGAAAGAAAGAAAGAAAGAAAGAAAGAAAGAAAGGAAGGAAGGTTACCTGCTTCCCTCAACAGGAAATGGAGTAAACATCTTTAACTTTTCCAGTGATGCCATTTTGATATTCTCTGGATGTGGAGGTGTTTCTCTGGAATATTTTCAGGCCTGTCTTTGTTGGAGGTGGGAATGGTGTCATAATTATGTTTATTTCTTGTTTTTTCTTGGACCCTCTGGTGTTTTTTTCTTGGGGTTGGGAAACTTGGAGAAAATTCTCTCTGTTGTGTTGTTAAATTGTTTTTAATAGCTAAAATCCATCCATTTCTTGGAAACCACTCATTTTGGTGATTTGCTGCATGGAGCAGACATAGTGGATACCTTTGCCACTCACAGCTCCCACCTCTGACTTCTCACTGCAAATAACTGCAACTATCTGGATTCATTCTTTGCATGCACTAGGGTGACCCACCTGCCCCACATGGGACAGGCTCCAAGTATCCCAGGAGTGGCCCTTAGCAGAGAACCATCAGGAAATGGTGGATGAATCCTTCAGCTTTACTATCCCTTGGGTGGGACACTTCAGGCATGTCCCAGGGTCTAGTCAGGATTGAACCCCTTTTGCCCACTTTCTCCTCCTGCCTCACCTCCTCATGTCCCTACATGTGCCTCCTGGGACCATTTCCCTGATAAGCTGCTTATGCTCACATCCTTATCTCATGTGCGGCTTTGGGGGAACTCATACCAGGGCACCCCTCTTGACTTCTGAACTAGACTATACGTTAGGGTTAAAGTGATGTCTGATGGTGGTTTCTGGCTTCCCAAAGGGGCTCACCAGGGTTTCAACATCTGGTCGAAAAATCAAAGAACATGAAAATCCAAATCCAAGGAGGCCGAAGGGGAGACATGTGTTGTGACCTCCCAAATCTATATCTCCTGAGCCCTAGATCCAGTGGACATCCTCCTGGATGGCTCCAGCTGGACCCCCAAACTCACAATGTAGCTTATCAGTCTTCCCCACCCATATACCCAGCATCCCTCCTCTCTTGTCATCCCTTATCCTGGTCTTGCCTCCCTATAGCCCCTCCTTCTGAAGCAATCCGTTGCTTCCTGCTGTAAAGTCCTGGCTGTGACTCCCCATCGCCATAAAGAGGAAATCCACACTCCTGGCCGAGATGTCACAAGGCCCTGCAGGAGCTGCTCCATGTCTAGTCTGTGGTCTTCACGCTCTGCCCTTGGAGCCGAACTGCCTTCAGCTCCTGGAATCCACGTGCTCTCACCTGCAAGGTTTTAGTGCAAGCTGTTCTTTCTGCCACAACCCTCCTCCTCCCTTTTCCCCCTGGCTGGACACGATTTATCCTGTAGGTGAAGCCTAAATGCCACTTCCATGGAGTGGAAGCCTCTGGATCCCAGGCCTGAGTGATGAGAGCCTGTTTTCTCACGAACCACGGTGGTTACATGGATCCCCTGAATTACAGTCGCTTCCTCTCTCTTAGGAAATGCAGACTTTCCTGGGTCAGGCCCCATCTGATTTGTTCCTGGGCACGCATCCCTGGCACTTAGGGCTGAAGCTGCCCGGTGAATGCCTGGCCAGTGAATCAGGGCGCCAAAGGGTGAGTTTTGTCCAGCTTGCCCCGGAAGCCAGCAGCCAGGGCCCTTGACTTTGAGCTCTCCAGGAGGAGACAGAACTTTTGCCGGGCAGCCTCTGTGTTCCCCGTGACATCGTCTTCAGGTCCTTAACGGGAAGAGAGGGGAGAGAGGGGCGGAGAGGAGGAGGCAGGGCAGAGAAGAAAGCAAGCCCTAATCCGTGGCCCAGAAGGAATGAACATTTCCAACCTCGCTACATCTCTCATCTAAGTAGGTCACACGAAAGAACTCGGAGTCCCTGTCAAAGTTTCAGGCAAAAACAATAACTTGGTTTTGACCTTGCTCTCTTCAAAAAGCAACTTGCTGCTGAGCTGCAACATCAAAAAGAATAAATAATTGTTTTTCTTTTTTGTTGTTATGATATGGATCATCTGAGCGGTTAGTGGTAAGCAAGCGGCTTTGATTCGACTCTGGCTCCCCAGCGCTCCAGCCTCTATATGTCAGCAGGCTCCTGTTTCCACCCCAGGATAGCAGAATCCCTTGATTAAATTCATATTTGTTTTAATCTTTCCCTGTGTCTGATCTCGAGCTCAAAGATGGTCAGGAGAAAAAGCCGGCTGCCCCGCTGCGGCCACGGGGAGGGCCCGTGTCAGGCCCCACGCTGTTTGTTCTGTCCGGCGCGATAAGGCAGCCAGCCCGCGGCGCCCCGTGATGCCCACTGCGCACCCGGCTCCCGCGCCGCTGCCGGGACAGCCCACGGGGAGGCCGGGGAGGCGGGGAGGGCGGGGGCCGCAGCCCAAGGCCTCCGCTGCCCTGGAGCTGCACTGGGGGCGCAGAAGTCTCTCTGAAAACTTGAAAGCTGGAAAAATTCTGCATCTTAGGTGCACGGAGTGGAGTTCATCACCCTGCCCCGTTCGTCGCGGGCTGCGATCATTTGTCTGTGTTGGACACCTCCCTGCCTTCAGCAACCCGCCCCCCAAACCCCCATTCCCCCAGCATGGAGGGGGCCTTCCCTCGCTGGGTAATATCCTCAAATACATGTTGTTGCTCTGTATGTGGATGTGCCTTTCTTTCTTTCTTTCTTTCTTTCTTTCTTTCTTTCTTTCTTTCTTTCTCTTTCTTTTTTTTTCTTCCTTTTTTTATTATGGTAAAATGCACAGAACACAAAGCTTACCTTTTATTGAAAAAACAATATTTTATTTATTTATTCATGAGAAACAGAGAGAGGCAGAGGGAGAAGCAGGCTCCATGCAGGGAGCCCAACATGGGACTCCATCCGGTGTCTGTAGGATCACGCCCTGGACTGAAGGTGGTGCGAAACCGCTGAGCCACCCAGGCTGCCGCTTACCTGTTTTGATGTATGTGATCTTAGTATACAGAGAGACGCTGCGCTCTGTACAGTGTGGCGGTCAAGAGTATAGGCTTTGGACTCAAACTGCTGTGCTCTGCCACTTGCCAGCAGTTACTTACCCATTGAGTGTCTCAGTGTCTCCATCTGTGAAATGGGATGGTATATTCCTTCCTGCTTGGTAGAGCTGTCCAGAGGATTAAATGAGATCATACTTAAGCACTCAGGTTGCTGCTTAAATTCTAAATGCTCAAAAAAAGATGTTAGCTGCTTTTATTATTCTCATTTTCATTTTTAATTTTCTCTCACTTAGCCCCTGTGCTTTTGAGAATCCCCCATGCTGCTGTACATGCATCTGATTCCTTGCTTTAAACTGTTATTCCAGGGGCACCTCAATGGTTCAGTGGGTTAAGTGTCCGACTCTTTATTTTGACTGGGGTTGTGAGATCGAGCCTCGCATTAGGTTCCACATTCAGTGGGGAGTCTGCTTTAGATTCTCTCTCTCCTTCTCCCTCAGCCCCTCTCTCTGCTCATGCTCTCTCTCTAAAATAAATAAATAAATAAATAAATAAATAAATAAATAAATAAATAAATCTTTAAACTATATTCCATAGTGAGCACTGCCCACATTTTATTCTTTGATTCCTCAGAGATGAACCCCTAATTGGCAATGCAGCAATGAGTTCTGTTCCTAGCAGACTGGTAGGAAGATTTCTGCCCACAGGAGTGGGGTCACTGGGTCCTATGTTGGCACCCGGCAAACTTTCGTAAAGGTGAGATAGCAAGTATCTTTGGCTTTGTGCATCATACAATTTCTGTTGTAATGACTCAAGTCTGCCGTCATAGCACTAAAGCAGCCATAGGCTATATGTTAATGGGTGTGCGTGGCTGTGTTGTCATAAAATTTTATTTACAAAAACAGTGGGGGAGCAGATTTGGGTTACAGGTTTGCAGACCCCTCCCCACTAGTCACAAATATGTTTAATGTCACTGAACACCACCTCTTGCTCCTGGATTGGCTGCACAGCCTATTCTCCAAGCAATGCCCATGAGTTCCTGTCTCCCATGCCCTCCTAACAGGATTCTCCAAATCACTGATTCAGAGGGCAGAAGGATCCAAGAGGTCCCATCCCTCTGCCTTCATCCTCTGACTGCCTCCTTGCTCTCACTCTCTGGTCATGACTGTCTTTCATTGTGAGGTGAAAAGGCTATTTCCATCTTTTGGTTGAGACATTTCCCTACAAAATTTAAGTTAATGTGTTCTTGGGAGATTTGAACCACTGTCGCTGCAATTTATTTATTGTGCCAGGTGCTGTGCCTAAGCTCTTTACATATATTAACCCCTTTCAACCTCCCAAGGATCCTGTAAAGTAGATACGATAGAACTTCCTTTTTCAGATTTCAGAAATTAAGTTTCAGAGAGGTGGAATGACTTGCCTGAGGTCACACGACTAGAACAAGGTGGAACAGTACATGAAAGCACATCTGTTTCATGTCAAGTCCAATTTTATTCTAGTTCCTCTCATGCGGGCTCTGGGAGGCAGGTGGGGCCTGATAGAGGAGGTCTGAGAAGCTCAAGGCGGGTGGGGTGAGACACTTAGGGAAAGAAGGAGAAGGAGCTGAGAGCGAACTTGACTCTTATACACCTGGCAGGGGTGGGAGCATCCATGGCTAGGAGCCTGCTCTGGTGGTTTGGATACTCATGTTCACGGTGGAAAACCCCTCTGTTTTCAGTCACCAAAACCCCTTTGTTTTGAGTCAGCAGCTTGAGACTTAGGTCTGGGCCAGGGGAAGGACTTGGATCAGAAAGGGCAGAGGCTCAGTCACCTGTGCCAAGTGCAAGGCTTGACCTGAACCCCGCGTAAGGGTGGGCTGTGTCTGGACCACCCTGGATCCCCTCTGTAGTTAGTGCTGTGCCTAGCATTTACTTGGCAAAGCAAATACTGCTCAAACATGAATTCATTAAAAGTGGTATTTCCCAGCCAATCTTTATTGACATACTAACACACATATAGAAAAGTATGCAAAAAAACCCCCAAAAAAACAAAAAAAAAAAAAGAGAAAAGTATGCAAATCCTGATACGATGCATTTTTACGAAGTGAACATATCCCTTAGTACCCAGATCAAGAAATAGAACTTCACCAGTACCGCAGAAACTCTTCTCATGTCCCCTCCCCGATGTGTCACCTCCCATGGGCAACCACTCTTCTGGCTTCTAACAGCATAAATTAGTGTTGCCCGGTTGTGAACTGGAACGTTATATAAATGGAATCATCAATGAGTATCTTTTTTTGTTTGGCTTCTTTTGTTCAACAATGTGTTTGAGATTCATCCATATTGGTTGAATGTAGTTTCAGTTTGCTTATTCTCATTTTTGGAGAAGTATGTCATTATACATACATTATATACAGTTCTCACTATGTGTGTGAGACTATTTAGCCTATCTATCTCACAATTTATTTACCTATTCTACTGTTGTTGTGTATTGGGTCCCCTTTTTGGGCCATTCCACATAGTGCTGTTGCTAACATTCTTATACATATCTTTTGGTGACATGAATATCTATTTGACATATATGTAGGAGTAGAATACGTTTGTCCTAGACAAGCAGATCTTTAGTTCTGGTTAGATACTGCCCAACAATTTATATTCCCAAACCCGTGCATGAGAGTTTTGCTTGCTCTAGACTCATCATTACATCACAGCTTGCCAACAACCACTGAGTTTACAACTATTCCAAATGTCTCTAAGCTTCACCAGATGGGTTCAAATGATGGCCCCTACCATATCCAGTAGTCTTTTTCTGATTGAACAGCTCCCTACCCTTCCCACCTTCCTCCACAGAGCTATCGGTATTAAAACAGTGCACTTCTTAATTGCTAACGATGACGGCATTTATTGAACTCTTGCTATGTGTGCAGTACAAGTGCTGCTCAAGAATTGGTTGATTTAATGACCATAACAGCCCTTTGAGATAGGTACACTTAATAGCAGCCCATGTTACAGATGAGGAAACTGACACACAGAGGGGGGAAATTACTTGTGCAAAGATACATGACTGGTGAGTGGCAGTGCCAATGTTAAAGTCCATAAAGTCTGGCTTCAAAGCCTCTCTCCTTAACTCTTGTCTCACGTGCCTAGTAGCTCAGTCTTCTGTGCCATAGCTTGTGAGCCACTGCCACCTCCTCCCATGCCCCGCCCCCCATGAAAGGCACGCTCTTATTGTTCTGCTCAGACAGCTGTCCTCAGTGTATCGTTGGTGTCCAGGCCACCATCTGGTGCTGGTCTGGGCTCCCCTCCTCTGGCCTCCCTTAGGCTGTCATCTGGGAGCTGTGGCTCATGTCCTGTGGGAAATGAGTAAGGCAACGGGCTCTGTGCTGTGTCAGAGGGATCCCACAGCACACTGGCATGGGCTCTGGGTGTCTTAGCTCTGGTGGCCACAATCACAGGCTCAGGAGGGGCTTGACTAAGAGCCAGCAGGGCCAGAACTATTATTCTTCCCCCACTTGCAGGCTCAGGTGCCAAGTCTGGCTCATAACAGCAGACTTTTCTTTCCTTCAGGAGGATTTATACTTTAGGGGTCCCCGTTCAGTCTGGGTTCTGGTTTTATATGATACAACAGGAGATGGCAAGCTTAAGCACAAGAGGAATGGAATGAAAGAATTCTGGGTACCAAGAGAAGATTGGAAAGTCCTTTGAAGTGTTGCCCAGACTCTCCCAGGATTCCATAGGGGATGTTCCTCCAAAATAGGAGGAGTGTTTAGATGCTGGGTAGGATGGCGAGACAGACAGGGAGAGAGAGAGAGAGGGAGAGAGAATCTCCTGGATTCTGGCCCTCACCTAGGAAGTCCTTCAGCCCCTACCCTGACCCCATGTAAATTAGCTAACACCAAGAGGGTGACTAGGAAAGCTGGGGGGGGGGGATCCCCCCCAGGCACTGCAGAATGCCGGGGGTAAGTCTGCATCTGGAACTCTTTTCTTCATCACAGTGGCTTCACTGCCAAATGAAGGGCTCGGCCCTTTTCTGACAATGATTTGTCCAACTGAAGTCATGGCGTCATCCAACAGTGAGGAACACACAGGGTGAGAGCTACAGCCACGCCTCTGCTGAATGGAATGCTGAATTGGAAATGATTTATGCAGCAATTTCTCACCTCCTTGTTTCACATTCCACTCTTAAGATAACAACTTAAACTCTTTGAGGGGAACAAACCATAAGAAACTCCTAAGGATAGAGAGCAAAGTGACAGTTGATGGAGGGAGGTGGATGGAGGATGAGCTACATGGGTGATGGGGATTAAGGAGGGCACTTGTTATGATGAGCACCAGGTGTGGTATGTAGGTGACGAATCACTGAATTCTACTCCTGAAACCAATATTGCACCATATATTACCTAACTAGAATTTAAATAAAAATTTGAAAAGAAAAAAAAACATTTAAAATCTGAAGTGTTGTTTTCAGGAACGTCTGGTAAAAAATTGTTTGTGTGGTTGTCACTGTTGGCTGTTTTGTTTTTCTTTATGAAAACTACCTAAACACAATGTCAACATGTTATATAAAGGTGAGGCACATTGCTAAATATGTAAAGTAAGCAGTATTGGATTTAATTGCATTTACAATTTAAAAATGCAAAAATAGATTGCAGAAAGTAATCCTGAGATCAATTTTAGAAAGTTTTACTTACTTTACTTATACCAAAATGATCAGTGAAAATGTTCATTTTGACCAAATTTGATATGGGCATTTCACTTAGTACCGGAGGCAAATTTGGGTATTTATGACATCGTTATAAAGCTCCTGGGGCAGCCAAGATTGCCTGACAATGTTTTTGTAATTAAAAAACAAAAACACTGACAAGTGCCTTAAAAAGAATGTTGCTGTTGTACGAAAGTAGGAATCAGAGAAACCAGACGCTTCCCTGAAACCTGAAAACCTGTGGAAATAGCTTGAATTGTGGCCAAACTGTGAAAGAGTGGAAAAATGGATCCACGAGATATTAAACAAAAAAGAAAGGAAAATTGGTGACTAATTCTGACAATTTGTTGCTTTGACCATAGTTCCATCTGCCTACTTGCCTGGGGTTGTGGTTATCTATCAAACAAATGAAAGATGCTGGTGGGTCTTGGGGAGATCCAGCATCCACACACTGCTTGTCCCTTAATCGTGTCGGGCCCCGCTCCCCCTGCCAACCCACTCCTGGGGTCCAACTTCTAGTTCTGGATGTTCTGTCAAGATTGCTTATTACGTTTGAACATTTATGCTCCCATTACGGTGTGGCCAAATGGCCCCGGTTGAGGAGGGAAAAGCTCCTCTTTATGGAACAATACCAGCAAATAAATAAAGGAAAGAGACAATTAGAAGATGGCCATTTTGCAACCGTTAATATTTTTTTATAATAAATTTACTTTTTATTGGTGTTCAATTTACCAACATACAGAATAACATCCAGTGCTCATCCCGTCAAGTGCCCCCCTCAGTGCCCATCACCCATTCACCCCCACCCCCGCCCTCCTCCCCTTCCACCACCCCTAGTTTGTTTCCCAGAGTTAGGAGTCTTTATGTTCTGTCTCCCTTTCTGATATTTCCCACACATTTCTTCTCCCTTCCCTTATATTCCCTTTCACTATTATTTATATTCCCCAAATGAATGAACATACAATGTTTGTCCTTCTCCGATTGACTTACTTCACTCAGCATAATACCCTCCAGTTCCATCCACGTTGAAGCAAATGGTGGGTATTTGTCGTTTCTAATGGCTGAGGAATATTCCATTGTATACATAAACCACATCTTCTTTATCCATTCATCTTTCGATGGACACCGAGGCTCCTTCCACAGTTTGGCTATTGTGGACATTGCTGCTATAAACATCGGGGTGCAGGTGTCCCGGTGTTTCATTGCATCTGCATCTTTGGGGTAAATCCCCAACAGTGCAATTGCTGGGTCGTAGGGCAGGTCTATTTTTAACTCTTTGAGGAACCTCCACACAGTTTCCCAGAGTGGCTGCACCAGTTCACATTCCCACCAACAGTGTAAGAGGGTTCCCTTTTCTCCGCATCCTCTCCAACATTTGTGCACAGAAAAGGATACAGTCAACAAAACTAAAAGACAACCTACAGAATGGGAGAAGATATTTGCAAATGACGTATCAGATAAAGGGCTAGTTTCCAAGATCTATAAAGAACTTATTAAACTCAACACCAAAGAAACAAACAATCCAATCATGAAATGGGCAAAAGACATGAAGAGAAATCTCACAGAGGAAGACATAGACATGGCCAACATGCACATGAGAAAATGCTCTGCATCACTTGCCATCAGGGAAATACAAATCAAAACCACAATGAGATACCACCTCACACCAGTGAGAATGGGGAAAATTAACAAGGCAGGAAACCGTTAATAAAATTAATTGACGCGGGCAAGGTTCATCAATGCTGTTGAAAGCATTAGGTGGAAAGTTGACCAAGAATGGATTTTTGCACAATGCCAGGGTACTAACCCCATACTCTACCTGCAAAAAGAAATATGTAATTGCATATTGGCAAGATCTGGCTTTTGCCCCTCTATCTAGGAATTAAATTTATCTAGCATCACTAATGTAGGAATTCTGTTGTCCTGGGCTTCCTGATGGGATATCATGATGAAGCCATAGCTTCACCTTTGAGGGATCCCTGCTAAAGATGTTGTACCTACTCCTAACCAAGCCTTTAGCCCTAATTCTGGTTTATGGTAAATACAGAACAAAGGGACAGATTAAATGATGCCACAAGGAAACAATCAGATAGACAAATACAAGTTGTGCAATATTCCTTAAGATAAAAGGTCTAGTATCTTCAACAAACTCAATGTCATGCAGAAAAAAATAAGACTGAGGAGGGATTGTTCTAAAGAAGACCTACAAGACACAAGTGCAAGATGTGGCCTTTGGGTTCTAGCTTAGACAACTATAAAAGACATTTTTGGAACAAATGAGGACTTGAATATGGACTGATTATTAGATGCTACTAGGGAATTAGTGTTGATTTTGTTAGATGAGATAATGATATTGTGGGAAAGTATCCTTATTTTTTGACAATGCCTGCTGAAGTGCTATTGTCATGCTGTTTAAAATTCTTTTCAGATGGTTCAGCAAAACTAAAAAATATGGATAAGCAAATACGTTAAAACTAGGGAAGTTCACAGTCTATTTTTCTATAACACTTTTCAGTTTATTCAGACATGTCTTCAAAAAACTTGAAAATAAAAATATTCCAGTGCATATGAAAACCTTTAAATCTCCTAATAGTATGGTCGCAAACGGTGAAAATACAAGAGCAGGGACTTATTCAAGAAAAAAAAAAGGGGTAGGCCATAAAATACTGACTTTATGGCTCTCATAGCAACAGTAACTTGCGGGAGACGTGGGTGGTGGAGTCTGCATGTGGTGGGTGGTGACTTCGCCCTAGTGCATGAGATCTCCCACCCTGGTGGCTCGCCAGCCATTGCCAGGGTTTATGATTGGGTTTACGAAATTCATTCAATACTTTGGCACCTGCACAAGAAATACATGTGTGCCCTTGGAAAGGTAAGTGTGCCCTTGGAAAATCTTAGAATAAAACTAAAAAACCAAACAGCCCACTAGGTCTATAAAATCCGTGTGGAGTCTACAAATTGTCTCTCACTTCTCCCCTATTCCCTTGATTTTACTGTCACTTCCCATGAGGCTGAAGCGGACCAGGCTTGCCTTTAGATTCAGAAGCTGTGATTCTTGACTGTGGCTGCTAAGAAAGGCATAGGTGACCTTGAACAAGTTACTTGGCCCCTGGGGCATTAGATTTTTCATCAGTAAATAAAGAATGACAAAGTCTGTCTTCTAGATTTTTTGGATTTTGGTTTCTCTTTTTCTTTTCAGGTGGACTTCGCAGAACATAAATTAACCATTTGAAAGTGAAGAATTCAGTAGCATTTAGTGCATTCTCAAGGTTGTACAACCGTCACCACTATCCCAATGCAGAATTTTTTCGTCTTCTCAATGGAAGCTCCGTAGCCATTAAACAAGATTTCCTCACTCCCCTGGAAACCACTAAACAGCTTTCTGTCTCTACGACTTTATCTATTCTGGATATTTCAAATGAATGGAATTACACAATAAGTGGCCTTTTGTGCCTACCTTCTGTAGCTTAACATAATGTTTAATTCATAATATCGTAGCATGTATCAGTACTTTATTCCTTTTTATGGCTGAATACTATTGTATATAAATACCACTATTTGTTTATCCATTCATCCATTGATGGACATTTGGGTTCTTTCCACCCTTTGGCTATCGTAAATACTGCTGCTATAAACATGTGTGTGTTTGAGTTCTTGTTTTCAATTCTTTTAGGTGTCTAGCTAGAAGTGAAATTGATGGGTCATCTAGTGATTCTATATTTAACTTTTTGGAGAGCTGCTAATTATTTTCCGTAATGGCTGAAACATTTCACATTCCCACCAGCAAAGTGTGAGGGTCCAAATTCCCCATATCCTTACCAACACTTTATTATTATTATTATTATTATTATTATTATTATTATTATTATTTGTAGCCATCCTAGTGGGTGTGAAGTGGTTATCTCAGTGTGGTTTTGATTTGCCTTTTCCTAATGATCAGAGGTATTCAGCATCTTTTCATGGGCTTATTGGCTATTTATATATCTTCTTTGGAAAAATGTCAATTCAAACCCTTTGCCTATTTTTGAATTGGGTTATATATTTTCTTACTGTTGAGTTGTAGGAGTTCTTCATATATTCTTATACTAATTCCTTCTCAGATATAGGATTTGTAAATATTCTGTCCCATTTTGTGTGTTGTCTTTTCAGTCTTTTGATACTGTCCTTTGATGTACAAAAGTTTTAAAAGTTGGTGAAATCCAATTTTTGGTTTTTCGTTGCCTGGGTTTTTGGTGGTATGTCTAAGACTCCACTGCCAAATATAAGGTTACCTCTGTGTTTACCATGGGGGTTACAATTAATTTCTGAATTTATATCCATCTAGTTTGAATTGATTCCAAGTTAGCTTCCATAGCACACAAAATCTTTGTTCCTATACATCTCTGTCTCTTCCCTCTTATGCTGTTATTGTCATAAATTATATCTTTATATGTGTGTGCTTATTAACATAGACTTTTATTTATTGTTTTATGCATTTTTCTTTTAAATCAGATAGGATTTTATATATATAAATATGTAAAATTACATATATAAATTTATATATAAAATATATATATAGGTGAGGATATGAACAAATTGGAACCTTCATGCATTCCTGGTGGCACATAAAATGGTGCAGCTGCTGTGAAAAAGTTTAGTGGTTCCTCAAAAATTATATGTAGAATTAGTGCACAATGTCTGATGCTTAACTGATCACATCACTGCTCCTAATTTACATACATATATTTATATTTTAAAAAGATTTTATTTACTTATCTGAGAGAGAGAAAGGGCATGAGCATGAGCAGAGGGGAAGGGTAGAGGGAGAAGCAGGCTCCCTGCTGAGCAGGGGGCCCCCCATGGGGCTCAATCCCAGGACTCTGGGATCATGACCTGAGCCAAAGGCAGATGCTTAACTAACTGAGCCACCTTGTTGCCCCTTACATATTTTTTTTTTATAATAGTCTTCCTAATGGGTATGAAGCAGTATTTGATTTGGATATGCCTAATGACTAGTGATCTTGAACATCCTTTAATTAGTGGTCATTTGTAGATCTTTAATTAGTGGTCATTTGTAGATCTTTTTGGGAGGAATGTCAATCTTTTGTCTATTTTTCAATTTGATCATCTGTTTTCTTGTCCTTGAGTGTAGGAGTTACTTATGTATTCTTGATATTATTTTCTTCTCAGATATACAACTTGCAAATATTTTCTCCCGTTTAGTGAGTTGCCTTGAAGCACACAAGTTTTAATTTTTGTGAAGTCCATTTTACCTAATTTTTTTCTTTTGTGGCCTGTATGTTTAGTGTTATACTTAAGAAACCATCACCAAGTTTAAGGTCATGAAAATTTTCTCCTGTGTTTCTAATAGTTTTATAGTTTTAACTCTTAAATTTGGGTCTTTGATCCATTTTCCTTAACTTTATATATAAGGTAAGGGTCCAATTTCATTACTTTGCATGTGGATATCCAGTTTTTCCATGACAATTTGTTGAAAAGATGGTCCTTTCCTCATTGAATGGTCTTGCTAGCCTTGTCATAAATCAATTGATGAAATATGGGTTTATTTCTGGGCCCTTTATTCTGTTCCATTGATCTATATGTCTATCCTCCTATGCTAATACTACAGGTTTGTTAACTGTAGCTATAGTTAGATTTGAAATTGGGAAGAGTGAGTCTTCCAAATTTGTGCTTTTACAAGACTGTTTTAGCTATTTGGGGTCTCTTGACATTCCATATAAATTTTAAGATAGATTTTTCTCTTTCTCAACTGCAAAAAAAAGAAATGCAGTTGGGATTTTGACAGGGAGCGCATTGGGTCTGTAGATTGCTTTGGGTAGTATTGCCATATTAATGATATTATGTCTTCCAATCCATGAATTAATTTATTTAGGTCATCTTTATTCTTTCAGCAATGTCTTGTAGTTTTCAGTGTACAAGCCTCTCACTTCCTTGGTTAAATTTACACCTAAGTATTTTATTTTTTCAGCTGCTGTTGTAAGTGGAATTTTTTTATTAATTTCTCTTTTTGGATTGCTCATTGCTAATGTATAAGATTCAGCTGATTTTTGCATGTTGATCTTATATTCAGCAACTTTGCTGAATTTATTTATTAGTTCTAACAGGCTTTTTGGGGTGTGGAAACTTTAGGGTGTTCTATATTATAAGATCACGTCATCTGTGAGTAAAGATAATTTTCTTTCTTTCCAATTTGGATGTCCTTTAATTGTTTTTCTTGCCTAATTGTTCTGGTTAGAACTTCTAGTGCTGTATTTCAAAGAAGTGATAAAAGTGAAAAAGATAAAAGAAAGGCATCTTATCTTGTTCCTAATCTTAGGAGAAAAGCTTTCAATCTTTCACCACTGACTATATTAGCTAAGAGTTATTATTTGGAGCATCTATCACATAGAAGTTCTGTTCTATTCCTAGTTTCCTGTTTGTTTTTACCAGGGAAGAACGTTGGATTTTGCAAAGGCTTTTTCTGTATTAATTGAGGTCAAGCTGCCAGCAAGTTTGGTTTCTTTCTATTGGCTTGGAGGTGGCTGCCTTCTCATGTGTGCTTATATGGTTTCTTCTGTGTGCCATGTGGACAGGCTGAGAGAGAGGGAGGGGGACACAACTTTGTATCATTGCAGATTAGAAAATTTCAATTGTCTTATCTTCAAGTCTGCTGATTCTTTCATCTGCCTAATCATATCTGTTATTGAGGGATGCCTGGGTGGCTCAGTGGTTGAGCCTCTGCCTTTGGCTCAGGTCGTGATCCCCAGGTCTGGGAATTGAGTCCCACATTGGGCTCCCCACAGGGAGCCTACTTCTCCCTCTGCCTGTGTCTCTGCCTCTTTCTCTCTCATGAATAAATAAATAAAATCTTAAAAAAAACCAAATCTGCTATTGAATACTTCTTGTGAGCTTTTCATTCCAACTCCAGGGTTCTATTAGATTTTAAAAAATATTTTCTACCTTTTAATTAATATTCTCTATTTGTTCATACTTTGTTCTTCTGGTTTCCTTTTTGTTTGTCCATGGTTTCCTTTAGCTCATTGAACATATTTAAGACAGTTGATTTAAAGTCTTTATCAAGACTTATAATATCTGGGCTTCCTTGGGGACAGTTTCTGGCAATATTGTTTCATCTTGTGAATGGGCCATATTTACCTGTTTCTTTGTATGTCTTGTAATATTTTTGTTGTTATAAGTGGGCATTTTGAATATTATAATATGGTAACTCTCAAAATCAGATTCTCCTCAGTTTGCTGTTGTTGGTTTTTGAGGGTTGCAGCCATCCACTTGTTAATCCACTTGTTAATGACTCTTCCAAACTTTTTTTTTTTTGCAAAGACTGTATTCCTTGTTGTATATGGTCATAGAAGTCTCTGTTCCTTTATCTCAGAGGTTAGCTAGGGATGCGAGAGATTTTCTTAAATGCTTGAACCAAAAAGAAGAAAAATACTCTACTACTCTTTGCATATTGGTTCTGAGCTGGGACATTCCTTCAATGCTAAGTCAGGCCATACACATCTGCCTTGGCTTTCACTTCTTCCTTGTGCAGACCCCAAAGATCAGCCTAAGGTAGAAGCCTATGGTCCTATCAGATCTTTTCTGAGCATGTGTCCATCCCTGGGAATGCATGTTGTATTCCAGATTCCCTGATATATATAGGGGCTCTTTGAAGTCCTTAATGCCCCAAGGATCTTCCTCTTTAGTCTCTCCCTTTCCAGATTTAGGGGTCTGTCTGCTGTTTACTTTGTCTGTCCTACCCAGAAAGTGGCAGGCAAATGGCTATAGGTAGTGTAATGCTTTCTACAGATTCTGCATAGAAAACTACTCCAGCCTGAGGAGGACAAAACAAAGGTCAGCCTCTGTGCTGGTCTCTCAAATCAAAATGTATAACTACAGTTTTTTTGAGAGCAAGATATGCATTATCCTCTAGCCTCAGCAAGTTACACCAGGAATACAGTCTGCCATCCCCATGGCTGCCACTGAGCTGGAGAATGGGGGATGGTAGGCAAGTAAAAATGCTACACAGGTTTTGAAATTTAGCAGCCTGTTTCTTCACTAAGAACTCCCCTAGTTGCTGTAAATTTTTCTTCTTTTTAAATTCTAGCATTCCAAAAGAATTGATTTTGTTAGTTTTTGCCAGTTTAATTGCTGCTTCTGCGGAGGAATCAATTCTTGGAGTTCCTTACTACTCCATTTCTGTGCCATCACTCAACCTTGCCCAGGTTAAAAAAATTTCTTTTATAATAAAAAATTTAAGCATACACAAAAGTGAGGACGACATTTAAATAAATCCCCATGAATTCATCAATTTTAAAAAATATTCAGAATATTATTTATATTAATATTTTAAAATAATTTTAAAAATATTTTAATTTTTTAATTAAATTTTTAATTTTTAAAAAATATTTTATTTATTTATTCATGAGAGACACAAAGAGAGAGGCAGAGACATAAGCAGAGGGAGAAGCAGGCTCCCTCCAGGGAGCCTGATGTGGGACTCAATCCCAGGACCCCGTGATCATGACCTGAGACAAAGGCAGATTACTCAACCAATGAGCCACCCAAGTGCCCCTCAATCAGTCTTTTTTTTTTTTTTTAAGATTTTATTTACTTATTCATGAGAGACACAGAGAGACAGGCAGAGACATAGACAGAGGGAGAAGCAGGCTCCATGCAGGGATCCTGGGACTCCAGGATCATGCCTTGAGCTGAAGGCAGATGCCCAACCACTGAACCATCCAGGGATCCTGTCCCGCCCCTCAATCAGTCATAAAAATGATCAACTCATGGCCAATCTTGTCTCATCTCTGCCATCAACCATTTTTTTTTATTATTTATTTATGATAGTCATACAGAGAGAGAGAGAGAGAGGCAGAGACATAGGCAGAGGGAGAAGCAGGCTCCATGCACCGGGAGCCTGATGTGGGATTCGATCCCGGGTCTCCAGGATCGCGCCCTGGGCCAAAGGCAGGCGCCAAACCGCTGCGCCACCCAGGGATCCCTGCCATCAACCATTGATCAAAGACTTAGTGCTGTGCTCAGAGTCCTGCACTCATTGTCTTGTTTTCACATTAACTCTATGAGGTAGTCACTAATATCTCCACACCACAGATCAGGAGGTTGAAACTAGGGGGTTTCCCTTTCCCAAGATCACTTCCTGAACCAGGACTGGGACTAGGATCAGAATCACAGCTCCAGCTGATTCCCCAGTTACTATTACTTGGAAGCCCATTGGATGCTGACAGCACCCTGAGAGGCAGGTGTGAGGGACAAGGCTATTATTCATTCCAATCTACTTTTATCTGCTTCTTGGTAGGCAGGACTGTGGATCTAAAATTTTGTGCAGTTAGGCAGGGTCCAGTGGCAAGTTGTGTCAATGAAATGTAGGCAGCAGTGACGTGTCATTATTAGTTGCTGGTGCTTTGCCCTCCATCCTTCTCTTTACTTGCTGTGGGGAAACTGTGAGGCCTTGCTCTGAGATGCTAGTTCTAGGTATAGATTGAGAAGCCTCTGTCACCTTGGGTCCTTGAGGAATGACTACAATAGGAGAGCACAGCTCTTTGCCAACCTTCATTATACATGTAATGTGTGCGAGAAATATACCTTTGTTGTGACAAACTGTCAAGATTTGGGGCTCATTTGTCACTGCAGCATCACCTAGCCTATCCTGACTAGTAAAGCCAGGGAATGTTATCATCCCTGTTTCATACATATGGAAACTAAGCCCCAGGAGCTTGCCCAATGTCAAACACCTAATTTAGTTTTAGAAATAGGGATGGAATCCATATCCCTAATCCCTTGTCTAGATTCTCACCTACTGAGTTCTGGCAGCATGTGTAGCTTTCTGAAAGGGGCTGACCTGACATGGAGTCCTCATGTGATGCCGGCAGGATCTTTTTTCTCAGAGTACCTCCCTCATGCCATGGCTTCTGTGTCTGAAATCCTGCATTTTTAAAAGCATTGTTTCATTCATCGTGGAGTTGGGTTGTTGGTGTGTGGGTGCAGCCTATTTTAGAGACCTCACCTATTTTGCCATGGTTTTGGAAGATGTGACTTTTCTGACAATGTTTTATGAGACTAGGGAACATGTGTATGGCCCAAAGTTAGTCTTTTCTTTTTCTTTCTTCTTTTTTTCTTTCTTTCTTTCTTTCTTTCTTTCTTTCTTTCTTTCTTTCTTTCTTTCTTCTTTTTCTTTCTTCTTTCTTTCTTTCTTTCTTTCTTTCTTTCTTTCTTTCTTTCTTTCTTTCTTTCTTTCTTTCTTTCTTTCTTTCTTCTTTCTTTCAGATTTGTTTGAGAGAGAGAAGAGAGCACAAGCAAAAGAGAATATGAGTGGTGGGGAGGGGCAGAGAGAAAGGGAGAAGCAGCGTCCCCACTGAGCAGGAGCCTGATGTGGGGCTCCATCCCAGGACTCTATGGTCATGATCCGAGGCAAAGTCAGATGCTTAACTGGCTGAGCCACCCAGATGCCTTGGCTCAACGTCTCTGTACATGGTTTTCAATAAGAGATCCAGGTTTGAATCCTACTTACTCTCTGTAAGTCAGTTAATCTCTTCAAGCCTCAATTTTTCTCAGATGTAGAATGAGGCCAATAAGAAAGAGGTTGTATTAAATTAGTTAAACCATATAAAACACAACACATGACTGAAATAGAATAATCATAGTTGCAACAGTCACTATTACCAGGGAAAGGCTGAAAGTTTTAGTGCCAGGGTGTTGGTTTCGTAGGTGGCTTTAGAGCAGCAGGATGTTTCAGGATCATCTGGCTGGTGGTCTTGGGTAGTGCGGATTGGGGAAGAGGGCAGAGGAAGGGCGCCAGTGGGAAGGCAGTTGAATTAATGCAAGTGGGAGCAGAGACAGGTCCAGGCCAGGATGAGGACAGGGAGTGATAGGAAAGGACAGTCACCAGATCATCGGAGAAGGGAGAACTGGGTAGTCGTGACAGTTGCTTTGAGTGTTCTCAGCAGGTCTCAAGCCACTTGTACTGACCGATTGGACAGCCCAGGCCCTGTTTTGAGTTCTGCGTATTTATCCAGGGCCTCCAGACCAGCCGGTGGGCTGAGTCATCCCTTTGCACCTTAACCCCACCTGGAGCCACCTCCTCTCCCTGAGAACACAGAGAGGAAACCTCCTGGGACCATCCCAGATGCCAAGGGCAGGAGCTGGCAGCCGAGGCCATGCTGGGAGCTGGCTCTTCGCTTTAAAACGAGGCTACTGGCTTCAGACTTCCTGGCCCTGGGCACTGCTGGGGTCCCCCTCCTGCTTCCCCGGGAATCAAACCTGCTTGGTCTCTTTTTCCAAGTCAGCTGAAAAGTTTCTAATCTCTTTGCAAAGTGTCAAGTATCTTCCAGTGCCTTGAAAGGTGATTTCTAAAAGCAGATCAAACAGTTCTGACATTTGCTGCCGAGCCATTTTAAGTCCTACTACAGGCTTGCCGCTGGCCTCTGCGGCTTGACTGGCTACAGATAAAGGTTGAAGCGGCATCTCTCGTCACAGACACGAGGAGCCTGCTTGTGGGAGCCACATCCTGGAGTGAAACATATTCCGTAAAAGTTAATCTGCTGCTTTGTCTTGGCCAACAGTTTATTCTTTCATGAAAGCCAGGCTCTGGCCCCCAATTGAATTCTGCACACACATTTTTTTAATTTGCTGGAATTTGCGAAAACACATCAGTGGCCCTGCTGCTTTTTGGGTTTTTATGTTTAGCAAAATAATCCCACGGCACAGCCTTCAAAGGGCTCTCAGCATCCCTCTCTCCCCAGCTCTATTTTGGCTTTCCAAAGAGGGAGCAGAACAGCGCTCAGAGCCCGTGAGGGAACACGGGGCCCGGGGTCACTCACCCACTGTACTGTGAGGGGCTGCTGGCCAGGACCATCTAGAATAGGCTTGCGGACTCAGGTGCCTGCAAGGGTCAGGCAAATAAAGCAGAGGGCCAAGTGAGCTGGTTGGGGGCGGGGGAGGGGGGGCGGAGCTGGGAAGCAATGAGGCACAGTGGAGACTGCAGCAAATGAAGAGCATGTGCCCTATCTACAGGGGGCAGTCGGCCCTAGCACAGAATGGTGACTATCATGGGGAAGGTGGGGCCGGTGCCCTCAGAGCTTCCTGTTTCCTCAAAGAAACAGGCGTTTGGCATTTTCAGAATGTGAAATCTGTCCATTTTTAAATGTTGGCCCATATTCTCTTCAAACGCTCTGCAGGCCAAGCCAAGCATGTCTGCTGGCTGACTCTGCCTTGCAGGACTGCCTATTGGCAATCTTTGATCGAGGAGGCAGAGATAAGGCGTGAGGAGGGCAGACTCACCTTTTCTCTTTAACCTGAGAGGTCATCCAACTGCATGGCCTCGTTCCACAGGTGGGGAGACTGAGGTCCATCATTCAGAGATGTCACTGATCTTTCCTGTCTGCCTCTAGCCTTTCTCCTCCAAGACTTAAGAATGTTACTTCCCAAGATATAGACTTAAGGGGTGACACCTCCCCCAGAATCTGCATGTTAGTAGGGAGACCACAGAGCCTTTACCATTCAGAGAAGTGCCTCTCTTCAGTGGTGGAATTTCAGACTAAGTGACAGGGTGGTGGGGTGAGGGCTTTCCAAAAGTCTCTCGATTGCTAGGTGATTTTCCATATTGCCTTGTCCCAGATGGTTCCTGGGGTAGGTCTCCCCCTGGCAATATTTGCCACAGGTTCCTGCTCTCCCACAAACCTGCTGGAGGCACAGGCTGGTGCCCATGAGGAGCTGGGCTGCTGGGATGCTGGGGCTCACACCTGCAAGGCTAGCATGCAACTCCCAAGGTGGCTCTGGCTCTGGCTCTGGCTGGCAGGGAAGGCAGTGCCTCCAGCCCTGACAGCTCAGTAACACAAATCCAAGCAGCTAGTATTCTTCTAGGACCTCCTCTGGGCTTGGCCAGAGCAGAAGCAGTTCACTGCGAGGAAAGGGTGGCCTTCTCACCTTTCCATCCTGCTGGCATGGTCAGCGAGATGTCTCTCCTGCCCCATGCTTCCAACCATGTCCTCGTCCTGCCCCCACACCTCCTCATGCTCAGTCTGTCAGAACCCTGACCACCAAATTAGCCCTTTGTGATTTCATTTGGCTTTTATTGGCTCAAGCTGGATGTTGGAGATGAAGCCAGATGTGAGGCCGTGGGACCACTTGAAAGGCCAGGTAATTAGCAGCATCTGCCTCTGACTTCTTATCTTGACAGGCGGACACACAGGGCAGTGACCTGGGAGCTGGGAGGCAGTTGCCTTCTCCACATTAAATGAGGCAAAGGCCAAAGGGGAGCCTTAGTCTGCCTGGAATGCTGCCATCTGTGTGTGCACATGTGTGTGTGTGTAAGCGTGTGTGCACACATGTGTGTAAGCATGCATGTGTGCAAACACGTGAGTGTGAGCATGTTGAAGAATCATCCCCTCCATCCATTGCTCTCTTGCCTCCAGGTCTAGGAAGAACTGTCTGCCAGTGTCTAAACACCTGAGGGTAGAATTAGCATTATTTTTAAGTTGAGGAATAATTTACATATGATAAAAGGTATAGATTTTAAGTATACAGTTTGAGGAGTTTTCACCAAGGAGCAAAATTCATGTAATCCATACCCTTAACAAAGATGAAGATGTAAAACATTCTCATCACTCCAGAAAGTTCTTTATGCTCTTTTCCAGTGAATTCTCCTCTGTCCCGCACACAGGCAACCACAGTTCTGATTCCTATCACCACAGATTCAGTTTTTTCCTGCTCTTAAATAACATGTAAATGGAATCATGGAATATAAATATAGACTTACAGTCATTTTTGTATTTGGCTTCTTTTGCTCAACATAATGTTTCTGAGGTTCACCCAAGCCATGATATGTACCAGTGGCTCATGCTTTTCTGTTGCTGAGTATGATTCCAATTTTAGAATGTATTGCAATTTTTTTAATTCATTCTTGAGTTGAAGGAAATTTGGGCAGTTTCTGGCTTTTGGCTATTATGAATAAAGAAGCATCATAAATTGCCATAAATCGAATGGCTTAAAACAACACAAATCTATTATCTTACAGTTTCTGTGGGTCAAGTGTCCAGTCACAGGCTGGGGGGCCCCTCTATTCAGGGTCTCACCAGGCTAAAAGCAAGAGCGTCTGCTAGTGCTGAGTCTCATATGAACTCTGGGCTTCTCTACTGAGTTACAGAATTATTGGTGGAATTCAGTTTATTATGGTTGTAGGACTGAAGTCCTCAGCTCCCTGAGTACACCTTCCGTTCCCTGCCATGTGGCCTCCACAATATGGCAGTTTGCTTCTTCAAGGCCAGCAGGGATATATCTGTTGCTGCTTCAGCCTCTCAGAGAGGCTTCCATCTCTGGCCTCTAGGCCCTCTTTTAAAGGGCTCACCTGATTAGGTCAGGCCCACCCAGGATAATCGTCCGTTTGATTAATTTAAGGTCAGCTGAACAGAGACATCTGAGAAATTCCTTCACTCTTGCCACATAATGTAACCTAAGCACAGGAGTGGTATCACATCATATTCACCCTCAGGACATGTATACCAGGGGATGAGACTCTTGGAGGCCATCTTGTGTCTACCACAAGGAACCATGAACACTCTGGATTTTTTTTTTTTTTTTTTTGGTTACTCAAGTGTGCCTCTTTAAAAGATGAGAGCATTTTCTATTGTGCTGAAATAACATCATCCCACTTAATGAAGTAAATCATTATTTCTTTTTTTTAAATTTATTTATTCATGAGAGACACACACAGAGAGGCAGAGACACAGGGAGAGGGAGAAGCAGGCTCCCTGCAGGGAGCCTGATTTGGGACTTGATCCCAGGACCCCAGGATCACGACCTCAGCCGAAGGCAGATGCTCAGCCACTGAGCCACCCAGGTGCCCCAGGGTGGGGTCACTTCTGAGGCAGAGCTTTGGGCAGGTGATGGTGAGGGCTATTTCTTGGGGGCATGGTGGGTTCCAGACTGCTGTTGGACATCCAAGTAAAGCTTCCAAGTAGACAGACAGTTGGACACTGAGTCTGGAGGTCAGGGAGCAGCTAAGGGGAGACAGCCAGAGAGGGGGAGAGAGGGAGGACTTCTGAGGGCGTCTCTGCAGATGGCCCTGCACACCTCCCTGGCACAGGCTGGTCAATCATGGGGGCTGAGCCACCAGGCGTCCCTAAATCATTATTTCTAAATATCATCTGATACCTGCCTCATATTTAGTAAGGAGATCTGCTCTCTTAGCAATGTGTTGTATCCAGTTTGTGTAAGTGGAAGATCATCCAGGACCTTGCAGTGCCTGGGGGCACCTGTCCCTTGGATTGCCTTCCATCTAGCACAATACCTTGTTGTGGCTGGATGAAGGAGTGGCTCATGGTTAGTGGGGTTCTTCCTTTTGTCACCATTCAGCTTGTTTTACATCCTCTTAACAGGAATTCAAATTGATGGACCCTAATAAACATCTTCTGGCTGGAGCATATCCTGTGATAGCTCAGAGCTTCAAATGGTATCAGTGAGCAGATAAAAGCTCGTTGGTTGTCCCACTGTTTCTCACTTAAGACTGACTCCTGGGTTGGAGTGGGGACCGCCTTACCCTTTCTGGTTCCATTTTTTTCCTCCTGGGCCTGAAGGAAATCTGTAAGGTCTTATTTTGTACAACGTGAATGTTCAGTTATGCATTGACAATTCACCTAATGGTTTTTAACACATTAATTGATCATTCTTACCTGAATCAGTGTTTATATTAGGAGCCAAGGGTAGACTTTTGACCCAGCATTTCAGCTCTGCAAAGCTAGGGTTCAGTCTGAAACCAGCGGGGTCCATATGGTATAATAGACCCATGCCAGGCCTAGGGGCAGAGGTGGCCTGGGATGGGAGGGGTCGGGAGCCCCAGTCCTGTGGCAGCCTGCACACAAGTCAAGCTTCATGCCTTACTTCCCTGAAAAGTTCAGGAGGCCAGACTGTGTCACTGCTGAGTCCCAGACCCTGGGGCATGTGGTGGAGCTCCCAAATTATTCTCGACAAATGAATGTATGAAAGCATGGTAAGTGCATGACTGAATGTTCACGTAGCCCAAACACAGGGTTCCCGAGCCTCCTGAAATCTGTACTTGGTTCTGGTTTCCTGGTCATTTCTCAGACCAGAGGCCATTCAGGAGGCCCAGCCATGCACCGGGAGACCTCTCAGTGGGTCTCTGACTGGTGGCCTCCCCAGCTCTCACGGGGAGCGCACCTTGATGTACCCCTCTTCCACCCACTGTCCCAGGGAGCCTGGACCGCACCGGGGGTTATAGCTTCCTGAAGCAGGGCTCTGCCCGCCTGCTGGATTGGAGTCTCCTTGAGCCTGTCTTCTTTCCCAGGGCCCCATCACAAGGAACCAGCCTGGCCAAGCTACAGCTGGAAATACGGCCAGGCAGCACTGGCAGGGCCAACCACCTGTAAGGTGCCCATCAGATAGCAAACACGAGGAACACTCAGGCAAGTTGGGGTGGGGTGCATGCACTCCCCAGACACTATTCCCTCCACTCTGGCCTCCCTCCCAGAAAATGGCTCAGCAGCTGGGCTCCGGCTTCAGGCCAGCTGCCCCTCCTGCAGAGAAATCTGCCTTTAATTTAGAAGTTCTATTTCTTTCTCCGTGGAAAAGTCTTTGTGGTACCAATTAAGGAACTCTTTTATCCCCTCCGGTTTGGGGAGTGAGGAATTTGGAGACTGTCTAGGAAGGGCTCCTTTCCTCACTCAATCCCAAGGCAGGGTGACTTTTCCTTGGGAAGGGCACCTGGCAGGAGGCTCTGGGAGAGTCCTCCCTGGCGATCTGGAGTTGGACAGGTGTGGAGGGCTTGCTCTGTGCTGGGCACTGACCACGCTGCATGCACTGCCCCACAGTGTCTTCCCATCCACAGGAAAGCCTGCTGTCATCGCTAGTTTACAGAGGAGGGACCTGTGGCTCAGAAAGGTCACTGTCTTACTCCAGGCTAGTCGGGTATTTGATGGTGGAGCCAGAATATGAACCCAGCTTGGCCTGATTCCAGGGTCTTGGCCCACAGTGGTTCATTATATTGACAAGAGTATGTTATTTAGTGTTTTTATTACAGGCCATCAGATCCAGAAAAATGTACACTTGGGTCAGACATGGCCACATTTTGCACAATTTAGAACTTATTCTTCTCTGTGGAGTCTCCAGCATGTCTGTGTGAAGTCCCCAGATCAGGGTGACAGCTCCTAGGAAGAACCAAGGCATGTGCGTACACACGTGCACGTGTGTGTGTGTGTGTGTGTTTGTGTGTGTGTGCGTGTGCATGAATTTGTGGGAAAGGCTCTTCCTTATCCACTTCTTTCAGGCTTCCCAGCCTTCTTTTTTACCCAGGCCTTCCATTCTGGCCACACCAGATGGTCCTCCCATTCTGGTCTTGAAGCATTTACTGGGCTTGGATGTTCCTGGGGTCTGGAATATTGTCTCTAGGATTCCACCTATGGATTCCTTCTCTCTTGATCCCCCAGTGAACACTGCACACCTTCATGTTTTTCAGAATGCTGATAATACTTTATTGTATCAAAAAACCACCCTATTCATTTATTTCCCTTGGGAAGGGCGCCCTATTCATTTATTTTCTCTTGAGAAAAGGAGAATCTCAAGCAGATTCCCTGCTGAGCATGGAGCCTGAAGTGGAGCTCGATCCTACAACCCTGAGATCATGACCTGAACTGAAACCAAGAGTTGAGCAGACCCCCTGTATTACATTTTTTAAAGCTTGGCAAAAATTTCAATACAGACAGCTAGAGTAAATCAATATGACAAATATGCTCAACTACCCAGAACTAACATATGACTAAATTTTGTCATCTCTGTTTCAAATTTTTTTAAAAAATCAGAAGAAAAAACATATCACTTAAAACATTAAAGTCCTTTCTGAAGCCCTTTACATTCATTTTCTTCCTCTCCTCCACAGAAGCTGCCACTATGATAAATTTAGGGAGCCAAATTTGTGTTTTAATATCTTCACGGCAGTTACATACAATAGCATATAATATTGTTTCTTGTGGATAACATTTTTACACGTTCCTATCTTCATATCAGTTTCCTGTTTATTTTTCACACAAGTTCATATTTGTTACATTTTTTTCAGTATTGTTGACCTACCTCATTCGAGTTCATTCCTTTTAAAAGCTGTATGGAATTTCATTTATGAATAAATCACAGAGCCTAAAATTTCCCCCACTGAATCCATTTGGCTTGGCTTTCCAGGAAGCGGACTTGGAGACAGGGATTTGTGAGCAGCAAGTGTGCTGGGGAGTGTTCTCAGGAAGACCACGTGTGAAGGAGCGAGGGAAGCAGAACGAGGCGGAGAGAGAGGTGGGAGTATGATGTGGTTGGGACAGAGACCTCAGCTGATCCCTACAGGGTACGCTGGAATGGGGTGAGCCTTTCAGAGTTGTCCTCCATCAAGACAAGTTTCCAGATGTTTATGCTCCCTCATTGTCCAGTCATTGGATGAAGGCTGTCTCCAGGAAAGGGCCATAACGTTGGGTGAGGTAGCTCTGTTTGTTGAAGGTTAAGTCCCAGAGAGGACTCATGTGGAGACCACCTGCAGCTAACACTTCTGGCAGTTGGGGAAAGAGGGGAGTGCCTCTGTCCTCAGGGGGGATCTGGGCAGCTCACCCCAGCATCCAATACAGTCCAGATCTTGCACTGCTCAGATCCACCTGCTTCACGTAGTAAATTCACCACCTCTGGGAGCAGTTTCTCCAGTATTCTGGGGAAAATGACAACAGCGAAGTTAGTGGGACATCTGTAGCTCCTGTCACCATGGCTGGTATTGAGGTCATGTCAGATCTCATCATCTCCCATTTATGCTGTCCACTCGTGTTCATTTCATACCCATTCTATGTTCATTTCATCCTCTGTTAGCACCTCTACTGGTCTAGGTGGCTTTCCTGCTGGTTGCTGGTGTGACTCTGCCTTTCATCCTTGAGGGACTGTACTCTTGGTCATCATATTCTTTCCAGACCATAATTACTGTCGGTGTCCATTTGCTGTCAGAATTTGGAAATACTAAGGGACACTCAGTTGATTACCTAGTTTCCTAATGTATTTTTTTTCTGCTGTCATTATATAATGGCAGCCCTACATCCTTCTGCTAATAAGGATGAAGTTATACTTGCCAGTATAGTGACTTAACTCCTTGCCTATTAGCCTCTTGGAATGAGGAAGCCAAAGTAACCAGATGATGGCTATAATTTTAAGTTTAATGTGTCCCCTGGTGGAAGTATGTCTCCTCTGGAAGTCGGAACTTCTAGATCCACAAAGTCTAAAGTTAAAGGAATGAGAAACCCAAATCCCCCAGTTAGATTATGGTAAATGATGGTAATTGGGCCACACCTACTTCTGACTGTGGTTCCTGGACCCAACTACTTTATTGGGAATGCCATGCATAGTAGTCATTGCTTTAGAGTTTATTCGCATCCTGAAGGATGGTGTGCCATCCTCACAGAATGTCCTCTCCAAGTTGGCATCTTGGCTACACCTTTCAGGCCAGTAACTTCTAAGTGGTGTGGTTTGTGATAGGGAGCCTATGGTCATTTACCCACCACTGCACCTCTTTTGCTGTTAAGTGGGTTTCTTAATCTGAGGCATTGTCATCCCAGATCCTATCTAGTAGATCAGACCACTCTGCAAATCCTAGGGTAGTGGGACTGACTGGATCCTGCAAGCAAGAGAGGCAAATCCATATGCAGAATACGTGTTGACTCCAGCCAAGAAGATTTTCTGACTCTTTTAGGGTGGTAGGGGTCCAAGCAAGTGACTGGTTGTTCTTTTTAAGCAATAGTGTCATACTGAGGGCTCGATGTTGGTCTGTTGTTGGCAGAGTGGACATTCTTCAGTGGCAGTAGCTAGATCCACATTGGCAAGTGGCAGCTCACCTTTTTGGCCCATATGTAGCCTCGATTCCTGCTGCTGTGGCTACTCTATTCATGAGCCCATTTTACCAGCATTGAGGTGGCCAACTACAGAGACTGGCAGACGTTGACTGGCCAAGTTGTTCTGTCTACTTGGTTGTTTTGCGCCTCTTATATGGCGGCTGCTCTCACATGAGAGTTAACACAAGCCACATAGATCTTTACAGTTGATACTCACTCTCTTGTGTCTATCATGTTCCTCTTCCCCAGACCTCCTTGACACCAATCTCCTGCTTTTTTTCCTTCCAAGCCTCTGACCAAATAGCCTATGGATCCATGTAGAGTCTTACCTCAGGCTACTTCTTTTCCTGCACAAATGGAATGATCAGACATGTCCCCCAAAGCTCTGACATTGGGAAGATTTTCACTTACCTCTTCCAAGATGGCAAAATAACAACAGATCATTTTTGGCTTGTACCACATACTGAAATGACCTGCCTATGAATCGAGCTTGGGCTTTTTCCTTCTCCATCAGCTGGTCAAAAGATTTCCCCCAACCCAAAGGCCATTGGTGTGAGTTCAAAGAGAGGAACCAGTGATGGATGACATGGCAGTGTGGGCTCCCCAATCATGCAGCTTCCTTATACTTTCAGGCCTTGCTTGTTCTGATCTGAGATGGTCTACTTTCATTGTATGGTCGTTGCTGTTGGGCCTAGTCAACCTTTTGACTTAGCAGGTCTGATGGAACTCAGCTGCGTGGCCATTTGAGGTTCAAGATCAGATGGTTCATTTCTAACCAGGTTCAGTAACACTTTGGGAACTATTTTATAAAAGATGTGTGTTTTTATTTAAAAAGGTGTATATTTTATAAAAGGTGTATACTTTTCTGTTGCAAATGGTACATTCTTACTCTTCTGTTGGGGATTGCCAATTCTACATGGCATCTTTTTTCTGTCACAAATACCTCTAATACCATAGGGTCTGCTGAGTCATATGACCCAAGTAGCAGGGTTACTCACAATACAGTCTAGATCTTCCTGTACAGCATTTTCCTGCTCTAAGTCCCACTCAAGACGAGCAGCCTTACATATCATGTGGTATATAGACGGGAGCAATATTCCTAGGTATGGCGTATGCTGCCACCAGAACTTGAAAAGTCCTTTTAGACATTATCCTCTGTGGTAGGAGGTACAGGTTTCAATAATTTGCTTTTCTATTTTTTAACTTTGGAGGGGATATCCCAGACCACTGGACTCTTAAAAAACTTCACTGATACGGCGGCATCCTGCATTTACCATAAGGTTTGTATCTTACTCTTGGAAATACATATATCTTACAAAAGCCTCCAAAATACTTGCCACTGCTTGTTCATCCAGTTAGCATGATGTCATTGATATAGTAGATCACTGTGATTTTCTGTGGGATGTCCAGCCAGTCTCTTTGGACTGGATTATGATAGACAGCAGGAGAGTTAACTTAGCCCTGGGAAAGCTGAAAATGTATACTATTGCTCTTCTTCCATGAGTGGGAAATCTTTCTGATCCTTTTCCTGAAAGGAATAGAAAAGAATGCATTTGCCAGATCAAAGGCTGCACACTATGTACTTGGGGCTGTGTCTAGCAAAGATTGCACATCATCGGGCAGCTGCAAGTGAGGCTACTACTTGCTTGAATTTACAATTGTTCACTGTCATCTTCTAAGACCACCTGTTACTTAGGAGCCAGACGTTTGAATTAAATGGGAATATGATGGAAATGATACATCCTTTAGGTTTTAAGGGTGGCACTGATCTCTGCCATTCTCCCTGGGAGGCAATGTTGTTTTTGACATACTATCCTCAGCTAGAATGGGAGGGTGGTGTCAGCGGCTTCTCACTTGGCCTCTACCACTGGCCCTGGAGCCAGTGCGGGTGGGGAAGTTGTACCACGTATGTCTCTTCCTATCATATATTCGGGGCTGGGAGAATGACATTGGTTGGGTCTAGGGTCTCAGTGAACCCATTGTGAATCAGGTGTGAATCAAGCCAGGATATCACTTATTGCCCCACATGTCCCCATTGTCCCCACATATCCTTCTTTAAAGGTAGGGGGCATGATTCCGCTTCAGTTCCTTGAGTATCAGTGTCAATTCAGTTCCTTTTTTTGAAAGTCACTGAAATGTACGGACACTTTTCTTTCTCAAGTGTGTGGATGTACATGTAAAGGACTGTAGATCCCTTTGGAGAAAATCTGGAGGGATTATGACCATATATGCTTGCCATGGTGTTGCAGGGTTCTTCTTTGTGGCAACCTAGTTTCTCCTTTAGTCAGTGGTTCCTGGGTCTGAGAATGGGCCCAGGTCCAGAAATTTGCCAAGGAACCGTGAATTTATTAAGCTGCTAGGTGGCTACTCTTGGCTTTCTGATAATCCATCCTTGATTTCTTTCGGTTGTATAGGTTGAGCATTACCCTATTAGCTGCCCATCTATCTTCCTCCTGAAGATGTCTTATTCTATTACTAATTTCCTTAATCTTTTTTTTTGGATCATGCTCTCCTGGTTGCCATTGCAGTTTTGTTTTTCATTACGATGATTGTACCATTCTGCTTCCAATGGTTAAGCATCTATTCAAGACCTTATCATCCCCATCGTGAGGAAGGAGTCTGTTCTATAACGCATCTCCTACCTTGGGCTGGTCTCCTAGGTGTGCCACCAGTGAGCTCCTTAGTGATGCTGGGGCTACCTCACTACATTATTCCCCACTGTGTTGGGAAATGCAGTGCCCTTTGGGCTGTCCATGGAACATAGCCAGCTGGTGGGTTAGTTTGCCTTTGCATAGTATATCCCCTCTAGCATGCCAGAGTCTATGAGCATTCCTTCCTCCACCATCTGCTGTGACAGCTCTGGCATTTCTCCTTCACTTTGTACGGTCCATCACTTTCTCTAAGCTTATAAGATCCATTCTATACTGCATTAGTATCATTTCCCAAGGTCCTTGCCAGGGTGTTCAATCTCATCATGGGAGAGCGCTCTCATCAATATACTCTCCTTTATCCAACATTATAGTCCATCTCCCTCCATTAAGAACCCTCAGGACCTAATTCCATTGTGTTCTCCTGGCTCTTGTCAGTGTAGATTGATAAGATCCCACAGAATCTTCAGGATATAATCCTCTCCCTCCTTTGTACCCTCAGCACTGGGGCCAGGCTATGATCTGATCCTAGTTATTGGTGGTGGCCAGGAGGAGAGTTAGGGGTCAAGTCTATTTTACAAGATCGAGGCCTATGCACCATTTCTAAGCAAAAGGAAGAAACTTTATTTAAAAATTTTTTTTAAAAGATTTTATTTATTTATTTGAGAGAGAGCACAAACAGGGAGAAGGGCAAAGGGAGGAGGAGGAGCAGATTCCCCTCAGAGCAGGGATCCCAATGTGGAGCTGCATCCCAGGACACCAGGATCATGACCCAAGTTGAAGCCAGATGTTTAACCAACTGAGCCACACAGGCACCCAGCCCAGGGAAGCATCATTAAAAGGGAGGAGGGGCCATTTCTGTGGGGCCAGAGGGTTCAGGAAGATCTAGGGTTTCATGATTCTGGAGCATCCTGACCCCATCTTAAGAGCCAAGGTCCCACCCCTGACCAACCAGGGGGCTAATTTGGGCATAAGCAGATTTGTCAGAATCAGTTGAGAATTCTGCTTTCTTTGGAGTGCTGCTATTTTTATGAGTAAGTCCTGGGCTCGATGTTGAGCTTTTTATGCCCTCTTGCTGTAGGAGATGAGAGCTGTACTTCACCATAAGCTGGTGATTAATCGCCTTCAGCCTTTCATTGTCTTTCCCTGCTGCATTTATTGCACTCAACGAGAGCCATCCAGTCTCTTTCAAATGCCTGAGAGGTTGTAGCACCGATGTGTTCCCTTCTGCCAGTTTCCTATCCCGGTTCACCCTCTGTGAGAATGTTAACACCTCCCCATGGCAGGTGCTTGTGATTCCACCTATCTCCAGTGATGGGTCCTCTCAGTCATCTGGCCAGGTAGGAATTTTGGATCCAGCTCCAAAAATCCCAATTTAAGGTGCTTATTCTTGGGCCACCTCTGTTACAAGTAGGTTTCTAGAGAAACGGACTCTGAGATGGAGATTTAAATGCAGGTGGCTCATGAGAGAGTGCTCTCAGGACTGATTTGTGTGAGGGACTGTGGGAAGCAGGCTTGGATGGAAGAGAAGGTGGGCTGCAGCACAAATGCATCATAAGCCTCAAAGAATCATAGAGGGAGTGCGGCTGGAGCTGGGGAAGCCCTACTGATTTGTGCTGAGCTGACACTAAGGGGCCGGGTGTCTATGCCTCTGCATAGATCTGTCATTGGAGGTAGGCTTCCCCGGGGAAAGCATATAAGGTGGGCAAGGCAGCTCCCCTTGACTGAAGGCCATTCTGAGAGAAGAACTCAGTTATGAGCCATTAGTAGCCAAGGCTCCCAGGAGATGGGGCAGCGAGTACGGAAGGTCGTCTAGGCAGCTCACCACAGCATCCATTATAGAGAGGTACATGGTTTCCATGTCCCCCTATTATGACAGTGCTGTAATGGCCATCTTTGCAATCTCTGACCTGTGCACAGGTATGAGCAATACTTCCCTGCCTGCTTCACATCTTGCAGCCTAAACAGAGTATGATAATGCACCCATCTCAGGGTAAAGAGGACGGAGTTGAGAGCCCGGGGGTAGGCTGCTTGTGTTGCAGCTTGCAGCGGGCCCATACTGAGTTAGCCTAACCCCCGTGGTTGCCCCCAGACCGGAAAGGATCAATATTTCTGTCCTACACACAAGGGTCGGAACTCTCTATCTGGTACATACATACCTAGATGGAGAACCGCTGGAGGCAGGGTATGTACATCGCCAGCTTTCTACATTTTGGCATTTGTTTTACAACACTTCAAAGAGATGCCATTTTCCAGTGTTTGGACTTTAACATTGTCACTAAGCTATTGAGTGTGAAAGGGTGTCTAATCATCATCTGCTCACCAGTGTGTTGCGCATCTCTTGGCCGGTTTTTTGGCCATTTGCTTCCCTCTGCTGTGACTTGTCCATCACCACTGTTTCTGCTGGGTCATCAGTCTTCTCCATATTGACTTGTGGGGGTCACTGCTTCGCTCCCTGGCTGCCTCTGCTAATTCAGTGTCCCTGCTGTCATAGGCAAAGCCTCCCACCCAAGAAAGTCTCCGATTCTCTGCATCTTTGAATCTGGAGAGGTCCATCTGGTTGCTTGAGAGAGAGTTCAAGTCACATGCTTGCACCTTTGCTGCTAGGGAGTCAGGAAAGCAAGCACCTGGCTCCTCTAGCTTTGCTTCTGCAGTTGAAGGCAGGAGTGGCTTGTCACTGAGTCCTGGAAGGAGAGGAGTTTCTCAGAAAGGAGTCAGATTTGGGGATCCCTCCTTCAAGAACAATAAACACCTATCCCAGTTAACAGATTTATACCACGAGGTTACTGAAACATGGACTATGGAAAAATGTCCAGCAGGTGCTCCTAAGATATTGTGGGGATGCCAAATTAAGTGCATTTGCATCATATGGCATTTAACTCCTGCAAATTCCCCACCCCCTCTTAACTTTATGCTCCTTGTTTGCAGAAGAGAAAGCCAGCAGTTCATCCAGATTGGGTGGGTTTGCCCCACCATTGACGGTACTATTATTCTCAGGGAGAGAACATGGGGCTTTGGTTTTGCTTTGTCAAGCTCAGTCCCCAATGCGTCTCTTACTGCCCTGAGGAAGTGTAGCTTTTAAAGACAGACATTTTCTTTTTTAAAGATTTTATTTATTTATTTGACAGAAAGAGAGCACAAGCAGTGGGAGCGACAGAAGGAGAGGGAGGAGCAGGCTCCCCACTGAGCAGGGAGCCCAACGTGGGGCTCCATTCCAGGACCCTGGGATCATGACCTGAGCAGAAGGCAGATGCTCAACTGACTGAGCCACCCAGGCGTCCCAAAGACAAGCATTTTCATAGACTCCAGACCCCCAGCCACACTGAGCCCAACCAACAGCACAGTGATCTGTGGCCAGGCTGGAGGGAAAAACACCTGGGTCAGATCCCTTAGGAGTCTGAGCTATCCTGTACTTTGAGATTTAGGAGATTCGATTCCCTCCCCTCTCCTCCGTTTTCCTCTCTTCCCCTTCCCTTCCCTCTTCTCCTTTTGCTTTCTCTTTTTAGAGACAGAGAGAGAGAAAGAGAGAGAGAGAGAGAGAGGGAGAGAACCAGAGGGAGCAGGAGGAGGGACAGAGGGAGGGCGAGAGAGAGAGAGAGAGAGAGAGAATCTCAGGCAGACTCTGTGCCCAGCCCAGAACCTAATGTGGGGCTTGGTCTCACGACCCAGAGATCATGACCTGAGTCAGAATCAAAAGTCAGATGCTTAAACGACTGAGCCATCCAGGAGGCCCGAGGAGATTTTCAAGAATGATCTTTGACACTCTGGAATTTTCCTTTTGTGTGAAGACTTTAGATCTATCTGCCATCAAAGTGATAGCCCCTGACAAGTGGAGGTGTCATCTCAGGTGCTGCATGTGATGGATGGATGATGACGGCCTGGAGGATTGCAAGAAAGAAAGTGAGGTGGCGACGGCACAGCTATGTCTGCCAGGAGCCCAGGAGCCCAGGAGCTGTGGGGTGGGCCACTGGGGCTGGGCATCTCTGAGGAGTCTGAAGCTTGTTTCCTCTTCCTCCTATAGAATCCTTCCCTATTCCCTTCAGCAGCACCTGGCTCTGCCCCTCAGGAGAGCAGCAGTTGAGGGGCACGGAGCTGTCTGTTAGCCCAAAGGTAATGTTGGTCTGTGTTCTGGACATAAATGTGTCTTGTCCTCTGTGAGTTTGAACAGTGTGGGAGTTCCCAGAGCCTAGAGACTCAGGGGCGAGTAATACAGCTGGGGTGGGGCCCTGCTAGGCTAGAGAGGCCAACCACTGGCCTGGGGAGCTCTCTGGGCCAGCCCACCCAGGGGGACTGGTCGCTTCCAGGATCTCCCATTGATCTGCTTGGCATCTTAGAGCATCTCTGCTACAAAGGCCTGCAGAGAACTTCAAGCTCTGTCGTTGTGCAGGTGGCAAAGACTGGGGCCTAGCAAGGAAGAGGGGGCCTTGGGGCAAGCTGGAGACTTGAACCCAGGTCTGACCCCAGCCAGACCCCAGCACCGCTTCTCAGCAGTGTGTGGCACTCTTGGGTCCCTCTTCACCCTGGATCCCCATGGCCTGTTGGGAAGACCACTCCCCAATAGGCTCAGAGCTGGTTGCCCTTAGCTGGCACATAAACAGCCTCCAGAGGCCCTCCCATGCCTGAGGTGGGGGCTTAGCACCCAAGGGGGCCACTTCAGAGGCCTTGTGGGGGGTCCCCAGAGTGGTGTCTCTTCTGTGGAGCCCTTCCTGGTCACGCTGGATGATGCCCCCGATATTACATGCAATCCAGAACTATGGGAAGAGGGATTTGAGTTGAGGACTGGGCAGTCCCTGTACCCATCCTAGAACAAGGTGGAAAGGTGCCTCCTAGGCCACCCAATGGCTCCCCCCACACCATCAGGGACTGCCACTGTCCTGGGGGCCCAAGGACTAGAACTTAGAGCATAAAGAGGATGGGTGAGGTGTGTGTGTGTGTAGGGATCTAGGCTGTGTCTGGGGACAAGAAGCCTCCACTGAGGGCTGCGGCCACCCAGGTCCTGTGCAGAGACTCCCCTACCCCAGCAGCACCCCTCGCCCAGCCCCAGTATTGCGGTGCAGGTCTCACTTCTCAGGGCTGCCTCTGTAGCCAGCCAGATGAGCAGTGGGGGGAGCAGTGCCTCCCCATCTGATAATTCCGGGGACAGACATGGGATTAGGAGTCAGATGCCTAAATTTTAGTCCTTTCTCCATGTGCTGGGGAGAGAGGAGGGCATTTTTGACTGACTGCATATGTCCTGTGCACATACATACCACACAGACACACACAGACACACACACACACGTTTCCATTAACATACAGAGAAACTTCTGTCTGGCCTGGGTGTGCGGTGTTTGTAGAAAGAGGGATCCAGGGAAAAGGGATGAGGAGCTGCAAAGTGTCTGCCCTTCTGGGCTCTCCTGAGCTCTGGGTTTCATGGGGAGCTAGAAGTTGGAGGTGCAAGCTGGTGAGGCCCACAGACTCAGGGTGACCTCAGGCTGAGGAGACAGGGCTCCCCACCTCCCCACTGTGGGCCTCCTTGGCTACCTTCTCACCATCGGCAGTTCAAGGGGCTCTGTGGGCAGGTGGGAGCCAGGGGGCATGGGCAGGGCCACACGGCGCATGGCTGATGCGCCCACACATCTTGTGGGGGCCGCTGTGCCACCACAGGAGGGAACTCCGTGTGAGCTATCCCGGTGTCAGGAAAGGAGCCAAGAAGCAGTAGCTGCTCACTAAATGCTTCACTGACAGCCTCGGGGGCTGGGCCGGGGAGGCTTGACTAGAGCCCAGGAATGTCCTGAGGACGCTGTGGACTGCTGTCCCCGTGGGAGGGGTGACCATGCTTCCCCTTCGTAGGGGTGGCATCACGGTGGTGTGGCAGGTAGGGACACTGCTCGCGACGGGCTGCGAGGAATGGGGATCCGGCCCAGGGCAAGGAGCAGGGTTTGCTCGTGGGCCCCAGCTGTGAGCTCCCAGGAGCCCTCCTAGCTCTCCAGTCCACTCCCACCTCTCTGGGTGGCCCCTGGCCAGTGACTGAGCCGGGGGTGCTATGACACCCAGGTCACCCCCACAGTATTCTCTGGAGCTCCCTGCAGGGCCAGTGGAGCTTCCATCAGGAGGGACTGTGGTCTGAGGCCTCCCGGGTCCTGCTTCCCTGCCCCACCTCTCCTTCCACCGCCTGTGCTCCTCACGAAGCTTTATTGGATAAGTTTTGTTGAAATGCAGTCTGCATACCTGCAACTCATCCATTTGAAGTGTGCAATTCAGTGGTTCCTAGTATATTCGCCGAGTTGTGTGACGGTCACTACGGTTAATTTTATGACATTTTTGTTGCCCTGAAAAGAAAGCCTATACTGGGGAACAGTCACGACCCTCATTTCCTCCTAGCCTTCCAGGCCCTGGAAGCCACGGATGTACTTTGTCTCTATAGGTTGCCTCTTCTGGGCATTTCGTGGCTTCTTTCACTTCACATTTTGAGGTTCATCTATGTCACAGCCTGTAGGAGCCCTTTATCCCTTTTTCTGGCCAAGTAATATTCCATCGTAAGGCTCTACTCCACTCTCTTTATCCATTCGCCAGTCCGTGGACATTTGTGTCATTCTGCTTTTTTTTTTTTCCAGTAGGGAAGAGCATGACTATGACACTCATGTACGAGTTTTATTTCTCAAGGAGTAGGATTACTGGCTGGTATGGTAACTCTTGACCTTTTGAGAACCTCCCCAGGCTGTGTTCCGTCCAAAGCATCTTCCATTTCCTCTGACTTCTGCACGTGCTCGCCGACACTTGTCCCTGTATGTCTTTTTCATCCTGGCCAACTTCCTGGGTGACAAGTGCTGTCTCACTGCGGTTCCGATTTGCGTTTCCCTAAAGGCTAATGATGTTGAGCATCTTTTCGTGGACTTCTTGGCGGGAATAAAGATTCTGTGTTTCTAACTTCGCCTCAGCCCTGCTTGCCAGAGGGCCCAGCTTGCAACAGGGGGAGGGACGTATCGGGTGGAGGGTGGAAGAGGAGCCGAAGTCCCTCTCTTCCTCTGTTCCTCTCTCTGTTTCTTTACCTGTCATCACTCCCTTCTCTTTGCCCACAGTTTCTGGAACACACTGGGTATGCCCGGACTGTTTGCAATTCTTTCTTTTCAATTAGAAGCACAAAAATGTCAGCTGGACACCACCCCATGGCAACTACCCCATAACAAGTTACGTTTTTTTTCCATGGAGCTTTCCAGAGACCGCCCAGCTCAGCTGGACCTGCAAGCCCTCAGTCACCAAGGGGCAGAGCTGGGCTTGACCCATGTTCATCTTCTGGCTCTCAGATTCTGCATTATCACCATCCTCGCTCTTCCATTTCGGTTTTCTCCTTTCCTCTGTGCCAGTCTTTTCTCTCCAGCCAAGGGGTGCGAGCTCAGAAGGGGCAGGGACGATGTCCCTCTCTTGTCCCTTCCTCATTGCCAGCACGGGGCTGGAAGTTGGCAGAGACTCACTGCTGACAAGAGGCTTTGTGGCAAGTGGGAGCTGGGGATCAAGTCTGATGGCCCGGGAGCTGTAGGAGGCTGGGGTCCCCTCTGGCTTGTTCACCCAGTGCCCAGGATAGTGACAGTGGGTGGCAGGCTGTGGTGTAATTAAGAATATATCTGGTCTTTTTCCGAGGTTCCTGACACAGAGCTCCTAAAACCCTTTTATTTCCTGAGGGACAGGAGTGTCTTTTCTTAATGAGCCCATTCGAGCACACCTGAGTTTATGCCCAGGTGACCCAGGGTGGGGCCCCAGGAGGCTTCAGGATGGGGTCTGGTCACCAGAAAGACCAGCAATTAGAGGTGGGAACTCTCAGCCCTACCCCAGTCCTCTGGGGGGGTGGGGTTGGAGGCTGGGTTGTTAGAACTCTTGAACTAAGACAATTGGAGGGCTTTGGGACTGGGGGACACAGTGAGCTGCTGGGAGGGTGGGTGCACCCCGGGTGGGGGGTGGAAGCTCTGTGCCTGCCTCAACTCTTACACCTTCCCCTGTACATCTCTTGCATTTGGTCGTTCCTGAGTTGTGTCCTTTAAAAATAAACCAGCGATCACGGGGTGCCTGGGTGGCACAGTTGATTGACTGCTGACTCCTGGTTTTGACTCAGGTGGTGAGATCGAGCCCTGTATCAGGCTCAGCACTCAGCTCAGAGTCTGCTTGAGATTTTCTCTCCTTCCTGCTTGTGTTCTCTCTCTTTCTCTACAATAAATAAATCTTAAATAAAACAAACCAGTGATCCTAAGTGAAGCCCTTTCCTGAGTTCTATGAATTCTAGAATCTGCGGAGGAGGTGGTGGGAACTGCTGAATTTTGGTGGCTGGGGCAGAAGTGTGGGTCACTGGGGGACCCCACCTGTGGCTGGCATCTGAAGTGAGGACGGTCTTGTGGGACTGAGCCGTAGCCCACAGAGTCTGCTGCTAACTCCAGGTAGTTAGTGTCAAAATCATAGGGAATCGTTGGACACCCAGCTGGTGGCAGAGAATTGGTGTTGGAAAGAAACACACACAAGCCCTCAATGAAAGTTTGTTGAATAGACAAGGAATAATAGCTCACATAATTTAAGCACTATATCCTGTGTCCTTTGCTGAATGCTTTCCACTCACTCATTCAAGAAAACACTTTTGAGTAAGTAGTCCATGCCATGTGCTCAGCTTGGCATTTGGGGACAGCTGTGAATAATTAAGTCAATTCAACAAATACATTTTTAGCAACTACCACACACCATACACTGTGCTGGGTACTGGGACTACAGCTTTGGGGCAATTCAAGTCTGTATGGCACCTACCTACTGAGTCCCTACTATGTGTCAGGCACTACTCCAAGCCCGAAAGATACGGCAGTGACCAGACAGTCTGAATTCCTACCCTGTGTGTATTTTGCAGAGGCCCTAGGTGGTAAGGTCTCTGACTTCATTCATTTTACACTTGAGGAAATTGAGGCTCAGAGAGGTTAATTATCTCTCAAAAGGTCACACAGCCGGGGCGGTGAGGCTAGACCCAAGCCCTGGCCCATCAGACATCAAGCTTGAGTTCTTACTCAAGGTGTAGACTGAATGTTAATATTGGGGTGGGGAGTCCTGGGGCCCACCTTGCTCAGTACTTCGGGGCTCCTACATCCTCATGCATGCCTCCCTCTTCTGGGCCCCCTGGCCCTGCTCCCTCCTCTCTGATACACAAAATTCCGACCGCGGCTGGCGGTGTTCCTGAGAGACACCCCCAAGTGCTGTAATGTGTTTTTGTGCACAAAACCTCGTGTTCAGCAAATTGCTGTGACCAAGACCCTATCCAGTTACCTGCCGCATCAGAGGTATGTTCTGTGGCGGTGCCAAGCAAAGCAGAGAATAATACCTCTAAGAATTTTAACCATTAGATAGAAAAAGTGCAGCTTTGGCCAACTCTGGCAGGCGCTGCCGCACAGGAACCAGATACAAAGCAAACAAGAAGGGCCTGTCCCGCGTGTGGGCCGAGGCCTTTCCTGGAGGGTCGGCTGCCCTGGTGCCACCGTCACAGTCATGTTGTCAGAGCCATCGGGTTGCTGGCTGGCTGGAGGCAGGTGGCCCTGGGGTTTCCAGGCCCTGCGATGGCCCCTCCCCGCCAATTCCATCCGTTACCTTGGTGACTTGTGGGCTTTGAGGAAGCGACAACCTTGCCGAGCCTCACTGGGGAAGGTAATACCCCTGTCACTTGGGAGGACCAAAATGAGTTAATATAAGCAAAGAGAATGGAGTGTGACCACCCGTGGGCTCTGTGGCTGTCACCACGAGTCAGACAGCCAGCTCCCGATTCTCTGGGAGCACCTGCTAAGGCCTTGCCCGGTACATCCCAGTGAGTAGGGCAGACGAGGTCCCTGCCCTTATGAAACTTACAGTCCAGCGGGGGGCTGGGTGGCATTATCACACATGACTTTTGAACTAGGTTTATGACAGAAGGTTTTCCCTAGGTGGGAGAGTCAGAGAAATCGCGCTGGCGGATTCTGGGGGTGCCTGAGCTGAGACCTGAGCAATGAGGAAGTCATGAGGGTGGAGGAGGGAGGGACATGCTTTCTAGGTAGAGGGAACAGCACTTGCAAAGGCCTAGTGGCAGGAGGAAGACTGATGACCCCAAGGACCTGAGATAAGGCTGATGAGGCTGGAATGCAGAGTGACAAGGAACTGGAAGATGGGGCTGGGGAAATGGGTAGGGACCAGGTCTTGCAGCACTTCGTAGGCCAAGTGGAAGGTAAGAGCAATGGGAAGCATTACAGTGTTTGAGTCAGGTGGTGACTGGATGGGATGGGCATGGTAATAAAGCTCACTTGGCTGCAGTGTGGAACATGGGGCACAGGGCACTGGGAGGGGAGGCCAGAAGGCTAGCGAGGGGGTCTTCACAGTAGTCCAGACGAGACAGGGTGGTGGTTTGGATTAGGATGGTGGCAATGGTTGGAAGGAGGTGACAGTGTTGTGAGGTCTCGCTGCTGTGGTGGGCGAGGTAGGCTGGTGGGACTGCCTCGAAAAGTAACATTACCATCCGGAGTTCCTATGGATGGGACAGAGAACCAGCTGGGGTTGTTCAAGCCATACTTAGTTCCCTGCAAATCTTTGCCCCGAAAAACCACCAAAGACCAAGAAATCTCTGTGCTGGACACAGCTCTTCCTGTGCGCACACCTCCCAGAGTCTCTCCAGATGCCCAGGCCAGGTCATGTCAAGTCTCCTGAGGATGGACCTGCTGCTGTTCCCACCCAGGCACTGCAGGGACCGGGGGTGGTGGTGGTGGTGGTCTGACCCTGTCTCCTCTGTACTTATGGCCAGCCTCTCCTGGCCAGAAGCCAGTGTGGTATCTGGTGGTTTTGTGCAGTGGTTTTAGACCTGGTTTCGAAGTCAGACAGACCTAGGTTTGGGGCCAGGTTCCACCAGTTACCAGGAGCTGTGGCCTCATGGGACAAGTTACCTCTCCATATCTGTTTCCTCATCTGTGGAATGAAGGTAGCGCCTAACTCGTAGGTTGTGGTGAGGATTTAGAGGAGTTATCCACATAGAGTGGATATCCACTTATCCACTTATCCATAGAGTGGATCCCAGATAGCTTTAGAGGAGCTATCCACATAGCAGGGGCTCAGCTCAGTAAATATGAGGTCTTATTATTATTACTAGCTGTAAAATGGGAACAATGATCGCAAGGCTATTGAGAAGACTGTGCCTACTGCTGTGCCTGGCGTGTGGTCAGCGCTCCCAAGGTCAATGTTATTGACCCTTGCAACACTGCTAAGTCCGAAATAGCTTCCGCCTCTGCCACTGGATTCTGGATACTCATACCATAGGATGAGAGGGAACTATTGAAAAGGATGCTGTAGGGAGCATCTGGGTGGCTCAGTGGGTTGAGTGTCTGCCTTTGGGTCAGATCATCTTCTCTGGGTCCTGGGGTGGTTGGATTCCCTGCTCCGTGGGGAATCTGCTTCTCTCTCTCACTCTGCCCCTCCACCATGCTCATACTCTCTCTCAAATAAAGAAATAAAATCTTAAAAAAAAAAAATAAAAGGATGATATAGGAGAATGAGGTGGGAACTTGGTTATCCTATAACGTTAAGGATCGGGATCAAAAATTGCTGTGGCCCGAACATATCCCTATAAAAGTTAAATGTTGAAATCCTAGCCCCTAAAGGTGATGGGGTTAGGAGGCGGGGCCTTTGGGAGATGCTTGAGTCATGAGGGTGGAGCCTCCAAGAATGGGATTAGTGCCCTTATAAAAGGGACCCTAGAGAGATCCTGTGCCTCTTTCACTATGTGAGGACTCAGGGAGGAGGTGCTGGCCATGAACCAGGAAGCAAGCCCTCGTCGAATGGCAACCATGCTGGCTCCTTGACCTTGACTTCCCAGCTTCCAGAGCTGTGAGCATCACGTTTCTGTTGTTTATAAGCTAGCCTGGTTTTGTAAGTGGTATTTCGTTATAGCAGCTCAAGTAGACTAAGGCAAAACTGTTCACGTGGCCGATGGGATAGTGGTGATTTTTATTTGTTGTTTAGTTTTGTCATCATTAAAAAAAAATTTCAATTATGAACACGTGTTTATTTTAGAGCCTGAAACACTATTATAATAGGATGTTTACGAAGAGTTTTCAATGACAAGAGAACATACTTGTAATCCAATGTGAAATTTAAAAAAGAAATTAGATCACAAAATTGTTTGTAGTGTTGGCTCATCTATACAAAGTGAAGTCCCCGGAAGGAAATAAATCTGCCATGACATCATTGTTTGGTATCTTGGAGTAAGGGTGTAGTCATTTTATTTTTAAAGATTTTATTTATCTATTTGAAAGAGAGCCTGAGCAGGGGAGAAGCAGACTCCCCACGGAGCAGGAAGCCCAACGTGGGGCTCAATCCCAGAACTCCAAGATCATGACCTGAGCTGACAGCAAATGCTTAACCCACTGAGCCACCCAGGTGCCCTGGATGTGGTGATTTTAAAACAAGGCCTTGAATCCTTTGACCTTCTTCCCACTGAGAATCGGAACCTATGGCTTCTCTCTCCCTTGAATCTGAGTGGGCTTATGACTGCTGTGGCCACTAGAACATGGCGGAAGCCACATTACATAACTTCCTTCCTTCCTTCCTCCCTTCCTTCCTCCCTCCCTCCCTCTTCCCTTCCTTCCTTCCTTCCTTCCTTCCTTCCTTCCTTCCTTCCTTTCTTTTAAGTAGTCTCTATACCCAGTGCAGGGCTTGAACTCACTACCTTGAGATCAAGAGTTTCATGCTCTACAACTGAGCCAGCCAGGCACCCCTTCACTTTGTAACCTCTAAGGCCGGATCATAAAAGCCCATGGAGCAGGGCACCTGGGTGGCTCAGTTCATTATACATCTGACTCTTGATTCCAGGTCAGGTCATGATCTCGGGGTCCTGGGATGCAGCCTGGCATTGGCTTCCCGCTGAGCAGGGAGTCTGCTTGTCTTCTCCCTCTGCCCATTCCCCTGCTTGCTCTCTGTCTCTCTCTAAAATAAATAAATAAACCTTAAAAAAAAAAAAAAAAACCACCAAACAGGCCATGGAGCTTCCTTCACTTGCTAGAACGTCCTCTCTTGGTTCCCCGAGCCTTTAGGTAAGAAGCCTAACTCCTCTGAGGCCAACACATTGTGGAGAAGCCTAAGCCACATGAAGAGGCCATGAGCAGGCACTTAGGTCACCAGTCTCAGTTGACTCATCCTGGCCCAGGAGCCAGATATGTGAATGAAGAAGCTTCTAGATGATTCCAGTCCCTAGGTGTTTGAGTCTTCCTAGCTGAGGCTTCCCATATCATGCAGCAGAGACAAGCCATCCCTGCTGTGCCCTGTTCAGAGTCTGGGAGCATGCCTTATGTGGCCATCTTCTGCCAGTAAATTTGGGGTGGTCTGTTATACAGTGATAGGTAATCAGGACGGGGGTATATGGGAAATTTTCATCCTTTTAACTCGACTTTTCTGGAACACTGATGTTTTTTATTGTGAGCATTGTGAGCATATGTTTTTATTATTAAGGAACTATAAGGACGTTTTTGTTGAGTGAATAAAGAGAGCACAGAAAGAAAGGAAACAGAATGAATTAAAGGCAAGGGAAGAGAGAGGTAGGGAGAGAGGAGGCAGGGGGATTTTTTGGGGAAGGCCCTGACTCCATCCCTCTCAGGAATCATGGAGCTCATGAAAACGTCCCATGGGCGTTTCTTCCTTCTGAGGCCCATTCCCTTGAACTTTTCTGCCCTCGGACCACGACTGAAGGGCACAGTAAATGGCTCTGAGTCAGAGAACTTGGCTGTGGGCTGTATGTCTTTGTGCAACTCACAGCCTCTCTGAGCAGAGTTCCTCACCTGCTACTCGGTGTATTCTTGGACACAGCTGGAATGTGGAAGAAGCAGGATTCAAATCCAGGACTAGCTGACACCTGCCAGGGCAGCTCTCTTCCTTCATGAAGAGGTCCAGGTAAAGGTGTGAGAGACAGTTGGAAGGAGAAAGCTGCTGCCAGCCAGCTGCCCCTGGGACCCCTCTGTGCAGGTGGGAGCCAGGGTGCTAGGCACAGAGCAGGGAGGCTGGGGGCCCAGGCAGAGGCCAGGACTGCTCCAGTCCCTTCAGGAAGCTAAGTGATCCCTCCCATAAACCTTTCACCCCTGCGTGCTTTGAATGGAGCCATTCAGAGGAGGAAACCTGACCTGCCGATGTTTTATGCATGGTCCGGCTGTGCCAGCAGCAGCAGGCCTCCTGGGAGGTATTATTTTTAGCCAAAGCATATGAGTGAGCTGGGGGCTTGAAAGAAGCAGGCTGGTCACCCACCTGTCCAGCCCCCTCACCCAAGGACCCCTTCCCTTGCTGGGTGGCCAGAGGCAATGTTAACACAATCTGTGCCCAGCACCGGGGGGCGCTGGCCTGAGCCGGGCAGCCGCTGGGGGTGTGGGAGTCTCATCGTTCCAGGCTGTCTGTTGTGTAGCCAAATAAAGCAGCTGGCCACCTCTGACACCTGTGTGGCCACCTCCCATGGGGAGCTCCCCCCCTCCCCTTCCAGGTATTGGCTCTGAGTAAGGCTGAACCCAGGGGAGGGGGGCAAGCACGTGTCTGAGACTCCGTGTGAGGATGTAACCTTTGCAGCCTTTTCAAATTCCTCTGCTGCTGCAAAACATCATCTGGCTGCTGGGGGTGCCAGCTTTCATCACTCCCAGCCTCTTCTGGGGCAGTGTCCCCAGCAGGTAGGGTGTCCATCACAGGGTAGACTGGCAGCAGATCCTGGGTAATTAACATCTTTTTCGGGCAGGTGTCCACCAGCTTCTCTACCCCTCCTGCCTTGCTTCCAACTGAGTTTCAGCGTCAGGGTGGCTAGTGTTTATGGAGTGCCTAGTCTGTGCTCAGTGCTTTTTGGTCCATTTCTTCTTCTTCTTTCTTTTCTTTTTAGTTATTTATTTAAGAGGGAGAGATTGAGAGCAAGCAGGAGCAGGAAAGGGTGAGAGGCAGAAGGAGAAGCAGATTCCCCACCGAGCACAGAGCCCTACACGGGGCTTGATCCCAGGACCCTGGGATCATGACCTGAGCTGAAGGCAGATGCTTAACTGAGTGAGCCGCCCAGGTGCCCCAAGCCCATCACTTAACTGCACAACCTTTGGGGGCAGGAACTGCTGGGCTTTATTTTGATGGAGAAACAGGGGGTTAGGGCAGAGCCAGGACCTAGACCCTGTCTGACCCAAAGGAGTATTTTCTGTATGCATGGAGGCCTGACTTGGTGACTTCTTCGGGTTAAGAGCCAAAACCCACAGCTCAGGGGTGTTTTCTCTTTTCCCTTTTTCTCCTCTTGCTGAATCATTAGAAGCAACAACATGTGGACATGGAAGGAACAGTGGAGATCACCTCTTTCAAGCTGTTCATTTCTCAGATGGAGAAACTGAGCCTGAGAGAGAGGCGTTCTCAAGATCACTTGGTTGCCCAAGGGCAGTTCCCAGTGTGCAGACCTCATTCCATGGCTCCTTCTGTTCCAGCCCAAGATCTTCTAGTATCTCATCTTCCTGGGCCTCTGTCTGCCTGTCAATAGACCAGTCATTCCAACTGAACACACATGCTATCATGGATGTGAAGGTGCTTGACAGACAGATGGCTGATTCCCCAATGCCAGCCCTCCGAGCACCCCTGTCCCCTATTTGTCAGGCTGGTTGCAGGCCAGCTTGTAACCCCTCAGGTAGGCATCCACCCGAGGGGTGAGGACAGGGCTAAGAGAGATTGCTAGATTGGTCGCTGCATTAATAATGCTAAATGACCAAGGTCCTCACCAGCCAGAAATCTCCCCAGGGCTTTTTATTTTTAAAAAGATTTTATTTATTTATTTATTCATGAGAGACACACAGAGACAGGCAGAGACATAGGCAGAGGGAGAAGCAGGCTCCCTGCAAGAAATCTGATGCAGGACTCGATCCCAGGACCCCGGGATCACAACCTGAGCTGAAGGCAGATGCTCAACCACTGAGCCACCCAGGTGCCTGACCTCAGGTCTTTCAGTGAGAGAGAATTCAATAGAAGGCACTGACTAGATAAGACAGGTCAGAGCAAGGTAAGATGTCCAGGAGCTTTGCAGAAGCCAGAAGCTGCTACCACCCAGGGCTGGGGTCAGAGAGACGAGCTGGCCTTGTCAGAGCCCCGGGGGCTGGGGCAGGGGCTAGAATCTAGTTGGGGGCTATCTGGTGGGAGCAGGACCATAGACCTGATGAGGTTTTTGTGGGAGACACCACAGGAAGCAGAGATGCAGGGGAGAAGGGAGAAATCCCCGGGCTTTTCCCTCCTCTCACTCTCTGCTGTGCCTCCAGTTTGGCCAAACTGACCCAGAAGCCAAGGGAAAAGCCAGGCTGGCAAAGGAGTCTGGGAAATGTAGTTCCAGGGATACGGGGCCGAACAGGAGGAGAGGGACAGGATCTGCGATCAGCAGGTAGTGAGTGGCCCAAGCTCCGAGGGCCCTAAGGCTGTAACCGCGGCCACTGGTTAAGCTCTCGCCAGCGGTTCTAGTGCGGTAACTGCTTCTCCCCCCGCGGTGACACTTCTACCGATGAGGAAGCTGAGGCCCAAAGTGATGAAGTCTCTCAGTCAGGAGGTGGGAAGAACCGGCTTCAATGCTGGCCTCATGCTGGGACCCTGCCCTCCTCCTGCCAGACACCCCCAGGGCTGGCCTCCACCTGCTTGGGAGCGTGCGCTCTGGGCTCGGTGGCCCCTCTCAGTAGCGGCTCGTTGTTACCGCGGTCTTACAGCCCATCTTACAGCCCAGGACATGCAGACAGGTTACAAGAACCCCCGGGGGGGGGGGGGTGAGGGTCACCCAGCTCGTCCGTGGCCGTGCTGGAGGTTCTGACCCTTGGCTTCTGGCTTCAGAGCACACGCCCTTCAGAGTGCAGGGACCCCTGCCCCTGTCCAAGGTGCTCCCTGAAATCCCACTCGGGATCCCCGGGGCCCTCTAGCTCATTAACTCTGCCCTGTGGCCGGCCTGGCGTGGCTCAGGCATGACCCGCACGCCCAATTAGAGGAATTCAAAACGTCGTTTATTTATCAATGACTTAAGCTTATTTGATCATGAAGGATGGAGCCCAAACTGTTCTCCGAAGCCACTGTCGTCCCTCAGCTGTGCCAAATCCGCCTTTGATCTGCTAATCCTGAGTTTATAAGGTTAGGAGATAAGTGGGCGGAACGAAATTCTTTTCTCTTTTGGTCCGTCTAAGCGGCCTGAAACCCCCAAACATCATAGACCTCCTGGGCCCCAGCCTCCTCCCTGGGGATAACTCAGATGGTGTGTGAAGGGGGAGCTCCTGTCCAGGCGCACACAAGCTATTTGGGGCAGCAGGCACTCTGCACTGGATCTGCCTGCTTCCTCCTCCTCCTCCTCCCCTTCTTTTCTTCTGCTCCTCCTCCTGCACTGCCCTCCTCACACTGACCTGGGGCTCCGAAAACCCGGGAAGCCAATCCGGCCAGTGACCTCATCAAACTGCCGGGACCTGCTCCCTCTTGGCCTTTCATTTTATACACAGATCTGCCCTTCCATCTGGAGCCCTCCTGCCTGGTACTGACCCGGGGAGGCAGCAGAGATCCTGTCCCTAGGAGAGGGATAAGACTTCAGGCCAAGTAAGCCCAAGTCAGATTTATGGTGCCCTTGCAGGAGAAAGCCCCCAGGGAGTGTTTATAACTCAGTGCAATGAAAAGCATGAGAGATTTGTAGTCAGACAGTTGTGATGTAAATCCCAGCTCAGGCCAGTTATGTGACCTTTGGGCAACCGGTTAACCTCTCTGAGCCTCCGTTTCTTTATTCATAAAATGGAGGATAATGATGGTAGCCACCATCCTTAATTGACTTCTCCCTGGAGAATCAAATGAAGACACCTGCATCTTGGTGCAGAATAAGTGCTTCATAAAGGGCACTGGTGGTGATCACTTTTGTGATCCTCTGTAGGAACTCGTACAGCCTGCACCTGTGCAGTACCTCCACTCACCCATCTGGTGGTGGGTCTGTGGCTGCTGTCCGCCCCCACAGACCCTGGAGACAAGTGGTGCGGCCCTGGCCATGATGCTGAGGCCAGTGGTGGGGGAGACATCCCAGGAAGCAGGACGGAGATAACATGGCCAGTGCTTCGAGGAAGATGGGGACAGTGGGCAGGTGCTCTGGTGAGCAGCTATAGCTGTGACTCTGAGGGCCACGGGAGAGAGGTTGGCAGGTCGGAAGGGGCCACTTCGAGATGGACAGGGGAAGAAGTTTTGTGGGTCCTCAAGAAACTTGGAATGCAGTCGTCCTGACCTATTTTATGCCCTTTTGATGTAAAGAGGTTTCAAAGGCAAGGACTGATCCTAGACCAGGGGAAGGGATAGGCTGAGGCAGACCAGGCTGCTTCTCTTCCTCCGGGGAGCGAGAGAAGCAGGGCCACTGCTTTGGGAATCTGGAGGCTGTGCTCTCACCCTACTTCCCACCAGCTCTGAGTCGTGAGCTAAGGCCCTTCATGGGGAAGACATCACGTGGCTTCTTGCCTGCCTCTCCGTTTTTAAACTGTAAACTGGGAGCTCCCTGCAGCTGAGGCTCTTCCTTATTTACCTTTGAGTGACCCACCCATCAGCGGAGGGCAGGCCATTTATAACATGTACATGAACTAGGTCAGACCCTATGCTCACATCTTGCAGTGGGGGTGGGTGGGCTACCAGGCTCTCCTGAGATTTCTGGAAATTCTAGATGCCAGCAGTTCCACAGTCACTGCTGGTGCTCACCCTCTGCCCCTGACCTCCCTTCCCACTTCATCTCTCCCCCATGACTGTGTCCTTGTCCCTGGACCAGTCCCAGAGTGCACCCAAACTCATTCCCCTACATCCCCCACAAACGCCACTCACACCAGTCCCTCCTTGCCACAGCAGACTTTGCCGGTTGGCGGTTTCAGGAGGGTGAAGGTTACATTATAGACACGGACCAGTTCAAATCCACGTTAGTCATCCTTACCTGGAAAAGCCCCTTAGCCCTGGCCCCTAAAGAAGTCTTTCACTCAATACCTCTCTTTGTGAGCTCCTGCCATGCCAGCCCTACTATTTTTCTCCAGCTCACCCTTCATCCCTGCTAAACTCCTATGCAGAGTGATTCAGTTTATTTCTGTTTTGTGAGCATGCACTTCAAGGCTTTACCTCCACACACAAAGTGCCCCAGCAAGATGTTTTTCTAAACAAATATTTCCCTTTATTTTTTTTTTTTTTTTTTTTTTTTTAATATTTCCCTTTAAATGGGACTTTGGAACTAACTGTGAAATAGCTCCCTCCTCCTCAATTAGCTTGCATGCCAGTGTGTCCCCTCTCTGGGTCTGTCTTTCCCTCCTTTGTCCATGGGGATCACCATCTCCACTTTTCCATCCCACAGCCCTGCTGTTCGGGTTCAAGACAGAATAGCACACAAGGAAACAAAAGGACCACACGAATGTTCGAATCCTCCTTGGAATAAATATTCCGTGATAATAAAAACGGTGCTATAAAACTTTGGAAGAACTTTAGTCTTTTTGGTTTGGATCCCCAAGAAGGAAGTTTTTGACATTGCTGACAAAATAGCTCTTTGCTCTCCCCACTGCTGAGATTTGCCAAATGCTGGAAGGACGGCACGGCCACTCTGAGGTTCCCTGTTAGAGAGGAGAAAATATGTCCGTCTCCTCTTATTTGGTCCCTCTGTGGGGAGAGGGTCTGTTTTATTCTCTCTCTCTCTCTCTCTCTCTTTTTTACCATTTGCAAATCTTCCTCTTGGCTTCCCTCACAGCTTGATAAGTGATTGGTTCTTGCTTTCAACATCAATAGCAAGGCATATATTTTTTTACTTATGCGCAATTCTGTGTCTAAGTTCTTGGGCATTCAGAGAAAACAATATAGTTCTCCTGCAGGAGGTAGACTGTGTAAATATATATTAGTTTGGGGAGAAGGAATGAGGAATGATAAAATATTCAGAAAGCAGTCTGTTCTTGAGGGATGTTATTCTGCACAGCCAGGGAGCAGATTAATGACACCGTTTGTGAGGAAGGGAGACCAGCCCCATAAAATATGTATTAGTGGGGATGGTAGTGGGATGGGCGGGGCTGTTTGGGGTTGGACGTGCAGGTTCCAGCCTCAGAATCTGGTGCCTACCCTTGGTCTCCCTCATCAGAGCTCCCAACAGCTGGCTCCAGGGCCTTGGAGGGCAAAAGCTCCAATGTGGGTGGGTGCTGACCATACCTAGGTGGCCATGGGGGACCGGATGGGACTGTTTGGTAGGAGTACTAGGTGAAGAGTTGGGATGCTTGGCCCTACCACTAACCTGCTGTGTGGCCTTAGGCAAGTCACTTAATGTCTCTGAGTTTTTGTTTCTTCTACTATAAAGACAGAAGATTCTTAATAAGGCTTCAGTGGCAGGAGGATGGGTGGAGGTTTTACTGAAAAGGAAGCAAGATGGCAAAGTCCTACTTGCTAGGCCTCACCATCAGGAGTGCATTGTACATGGCATGAAGAAATTCTATGATAAGCCAGTTGAGGGTGTGTGTGGGGGGGGATGGCAAGACCTTTAAAGACCCCACCTGAGTAACAAGGGATGGCCCTCAAATTGCCTTCTGAAGTGGACAGTGCTGGGGCGCCTGGGTGGCTCAGTCAGTTGAGCGTCTGCCTTTGGCTCAGGTCATCAGTTGTGGGATTGAGCCCAGTGTTGGGCTCCCTGCTCAGTGGGTGGGGGAGGGGGGCCGCTCCTCTTGCTCCCTCTGCCCCTCCCCTGCATTCTCTCTTATGCTCGCTCTCTTGTGCATGCTCTCTCTCTTAACTAAATAAATAAAACTTTTCAACAAATATAAAGTGGACAGTGCTGTTAAGGTTAGGGTTTTGTTGGGCTGAATAGGAGTGCAAGTTTGGGGCCAGAGCTGAATTACTTGGAGGAATGGCAGAGAGGGGGAGGCTGAGGGTGGCTAACACTGTTTGGCCTGTTTGCTAAGTCAAGATTAGATAAATATTTACACTCTGTCTGCCTGCCTGAGCGGCCTAGGTGTGTTGGACCAGGGCTGATCCTTTGGGTTCCTTCTACCTCAGACACCGCAGGTTCCTTTGTCCCGTTTCTACCCACCCCAAAATCAGTCCTTCCCCAAGCTGAACTCTGCTGGATTTTGCTGTAATTACAAAGGGTGACCTCTTGTTACTCCCTGTGATTTCATGCAGCAATAGTAAAAAGCTTGTGCAACCCATCGCATGTACTAGGAATTGTGCTACAGGTATCATCTCATTTTACCCCTAGAATAACCCTATCAGGTAAATACTATTATTGTCCCATTTTATAAATGAGGAGGCTGAAGCTCAGAGAAGTCAAGGAACTAGTCCAAGGTAACACAGCAGCAAGTCCGATCCAGAGGCCAAAGCTGCAACCACTGCGCTAAATGCCTATGGGTCTATCTCCTCTGTTACACTGAAGCTTCTCGGGGGAAGATTCTGGTTCCACAGGCTCTGTGAGGCAGAGCCCAGACTTGACTGCAGGGCGCTTGGCAGACCCCACTAACTGATTGATTTCCTCCCACTAGGCCTTCCCAGCCTCTCTTTGGCAGAGTTCTTGTCAAATCACCAGGTCTAGGCGAATCCTGTGGGATGTCTGCTTAGGGGCATGGAGGCTCCGATGTCTCGGATTTAGAGGACACTCCCGCTGTGTTTGTCAGCAAGGACTCACTTACGGCTGGCTCTCCTCTGAGCACCCCATGCTGCCTTATCTGTGGTTTCCAGCAGCACGTGGACAATCCTGGAGACTAGCTTGTGAGCCTCTGGATCATTGATGGAGCTCCTAGCTCAGAGCCCAGGAGTTCAATCCAGCCCCCATGGGACAGGGGAGGAACCGCTCAGACTTTAACTGAGTCAGAACAAGTGGCCACCTACGGGACAAAAGGTGCCACAGATAAAACTGGGGTAAATATTTGTTTGCATGTAATTGAAATGCGTTCCTACCTGCACCATCTAAACAACCTACCAGGTATAAGAAAGAAGGCAAACAACCCAATAGAAAGCATAGGATAGGGACAGGCAATTTCCAGGAGAGGTGACTTATAGGGCTGATGAAGCAGGGCAAGATACAAAATACTTATGAGTGAGCACCTGAACAGGTGCAGCTTGGCTGGGTCCCAGTGTGCAGTCAAGGTATCTGAAGACGCTCCACCTGCTTGTGATCCAGGGAATGCATGGCATGGGACCAATGTGGTAGAGCTCTGACAGGCCCTCCCTGGCCCTCTGCTCAGACCCAGCCTCCATCCCAGGGTCCCTCCCACCCCAGATTCCTCAGGGAATATTCAGCTCACCGGGTTATGTTTTTCTCAGGAGCCAAGGCTGAAAGGTGTGAGTTGGTCTTCAGGTTCTGAGAATACATTCCCTGCAGATTCCCTAAAATGGGACCCTTCCTTCTTACTCAAGATCAGATCCCTATTCTGGGAGTTGGCCATGGGAAATGACAGTAAACCGGAAGTTCAGTCCCCTGCCACCTTAATCTGATTTGGTACAGTCATCAGAGCAGGGATGGACGAGACATGCCATCTGACATCATCCGGGATCTTCAGCAGGACAGGAGTTTCCTCCCAGATCTCCTTCTCCCCTGCAGTGACCTTCAAAGGGGGATGGATCCCTCTGTCTTGTGTTGTTAGAAGAGGCCCAGAGCACTTAGAGAGTGCCATGTGCTTCTGGCTTCTCGAGCAGCTGGAGGAGGGCCTGGGAGAAGGGCTCATTTTAGCACTCAAAGGTGGATAAGGCTGGATATCTTGTCCTGTTAAGCAGACAAGAGGGAAGAGGGCCCCGCCCTCCACTTTGTGAGGATCTTGGAGGTATGACGAAGCTGCCACCTGCGTGGAAAATTTCCCCTGGATACTGCTTTCGGGGGTGCTGACAGTCATGAGCTGCGTGAACTTGTAGAGGCACAAAGCTCTGGTCTTCGCCCCATAGATGTAACAGGTACATCCCTTGCCCCTTCCAAATCCCCCCACACTGCACCTGTTCAGGCTGATGCTATGACTCCCTACTGCACCCTCTATGGCTCTTTCTGGATGCTTTCTCTGGCTGCTGAGACTTTGCAGTAAAAGTACAGGGAAGTTGGTAGCCCTGGGATCACATTGCAACCAGAGACTGACAGCTTTCTCACCCCACTGGTGGGACACCTGAGGCATGCTGTATGCAGTCCCTGGTAGGAATGAGCCTGGGCTGCCCACAGGTGACCTGCTCACAAATGCCCCCTGACCAGCTTCTGTGCCTCCCATCCCCATTCCCCTCAGGTGCTTCCTAGGACCATCCTCTCAATGAACCCTCTGTTTCAAAACCTGGTTTCAGGGTCTGCTTCTGGGAAGTCCCACTTAAGACAATAGCTGTAGCAGAATTAAAAAAAAAATGGGTTGAGGATGTCATCCACAGAAGCTGTTCACAAACGTTCTCAAAGTAAGAGAGCCTCATTGTATTGCCTCACCCTGGGACACTAGTGAATCCAGCCAACCTCTCCTGGGCACATAGCTCCCTTTTTTTTTTCTTAATAAAAAAAATGTGATTTCCCCTGTTGATAAACCACAAGTCCATAAAACATAGACTTGTGGCTTGAGTTTCACAGTTTACTAGATGGTTCTCCATGCCTCTGACAGTTCTGATGTGTTTTTCTCCATGCTTCTGACAGTTCTGATGTATTTTCCTGTTATATCTATATATCAGGAAGGGGAGGCATATATAGCTTCCCCCTAAAGCTGTATTTGCTCATGCTCTCTCCCCCAGTCCATATCAAGCTGTCCCCAGAGGGAGCCCCTGTCACCTCTTCCAGTCCTAAGTCCAAAGGAGGATCATCTGTGGAGAACGACTATCAGGTTGGGCCAGCACGAGGTGACTAAGGATCAGGGATAATGAAGGGGATTCAGAGATCTTTCCCAGATCGACTGTTGGCAAGTCTAAGACTTCACATGTGAATTGTCTGGTGGCACACAACTGAGTGGAGAATCTCATGGGATAGAGGTGGGACAAACCTTGAGATGGTTCATGGGCATCCAGAATGGGAAGAGAGTAGCAGGCCATGGCCACATTTGACCCCTGCGCCTCTAGAAAGTATGGGGTAGATGTGCAGGGTGCTGGGCTGGAGAGTAAGAGGTCACTGCCCAGAGGGCTAAGTCCTATGACTTTCTGTAAGATGAACAGGCAGGGGAATTGGGAAGGTCCCAGAGTTCCCTCTGATAGGGGCTGAGCTTAACTCCACCAACCAAGCATCCATGGCCATGTCGGACTCCTGTGATGAGGAATGGGTTTAGTAGGGTGTCACCTGTGGGATACCTCCTGGCAATGTCTCTTGTGATAATGGCAGAACCATGTGATACTGTGTAAGTTGGTTTCCTGTAGCTTATCTGGAAGATGATCCCAGGAAACACCAGCAAAGGGGCAGGACAGTGATATGGTGGGCAGGGGGAGGGGGCAGCAATGTGACAAAGGGAAGGGCATGCTCTCAAGCAAGTTAGGACCCTGGGGATGAATGGGACTTACCCTGCTGGGAGCCCTATGAGTCAGTGTAGAACATGCACTTCTGGTGATCCCATTTCCCGCGCGAAAGGGAGCCGGGGTATTTACACACCACCTCCCTTCTGACACAGATCCAGAGCTGCTCTGGGGCACTGTGGATTTCTCAGCACTGCTGGCCTGTGGCTGGAGAAGACCTGTGGGACTCTGGCCATCAGAGAAAGCCTTCAGGCGGGGCAGCATGGGTGCTAACAGCGGGAAAGACCTAGAGGTTATGGGCTGGGCAGCAACAACCTCTACTACACGCTGGCCCCAAACCTCGCCATTGCTTAAACAGAGCCAGCCCCAAGCTTCAAGGTCCTGATCACTCTGCCAGGCTCACTCTCATCCCACAGCCCCTGTTCACAGTGGTCCTTTATCATTTCTGCTCTCACACATCACTGTTTTTCTCCATCCTCCCACTTCTCCTGCACCATCAGCCGCAACCCCTCCTCCTTCAGCCAGCGCCTCAGCTCTTAGCACCCCAAAGGCCTCCGGGAACCCTGACTGTCTGCAGCACTCACTTGGTCCCAACCCAGGCGGGTCAGGCGGGTGTTTTCTTTCCCGGCTTGTGTTGGTTGGTATGGCTTGTTTCCTCAAAGAGATAGCACCCTTGTGTCTAATACAGCTCTGAGTCGCAGTGGCCAGAACAGCATCAGACGCATAGTAGGTGCTCAGTAAGTGCGTATTGTTTTTGCTGATGACATGGGGATGATGGTGGTGAAGACGATGGGGCCACCAATGAGCTGCTCACAGGTCTCACTCTGTAGCTAACTTGCTCTGTTTCTTCTGACAGGTCAGGTCATCTCTCTGAATACGTTCTCCTGTAACAGACCCTTTCTTGCTAGTTGTTTTAAATGGTTCCCTTTCCTCCTGGGAACTCAGTGAACCCACCCATGTACCCCTGCAACCTTGGCGGTTAGGATTAGCTGTGGGACTGAGCAATGAAATATGGCAAAAGTGACGCTCCCACCTCCGGGCTTGTGCTGTAAACCGTCCCAGGCGTGACCCTTCACTGCCTTCCTCCATCTTCCACTAAAGGTGGAGGAAGCCTGGCCGCTGGCATCACCGAAGAAGAGCTGCCCAGGAGTCCCCCACTCACGGACACCGCCATGGGGCTACTGTGTGGGTAGGAAAGTGTTACTGTGGCAAGCCACTGACGTTTAAGGACAATTGCTTCAGTCTAACTCTAATGTGGAAATGTTTAAAAAATGAGAATAGTATCAATATCAATGGGCTGTCACCAACATGAATACTATAGCCTGCTTAGAAGATGCTATACTAGTTTCCTAGGGCTGCCATCACAAAGGGCCACAGGCTGGGCGGCTTAAGCAACAGAAATGTCTTTCTTAGTTCTAGAGGCCAGAAGTCCAAGATCAAGGTGTGGGCAGGGTTGGCTTCCTCTGAGGCTTCTCTTCTTGGCTTGTAGATATTTGCCTTCTCCCCATGTGTCTTCACCTCGTCTCCCCTCTGGGTGTCTGTGTTCAAATTCCCCCCTCTTATAAGGACACTGTCATATGGATAAGGGCCCACCCTCATGACCTCAATTCACCTCACCTCTTTAAAGATCCTATTTCCAAATAGGGTCACCTTCTGAGGTGCTAGGGGTTAGGACTTCCAGCTATGAATTTGGGGGACATAATCTGACCCATAGGAGGAGCTCAGGAAATGCTCCTTGCTTTCCTCTCCAGGAAATTCTAAGACACTCCAGTAATTAATAATGACGTCAACAGCCCATCCAACTTGCTCTGAAATATAGTGTCTAGGAATATCACACTGGCCCTTCATCCAAAGTCTAATTGTCTGAAAGACTGCATCCAAGATGCTGTGACTCCGTGAGATGAAACACAAGTGCGACGATGCTCGGGAAGCAAGTGTTCAAGGTAGATTTGGTGCTGGTGGTGGTGGGGTGCCAGCGAGATGGACCACGCAGCGGGCTCGCACTTGACTTCATCTGTATTTCCATAGGGCTTTAAGGACCAAGTCACAGTAATGATGTCAACCTTGAACAATTTCTTGAGCGCTTACTAAGTGTCAGCCACTTGTCTAAGCATTCCCTGCGAGTCATGTCACTGGGTTCTCTCTAAATCGGTTCTCTGGTTATTTCCATTGAAAGAGAGGCGCAGAGCTGAGGCAGCTAGCTCAAGTTCACGCAGCAAGGGAGAGGCAGGAATGGTGGGTGGGGCCAGTGGCTGTGGGTTGCCTGGAGAACGCTTTTGCTCGTTTGCTGAAAGATGCAGATGTTGCTTCTTTGATCAGGTGCCGGTCACACCAACCACCCGGGCCCCTGACATTTCCCGCCCCCCTCAAATCCCCCAGCTCCATGGCTGGGGTTGGAGCCCTGCCCTCTCCTGCCTTCAGGACAAGAAAGCCCCCTCCAGCCTCCTTCAGTGTCATCCTGCAGTCTGGCCACCCTCCCTGTCACCGCGCCAGCGGCTGGGAGCTTTCATTCAAGTGGAATTGAGCCGAGGACTTTTGTAGCACTTCATTTACATGTATGCCAACAAGCTGAAATGTGCAGCAACCTTGGAACACTTTCAAAGGCAGGAATAATTCCTCTGAAATAGGTCTTCCGAAAGCTTTATCTTGTCCTTTCTTTTTTTGTTAATCTTGGAGCCCCTTAGCATGTCAAAGCAATTTTTCTAATGTCACATCTCTTAGACATTAGCATGAAAGGGCTTTAAGAGATGATTTGAAAAAGAATAAATGTTGAATGAGCATTTATTATAGAGTCGCTTATGCTACATTTACATTTTGACTCTGTTTCTGCCGTGTGGGCTGGAGAAGCAGGCTGATTTGAAAGTCAATGGTGTCTAAATAGGCGTTCGCTACAACTCTGTTTACACTCAGCTGTTTCCTCTGTGCATTAATTTACAGAAAGAGAAGATTTCATTAGGCTGATTTGTCCCGGGGAATGAGATTAAGCAGAGCGTGCGCACCTCACACGGAGGTGGGATTCCCAGCAGGAGTCGACCCCGTCGTCAAGAGGCCATGGGGCAAAGGTAAGGGAAGCCCATGCTAAGGGCTTTCTGCACACCTCTTAGTAAATTAATTAGCAGGGTCCTGTCCTTTCTTCAGGAAGCTGGCCTGGCCCAAACGGCATAGTGCAGTGGTTAGAGCCCAGCCTGGGAACAGGGCACACCATGGGGTGTGACCACATGCTCTGTCACTCCCTGAGACCCAGGGCAACAGATTTGAATCTGTTTTCTCATCCAAACCACGGCCATAATCTCTGTCCACATCTCACAGGGCGGATACGAGAGTGGAATGGTGATGGAAAGTGTCTAGTGCTGGGCCGGGCACCTGGGAAGTACTCAATCAATATTGGCTGCTTTTATCATTTTGATTGGGTTTTTTTTTGGTCTGTAGAACTTGGCCAAAGTTCCAGACAAATGACTCTGGTTTGTGGCAAGTGTAGATTTTTTCCACCTTTGCGTCATTCTGTGGGTTCCAACCACAGGCAGGTCGCTGGGTGTGAGTGGGTTCTGGGGCAGATGGGTGTTGCAAAGACTGTTAGACCCTTTGTGTGAATGCACGTGTGTGTGTGTGCGCGCGCGCGTGTATGATTGAGAGAGAGAGGCAGAGAGGTCAGCTCAGTACACGGGGACATTCCCCCAGATTTGAGCACCCAGCCCCAGCTCTTCCCAGCCCTGGGTAACCCCTGTCACTCCACTTCCCTGCAAGTTTCTCTCTGCATTTGTCACCTCGCTGGACCTTATGCTCCTCGAGGACAGGAAATGACTCTTAGTAACTTTCGTCAAAATCAGCCCTTCAGTTAACGCACAAAGAATTCATGCTCAATCAAGTCTGTGGTACTTTTTCAAGCTTGGTTTCTCGAAGCCACCTCACTCTTAGGTGGGGGTCCAATCCGTGCCGGCTCAGAGGGCAGTGCTGGCTGCAGCAGGGGTAAGGGGTGAGGGACCAGATCCCTGTCCTCTGAGCAGGCCTTCCCCTGGCCCCAGCACTTTGGGGCACAGGAGCAAACCCCCTCTCCCCCAATCTGCCCCAAACTAGATCACCCCCTTCATTTCACAGGTCAAGGAAGCTGAGCTCTATTCAGAGGGGGAGGCTTCACTTACCCTGTGGTCACACAAGCCGGCTGGTTGAGTTCAGCCTAGTATCCAGGTCCAGTGAGGCTGGCCCAGCGCCCTTGGCAGCCTGCCAGGCCTCCTCTCAACTGTGTTCCACCTCCCCGGTGGGGCTGGATTCTTTCTGGAATAGTCCCTAAAGCCAGCCAGAGGCCAGGTGGCTCAGCCCGCTCTGGCTTTCATCCTGAGCCTCCTGCTACCCCATGTTCCATCTCCGAGTCCTGCCCTCCATTTGGCAGTGCCCCCAACTGCTCTCTAGGCCCCACGGGGCTGAGACTTGGGCCCTAAATAGATCTCTCACTCCCCTGTCCCTGTTTTCTTAGTTTTAAAAATTGTTTTATTATTTTTATTTTTATAAAGCAGTGACAGCTATAGTGCTTCTTGAGCATCTACTACGTGCAGGGTGCTGCCCGAGACCCCATTCCTGCAAGGCAGACACTCTTGCCCAACATCTTGCAGATGAATGTGCAAGGTTACACAGCTCAGCCCCAGAGGCAGGATTTGAACCCAGGTTCAGCAGTCTGGCTCACTCTAGGACTCCCTAGTTGTCAGGTGGCCAGGCCACTTCCACACAAGTATCTCCTACATTTCCCTAATCCCTGAGCCTTCTGAGGGTGGCATCTGCCTTGCTTGATCTCGTTCCCCAGGGCCTTCTGAGCTCAAGGTTGAGAATGTCCCAAAGTCCCTCAATTCAGACTCACTGGCTTGATTTGAAGAGGTGATTATTTCCACCATCATCTCCATCTTCTGAAGGACTCGATCCCAGCCACTGCCCTGAGTATGATCCCTACACTACACACAGAGTGCCTATGAGGAGAACCCAGGACCATAGGATGCCACTCAATGTCCCACTGAATCTGGCAGAGCTGGGACAACCAGCTCTGTCACTAACCAACTGTGTGATTCTGGGCAAGTAACTTAACCCCTCTGAGCTTCATTTCCTTCTTAAAGTGGGGATAATAAACAAGTTGTTCCTCATCTCTGGGTCTCTGTTTCTTCTTTTATAAAACTGAGGTTGGATGGTCCATTTCTAAAGTCCCGTTTGGCTTAATGGGTCTCAGACCCCCTGGTGCTGGATTGGGATTCGCTCTTCTCTTCGCGTCCAAGAAGAGAAAACAGTCGCACCAGGGCTCCCACCCCACAAGAAAGCCCCAGCAGTCCTAGAGCAGATCTGCAACCCGGGGTGCATCCTCCATGCTCTGTAGGAAAAGAAGGAAAGGTGCCAATCAGAAGCTGCTTGAAAATGTAATCGTAAGTTTTGGCCTAGGAGGCGAGATTGAGGTGGGGGTGGTGGAGAGGAAGGGAGAGATTGAGAGTGAGAGAGAGAGAGAGAGAGAGAGACAGGGGAGAAGAAAGCCCACTTCAAGGCCAGTTCCCCTCCCCTGGCTGGAAACCTGTGTGTATGCACGGATGAAGGGAACAGAGCAGAAGCAAAGGCTGGCCTTCTGATGGAGCATGTGGTGCCCACTTTGAACGATGGCCTTTGTGCCTGCCTATTCAGGGCGGCCTCAGGACAATGGGGGGCAGACACGCAGGGGAGCACAATGACAGGGACATTGCTGCCTGCCGCTTTGCATTCCCTTTGAAGTGGCTCTGCCCTGGGCCCCCGCAGGCTCCAAAAAGAATGCTTTTGTTGCCCGCTCCAAAGATGCTGTAAGATGCTGAGCAAAAGTAACCGGAGGGGATCTGCTCGATTAAAAAAAAAAATTAAAGATAAGAAACAAATCAAGCTGGCCACGTGGGGGCTGGCGGCAGCTTTGAACCCTGAGAAGAGAAGGGACATCGTGATCCAATCCTATCTCCCCTCCGGGGAAGTGACTGACTTCTGGGGGTCACTCTCAATGGAGACTGGGGGCCAGGGTGGGCAGTCCTAGCTTGCTGGGGTCTCCTAGAAGTTCTCCAAAGCTGGAGCTGGGACTCTGAGAGCCCACTCCAGTGCTGGTGCTTGGGCAGAAAGATGCTGGAGGCAAACCCCACAAGAACTGTACTGTTTACTGTGTGCCAGGCATGGGGCTAAGCACTTGCTTTATTGTCTGTGTGACTACCTTAAAAATGCTTCGCTATTAATCATGTGATGAATGCGTGCACACATGATAACTCCACATCGTAGTGGGGGAGGTCAGCGTCAGAACTACCTGACTCAGGAGATTATGTTGTTGGGTCCAGGGCTGTGGGGGTGTAGGCAGAGCAGGTTGAGCGTTGCAACGTTCTAGGGGGTGCCATTTGTCCCGGGGTCTTGTGGTACCTCCTGGAGTTGTGCAGTGTACAACTTGTACCTCTGTACATGCTGCCCCTGCCAGGGGTGGTGAAGTATTATATGAAGGGTCCTCATCAGGAATCCACACCTTCAAATATTGTTATCAAAATCAACACCAAGGATGTGTGTGTATTAGTGCGAGGCTTGTGAGAAGCAGTCTTTTCCTTGGTGACAAGAATGGAATTCGATGTAGGCGGTTGGTTGGTAAGGTTGGATAGGCCCTACTGCCTGTGAAAACTGAGGTGTAACCCCTGGGAAGCCCAGCAGTCTAATACTGGCTCAGCACAGTGTCTAGGTCATTTCAAATGCTCAGTAGTTATAATTACCCCCATCCTACTGCTGAGGGGGTTGAGGCTCCGGAGGTGAAACAGCTTGCCCAAGCACACACGGCAGGCAAGGGTGGTCTTGGCCCTCCAGCTGTGGCCTAGCCTGACTCCGAGAGGATGCCTTCTTTGGGGGGAACAGTCAAATCAGGGCTTTGTGAACCTCAGGCCACATGTATAAGGGCCCCCAGCTCAACAGTATCAGGTGCCTTGACCTTGAGTCCCTGGTCCATCAGACCTTTTGGACTTGCCCTGAACATCCAGGGAACTCTGTGCCTGCCATGCCCTGGGTGCCCCAAAGGTACTTCTTCCACAAACGTGCAGAACCAAAGAAGATCTTGGATTAGTGGGCAATCATCTAGGGCCCTTTATATCATTTCTGGGCCCCCAGCCCCGCTTCTGTGCTGGCTCCTCTTTGGAAGACTCCTTGGGGTGGCAGCTCTCTTGGTCTACATGGTGGGGAGCCTGAAGAGCCTGGGAGCTTGCCCTCTGCTAGCACGGGTGTGTGAAAGCTCCCCTGCGGGATTGGGTGGAAGCTGCTCTCTGTGGGGCTGAGTCCGAAATCACACATTGCTTGGTCCTGTCCTTCCCCACCCCGTTTCCCCCATTCCTTGCCAGTCTTTCCCCAGAGCACCCCCTGAACATACTGCACGCGCCCGGCCTGAATCCTCACCTTGGTGTCCGCTCCGGGGGATGCTGACCTAAGACTGCCGCACCCCCAGAAAGCCCACTTAGCACGAGAAGTCCCAGTGTACACCAGCGGCAAGTGGCCCAAGGCCGCACGCTCTGCTTGGGGGGCCTCCAGGAGGTCTCGATGCCCTGACTGCTTTCCTGATGCTCTCAGGGAAGCCCTTCTTCTCCTTCCCCTAGTGAGTGGCTGAGTGAGGACTTGAACTCCAGGGTTCTGTCACAAGTCTATGGCTTAAAAACAAACAGCACCTCTTCCCCCGCAGACACCCCAGCACATCTACTGTCTGTAGGCCCTGTGCCTGGGACTTCCCTGACGACCTCCTTTTCCAAGTTCTTCCCACTGGCCCACAGGTGAGCAACAGGCCAAGAGAGACACAGAAGCCACATCATGGACAGACTGAGATGACAGGAAGCAGAGGGCCTGGGAGCCCAAGAGGGGTCATGGGAGCCCAGGGGTCAGTGCTTTTTCTGTCTGTCTGTCTGCCTGCCAGCGTCTCTGGGTAACCAGTCCCGTTCAGACTCCCTGGAAAACCTGGCAGCTCTGGCTTTGCTGGCCTCTTGGACAGGCGTCCAAGCCTTAATCCCTAGGGCTGCTGTTTTGGACTTCCCCAGGGTTCCAAGAAGTCCTTGGTGGCTCTCAAAGCCAAAGGTCTGGTTACCTTCAGTTCCTGGGCACTTAGCAGTCCACAGGTGAGCATGGGTAGGTGGCCTGTGACTCCTCATCACTCCCACCCACCCCAGGCTTGTGGCAGTCCTAAACGCTCTAGCCTAGCACCTGAGTGGCCTATCTGCTAGCCTGAGCTCCCTCCTGGGCACAGCAAGAGCATGAAGAGGGACCCTCATTTACTGGATCCAGTGTGTGCAACATGCTACATAATGTGCCAGGCACTGAAGGGGAGAAAAGATGCACAGTGCCAGCTCCCTGCTCTCTGGAGCACGGGGCTCAGCATAGTAGCCTCGCAGGCCCCAAGCAGCCGGGAGCCACTGGATGCCAGTAGACTGAGTCAGACAGGCAGGAACTCAGCAGAAGGAGGTCAGGAGGGCTTCCTGGCGGAAGGAGCAGGAGCTGTGCTTTGATTCCCGGAGCCACCATTTGTACCTTTTTGCAGGCTGTGGCCCAGGCCTGGCCTTGTATTTGACCCATCTTATTTCTCATAACCCTGTGAAGGGGATCTTGTCCTTTCTTGATTCTAGGTGACAAAATTGAAGCTCAGGCAGGTTACAGAGCCACACAGCTGGTGACTAGTAGTGTGCAGGTTGGAGCTGTCAGTCTTGGGGGTACACAGACCCTGCAAAGGAATAAATCACTGCCATTCAAAGCCATACGTTCTCTAGTAGGAGGGAGGCGCCCTGTGGATATAGGATGGGGCCTGAAAGAGGTGGGGAAGAAACTCTGAAAAACTGGGCTCTTGCAGGATGAGCAGGAGTTTGTGTGTGGGGGGGCAGGAGGGTACTCTAGGCTGAGACAACAAACGCTAAGACAGGTGAGAGACAGCCAGTAAGGAGGCTTGTGAGTGGCCTGGGTGTGGCCAGAGAGGGGCGCCGGGGGAGCCGAACCGAGCGGTCCAGGGGTGGACGCGTGCGTGCATGCGAGCCGTGGCCCTACTGCAGTTCAGTAATTTGTTGAATGAGCGCACGGGCGGGCGCCCTGAATTTCCTCGGTCCCGCTCCACCGGGCGCGCAGCGGCTGCTCGGCGAGTTCACAGCGGGCGGCGCGGCGGGGCGCGGCGGGGCGGGGCGGGGGGTCGGCGGGGCGCGCCCTCCCCCGGCCGCGGGCCCCCCGCCCCCGCCCCGCCCCGCCCCGCCCCGCCCCCGGCCCGGGCCCGCCCCCAGCGGCGCGCGCTACCCTAACGCGGAGCAGATGGCGGGCGGGGCGGCGGCGCAGCCGGGCCTCATTAGGGCCCCTCCCGCGGGCGGCCGCGGGCGCTTTGAAGTGAGCCGCTGCCGGGCCGCTCCGGCCGCCGGGCCGTCCCTGCCGCCAGGCCGTCGGTCCGGGGCCGGCGGCGGGGCTGGCGGCGCGTGTTTATCCAGGTGCGGGCTGGGGGCTGGGCGCGGGATCCTCTTTCCTCCCGGCCCATCTGGGACTTCAAAGCGCGGCGCTGGGCTCAAAGGCGGCCTCGGTGGGGGCGGGGCGGGGCGGGGCGGGGCGCGCGGGCTTCCTGCGCTGAGCCGGCCCCGGGCGGGCGCGCAGGGGGAGGGGAGGGGAGGGGAGGGGAGGGGAGGGGAGGGGGCTCGCCCCGCGGTCCCCGCCCCCGCCCCCGCCCCCGCGAGCGCGCTGTGGAGCCCCACTGGGTGCAGGGCGCCCTGCCCCGTCGGGCCGTGCGCGAGCGATGCCGATGCGGACTTCTCGCACCTACAGGGACAGGCGCTGCGAGGCTCCCCGTTTTCCAGGCGAGGAAGCGGGCTCAGGAGGGTCAAGGGCTGGCGCGACACCGCTCGGGCCCCCTGGCTCCCGCGGCCTCTCTGCAGCCCTGCCTTTAGGAGCAGCTCTGGGTTGTGGGCACAGTGGTTATAGGTTATCATAAAAGAAGCGGCTGGGGGGTCCTGAGCCCCTACCGTGTGCCAGGTGGTCACCAGGCCTGTCCTAGTGCCTCCTCTGCCCACAGCACTCGCAGGTGGGCGTGGCGTGGCCCTCACTTCGGAGAGGTCAAGAAACCTGCCCAGCGCCACACAGCTAATAAATGCCGCAAGCAAGATTTGAGCCTAAGGCCAGTTGGCTCCAGACTTCTCCCTCTTTCCATCACATTCTACCCTCCGACTCCAAGGAGCCCTCCCTGCTAGCCCCAGCTCAGGGCTCTTTGGGTCAGCAGAACATCCAAGAGAAGTTTGCGGTCTACACCCTTGATACAAATCATCTTGATCCTCAGACACCAGCGGCAGCAGCAGCGCTGGCATTGGCATCATCAGAATCTCGTTGGAAATTCAGAATCTCAGGCCCCTCCCCAGGCCTGCAGAATGAGACCTGGGTTTTAAAAGATCCCTGGTGAATTGGACATGCATTAACGTTTGAGGGGCACTGGACTGTAAGAACACTTTGACTAAAAGTCTGCTACTGTTACTGTGTGGGAACTTGTCTTGGGGAAGCTGTGCCTCCTTTATTAGACTGGGGGCAACCAGGTGGCAGCTGAGCCGTCTCCATCAGACCAGATATGCTTCCAGGGCAGTGGCTGTGCTTTCCCCAACAGACTGGGATCTCCCTGAGGACAGGGATCGGTTTTCCCCATCCACACTGGGAACTTAGCAGAAGCAGAGATCATCCTTGGTCCCATGCCAGGAGCTTGCCTGAAGCTTGTGGTGCCACCCCCATCAGACTGGGAGTCTCCTGGATCCTGTATGAGACTTGGCTCTCCTATGGGTCGGCAACCACCTGCAAGGAGATGTACCTGGTATCCATGTTTTCCAAGAGGATGCAGCAGCCCAGGACGGAGGTGTGCCTTCACTCCAGGATCCTCATGACCCTTCATCGGGCCCAAGGTGTGCCTGCCAGAGGGTTCTGGAGGGATGGGGGCAGGGGAGAGGGCAGATGCCACAGTGGGACCTTGTGTGCTGCCTGACACCAGGCCTCTGGGCAAACATTTGTCCTTGTGTGTCACCAAGGGACCATTCAGGCGGCAGGAAGCCCGCGGGCGGGTGCAGGAATAAGCCTGTTGGCAGCGGGAGGGTATTTTTAGAGTTTTGACTGACGGCCCTTTCTTAAGCTGTCGCTGCCTCTGCCCTGGCCCCCAGCCTCTTTTGGCCTGGACAGAAAAGAAAGCACATTGTCATTTTGTTAAGAAGAGGGTCCTGGCAGCCCTTCTGTGGTCCCTCGCCAACTGGACAGGTTGTTTCTCGCTGTGTCTGGGGTCCGTGCACCCCCGCTGGCACTCCCAGCGGGCCCCGCAGCCTGACCCTTCACACATCTGGCAGTGATAAATGGCTTCAGCATCGCTGCCATCACCTTGCACCCTCTGATCCCGTTCACTTTGTTCTCCCTTTAAAGCCAGTGGGCGGGTGGCGGGCGGAGGAGGGGGGCTCTCTCTCTTCTTCCCCTTCTCCATCAGCCGTCTCCTGGATACTTGCAGGCCTGTGCTCTGATACCACTTGAAAGGGACCGCAGCAGTCAGTTATCTGGTCTGGGAAGTCCGGCCGTGAGTTGTCTTTGCTGACTTGTGGAGTATGTGGGATGGGAGTGCATGGCTGTGTGTGGATGTCTGCGTGCACAGGAGTACTGCAAGGGTGATTGTGTATGCTTATGTGTGTGTGTGTGTGTGTGTGTGTGTAGATTTGAGGATGTGCTAGTATGTGTGCCTTTTAATTACTATAGCTTTATCATGTACTTTGATCTCCAGGTCAAGACCACCCCATCCCCATCCCCCACACAAACATCCTCTGCCCATTTAAACGATTTTTCTTGATAACCCAGTAGTTCCAATCTCAGGAATATGCCCGACAAATTTGCGCATGAATGTGGATCTAAAGACAAGTACCAGAATGTTTTTTGTGATATCTCCAAGCTGGAAACTACCCAGAGGCCTGTGAAGAGTAAAATGGATAAGTATATGGTGAGATAGTCATACATGGGGACGTTACCTAGAAATGGGAATAAACAATTGATGGACAACTGAGGTAACAATATGGATGAGTTGCACAATCATGACATTGAGGGAAAGAAACCAGATACAAAAAAGTACATGTGGTATGATCCTATGTATAGAAAGTTGAAAACCAGGTAAAGCTTGTTTATTAAGATAGAGACCAAGAGAGTGGGGTATCCTTAAAGGTGATAGTGACTGCAGGGAGATAAAAGGGCAGTTTCTGGGGTAGGATTTTGTTTCTTGATCTGGGTCTTGGTGGCCTAGGTATGTTCACTTTGTAAAATTTAGTTATACACTTATAATTTGTGTACTTGAGTGTATGCTATTCTTGTACTATAGTCCTCCATAGGAATTTTAGAATGAGCTTAGTGAGTTCAGTGAAAAATGTTGTTGGGATTTTGGTTGGAATTGCATTATATTATAGATTAATTTGGGAAGGTTTGTCCTCTTTAGGACATCTTTTCCTCCATGAACATGGTATATCTGCACTTACGTGGATCAGTTTTCACATTTCCCCAGTAAAGTTTTATGGTTTTCTCCAGAGTCCTATGAATTTCGGATGGGGTTTATTTCAAGGTGCCTTGTATTTTGTTGTTGTTGTGAAGAGGACTTTTTTTTCCCCTCTTGTGTTTTCAATTCTTTTTTAAAAAATTGTAGTAAAATATGCATAACATAAAATGTACCATTTTAACCATTTTAAAGTATCCAGCTCAGTGGCAATCAGTGCATTCACAATGCTGTCCAACTATCCCTACATTCGTCTCCAGAATGTTTCATCTTCCCAAATTGAAACTCTGTGCCCTCTACGCATGATCCCTATTCCCCTCTCCCCCCAGGACCTGGAAACCACTACTCTATTTTCTGTCTCTGTAAATTTGCTTACTATATATGTACCTCATATAAATGAAATCAGACAATATTTGTCCCTTCATGATTGACTTATTTCACTTAGCATAATATCTTCAAGGTTGACTCATGTTATAGCAGGTGTGAGAATCTCATTCCTTTTTAGGGCTCAATAATTTTATTGTATGGATGTAGCACATTTTGTTTATCCATTCATCCATCAATGGACATTTAGGTTATTTCCACATTTTGGCTCTTGTGATGTGTGCTGCTGTAAAGGTTGGTGTGATCAAAACTCCATTTGAGTTCCTGCTTTCAATTATTTTGGGTATATACTGAGAAGTGGAATTACTGGATCACGTGGTAATTCTATGTTTAATTTCTTTTTTTTTTTTAACAGAAAGATTTTATTTATTAGAATGAGTTGCGGGGGAGGGAGGGACTGAGGGAGAGGAAGAAGCAGACTGTCTGCTGAGTGGGGAGCCTGCCACAGGGCACAATCCTAGGACCCTGAGATCATAACCTGAGCCAAAATCAAGAGTTGGATGCTTAATCAGTTGAGCCACCCAGGCACCCTTCTGTGTTTAAGTTCTTGAGCCTACTGCTATCCACAGTGGTTGTGCTATTCTACTTCGAGTTATTTTTGCTGGTGTGTAGGAAAGCAGTTGTGTTTTTGAGAATTAATCTTCCAATTTTTTGCCCATCCTCAAGTGTGTGCATACATAGCATGTGTGCATGTGCACACATACATAGTGTGTGTATAGCAGTCCTACTAACAGGAGCATGGTCCTTAGATAACTTGGAATGCTCTGGCTCTGGCTGCAGGCCCCCACCCTCGCCCCAGCTGGCTTCAAGAGCCAGGAGCTTTATTATTTCACCCACCTAGAAGTCTAGAACTAGGGTGGGCTGTGCTCATGATAATCAGCAGCTCAATGATATCATTTGTCTGTCTTTCTACCCTACTACTCTTGAGGCCGGATGATTGTAAGATGACTGCCAGTGACAGGAGAACCAGGCTTCTTTGGCCATGTGCAGCAGGACAGAGCAGGCTCCGTGCTAAGCATGGACTATGGCTCCCTTCCTTTGCAAGCAAATGACTCCAGGAGCCCGAAGGTGGGCCTCTGAAGGAAGCTGCAGGTGTGAGCCAGTAGAACAAAATCCAAATGCCAGGAGTGGGGCATAGCTGCACGAGACTGTCTAGGAGGGTACCCATGCTGTCCCTATAGTAGTATTGACAAACCCAGAGTCCTCTGCCTTAATGCTCAGGCTGGCTGATTTCACCTGTATGAGATGGCAGTCACAGGCCCTGGCTCCCTCCCAAAAGTGACATCTGGCCTGTGAAAGGGGCTGTCTCTGTACATCTCATTTCATCAGTGAGGAAACTCTTCACAAAAACCCCAGCCCTCTTGCCTCAGGCCTCACTGGCCACAATTGTATCGCATGCCCATCCTAAAATCAGGGAAATGAGTTCACCATGGCTGATTTGACTAATCTAACAGATCTGGAGAGAACACGTTTTGGGGGGGTTGGCCACATGGAGGGTAGACACCTGTTCAGACAGAGGTGGGAAGAAAGTTGCTGAGACCTTGAACCTTCCCTTCCAATTGGTCTGTCCTAACCTCCAAGAACCACAGTTGCTCTTTGGGGAAGAGTGTGTGTGTGTGGTGGGGGGTAGTATTCACATAGTCAGGGAAGACTTCCTGTAGGAAGAGGAACTCAGCATTATGGGAGGGAGAGCAGGGGCACATTCCTGGACTGAGGGGAAGTGTGGGTAAAGGGTGCAATCAGAATGAGCAGAGATATCTCCACATCCAGCAGGGAAAATGCTGGTTACACCTGATGTGCCTTTCATCTGTACATTTCTTGAGTTAGAGGAACTACCTTTTAAATTTAGCTCAAGGCTGAATCCAATGATTCTTTCATTCATTCACCAGATGCATTTTGAGGACTTACTCCATCCAGTCTTGTGCTAAGTGCAGGTGATCCAGCAATAAGCGAAGCAAAGCCTGTGCCCTCATGGCGTCCCACTAAACAGGAAAAGTTTGCCTGCTTGACCTTCTGCTGTGGCATGTGTCGAGGTCTGCCCAGCTCAGATGGTCAGGTCATGTCTGTCTCCCACACGTTGATGGCCCTTGATGGCACAGGGCCCCAGCTGCGTGACTCTGGACCTTTTCCAAGTGGACCTGTCAGTGTCCACCTCAGCCCAGAATCTCCCACTCGGGACACAAAGTTTCCAAGGTGTCTCCTTGCCAAGCAGCAAGACCAGAGTAAATAAGATGGTGAATCTGACTTTATAACCGTCATCCCTTAGTCTTATTTGATATAAGTAGATTAAAAACCTTAGGGTGTAGTGGATGCCGTGGTGTGCTGCCCAGAGGGCCTGCAGGTAGGCCGCTTGTTCCCTCAGCCTCAGAGTGCTGGCGCTGGCAGCTCCGGTGACACCCTCCTCCTGATGGGGGGTGGGAGCACCCTTGCCCCTGTTTATGCCCCCTCCCTGGGGCTGGTCCAAATATACAGTGAGCAGGCCGGGTGTGGCACAAAGGCCAGATCCTGCTTATGGCTGGGATAACTCTGAAGGGCCTTTGGGATGGCAAAGCTCCTCCTAGGGTTGTCAGAAGCCTCAATTCAGGTGTGTGGCAGCCCTGCTTCTCCCTCTGCCCAGCCCCGACCTGTCTGCCTCGGGGTGGGGGCTCTGGGACAATTCCTGACAGCACCCCATGCACGGATTTCTTTCTTTCTTTCTTTCTTTCTTTCTTTCTTTCTTTCTTTCTTTCTTTCTTTCTTTCTTTCTTTCTTTCTTTCTTTCTTTCTTTCTTTCTTCTTTTCTTTTTTTCTTTCTTTTCTTTCTTTTCTTTTCTTTTCTTCTTTCTTTCTTTCTTTCTTTCTTTCTTTCTTTCTTTCTTTCTTTCTTTCTTTCTTTCTTTCTTCTTTCTTTCTTTCTTCTTTCTTTCTTTCAGATTTTATTAATTTATTCATGAGAGACACAGAGAGATAGGCAGAGACACAGGCAGAGGGAGAAGCAGGCTCCACACAGGGAGCCCGACACGGGACTCGATCCCAGGACCCCGAGATCACGCCCTGAGCCTAAGGCAGACGCTCAACTGCTGAGCCACCCAGGCGTCCCGGATCTCCATTTCATGGCATGGTTCCTGGGACCCAATCTAAGAGAGACTGTGCTAAATTTAAATGAGCCATTTAAGGATTTTCAAATTTCTCATTTTATATGCATGTACATGCATACACGTGCATGAACACACATTTGGGGAAGCTTTAAAATATTGCAGAGTGAGGAGGAGGTATTGTTAGTTTAGATGATGACAGAGCAAACCAGGTGTCTTCAGGATCTTTCTTCACATTTTACAGATGCTCGCGCAGCTCCCATTTCAAAACACTGCAGTTTTAGAGGGCATGGCATTTATTGAGCATTTGCTACATGCCAGACCCTCTGCCAAGGACTTTGCATGCCTTTCCCATCTTGTTCTCACTCACTATAATCGTAGGAGGTTATAGTGTTATCATTGACATTTTAAGACAAGGGAAGGGAGGCTCAGGGAGGTTAAGTAACTTGTGGAAGATCTCACAGATGTGTTGGGGTCTCATCAGGAAGCAGAACCTCTACGAGTGATACAGAAGATGGATTTACTGTGGGTATTGGACAGTAAGCATCACACAGGCTATTGCCTCTGCATCTGGGGCTGAGCCCAAAGTCACTCTCAGGGAGCCTCCCGGGAAAGAAACCTGAACGTGGATGCCAGCAAAGGCAAAGTGGAAGCAGCATCTGTCTCCCACCTTCTCTGACCTGGGTGCCGTGGATGACCTCTAGGAGAAGCTGGTGAGCTTCACCACAGCCTCACACACAGCCCGGCCCCACACTGGGAGATGCTGAAGGACGTCTGGAAGTTGCTGGAGAAGCCAGGTGTGGCCCCTGCCAATGAGCTGGGGTGGTGGGTCAGGGCAGCCTGAGTAAGCTGCCACAGCCCTGCACTCGCCCTGCACTCACCTCCAGAGCAAGGAAGACACGGACTTCCCCCTCTGCGTCTCAGATATAGGGTCCGTTTGGGCCAATGCTAACTCAGAACCATTTGGAAATTCTGGGACGATCTGGTTCCAGCTCAGCTGAGGTGACATGGTGCCCAGGCAGTGCAGAGGCTAACAGGTCAGAGAGCCAGAGTCTGGACTTGCTTGTCTTATGCCAAAGTCCACAGTATATGATTTTCACTTTGTTTAGTCAGAGTGGGTGGGTGAGAGGTCGCACTTGATGGAGGCGTGGGGTCACACCCACAAATGTGATCTCAGGATGGTGAGATTCATATAAGGTGGGTTCATATAAGTGGGTGAAGTGATGGGGAAGGAGTGGTGAGCCGTGGAGACTGCAGCAAACTGAAGAGCACACGCTCTGTCACAGTGGGGGCCACTCCCCAGCTCCAGTGCACCATCGCCATTTAGGAATGTGGGCATGGGATGGTCAAATAACCTGATTTTTTTTCACTACAAACTGGAGATATTAACTTTGGAGTGTGTGTGTGCATGTGCATATATGAGAGATGGAGGGAGAGAAATCTACCAGCTGAAAAGTGTTGGCAGGCAACGAATCTGAATTTTTTGTTGCTCTGGGCACCCAGTTTGTGACCTTTGACCCTAGTAACTTCTGGACTCCAGAAGATTATCCCCAACTTGCTGGATAAGCTCTTGAGCTGCCCACTCGAAGGCTCCCCATTTTCTGCACCCTCTGGTTCCAGCTCCCACACCAGGATGGTTCCTGGAGTCCAGTTACCTTCCTCTCTCCTTGTTTTTAGCTGCTTCTCAATGGGGAAGATGTCCTGACCAGACTCAGCCAGATAGAGGGGTGTGCGATTGGCTTTGGGGCAAGGACTAGATTTCCTGTATCCACTCCTGTTGCTTGTAGCCCTTCTCCCCTGTGGCCACTGCTATGTGAGCACCTTTTTTTTTTCTCTTGCAATAAGGAGGATAGGTTTTATTCTCTAATATGGAAGCACTTTTATGTTTACATCTGCCATTCATCAATGCAAAAATGTACTCCTGTACTCACTGTTTGGTGATGCGCTTTTCCATCTTATTGTCTGGCCTCTCCCACCTTCCTTTGTCCCTCTCCCTTCCAACTCATGCTTGCAAGCTAGAAGTATCCTTCCATGTTTCTCTGCGTTCCCAGGGAACCATCTGTACACATAACACACATGCACGAACGTGCACAGTACACTCTGTACTGTTAGAGGATTTTCTCGATCATTGTTTAGATTACCAAAACGAGGTATTATGTGTGCTGCTCTGCGTGCCACTTTTCTCCTTCTAGGCAGTGGAATTCCCTGGGTCTAGCTCGAATTCATCCCTCATATGGGCTCAGCCTAGCGTGTGCTGTGCCGTCATTCTGTCCATCGGTTCCTATGGGTGGACACTCAGCCCGCGTATTAAGGTGCGCCAGGCTCTGCTACATGGAAGCCCAGGAACGGCAGCCCTGCTCGCCACCAGAGTTTATTTCTTGTTCTGTCCCAGGACAGTGTGGCCGGGAAGCCCTTGGGGTGCAGGGCAGTGTTCTCCAAACAGGGACTCAGGGATCGGCCTCCTTCCATGGCCAAATGTGGGGTCTCAGCCGTCGAGGGCAAAAGCAGGGAGACAGAGGAGGGGGTTGCATGGCGGGCTTTATGGCCACACATCACTTTTCCCCCCTCAGCCCACCAGCCAGGACCTGGTCACGTGGTCCCAACCAAAATGCCAGGGAGGCTGGAAAACAAGGTCTTCCCTGCGTGCCAGTCTCTGCCATGCTTTGTTTCGAGGTGGTTGTTTTTTTTTTTTTTTCCATTACGAATAATAATTCAGCAAACGTCTTTTGTTATTTATCCTTAAGACATTTCTATCAGATTTCTAGGATAAGGATTGCTGGGTCAAAGGACATAGATATCTCTTTTTTAATGCCAAATTTCAGTGTAACTCTGGATGTTTTAATTCTTGTAGCCGGCTCTCTTCCTAAAAAGATTGTAATAATTTACATTTTCACTAAAAACATATGAAGGGAATGTCACTTTTCCCCCAAATCCCTGCCAGCAATTGCGTTATTGTTCCTTTAAATTTGCCTCTGTGATATCTCATTGTCAGCTTAATTTGTATTTCCCCCGACCACTAATGAGTGTGAGCATCTTTTCATTTGTTTGTGGCCATTTGGCTTCATTCTTTTGTGAATTGCCTATTCATGTCCTTTGCCATAATTTCTTTTGGGTTGTTTGCCCTTTTCTCTTCAATTTGTAAGAGCTCTTTGTATATTATAGCTGGTGACCCTTTGTCCTCTGCATCTCAAATATTTTTCCAAATTTATTGTTTATCTATTAACTTTGCTTATGGTATCTTTTGCCTTATAAGAGATTAATATTTTTATGTTGTCACATGTGTCTGTCTTTTTAATGTCTATATTCTGGGTTTGCATTCTTGGAAGGTCTCTCTTTACTCGGGTCCTTTAAAATACTGCTCACCCTTCATGGGCTGTGAACTGGAAGAGACTTCCCTCCTCCCCTCTCCTAGGAATTACAACCACCCCTGCTACTTCTGGCCACATGAGTGCCAAGCGCTCAGACTTGATTCCTACAAAACTTTTCAGGCCTTTGGTAGCTGAGCAATCCAGGTCACACAGATGGAGGTCTGGGAGGGGCCTTGGGCTTGGAATCAGAGCCTGGCTACTCGAATTGGTTTCCAGTTGCCTGTGTGGCCTTGGCTGAATCACTTGGCCTCTGTGGCCCTCAGTCACCCCACCTGTAATGTGGGGCATAACCCTTGCCCTGCTGACTTCCTAGAGTGCTTTGAATCTCAGATAATAGAATGGAGCTGAGGACCCTATAGGCTTTGCAACCCAGATGTTGAGTTGCAATGATAATGCTGATGTGGGGAACAAAGGCAAAATAAAAAATTAAATTTAGTTACAACTTAAGCCCATTGACAACTCCTTGAGACAGGAGGAGTGACCTTGCTCTAGGAACTCAACTTTCTTAATGTTAATACTTTGCTAAGGGCAAAAGGCAACCTTAGCTTAACATTAACCTGACTTCTAGGATCCTATAAGTCTCCTTTAACATACAGAACTTCCTTTGAAAACTTCTTTTATCTCTACCCCCCAAGATATATGTTAGTAATCATCCTCCAAGCATATGGCCCCCTGATACACATCTAAAGGGTTTCATGACTTGGGTTTTACTAGACAATAGTAAATGACCTTTTCCTAACAATAGCTAGACCCTCAAGGTCCTAGAAACCTTGCTTCCAAATTCCTTAGAGACACTATCCCTAACCCTCTTCCAACTTGAAAGTATATAATGGGCCACTCCTTATGACTCTGGAGCAGCTCTTTCTGCCCACAGGTCCTGTCCTCATGCTTTAATAAAACCATGTTTGGGGGAGAAGGGGCAGAGAGAGAGAGAGAATCTTAAGTAGCCTCCACACCCAGCAGGGAGCTTACAGGGCTGGATCTCACAACACTGAGATCATGACATGAGCTTAAATCAAGAATCAGATGCTTAACTGACTGAGCCACCTAGGTGCCCCAGTAAAACCACTTTTTTGCACCAATGACATCTCAAGAATTCTTTCTTGACCATTTGCTCCACATCAATGTGGTAGCTGACAATTTCTGAGTCTTGACAGTGAGCGACTTTACATACATTGTCTCATTTAATCTTCATGATAACCTTCTTTTTGAGAAATAAAGAAACAGACTTAGAGTGGATAAGTTACATGCCCAAGATGCAGAGCAGGTAAGTTGAGAAGTAAAGATGCCAGGATTTGAGTCATTTCTAACTCTGGTGTGTGTGTGTGTGTGTGTGTGTGTGTGTGTGTGAGAGAGAGAGAGAGAGAGAGAGAGAGGCTGGCAAGGAGAACTTGCAGAGCTTAAAGATTAGTGTGAAAAGCATGGGAAATCTTATAAAACACTCTGGGTGTTTCCTGGGAGGGCCACCTTCCTGACACTCAGTTATTGAAACCTGTCAAAATGGACAAGGGTGGGCTCTAAGCAAGACTGGGGCCAGGCATGAGGCCTCTGATACAAAATTGTGCCAAGAGGAAGGGGGCAGGCCCAAAGGGCCGGTTGCCTGCTGAGGATGCAGAGAGCTAAGGTGCTGTGGGAGGCACTAAGTCCCCATGGGTTTGGGGCTCACGGGCTGAGGGTTTGGGCTTAGTGGGGCTCACCTTGGGCTGTGACCTAAATACCTGATGGGGGAGAGTCAGGTTGGCATGAATGTTGCTGCCCATTTCCACAGACTCGAAATCCCTGTGTTGCAATGGCAGATGTCGTGATCACCTTCCACAGCCTGACACCCCTTTCTCTGCTAGTAGAACCCCAGTCAGGTGACCATGTCTTGAGGGGAGGCTGGCTATTTGCCCAAAGTCTTGGCTAAGCCAATTACAGTAATGCCTTTTTCCTGGCAGGGACCGGCCTGTGTTGCAATTCTGGTCACTGAAGCAGAAGTCATGGGAGGGGCCCTACTTGGCTTCTAAACTGAGGCTCGGGATCCCTGGGTGGCGCAGTGGTTTAGCGCCTGCCTTTGGCCTAGGGCGCGATCCTGGAGACCCGGGATCGAATCCCACGTCGGGCTCCCGGTGCATGGAGCCTGCTTCTCCCTCTGCCTGTGTCTCTGCCTCTCTCTCTCTCACTGTGTGCCTATCATAAATAAATAAAAATTAAAAAAATAAACTGAGGCTTAAGGTAAGGATTGTGAAAAAGAAGAAAGGAAACCTCATTTAAAATGGAACTGGGAGGCCAGTAGGGGGAGCTCTCATGTCTGCCGTGCAGGCCATTTGCAGACTCAGCCCACCGAGAAGGACCCTGAAGGCCAAAATTGTTCTAGCTACTTCTTTACTCTCCCAGCAGCAGGAAGAAAGGTTTCCTCTTCTCCTGACAACAGTCCAGCCAATGAGAGACTGCCACAGCTCAGCCAATGAAGAGCCACTAGACTTTGAACTCCCAGTTCACTCCAATAGACTTTTTGTTTATAATGATCCTCCCTACTTCCAAACCCCTCTTTTAAAAAAGATTTTTATTTATTCATGAGAGACACAGAGAGAGATTGGCAGAGACACAGGCAGAGGCAGAAGCAGGCTCCATGGAGGAAGCCCAATGTGGGACTCGATTCTGGAACCCCGGGATCATGATCTGAGCCGAAGGCAGATGCTCAACTGCTGAACCACCCAGGTGCCCCAACTTCCAACCCCCTTTGTTCTCCTTTGAGCATACCTTTCCTTAGTTCTCTGGACACTTCTATGATTTTGCTAGTGCTTCCTTGTCCCAAATTGCTGTTCTCTGCTATCCCTAAATAAACCCATTTTTTGCTGGTAAAATAACAGGCAGTTTTATTTTTAAGGTTAACAGGGTATCACCTTTTTCCAGCATTGGCGATTATTGTGTGAGGTTGCAATGCTTGGCACAGCTGCAGCCATCCTGTAACCATGAGGAGAAGGACCAGCTCTCTGAGGGTGACAGAGTAGAATCAACAGAAACGTGGTGATTGGGGGGTGGTGATGCAATTGAATCAATGAACTGACCAAACCCAGAAGGCCCAACCTTTGGACCCATTGTTTTGTGAGATGACACTTTTTTTAAGTCATTTTGAATTGAGGGTTCTGTCAATTGTAGTCAAGTGCAAGTATCTTTGTACGTTCTGCAGGGGTAGGACTGGAGAGTCAGAGTGGAAAGGTGAGGGAGATATGATCTAGTTAAGTGATCAAATGCTTTAATTGTAGGACCTTTGCACTCTTTTTTTTTTTTTTAAGATTTTATTTATCTATTTTAGAGAGAGAGGGCTTGTATGCACCAGCATGGGGAGGGGCAGAGGGGGAGAGAGAATCTTAAGCAGACTCCCCACTGAGTGAGGAGCCTGTCACGGGGCTCAATGCAGGGCTCAATCTTGTGACCCTGAGATCACGACCTGCACTGAAATCAAGAGTTGGGTGCATAACTGACAGAGCCACCCTGGTGCCCCCCACTTTGCACTCTTAAATTACCCAGGGCTCTAAAGAACTTTTGTTTAAGTGGCATATAGCTATCAATATTTACTATATTAGAAACTAAAACAGAGAAAGTTTAAAAAGATTCATTAATTTTTAGAACTGTTTTATGTTAACATAAGTAACTTTTTTTTAAGTGAAAAGGAACTAGATTTTCCAAAACAAAAAAGATTTGGTAAGGAGAGTGGCATTGTTTTTTGTTTTTGCCGATCTCCTAATGTCTTGCTTAATAGGAGGCAGCTGGATTCTCCTATCTGCTTCTGCATTCAATTTGTTCCAATAGCTCATATCATGAAGCCTCTGGAAGACTCCACTGTACAAATCCTGGGGGAATGAGAGTGAGTGAGCAAATGCCATCTCAGGTTTGTATTAGTTTTCTGTGGCTGCTGTAACAAATGACCACAAACTTGGTGACATACAGCAGAAATTTATTCTTGCAGTTCTGGAGGCCACAAGCCTGACATCTAAGAGTTAGCAGGGTCATGGTGCTCCCAGAGACTATGGGGGTGAATCTGTCCCTTGCCTCTTCCAGCTTCTGGTGGCTGTCTGTGTTCTGAGGCTTGTGGTTGAGTCTTTTCAATCTCAGCCTTCATTGTCATAGCACCTGCTGTGCTGTGTTTGTCATATGACAACACTTATCATTTAATGTAGGACCCACCCAGATCATCTGGCTTATGGCCTCATCTCAAAACTCTTAGTTCCATCTGTAAAGGCCTTTTATCCCAAATAAGTTTCCATTCATAGTCTCTGGGAATGAGGACATGGGCCTGTCTTTTTGGGGACCATGATTTATTTTTATCTTTTGATATTTATTTATCATGAGAGACAGACAGAGACAGGCAGAGACATAGGCAGAGGGAGAAGCAGGTTCCCTGTGGGGAGCCTAATGTAGGACTTGACCCCAGGACCCTGGGATCACGACTTGAGTCATAGGCAGATGCTCAACCACTGAGCCACCCAGACATCCCTGGGGACCACCATTTAACCCACTACAGTATTATTATAAAAATAATTCAGCCTGTGGAACCCATGAAAGAGTCTTGGGGACTCTGGGGTCACACTTTGAAAACCAGGGATCTAGTTTGATGACTTCCACACACACATAAGTAGGCAAACAATGGAAGGAGAACCAGATATGCTTAGCCTAATAATCCAGTGAAAATAAATTTTCTAGAGAGAGTCCGAGAGGAAGGGTTCCAGCAAAGGAGAATGAAAGGTGCCCAGTGTCTGAGAGAGGACCAGGGCCAATGGAAGACTGAAGGTTGAGGAGGAAGATGGCAGGTGAAGGGCTTCTAAGTACAGGAATGCTTAGTTTGGGGTTGTTCGCTGTGTGGCACCAGTGACCCCCTCTGCCAGCTGAAAACTGATCCAGGCCGATGTTGACCAAGCACTCTATGTGAATGATGCTGGCGGAGAGAGAGATGGTCAAGGGAAGTAGCGCTGGAGCTCCTGTCTGAGGCAGGGACAAGACAGGATGTGGCAGACAGGATGATGACACAACCTGTCAATGACCAGGTCACATGAGAAGGTGGAAGGTGCAGGTGACAGAGAAAACCTCAGAGCCCCCCCTCCCCCCAGAGATTGTGAGAGATAGGGGTTCCCATCCTGGAGGCTGTGGGAGGGAGCAGCCTTGCTGATTGGTGGGCAAAAGCACATGAGCCTTGAAACTCAAAGGACAGGTACCCTTAACTAATACCCAAGTTATCTGGCTGAGTGGGACCAGGGACCGAGTAAACGGACAGGTCACACCCCTTCACAGGTGCCACTTCCCCAAGGGGCCCCTGAGGAGCCCCAGAACCACTCAGGCAAGTGGATCACATTTGAAACAGATTAATCTCTCCCTGCTCATTTTACAAATGGGAAATCATAAAGAAAATGGTTGATGATCATTCCATCATACAAATGCAAAAAAAAAAAAAAAAACCCCAAACAAAACCAAAACAACCAACCCTCCACAAAAACCCTACACTTTTTATGTCACAAAAATCATATTAGGAATGGAAAAAAAAAACCATCAAAACTGAAAATACCTGCAACATCTATGAAAGGTGAAAGGTGAGTATCTCTAATATGCAAAAATAAAGCGAGTACCCTCAGCAGAAAAATAGGCAAAAGACAAACAGGCAATTTTGAAAAGTATAGATGGCTAATACGAGGCAAGATGTTCAGTCTCACTAAAAAAAAAAAGAAAGAAATGAACAAATGTCTATAATGAGCTATAATTTTTCACCTATCTGTTTGGCTACAACTGGCAATTAAAATAATTGATAGCATCCAGCTTTGGCAAGTGTGGAAGGAAAATTGACCCTTTGCGCTGCTGGAGGGAGAATTAATTGGTACAGTCGTATGGAGGGCAGCTAGAAAATGTGAATCAAAATGCAAAATGTGCCTGCCCTTTGACCCGGAGGTCCCACTTCTGTAAAATGGGGACAATAAGACTCCCAATTTCAGTTAATTGTGAAAAGGCTCAAGTGAGCTAAGCCATAAAAGGCATTTAACACAGTGCCTGGCAAGAAAGGGTTTGAGAAATGTTAGCTATTATTAGCAATTTATCCTAGGATATTAAGCTCCCATGTGCAAAACGATGTGTGTACAGGAGATGTTCCCTGCAGCATCGTTTTCAATAGCCGAACACTGGAAACAAATGGATTGTGCATCAAGAAAAGGAAGGAGGCAAATTCCAGGAGGTCAATGCCCTCTGCAATTGTAGGATGAACCGGGGAAAGAGCTGAAGGTCCTTGGCCAACACTGTTCTTTTGATCTGGACAGTAGTCATAGATGTGTTCGCTTTGTGAAATTTATGAAGCTGTATCCTTGTGATTCGGGCCCTTTTCTGTATATATGTTCTATTTCAATAAAGAGTAAAAAGCACCCGCCAGTACTGGAGTATGGTCTCATCTAAATAAATGCAGACATGTATGTGTATGGAAACAAGTCTAAAGGGACATTTACTCTATTGCCTACAAAGTTGTTTCTGGGTGGGAGGATTATGAGTCATTTTTATTTCCCTTTGTGTGTGTATCAATATTTTCTGCTTGTCTTCAATGAGTAGGTATTACTTTTGTAATTAGGGAAAAACATGTCCAACATTAGGACTCTTGTTTGTAGGAGTCAGAAACCTAACTCAATCTTATAAAAGGAAAAAATGTAATTAATTGGCATGTGAAATTTGACAATGGATTTGGTTTCAGACCTGGAACCAGGCTCAAATGAGGTCGTGGGGAAATCGTCCCACCCCGTTTCTTAGTCCTCTTGGAGTTCACTGGCCAATAGGAAAGGTGAGAGCCAGAGGTGTCTATCCATAGGTCCAAGTAAGCAGAGCTACTATATGGGGCAGAAGAAGGAGAGACTCAGAGGGCTTCTCAGAGGAGGAAGGCATGAGGTGAGCCTTGAATGATGAGTAGGATTTTCATGGGCAGTTAGGGGAGAAAAGAGTTTCTCTGCGGAGCAAAAAGCTCTACAAAATGCTAGATGTATTGCAGCTTGAGGAGCAGCTCAGTTGGTTGGAGTATGAAGCTCATCATTAGGGACAAGAATGAAAGGTTGGTTGGAATTTGATAGGAAGGGCCTCAGTCCTAGGGAATTGGTCAACATTCTTTAGGTTCGTAGTTGCAGAAATCCTACTCCCTACCAGCAGCATCAGACCCACATCCTACTCAGCAGCTCCAGGGAAAGCAGTATCTTTTCCCTATTAATTCCTGCAAAAGCTCCAGGGTGGATGATTGCTAGTTTACCCTGATTCACGTGCTCGTTCCTACACCAGTCGCTGTGGCTGGAGGCATAGTGTCTTAAGGATTCAGGCCTGGTTATGTGGCCACTTTTGAAACCAGGGGCTGGTTCACACAAGTGACTTCCCACCAGTCACTCGGGCACTAGGAACTGCAATAGGATGAAGAGGGCCTGCGCTCTGGGTAGGCACAGCAGCAGCTTGTCCAATAAAGGCATGGCACTCTCCAGCAGAGGTGAGGCTGCAAGCTGCACAGAAGGAGGACGGCCTTCAGTGTATGGGGTGCACTAGGACACCAAGTTTACCCTTAGGGCTCCTCTTCCCCATGAGGCCAGGAGCTCGCGAAGGCTGGGGACACGTTCTTGTCCACGCCACCTGGCACACCATGGATCTTTATAGTATGAGGGAGCTGATTGCATCCTTGGGATCCATGTAGCGACCTCTGCTTTCACCAAATCTCTGGACGTTGCAAGTGACACTATTCAAATCGACATAAACAGGAGTGGGGAATGGTGTGGCCTCTCACACGATTACAAGCCTGCGGGAGTTTTTTGCTTCAGGTATGGCTGAATTTCATTATTTAAAAAGATGTCATCATGTCTCTCCATCTCCCTCCTACCTTTTAAAAATACCTTCTTCAATTTGGCCTTATTCTTGGGCACACTCTCCCAATGAGGCTCTCCCAAACCCAGCCTCCGCAGCTCCAGGCTAGACATCCTACTGCCTGCCTTCACGAGCCAATACCCGGTTCCCATCAATTCCATCAATTCCAACCAGAGGCCTGCAAAAGCTGCTGCTCTTTGGCCCAGCATCCGTCACATGACCGACCCTGAACCAGTCCGTGGCCAGGGGCTGTACACTCCGCTTGGCCAGCCTGCATCATCCAGAGCTGCAGGTGGCTGGGCTGTTTCCTCCAAGATATCAGTCCCTGGAATAGTGGTTGTTGTCCAAGGAAACCTAACAGGTATCCACCTGCACTGATGCCACGCTTTTGGGTTTCCCTGGCCTTGGCAGCCAGTAGCTCTGAGCCCATAACTGACACCCTTATCAGAAGGACCCTGGGCTCCCAGCTCCAGAGACTCACCCTGAGTAGGGCTGTGAGGAAAGGAGCAGGGGAAACTGGCCATCCCTCCCCTCTGGGGCTGCCGGTGCCGAATTTCTGGCTGAGCTTCTCTTGGAAGACTGGATCACAAAGCTCTGGAAATGGATGTTTCAGATGGAAATGCAGACACACAGTTAATTACAGCGTCCTGCTCGGCGCCACCCTAATTAAGGCAGTTCTCTGATGGGGGCCAAGATTTAATGCTCTCTCTTTTATAGTGCGTGGTGGCAAGAGGGCGGCCCCGTCCTCTCCCCTCCCTCTAATGCATCCTGTCTGGCTGGCCAGGGGCTGGGTGGAGAGGGCCGCCAGGCTGGCTGGCAGGCAAGCAGATGAGAAAAGCTATCTGTGCTCCATTTCAGGGTCATACCTGCCCTCCCAGGACAGGGGACAGGGCAAGTGAGGGCGGGGGGGCAGTGTGAGGGGCAGAGATGTTAATCCTAACTCCTTCTGGAAGGGCATGGGTGGGTGGGAGTATCCCCCTTCCAGGAGAAGTGTTAGGACAATCTTGGCTCTGGGGCCAAGGAAGTGGGAAACGGCTCCCAGAAAGCACTGGCGACCTTGTTGGCTAGGAGCACAATCAGGTCCTGATGTCTGGCTTCATGATCTCCTCTGCAGCAAATAAAATGGGGAGGGCAGATCCACTGCCAAAAAAAATTAAAAAATAAAAAAGAGATAAAATGAATTTAAAACACCAGAGAATTTCATTTGAAAACCTATAGAATTTCTGTCTGCTACGCACAATACTGAATTGTCCAGTCCATTATTACAGAACTCATTGGATCACAGAGCTGGCAGGGCATAAAAATCATCTCACATTCTAGGTGAAGAAATTGAGGCCAAGATAGAAATGATTTTCCCAAGAGCCCAGAATGTGCTGAATTGACGTAGGTGATAGCTGGCAACACGATCCTACCTGAAGTGGCAGCGCTGAATGATTGGACAGCTAGAGGCTATGATGATATGATTCTGAGGCCTTTATCTTTCTCAGTGGGGAACAGACTCTTGATTGCTTAGTGATGCCTACCGTGGGCACTGGAGGGGGGCAGAGTGGTACATGTGCCAAGTAATTGCCACCCCAATCTAGATGTCGGGGGGATTCTCTGAGATAGGCCCTGAAAGCAGGCGATCTTGGAGGGTTCTGGCTGGATAGAGAAGTCGAAAGTCAGGACAGGTTTGGTGAGAGAGATGTGAAATCCATGAAGTGCCTCAATGAATTGCCATCAAGTTGCCATGCAGGATTTGTGGTCAGGATTGCAAAAGGGGAATTTCCAAGGTGTTTCACTTTAAAGAATATTCTGATAAAGCTTGGGTTATCAGAATTGTCTCTGCAGCCCTAACTACTTCCCAGAGCTGTGAATCTTCTATACCTGTCCCTTTCCTTAAGGGAATAGGGGTCAATAATCCAGGTGGTAGATCTCCAGACCCTTGAAAGGGCTGGGCCTTGTGTGGAGAGACAGGTCTGGGATGCTGGCCACGGAGTACAGAAGCTTGAATGGAAGGGCCGGTGCTGAAGGCCTGAGGATCAGAACACCTAGGTTCTTTCCCTGCCTCTAGTGTCACGGCTATTTCCGGAACAAGCCTCTTTCTCTGCTGAGCCTCATCTACACGATGAATGAAGTCATAGCGGGCTTATGGATTCTTTCAAGCTCTCACACTTGACCAAATGGTCTACTTTTTTAGTGTGTGTGGTAAAAGGCACATAACAAAATATACCATGCAACCATGTCTCAGTGTATAGTTCTGGGGTCTTCAATACATTCACATGGTTGTGACGCCATCCCCACCAACCATGTCCAACTGCAACTCTGTCCCCATTACCCAGGAGCTCCGCATTCGCATTCTCCCCTCCTGCTCCTCGTCTCCTGGAAACCACCATTCTTTCATCTCTGTGAACTTGACTACTCTCGGTGCCTCATATGAGGAGAAACCTAAAGTATTTGTCTTTTTGTGACTCACTAATTTTACCTAGCATAGGGTCTGTGTCTTCAAGTTTCATTCATGTCATAGCAGGTGTCAGAATTTCTTTTTTATTATTTATTTATTTTTTAAAGATTTTATTTATTTATTCATGAGAGACACAGAGAGAGAGGCAGAGACATAGGCAGAGAAAGAAGCAGGCTCCCTGTGAGGGGGTCCTGATGCGGGACTCGATCCCAGGACCTCGGGATCATGCCCTGAGCCAAAGGCAGACGCTCAACCGCTGAGCCACCCAGGTGCCCCCAGAATTTCTCTTTTAAGGTTGGCCAGTATTCCATTGGATGTACGTTCCCCATTTTGTTTATCTACTTGTCTGGGAGAAGGACACTTGGGTCCCTTCTACATTTTGCTATCGGAAATACTTCTGCTTCTGCCATGAACACGGGGGTCCAAACACCTGTTAGAGTCTCTGTGTTCATTTCTCTTGGGTATATAACCAGAAGTAGAAGTGCTGGATTGCATGGTAACTCTATGTTTAATTTTTGAGGAATTTTCATACCATCTTTCAAAACAGCTGCACTATGTTACATTGCCAATGGCAACGCTCAAGTGTTCTGATTTCGCCACATCCCCACCACACTTGTTTTATTTTTTGTTTTTGTTTATGTTTTTGATAACAGCCATCCTAATGATACTGCACGGTATGTCACTGTGGTTTTGATTTGCATTTCCCTAATGAATAGTGCTGTTGAGCATCTTTCTGTGTGCTTTTTGGCTATTTGTATATCTTCTTTGGGGAAATGTGTATTTAAGCCTTTTACTCACTTTTAAATTGGGTTGTTTAAAAAAATAAATTAGATTGTTTACTTATTCCTAGTTTGGTTTTGATTTCCCAGGGCCCTGAAAGACAGGTACTAAGGAAGGGTGATTTTGTTCAGCTTTACTGAGGTATAATTGACAAAAAATGTAAGATATTTAAAGTGTAAAACAGGATGATTTCATGCATTTATACACTGTGAAGGGATCCCCACCACCAAGTTAATTAATATATCCATCCCCTCACATGGTTACCTCTGTGTGTGTGTGTGTGTGTGTGTGTATAAGAATGCTTAAGATCTACTTTCTTAGCAAATTTCAAGTATGTTATAGTTTGATCAACTAAAGACACTATGCTATACATTAGATTCTCAGAACTTATTTATAGAACTTACAACCAAAAGTTTATACTCTTTTTACCAACATTCATGTTTTCTTGGGGTGCCTGAGTGGCTCAGTGGGTTGGGTGTCCAACTCTTGGTTTCAGCTTAGGTCATGATCTCAGGGTCAAGGGATCGAGCCCCGCGTTGGGCTTGCGCTCTTTGAGGAGTCCGCTCGAAGATTCTCTCCTTCCCTCCCTCTGCTCTTCCCCCACTGATCTCTCTCAAATAAATAAATAAATCTTTAAAAAAAATTCATGTTTTCTTTATCCATTCATCCATGGGCTGACACTTAGGTTGTTTCCATGTCTTCACTAGTGTGAATAATGCTTCAGTGAACATGGGAATGCAGATATCTCTTCAAGATGTGATTTCATTTCCTTTGGGTAGGTACCCAGAAGTGAGATTGCTGGATTATAGGGTAGTTCTGTTTGTAATTGCTTGGGGAAACTTCATACTGTTTTCCATAGTGGCTGCACCAATTTACATTCTTACTAACAGTGCAGAAGGGTGAGGAAGGGTGATTTCTGATGGTAGAAGGAATGCAGATGAAAAGGCCCAAGGCTGAAACATGTCCTATAGTCCCCTCCTTATCTGCTGTTCTGAATTCTGTGGCTTCAGTTACTCACGGTCAACCACAATCTGGAAGCAGATGATCCTCCTGACAATTCATTGGAATGTCACTAGTAGCCCAACGCTAGGTAAGGGTGCCTACGCCATTCACCTCTCTTCATCTCATCAGTAAGCATTTTATCATTGATATCATCACAAGAAGGGTGAGAACAGCATAGGGCAATAGATATTTAGAGAGAGATAGAGACCACATTCACACAACTTTTTACAATGTGTTGTTATCATTGTTCTATTTTATCATTGTTGTTGTTAATCTCTTCCTGTGCCTAATTCATAAATTTTTTTCTTAGACACGTATGTATAGGAAAAACAGAATATATAGGGCTCGGTACTATCCACAGTTTCAGGCATCCACTGGGGGTCTTCAAACACGCCTTCTGTGGATAAGGAGTGGGGGAATCTCTGTACTAAGTCTGGTTTCTCTCTTCACCTGGTTTCTTTCTCCAGTGGCCCCTTCATTCAATCTGCTATTGACGTCAGCTTCCTCTCTGGATTTCCAGTGGTCTCCTCTCCCACCCAACTCCAGTTGCTCCAGGGCCTCCTCCTGGGTGCCAGGATAGATAGTGCGGCACTTGGGCGAAAATCTTCACACCACACTCTGCAGAGCGAGTCTCTTTCCCCAACCGTCCATCTTTAACCTGGGGCCTTGTTCTCCCTGGACTCATCTAGAAGCAGGGGCTGGAGACTCAGGACTCCCTGCCCCTCACATGAGGCTGCTCAGGCCACAAGAGCTAGGGCCCCTCAAATTATTTCAATAAAATCACATGAGACCCAAGGAATGAAGGTGGTCACTGGTCCATCTGTCTGTCCCACGGGGCTGTCTCTCTGTCCCCTCAGTGTGGAACTCAGGCTCCTCAGCTCTGAGGACATACGTGAAGGTGACTCTCCTGCTGCCAGGCGGCCCCCGCACTGTGCTGGTTTTCTCTCCACCTGGCTTCTGTTCACTCAAGGCCTCTGCTCTCAAGGGTCCCATGACTCCTTCTCTCTCCCATCCTCCCAGTGTCTGCTCCGGCTCCTCACAGACTCGCTTCCATGCCTCCCAGTCCAGAGGAGGGACTCAGATTGGCTCAGGGCACTAGACCTGCACCGGATCCATACGACCTGTCTGCTCTTGGTGCTCCGTCTGGAGTGGCCCATGCAGTGGCTTGTGCTGCTCTTACACGTGGAACGCCCTGGCCACCATCCCTGTTCTGGCAGCTCTTAGCACTGCTGGTTCTCTCAGCTCCCCTGGGGGCAAAGCTCAGGCTCCAACAGGGCCTCCACTGGACCTGCCCAGGTGGGGGATGGAGCAGCTCCAGCCTTTGGGATGGGTCCCTCTGGACCCTTGGAGGCCCCGGCAGTTGCCTGGAGGGGCCAAATAACGCATGAAAGAAGAGTAACCACCCTGTGAAAGAAGCCTGGACAACTGAGAGTTAGGAGGTGGAGGTTTCTCACTATTCTCCCTTAGGCAGACTCTTCTAGATGCAATGCTTCCATGGGTCCTCTGTGGAGGTGGTCACATCTCCACAGAGCAGGCCAGCCCACTGGATTTCTGCAGAAGCCGAGACCAGCTAAATCATGCTCATATTTGAATTTTGCTTTCCTTCTGTCCCTCTGGGTTCCCCAGGAGGCAGTGCCTGGAGTTCACTGGCATGCTCTTGGGGGTCACTGCCTCTGGACAGGCAGGTTGGAATCAGCGCTGGACAGAGGGAGAATCGAGTTGTGATGTAGTCTCAGTGGGAGTACCGAGGCCAGTGGGGCCCTTCAGAGTGGTCCTGAGTTGGGGTGAGCGAGGGATAGGGCCTCTATGCCCCTATGCTATCAGCCATCGATGGGCTGCTCTGGGAAGGAACAGTCACCTGGGGCCCGGTGACTTCAGGAGACCAATTCCAAAGAGAGTGGGCAGCAGGGAGCCACCTGCCAGCAGCACTCCCGGGAGCTGGGGGGATAAGTTGCCATGTCTGAAGGGGATCCAGTCACCCCTTTTCCCTGCCTCATGTCCCTTTCCCCTTATTCCTGCTTCCTTGGGGTTGTATCTACAGGTAACATGTTAGCAGATAAGTTTTGACCCAGGCTCTGCCTTCTTAGGAGTCTGGGTTAAGACACCCACTAAACCACCAACACTCCTTCCAGGGAGATCTTTTGTTGAGATGTACCATGGACTATCGGCTAGCCTGTGGTATAGCTTTCCTTAGTCAGGGGATTGAGTCTTGACCAGTCGTCTCTGGTCAGAGGCAGGATGACACAGACATCAGCCATCTGGGCTCCAGGGACAGTCTGTCTCCTCTTCCCCTAGCAGGGGACTGTGAGTCCAACAGTCTCCAGGACTGGGTGCCTTCTGTTTAATGGGCCTTGACGAGGCAGGACACAGGCAGAGCAGAGTGGCAGACACAGTTGCTGTCCCGGGAGTTCCTACGGTCCTAGGTGGTGTTCCTCTCAGAGCAATTCCTTGCAGGGGAGCCCCACATGGAGGTGGAGGCAAAAGCTCTTGGCTGCCCCCCATCAGCCCCTCCCACCTACCCTGGCAGTCCCAGGGGACAAACTGTGGATGTTCTAACCCCATTATGCTGGCCCGTGATTGGTTTGAGTCTGGGCATGGGACTCAGTGTGGTCAGTGGGTCTGAAGGGAAGTCTCAGAAGGAAGATTTGGAAAAGGATTTCCTCATCAGTGGAACTTCCTCTTTCTGCCTAACTGCCCGTGATTGTCTGAAAATGCAAGTACAATGTGGCTGTGGGAGTGGGGAGACGGGGTGGATGTGGTGAGGGCAGCATCTCTGATGATGTCGTTGAGCCACAGAACCGACCTGGCCCCACTCCGGGCGTGTAGTTCCACAATGTGTTAGCATCCTTATTAGCTGCGATCGAGAGCAAGGTCTCTGAAGCCTGGCTACCTACCACTCATTAGCTGTGTGACCCTGGGCAGGATGCTTAATCTCTCTTGCCTCAGTTTCCTCATCTGTAGAATGGACATGAAAGAAGATCCACTTCGTAAGGCTGCTGTGAGCTGTAAATGTGTCTGTATGTGTGAAGACACATAACAGCGTCTGGCACTCAGGAAATGGTATCTCCAGTGTTGGCTGTTAACTGAGGCCCCATTTAAAGACAGATCTAAGTTTACAGATAGACGGAATTGGATGAATCACAAGCCTTGGTTTGTGATGTGCCACTGGTATACTTGTTAATGTGACGGACACCTGTGAAACCATCACTCAACTCAAAACTCAAGAACTAGAATCTCGACCACTGTAGTTACTCCCTTGTATGGGTTTCTCCCGAACTGGCCCCCTGATCACCCCATCCCTGAAGGCCCCCCAGTTGAATACTGCCCTGAATTTTATGTTTATTATTTCCGTGTGTGTGTACGTGTGGGTAGTTTTGTCAGATAGAAATGTACGCCCAAACAACATGTTAAACATGTTATTTTTTTTTGCCTGCTTTTGAGCATTACAAAGAGGGCATGTGCTGCATGGTCTTCTGGGAGTTTTGCTTTCCACAAAGACACTTTTATTTGGGGTTTCTGCTCCTCACAGCCCAAGGAATCCAATCCCCAAGCACCCTCCTAAAGGGAGAAAGAAAAACCCACTTTTGACAGACAAGAAACATGAGTTAGATCTTTTCTTCTTTCTCGATTCTTGCCTTAATTTGGCTGCGGAGGTGTACTAGGCCTCGTGGGGGTCCTTCCAGAGATGCCTTTCTTCTGAACTAGTGTGTGAGGGGCCTCCTGTCCTGCTGCTCTGGCTGCCCTGCTGGGCATGGGGTCCAGGTGTGAAGAACCAAGAGATACGACGGCTCTGAGCCCTGGTCCCATGGAGGGAGGCGGCGGCCCCTGTGGAATTTTTCTGATGCCTTTGAATCCCCACTGGGAATCATTTTCCCTTTTCCATCCCAAATAAGGGCTAGGGCCCTGGAAGGCGTGGGAGAACTAATTTGAGGCAAGCGTAAACACTTCCATGCCAGTGGAACCCTGGCCAGCAGGAATTCCAAGCCATTGGAGAAGTCTGCCAGCCTCTCATTGGACTTTGGCTGGGACCCTCTGCTGTAGCTACTTTTAGCTGGGAACATTTTTTTCCCAGACTTTGGAAGGCCACACTTGAAGGGTTATGATTTACTCAACAAAGACCCCAAACTGATCAGGGGCATTTCCATGCCTGCCTCCCCAATTTCCCCTTCCTGGGTGGTGGAGCCTGTTGGTTAAGACCCAGAGCTCAGGAAGCAAATAAACCTGGGTTCTACCCCTGGGTCTACTTCTTACAGACTTTGGGCCAATGACCTAATATGTCTGACTCTGTTTGTCTCCTCATCCAGAAAATAGAGATAATATAATCCCTACCTGAGGGGTGGTGAGGATTAAGAGAGGTAATAATATATATGAACAGATACACACAGGATAGTGTTTATATCGGTCAGTTTAGGTGAGGTTATGCTGCAGTAACAAACATCCCCCAAAGCTCAGTGGCTTAACACAACAGAAGTTTATTTTTCACCTTTTAAAAATAAATATTTTATTTGTTTGAGAGAGAGAGAGAGCATGCATGCCTGTGCACATGTGTGCACGAGAGAGGGAATGGCAGAGGGAGAAGCAGACTCCCCGCTGAGCAGGGAGCCTGATGCAGGGCTCGATCCCAGGACACTGAGCTGAGGCAGACACTTAAACAACTGAGCCACCTCGGTGCCCTGATTTTTTACTCTTATAAAATTTGCTGTAGGCCTAGGCCACTCCCTAGGGCAGCTTTACCCCCTCGTGTGGTACACAATCCAGAAGATCAAATTCGAGTTCCACCATTTCAGCAAGAAGGGCCTATGTTCACTGTGGCAGAGGAAGAGATTAGCTAGAGAATTGGGCAGAGCCCCTTTGGTCTCAATTAATTGGACAGAACTCGTTACATGGCTTCATCTAGCAGCAAGGGTGTTGGGATATATGGCTTTCTACAGATCCAGGGAGGAAACGTGGACCAGATATTGGGGAGAACTTAATGTCTCCTACAGTCTTCAATAAACATTAGTTTCCTGCCTTTATTATCTACCCTCAAAGAGTTTAGAACCTGTTCAAGGTGACAAGGCATAGATAGATGAAAAGATAAACATATTTTCTTAGTTCCTTAGAAGCATGCAGTCCTTTGCATTTTGTAGAAGGCTGTTCAGCCTCATTTCCATAGTCTCCCGGGGAGGATTTTTCCTGCCGGCATACAAGAAGGAAGACAGGGAATGGAGTGTGGAGGACCGATGCAGTGACTGGACGGGCGAGTGTCAGAACCATCTAGCTTTGTAGAGGAAATCCAACTGCACCAGGCCTCCCAGGAGGGCAGAACAGGAGGTCCATAACTCAGTAGTTCTTTGTGGACAGAAAGAAGGACAGACCATGTGCCGGGCATCAAACCAATGCTATCTGTGCAATAGTCATGTAGTTATTAGCACCCTGAATTTACAGATAAGGAAACTGAGGTTCAGGGACGTGAACTCTCCTGCCAAAGGCATGCAGTGATGGCACAAGGAAGTGGGGCGAGTTGGGACCATCTCTGGCTTGAGGAGGATGTCATGGATGCCTGGGTCTCCACTCATTGTTTCTGCTCCTGCTATGCCCCAACATTTAAGAGAGGGGGAGTTGTTTGCAAAACACCAAATGTGAAGACACACAAGAGGCTCTTTGCAAAGATCCTAGGTGCTCACGGGAAATTTTCACAAATAAAACATAAGATGGAACTTTTCAGGGTAGAAGCAGCCAGTTGCTCCTTTTGGCTAGAAGGGAGTTGGGGAGGGAGGAGGATTTTTTTTTTTTAAAGATTTTATTTATTTATTCGTGAGATACACAGAAAGAGGCAGAGACATAGAGGGAGAAGCAGACTCCTTGCAGGGAGCCCGATGTAGGACTGGATCCCAGGACCCCGAGATCTGACCTGAGCCAAAGGCAGATGCTCAATCACCTAGCCACCCAGGTGCCCTGAGGGAGGAGGATTCTGCTGCGTGAGGGAGAGCATTCTTTTCCTCGTTAGGGTCTCAGGCTGGCGGAAATAAAAATCAAAGTGTCCTCCCCTTGTAAGATGGGGAAATGGAGACCCAGAGCAGGGAAGGCTTTGCTCAGGGCCACACAACCAGGAAGTGGCTGAGGCAGGTGAGGACTCTGGCCTCCCCGGATGACACCTGTCCCTCCCTCCAGCCCCTCCACAGCCACCTGGGGCGGAAGGACAGGGAGGCCAGAGGGAACAGAGTCAGGACCAAGCCCTGTGTGCAGGCAGTGCTCACGCCACCCCCACCCTCCCCCGGGGCCTGGTCTGTCTCCAGGAGCCTACAACATCGAAGACAGGAAGGGAGCAGGTAGTGATGATATCCCCAGCATACTTCAGTTCCTTAAAGTAACCCCTTTTCCCTAAGCCTGATCCACAATATGTCATCGTGACATTTTTTAGGATTCTGATAAGATGGCAGAAAAATCCAGACCAGAGGCATAAGGAGAAGGCAATCAAATGGGGGCACCCTTTCTTTCTGTGTTTACCAAAACCAAGGCACCCACGAAGCAGGCCTTCTAGCCGGCTCTGCCCTGGCTCTCCCCAGGCTCCCCCTCCTGGCAGTTAAACTACAGCCTGCTCGCTAGCATGGGTGCACCTTGCTCCCCAAACCCAGAACATGGTTTCACCAAGAACCGAGACTTGGAATGTTCAGACATGGGCAGGCTGCTCGCAGGTGGAGGCTGCCGGCAGGTGGAGGCCGGGCGAGCTCCCCGTCTCTGGGAGCACACAAGCTGAGGTTGGCACAGGTGTGCCTTGCAGGGGCCTGATGGGCCGCCCCTCCGGACACCCCTCTGCGCTCCAGGGCTTTCATCTTTCCATCTGTGTCTCCCCCTGGCTCTGGCTTGTGTTTGGCTAACAGAAGGCACCACCACAGGCCAGTCAAGCTGTTCACTCCCAGCTCCTCTCCCTGCCAGGCCACAGCTCCCACCTGGTGGCCTTTCCCGAAGTCACCCCCTCTGGGTTCCGGTACCTGCTCCAAGTCCCAGTCCTTTTAGGCCTCTGGGGGGCAAGCAGTCACCAGGGGTGCTCCCGCATCTCAGGGTGCTCCCTCATCTCCAGGGCCCGGGCTGATACAAACAGAAAGGGTGGGACATCGTGCTCGGACCTGGTCCTGCCAGAGGCCACGCTTCCCGGCCCGCCAGCCCGCCGCCCTCCAGCCCGGCCGTCCGCGTGCCAGGCCTGCGCCGAGCTCCCGCCAGCCTTATTTATTTATTGAACAACATGCAAGCACAGTTTCCTTTTGTGTTTAATGTGTCAGCGTTTCAGTGGATTCTGACTTCAAGGCTTGGATTTTGTTGACAATAATGAGATCACCCAGACAATTATCGTTTGATTTTTCAGTTTGCCAGAGAGGGGAAGATTAAAGAAAAGTTAAGAAGCTTTGGCTGTTTCCTGTTATCCGTTTGCTGGGAGGGGTGGGGGTGGGGCCGAGGGTCGGGGAGAGGAGAAAATCTAACCGCTTCAAAATGTCCACAACGGGAGCCGCTTCGCCTGCCTGCCGGGGCGCCCACGAGGGACGATCAGAGGGGCACCCGGGGCCCCTCTCCTCCCAGGTACAGCCCCTCGGCCTCGGCATCTGGAAGTCCAGCAGCTCCCGTGTCCCTTCCTGCGGCTTCAGTCCTGGAGCGGGACAGGGACGCTGGAATTCAACGAACATTTATAATTGTTATCATGATGGAGAGAATTGTTGTTGTTGTTGTTTTGATTCAGCTGCATCTTTGGCCTCAGTTTCCCCTCTGGGCCGTGAGGAGTAAATGAGACCATCCAAACTCGCCTTGGCCCTGACTTCCATTGCCCACGGCTCCTGCTTGATTTGTGTGGCCAGATTTTTCACCCTGGGAACAGGGTGCACGAAGGCACAAGTAGGCACTGGAAACTTCTTTGCTCCCATCGTGTGTTCCTAGTGAGACCTCAGCCCCAGGAGGATGGCACGTCTCACGGGGGTTCCCGGAGGAGCAACAGTGCAGGGCAGGGCAGGCTGGAGTTGGCTCTCTCCTTCCATCCTCCATGTGGGGTTCCTAATGGGGCCCTTCCAGTGAACCAACCCCACTGGCTGACAGGGATACGACTTCTATGCTCAGAAAGACTGTCTTGAAAATGACTCTACCTCTGGAAATGTTCTCATGGCCTCTTTGGCATCTTTTTTTTTTTTTTTTTTAAAGATTATTTATTTATTTATTCATGAGAGACACACAGAGAGAGAAAGAGAGAGAGAGAGAGAGGCAGAGACACAGGCAGAGGAAGAAGCAGGCTCCATGCAGGGAGCCTGATGTGGGACTTGATCCAGGACTCCAGGATCACACCCTGGGCCGAAGGCAGGCACCAAACTGCTGAGCCACCCAGGGATCCCCCTCCTCGACATCTTACACCCTGTTCTGGAACAGCCCCGAGCTCCCAGTGAGTTCTTGCCTTTCCCTCTGCCGATCCCCTTCTCCCTCCCTGCCTCCCAGCTCTCCCTGCCCCTGTGGCCTTGCCTCCCTGCCCCTTCCTGTGGGTGAGCCCATTCCCCTCTGCTTCTGTCCGGTTGTCACTCTACTGGTCCATCCAGGTGTTTGCACTTTGAAAACAACCTGCTAGGTATGGTATGTTGGAGGGTGATCATCAGGACAAAGCGTTTGTCACTGAAAAATATAAAAAGGGAGAGAAATAAAAAGGGGGTGGAAGGGGACTCAGGAAATGTAAGCAAAAAGAATGCTGGGCAAATGAAGAAACTGAGGCCCAGAGAGAGGATGGAACCATGTCTCCCAGCCTGGCCCCTAGGCTGTAGGCTGCAGCCCTTCATCTAGGCCTTGTATCCCCCACAGCAGGATAAAGCAAGCAAGGGAAGTTCACTGAGTTTTTCATAAAGCTTTTTCTTCTGACAGTCCTTCCTATTTTTCTTGTTTAAATGTCCGTTCTTTTTTTGTTTTTTCCTTTTATGCAGGCTCCACGCCCAGTATGGAGCCTGGCGTAGGGCTTGACCTCATGACCCTGAGATCAAGACCTGAGCTGAGACCAAGAATCAGATACTTAACTGACTAAGTCACTCAGGAGCCCCTAAATGTTCACAATTTTATGAAATTTTGGTGATACTGAATAATTGCCAATTTCCTTTTTATTTTATTCATTCATTTATTTTATTTTACTTTTATTTACTTTTTTTCCCCTGATTTCCTTTCCTAAATAGCTTTGCTTGGCATAAGACATAGATTCTAAAAACTGGCAAAATCAAATGGATAAGCCAAATTTGGGTGAGATTTGACTCCTGTCCAATAGCCAATGTCTGGGAACAGGTGCCTCGCAGCACACTGAGAAGAAGGCACCGACCAGCATTTGCTGAACTCCTCTCCTGGCGGGGTGCTCCCTACCTCCCCTGGAATGTAGTTCCCAGGAGCACAGGCTTAGGGAAGCCAGTGCTCACAGCCCCCACTGGCCCAGGCCTGAGCCCCACTGTGGGAGGGAGTTCACAGTCAGGCCCCTGCCAACTTTGGTTCCTAGGGCCTTCTCGTTGCTGTGGGTCCTAAAAAGCAGGACAAGATTTCTCCTGGCCAATCAGTTATGACGGTTCACTTTCCTTATGATTTCTGCTATTGTCTAAATTTTCACAGTGAGTAGAATTACTTTTAATGCCACCTTCAATGAATCATTTCTGCCTTAAAAGAATTTAAGCCCACAAACCTTTGTCCTCTGGTTTTAAGTCGTGATTGCTCATGGCGCTAAATTGGAACACCCAGGGAAGGACAATGAGAATGTCTCCCTCCCATGAGAAAGTGATGGCCAGCATTTTGGGTCTTTCCTTTCCATCCCCAGGACCATGTAGAAACGGAGGACCCCATTGGCTGTTCTATGGAAGGCCGTGTGGCACAGATGTCAAACGCCTCTGCTCTGGGAGGGCAGAAACCAAGTGTGCTTCCTCTTGGGGTTCCTCTCTTCCACACCACCCATCCATCCTCTCTAACCTCCCAGACACTGATGCCAGCCCAGTAGGAGCTCCCCTATAGATGTTTGCAGAGCTGAATGAAAAGGCCGCGGAGAATAGTCAGCCCCTGAGAGGTGGGCCGCGCTCCCGGGCCCCCCGGGAGAGCTCTGAAGGACTTTGACAGACAGGGGTTTGTTTCTTCATGTTGTTTAGCTCAAAACAGAGTTAAGACTCCTAATCATCTCAAATGACCTGAAATGGTTTCCCAAGCAACCTGGGCAGACCCTGGGGGGTCCAGAGGGCGTGCAGGGGCCCTGGGCCTCTGGGGCTGGAGGCCTGCCTGCCCCTGCTCTGCCTGACACAGATTCCAGAAGGGCAGCAGATGCCTGATGCCGACGGGCTGGGGAGAGTGAGTGTGTGTGTGCGCTGGGGTGTGGAGTGGGGGGCTGGGCTGGGAGCAGGGGTCTAGCTTGGGCCTGGGGCATTGTCTGCAGGGGGCAGGGAGGAGGAAGTGGCCTGGGGTAGCTGGGGACAGCAATGAGTGAGAAGAATGGGGTCATTCTTCCAGAAAGTGCTCAGAGCTGGGGTAACTCCCTGGGGGCAGGGGGTCCTGGCCACTGTTTGCCCAGGGCAGGGCAGTCTGGGGCTTGGTGCCAGAGTATGCCTGGTGGGGCGGGAGGATGTCCCATAGGAGCGGCCAGTCCTGATGTGGAGGGAGAGCTGGTGCGGGCCCATCGTGCTGGTCTGGGATCTGGGGCTTTAGGATGGGGAAGGCCTTCTAGTCATCAACAATGTGGGGAAACCAAGGCCCAGAGGGGATCAAGGACTCCCCTGAGGCCCCTGAATGAGTTGGTTGTAGAGCTGGGACCTTAAACCAGATGATTCTAGGGACTCGGGTTTGAGTCCCAGGTGGGCTTGCCTAGCAGGTGCGTGTGTGAGCTCCCGGGCCTCAGCTTCTCCATCTGCATAATGGAGATAAATACAGGGCCCCACAGGCTAACAGGGGCAAGGACACTTTTTTCCGCTGCTATTTACAACCAACTCTTAAATCTAGTCTCTGCGCTCCTGCTGGACCCTCAAGACTCCTCACCACCACCTCTCTCCTCCGTTCAGCTACTTGGGGACACCTGCTCTTTCTCTGTTCTCTGTTTGGTCCCCTGGTTCTCAGAGGAGGAGGAGCGGGTCCTCATCTCTCCTGCATTCCTTGTGGTTTTCCTCTCAGAACAGGGCACTGGAACAAAGGCCTTTCTTCTAGTTCTGGGCATGGCTGATCGGCTAAGGAGAGATGAGCACAGCTTCCCGGGAATCTGGGTGATGCGTCACCTGGGTTAGTGGCTGCCAAGAATGGGGGTGGTCTCTGCAAGGAGACCAGCGTCTCTGGGCACCAACCATGGGCCTGATATGGTACAGTCATTTTAAACCCCACAAAACACCTGTGATGTTAATGTTATTTATCACCATTTTACAGATGAGGAGACCGAGGTCCGATTTGCCAGAACCACCTTGCTTTGGATGTTCTGCATCTGCCTGGCATCAGTCCTCCAGGCCAGGAACTAGGGCTCTGTCCTGTTTCTCACTGTGACTGTGGACTTAGGGTGCCTCGGGGCAGGGCTGGGTGCCCTCTGGCCTGGGGGCTGGGCAGCCAGTACGGCTGGTCCCTGGGTAGAAGGGGACCGGGAGGCCAGGGCATTTCCTTGGTACACACTCTAGCCTCCGCATGTAGAGGCCGGAGGCTGGGAAAGTGAAGGCACGCCGTTGCTGGGGCACTTTACTCTGTTTCCATCGCAGCTCTGCCCTCAGTTTCCTTGTGGAGCCCGGGCCTCGAAATCACCCTTCCGATGTCTCCTGCCTCCCTGCCAGGTCTGTGAGGGCAGAGGAAACGCAAACTGTTCTTGCCTCACCCTCAAGAAGCTGAGGCCTCAGAGAGCTCTGGCGCTTCTCTCACCTGTGAGCTCCCGGAAGCCCTGACTCCACACGCCCACCCATCCCCCTATGGGGACAGGTTCCAACTGAGCCAGACAGACTAGGGAGGCTCCTGCAGCCAGAGGCCTTGGGTCCTGGGAAGTTGGGAGGCCAGGCCAAGTCCACAAGGGGCTTGGAAGTCCTGCTCCACCAGTACCCGTAGCAGCCTGTCACCTGCTGCAGTCTGACTACTGGACTTTCTTGGGCCTCTCTCTGGAAGGTCATGGAGATGCTGTCAGTTTTAAGGCACAGAGATCCCAACAAGTGGTGATTTCGACCACTAGGCCATTTACTGTGTGACGTGAGAGAAATGCAGGAACAGGGTAGCTCCATCTTGGTTCTACAGTCTCTTGGGCATTTTCTCCTCCTCCTCCTCCTCCTTCTTCAAGATTTTGTTTATTTACTTGAGAAAGAGAGCATGGGCAGGTGGAGGGGCAGTAGAGGAGGGAGAGGGAGAAGCTGACTCCCTGCTGAGTGAGGAGCCCAACTTGGGGCTCGATCCCAGGACTCCAAGATCATGACCTGAGCTGAAGTCAGACACTTAACCAACTGAGCCACGAAGGCGCCCCTTGGGCATTCACGTTTGTCCCTTTGTTCCCTCCACTGTTCTTAGCATCAGTGTGACCTCTTGGCTTGTCCATCCTCATGGCCTCAAGATGGCTGCAAGATCGCATGCTCATGTGACATCATCCAGTGGGGAGGAGACAGCTGGCTTGCTCTCATGTGTCTCTCTTTGAGGGCAATAGACTCTCTGCTGGAAGTACCTGCGGCTCGCCCCTTACCTCTCACTGCCCCAAACTGACTCTACACTGGTTCTACACCAGTGGTTGGTGAGAGGAGTTTTGATCAGTCAGGATTCATCCCCGGGATGGAATCCAGACTACCTCTAAATATTACCTTGGATCTGAGCAAAATGTGAATGCTGGGAACAGGCCATCAGACACATCTCCCTTAATCACTCTACGTAATCACTCTACGTAAATGCGTGTTTGTATATGTACACACACGCACTGACGTTTGTTTCATTTTTAAAGCACCTACTTTAACAGTATTTTAAAATCCTGATGCTGGTGCTACTGCTGAGATTGCATTTAGTTGGTCAGGTCTCACCTGGGCTTCGGGATTGCTGGCGGTTGCCCAGGAGATTCCAACACACAACGCAGCGCACTCGGGCTGAGGACTGAACGGAAAGTTCTCAGGCTGGTTTACATTCTCGCTGCCCCCACAGCCAGCTCTCAGGATTAGCTTCATTTTCGCCCATCCGAGAAACAAGAAACTGTCCCTCCCTGCTGTTTTCGCTGGCATTTCCCCTGGTTACTCCTGAGGCTGGGCATCTTCTGGAATACTAATGATCCATCAGTGCTCCCTATGCTGTGATTCCTTCCCCATACTCTTCTTTTTTGTTTATTTTTACTTATTTACATTCAATTAATTAACATATAGTGTATTATTAGTTTCAGAAGCAGAGTTCAGTAACTCATCAGTTGTATGTAACACCCAGTGCTTATCACATCACTTGTCCTCCTTAATGTCCATCACCCAGGTACCCCATTCCCTGACCCCCTCCCCTCCAGGGACCTTTAGTTTGTGTCCTCTGATTAAGAGTCTCTTATGGTTTGTCACCCTCTCTGATTTCATCTTGATTTAATTTTCCCTCCTTTCCCCTATGCTCCTCTCTTTCATTTCTTAAATTCCACATATGAGTGAAATCACGATAGCAGCAAAGTCCACAATAGCCAAACTATGGAAGGAGCCCAGATGTCCACCAAGAGATGAACGGATAAAGAAGATCTGGTATATATACACAATGGAATATAGTCAGCCATCCAAAAGAATGAAATCTTGCCATTTGCAATGATGTGGATGGAACTGGAGGGTATAATACTGAATGAAATAAGTCAATCAGAGAAAGACAATTATATGATTTCCTTCCCCATACTCTTGCCCATCTTCTCCTTCAGAGCCAGAGCCCATTCATAATCCCATCTCACTGGGTCTCCTAGAGGCCTCAGGAAACAGATAGCAAGAGGGATCCCATTTCTCATTTTGGGCAAATGGACAGTAAGACTGAGGGAGGACGAGAGGTAGAGGTGAGAACGTACATTGGGGTCTTTATCCCTAGATCCTCCTCTGTTTCCCAGACACTGATAGTTCCCCAAAAATCTTAGGTAAGGAAGTCTTTTTTGAGATCTTACATGTAACCCCAGGTAGAAGACAGGGAAGAGACCCATCACTGAGGAGCATGGTCTCAGGTCTCACCTCTGCAGCTTGCTCCTTGAGGCAGCTGGGTCTTCCAAATCTCTTCCTAGCATCTGCTCAGCTCAGCACAGGCCAGGCCACAGGCTAAAGTTCACAGATTCCACTCATAAGGCTGGTTTGTTTGGTCCCCAAAGTGATTTTTGTTTTATTTTTCATGTTTTATCAAGGTAATGCTTTTTTAGAAGGTATAATCTTAGCGTACAACTTACCTATAGTAAAAATCACCCTTTTTGGTATTTAGTCCTGTGAATTTTGACAAACCATCACCATAAGCAACATACAGACAATCTCCTTCATTTCTCAAAATACCCCAAATGCCTTCTAGGTCTATCCTTGTCCCCATCCTCAACCTCTGGCAACCACTGAGCCTATTGTTTGTATCTCTATAGTTTTGCCTTTTCCAGAATATCATAGACATGGGACCCCACACTAAAGTGTCTTTTGATTCAGAGCTCCAAAATTTAGCAGAATGCATATGAGATGTGGCAATTTTGTTGCACTTGTAAGTGGTTTATGCCTTTTATTGCTGATTAGCATTCCATTACGTGGATATACCACAATTTGTTTATCCATTACCCACTTGAAGGACCCTTGGATTATGTCCAGCATTTGGTGATTACAGATAAAGCTGTCATAAACATATACTTACAGACTTTTGTGTGAACATAAATTTTCACTTCTCCTGGGATTGTTAGGTTGGATAGGAAGTGTATGTTTAATTTTAAAAGAAACTGCCAAATGGTTTCCAGTGTCGCCGTCCCATTTTGTACTCCCACCAGCAATGCAAGAGAGTTCTAGTTGCTCTGCATATTCATCAGCACTTGGTATTATCAGTTTTTAAAAAAAGGAATTTAGCCATTCTAATAGACACATGGTTTTATCATAGTGTGGTTTTAATTTACATTTCCCTAATGACTAATGATGTGGAACATCTTTTCGTGTACTTATTTGCCATCTGTATATTTTCTTTGGTGATGTGTCCAAATCTTTTGTTTAGCTTTGTTTTTAATTAGGTTTTGAGAGTAATTTATATATTCTGGATACAATATAAAGTGATCTTAAAAATCAGAATCTGTTTATAATATTTAAAGAGATGCCAAGAGATTTCGTGTAAAAGATGGATTTCTGGTTAAGAAAAGGGGAGGGAAAAAAAAAAAAAGAAAGAAAAGGGGAGGGGAGGGTCTGACAAGATTGAGCCAAGTATCCCATGTGACAGTAGTGGTTGAGGCTGGGTAGCTCCTGCCTCTCTGTGTTCACCCTATTCTCCAGCTTCTTGCCCATTTATGTGCCAGCCTGGCTCCTGCAGGCCTTGGAGTTTGAGACCCTCTGAATAACGTGTGATGTTTGTCCTGTGATGTGGGTTGTCCACATAGACAGCGCCCCCTAGAGCTGAGTTCAGGTTTTGCACTGTTTTTCTTCTCATCTTCCCAATGCCCCCACGTCTGGGACTGAATCTCCAAAATCCACTTTTTCAATAGACCACAAGACCCCTCCTTACGTTTCTTGGTTCCTTGATGTTCTCCTACGGTCACCATGTGGTGCCACTCACGCGATAGTTTATGTGATTGGTGCCCCCTGGAGTTGTGCAGTGCACAACCCACACTGCCATACATGCTAGGGGAGTCCTTTGTCCCTTTGTCAGATGTTTATTGTTTGCTCACCAGGTGGGAGGATGCTATGTAGCAGAGATTGGAACCTGCAGTTGTCTCAAGACATCTTACTTTCTTGGCCTTTGGTTTTAAACTTATAAACCACCGTGAGGATTATCCGGGACTGGGGGTCCTCAAATTTTAACATGCACTAGAACTACTTGGAAGACTTGTTAATAGATGCATTACCAAGCTCCAAACCTCAGAAGCACCCGATTCAGTAATAGGTCTTGTTGGGGGATGCCCAAGAATTTGCATTTCTAACCAATTCCCAGGTGATGAGGATACTACTGGTCCAGGACTCCACCTTGGGAACCACTGTTCTAGATCATTCCAGAGGGAAAGAGAGAGAGAAGAGTGATTTTTAAAAAACGATTTTATTTATTTATTCATGAGAGATACAGAGACACAGGCAGAGGGAGAAGCAAGGTCCCCACAAGGAACCCAATGTGGGACTCAATCCCAGACCCCGGGATCACACCCTGAGCGGAAGGCAGACGCTCAACCACTGGGCCACCCAGGCATCCCGAGAAGAACGATTCTGAGTGGAGGAGGTTGATTTAGGGAGAGGAGGTAATGAGAGGAAAACAAAATTCCCCGAGAGAGGAGAAGGGTGTGTGGTATCCTCAGGCCCCTAAGGGACAGAACCCAAGGAGTAGGGGTTGGCAGTGCCTCCGAGGGGAATGGCTTTGCAAAGGTCCCATGCCCAGGTGAGGCTGGAGGCCTCAGAGCTGCAGCCTCCAGGGGTGTATGTGCAGGGGGTGCCCTACGGGATCGTCTAGCTCTGCCTTGGGTTGGAGACCCATCAGCATTGGCCAGAAGCACATTCCTAGTCAGGCTGCTGGGAGGGTCCTTGGAATCTTGTTTAATTTGATTTTAGAAAAATAAAATAGGGTCTTTATTTTACACACCTGGATCACGGAGTACAATTTATATCCTCCATCCATGGTTTTAGTTGTAAGCACCTCTGCCTTCACAGCTTGCAGGGGATTTTAGCCAAAGATAAAATAATTCTGCCTTTCATAAACATGCAGAAACCAATGGGAAGAAGTCAGCGGACGATGAAAATCAGTTTGTGAATAACCTGCAAAAGTGGAATAGTCAAGAGGAGGTTAAAATGACTGCTTCAAAAAATAAAATAAAATAAATAATAAAATAAAATAAAATAAAATAAAATAAAATAAAATAAAATAAAATAAACTGCTTTTCTCCCTATGCCTGAAAGCACACAGCCAGAGACAAAGGCAGAATTAGAACCCAGATCTGTTTCTCTACTTACCTTGTGGATTATGCGGCTGTAAGAACAGATAATCTCTCAAATCACCTTAAATGTAACGTGGTGCCTCAAGGAAGGATACGGGTGATGGCGAAGGGCAAGGGCCGGGGTGGACTGGACCTCAGAAGCCTCTCCCCCTCCCAACCCTGGCTCCCTGGGGCCATTCGGCCTGCGTGTCTATTTGCACACATCAGTTTCATCCATCTTTCCCTTCAAACACTTCATCATCGGGCTTGCCTGTGGTCCAGTTTTGGTCATCTCCAACACAATTTGATGGACTGGATCCCATTCCTGCCTCTCCAGGAGGAAGGATCTGATGGAACCAACTTGGGTCAGGTGTTCCTGACTGTTTCAAGGGAGGGGTGGGGGTGGGGTGGGGGTGGGGAGGTCTAGTCCAGAGCAGAACAGGTGTCCACTAAGCCAGGTGGTCCCCATGTTGTGTAGGAAAACCCAAGGCTCTGAGAAGCCATCACCCAGCTTACGATGAACCCCAGAATGAAACTGCTTACCTGGGTTTTGAGGCAGGCAGACCTGCATGGAACTTTTGGCCTCACTGTATAAACTCGGGCAAGTCCTTGAGCCCCCCAAAGCCTTGGTTTTCTTAATTGCAAAATGTAGGAACTGTAACCTGTCTCATAGGATTGTTGTGAAGAGTAGTCTAGCTCCTTGCACTTAATAGATCCTTTAGCGTTAACATCAAGCATCCCTACATATAGGAAGGCACCTTTGTTGCTCTTTCTTTTCCAAAATAGCTATATTGACCATAATATCAAATAGGAGAGGACAGGGGCACCTGGGTGGCTCAGTAGTTGAGCATCTACCTTCGGCTCAGGTTGTGATCCCGGGGTCCTGGGACCGAGTCCTGCCTCAGATTCCCCCGCAGGGAGTCTGCTTCTCCCTCTGCCTATGTCTCTGCCTCTCTCTGTGTGTCTCTCATGAATAAATACATAAAATCATTAATAAAAATAAAATTAAAATAAAAAAAAATAGGAGAGGACAGATAAGTGCTAATTCCCTTTGTCTTGTAATTCTTACTTCTGGAACCTATCATTAACCTCTGGGTGACCTCAGGCTGGTTATTTGAATGCCACCGGGCCTCTGGGTTCTCATCTGCAAAATGGGCACAATAATTTCCCTGCCACCCCCTACCATCTCCAACAGCAGGGCAGAGGTTCTGGTGGACCCAGGGATATACAAGAAGGAGCTTCAGGGGGAACAATAGTTTACAGCAATAGTTTTTGTTTGTTTGTTTTGTTTTTTAAGATATGTGAATAGAGTTGAAAACTCCTTTGCTCCAAGGATCCAGAAAAACCTTCAGAAAACCGGTTATGTCATTTCCTTTATAGAAGCCCAGGATTGTCAGGTAATCTGATGTTTAAGGAGAAATTAGAAAGGAAATACTAGATTTCTTTAAGAAATGCTTACATTGCTGATATATTCTAAAAAGTCATTTAATATTTGAATTAATATTCATATCAAAAGTCATCACAGGGGTCAAATAACACAGCCTGGGGCTGCCACTTTGAGATCCCTCCTTGGAGGCAGGCAGGGCGGGTTCCTGCTGGGAAAGCTGTCCCCTCCTCAAGTGGAGCCGGGTCCAAGCCTCTGGCCAGGCTGCAGACACCGCCTCCCCCTGTACCCCCAGCCTCCTCCCTGCCTGGGGCCAGGGATGACTTCAGCTGGAAGACAAAGGGGCCTTCATGTTCAAAGGCCGGCAAGACGGTTCATCCTCCATCCTCCACAAACAAACAGGGCGGCTTTGATCTGGGTGGGGGTGGAGGCAGCAGCTCCAATTAGGAGATCAGCCCGTGCCCGGGCTAAAGAATGTTTGTAATAAAATAAAAGATCTAAGTGGTGGTAATGAAGGATAATAGAAAAATGGTGTCACTCAGGATTTCCCCTGAGCTGTCCCATTTGAAGTGAATTAACTGGTGCAGGGGCCAGTTCGCAAGCCCCGCCCAGTCTTCGCCCTCACCCCCCCACTCTGGGTGCACCTAGAAGGGCCCCCAGGAGAGACAGCCTGACCACATTTTCAGAAGTGTTCCCCCCTTCACCTTTGCAGACATTGCCACTGTCACCCAGGGGTGGCCACCCTCAAGCCATGTGAGTCAAGACTTTCCCCAGTGACCTTCCCACAAGGAAGAAGCCTCTGCTATTCTGGCCTTTGCTCCCAGGGCTCTGCTGTGGGTTGCTGGTTGCTTCACTCTCTGGAGCCTGATCCGTGGAGTTTGGTCCTGCAAGACAGCAGGGCTTGGGCTACTTCTTGCTAGAAACTTTTTTCCTTGAGGGCAGAGGCACTTGCACATTGGGGATGGCAGTTCTTCCCCAGCGTTGACACCTGACATACTCAGTATGGAGGAAGGTGCGTGGAAAAGACTGAGCTCAAGTCAGTGGTCTGATATGTAAGCTTATACAGACAGAGGCACAGGGTTGGTATCTCCAACACACCGACTGCTTTACCTTCGTCATTAGGGCTGCTATGTACAGTTGCTCAGATTGTGCACTGCACAATCCTACAGGATGCCATTTAGAGTTTAGGGAGTTATTATTTCCATAATTCCATTTTTTCTTTGTGGTAACACTCAAGGCAGTCATTTGGGTTCTCAGGTGAGGAAAATGAAGCTCAGAGAGGTTGCATGATATTCTCTAGGTGATATAAGTAAGCTGGGAATGTGGGTCCTGCTGGCCAATGAAGCCCCTGTATTACCACATTAGGATATGGCACTGAAGGTGACAGCCTGGAATAGGTATTCAGTAGGCGCTCTCCTAGGGCTGTATCTTTATTAATTCCTTGAATCCTTACACATCCTGATGCGGTGGCAGGGCGATCATCATCTCCATTTCACAAATGAAGCTGAGGTGAAGGGTGAACTGGAAGTAGCTTGCCCAAGGACATTGGTAAGCAGAGTTGTGTGTATTTGCTTTGTTCTGTTTTGTGTTTGATAGAGAGAGATCGAGAGAGAGCAAGTGAGCAGGGGAGGGGCAGAGGGAGAATCTTAAGCAGGCTCCACACTAAGCTCAGAGCCTGATGTGGGGCTCGATCTCACGTCCCTGAGATCCTGACCTGAGCCAAAATCAAGAGTCAGACGTTCAACCAACTGAGCCACCCAGGCACCCCAGAGTTGTGGGTATTTGAAGGCAAGGAGCTGGGTGGTCAAAGCCAGTGATGTTACCTGCTGTACCATCTTGTCATCATCACTGCCCCATTTCTGGTTACATGTGGTTTCTCTCCCCTTAAATTGGTGGCTCCGTTCATCTGCGAAAGCCTGTGGGGAGAATATTAATTCCACCCCTGACCACACTGGTCCCCTCCATGTGGCAGGGATCCCTGAGCAGAAATTTCCTTGGGTGACGGGGTCTTCCTCCTTCTTGGCACCCACATCATCCAGCACACCTCTCCCTGCTCTGTGCCAAGGTAGCAGAGCTCACCCCCACTCCCCTTCCTCCCTGCAGGGTAGGGGGGTCCTGCTTCTGGGGAAACTGCCCAAGGACAGTCTGGATTTGTCTTCTGTGTATGAAACAGAGTGCAGTTCTTCCCTTGACATGGAATTCCTTTAGCTTTTATTTTTTTCTCTTTCTAATTAGTAGTTTCAGCCAATGTGGTGTGACTTGACATGGTCGCTCCTGAATTACCAGTGAGTAGATGTCAGAGGGACATGAACCTGGCTCTTGTGTATCCGGTGACACGATAAGTGACTTTTTAATAAGACAGGGAGGCCCCCAGGGAGGCAGCAGGCTCCAGCCTCCTGGTGGTTCCAAGGGAGAGGACCCAAGGCAGCGGCTCCAGTGCTGTGATTTGGATCTAGGTCCCCAGGCCTGCAGTTCCCCTCTGAGCAAGGACAAGCAAATCCAGAATACTAGTCTTTAGAGCCACCCTTGTGTATTTTTCTCCTCACTGGCCAACAGACTTAAAATCCATCAAACCTTTGAAACTTTTGAGTTAGATTCACAAAGTCATACCTCGGCCCCACTAACAGGCCAACCACACTGCTGAATTGCAAATCTAAGTGGGGCCCAAAGCCCATTGCAGGGGCTCCCCGCCCTTTGCAGAAATTCTGGGGTGCTTAAGGCTCCCTTTGTTGGCAAAGGTCAGCTGGCATTTCCACCCACCTTAGGGAGGGCGATCTGCTTTACTCTGCCTACTGATTCGAGGGCTAATCTCACCCAGAAACCCCTTCACAGACACACCCTGGATGACTTGACCACATGTCTAGGCACTCTGTGGCTGAGTCAAACTGACATAAAATTCACAATTGCCACCTCCCACAGAAGTTGATTCCTTGAAGAAGGGGTGGAGATCTGCCTCTCTGCCCACTGGCTTGGTATCCTGGGGGAAAGGCTTGTGCCCACAGAAAGACATATGCCACTCTATGGGCCACACTAGGGGTTTTCCAGGGGAAAATCTGACTCTACTCGGGTCTCACCATCCTGGCTGATGAGCCCTTAGTAACCAGCCCCCCTGCCCCCCGCAACTGCACGTTCACACCCACCGCCTAGGCCCACCACCTCCAAATTTTCTCCTTTAATGTCACATTCAGTCCTGGGTCCCAGCTACCCATACCTCATGGCTGACACCCGCTCACCCGGCTGTGGGGGTGGGTGGCTCTTGAAATGCTCTCCTTTGTCCCAGAGCCCTAGAGTGAGAGTGAGTTGTGGGTGTGGGGCAGATAGGGGTGCGCTGTGCTGTGCACAGATATGTGAGTATGCATGTCTCCTAGGGAACAACCCCGGGAAATGGGCGCTGGATTGTGGGGTAGGGACAAAGGAGCTGGGCAATGGTGCCTTGCTGAGGAATAAAACTGATCCTCCAGGATCCTCAGTAGGGGAGGGAGAGCGGCACCTGCTTGAGATACAGCCCACTCCCATGCATACATCCCCGGGGGCCTTGCACGGGGACTGCTCTGCTTTCAGCTCTCCTGGGACGGGTGAATAGGGGTGAAAGCTCACCTGGGGTCCTCCTGCCAGCTGGTATCCTGGCCAAAGGCAAAGCCAGGGTCCAGGCCCCTTGAACCATTTCTAACTGTGAGCCCACCCGCTAGCGCGTGGCCCTTCAGGGCAGAATTTCTCTCATCTGTACATGAAGGGGTGTGTCAGGCTGGAGGCGGTTTCCAAACAGTCTTCCCTGCCAACATCTGCCCCCTGGCCTTGGCAAACCCGAAAAGTAAGAACAATGCAGAGGGTTGTTCATAAATCTAAATGCATTCAGTCTAATGGACTTTCCTTTCTTATGAGATGACGTCTTTCTTCTTTCTGATATTTAAATGCCCTTTTAAAACTCAAATGATAGATGCTGAGTGTGTGGGCACGTGTGTACGGGCATGTGTGTGTGTGTGTGTGTGTGTATATATATATATATATAAAGGTAATGTGTGTCAAAGCATGGCCTGCGAATGCCCAGGGGTCCCTAAGACCCTTTCAGGGGGGCTACAAGGTCAGGACTATTTTCACAATAATACCGAGATGTTATTTGCCCTTTTCACACTGGAGGTGCCAGTGCAATGGTGGGTAAACCAATAATGCTGGAGCACCATGCTTTCACAGTTAAGATGAAACACAGAAAGAGACAGTATCACTGGGGAATGTCCTCGAAGCAGGAAAATGTATTAATGCATTAATTTCACAACACTTGATACAGTCAATTTAATATTCTCTGCTCCCAAACCCATCCAGCGTTTCTCCTGCAGACTGATATGCAACCGTTGTCTTTTTTTTTTTTAAGAGCCTATTTATTTATTTATTCACGAGAGACACACAGAGAGAGAGGCAGAGACACAGGCAGAGGGAGAAGCAGGCTCCACGCAGGGAGCCCCATGTGGGACTCGATCCCAGGACTCCAGGATCACGTCCTGGGCTGAAGGTGTACGCTCAGCCACTGAACCTCTCAGGCTTCCCATAACAGTTGTCTTTAGGAGACATATTTGTGCAGTAGTTTGAGTTGTGAGCTGGCCTCACCCACTGAACACCACTTATACCTTGAAAAAAACTAAACAACTCACAGGGAAGTTATGGTTCATCAGACTTGAGTGCTGGCAGACATTTTCTTGCAAATGAATGAAACATGCCTGTCATGTCGAGGAAAATAATGGGGAGTGTTTGTTGCCAATGATAAAATCCAAGCTTTATAGATACTGGCAATAAATACCTGGAGCAGAATGAGTGTTTGAAAAATATCATCCGCCCCTTTCCTGCCCAGCCCTGTCTCCCTCCTTTCCCTCTCTTCTTGGCGGAGATTAGCTCTTTGGCCCAGGATGGCAGGCCTCTGAGACTTTGGGGGGAACTGGGAGAGGAGGTATCACTTAGGACACGGGGAGCAGGCAGGTAAACTGCCAGAAGAATCTTGCCCCCAGGTACAACGACATAGACAAGGCAGAAGGTTGGTTCTCTCCCCTAAAATGCCGAGATGGGGGGGTTCTTTGGGGGGGAGGTGGCAGGTGGACTCCACCAAGTGGGTCAGGAGCCCAGGCAACTGCCATCTGCTTCTCTGCCCGCCCCCCCATGGCTGAAGGTGGATCTCGGCACCATGTTGTGCTCCAGCCCAGCACGAGAGGGAAGGACGAGATGAAGGTCAGGCACACGTCTCCTCTGCTCACATCCGCATCACACATGGCCGCACTTAGCTGCAAGGGAGGCTGGACAACAGAGCCTCTAGTCGTGTGGCCATTCTATCTCTAAACCAAATACGGGAAGTGGGGCTCGGTGAGTTAAGCATCTGCCTTTGGCTCAGGTCTTGATCTCGGGGTCCTGGGATCGAGCTCCACATTGGGCACCCTGCTCAGCTTCAGCAGGGAGTCTGCTTCTCCCTCTGCCTCTGCCCCTTCCTCTGCTCATTCTCTCTCTTGCTCTCTCTCAAATAAATACATAAATAAAATCTTAAAAAAAATAAAACAAGTATGAGCAGAGATGTGGGGGCACAGATAACTCTTTCTGCTACAGTGGGCAGGAGACAGGAGCCAGAGAGGAAAATGTGGCACCTCTAGGCTCCCAACTTCAGAGAGGTTCTCAGAAGAAAGTCCAGAGATGCCTGGACTGACTCAGCACTCTGGCATTGCTGCCTCTTCCCAGCCTGTCAGTATGTATGCATGATGTAGGCCACATGGCCTCATGTGTAACCCAAACATCTGAACCTCTTAGATCTAGAAGGGATCATAGAGATGCCCCCTCATTCTATAAAGGGGAGCTGAGCCCCAGAGAGGGAAGACTCTCACCCAGTGGCACACAGTGATTCAAGGACAGCACCAAAGTGACTCTCTTCGTCGTGGCCCATGGTCTTTCCTCTGTGCCACGATGTACCCAGCCTGCTTGACATGACAGGTGACCCCCTATCTGAGCTGACCACCCAGCTCCTTCTCCTGCGTTACCTGGGAAAGCACTGGCTGAGTTTAAATAGGAAAGAAATTAAGCAAACTTGTAACACACAGTCAGAGGGAAGAATGAACACAAGGATACAGATGAAGGAAGCTCATCTATGGAAGGGGCTGTTCCATCCCTTTGCATTTATATACCACTCATTCTGCCCCCATATCCTTTTGGTGGTAGGGGCAAAAAGCCTGCTTACACAACTAAGGGGGAGTGTTTTGGCTAATATCATATTCGACAATTTTGTATTTTAGGGTAGGTCACTTTCAACACCCCACTCCTGGTACCAATTTCTGTATCACTTGAGGTGGTTTGTTGACAAGTGACTGCCTCAGGTCACTTGAGGCATTTGGGCTTTTATTGGGATGCTTCAGGGTAGCTCAGAGGATTGGAGAAAGGGTTGAGTGACTGGATGTGGAGGTTACATCTCAGAGGATGTCAGAACAAGGGATCAGTCACCTGATGGTTTGGTTGCAGCCAACATCCACCCCTAAGTTCAAGGGCTAGGTCTGGGGAAACAAATTCGGATTGCATGCTCACCTCTGTCTGATACCAGAAAAGATGGGGTGAAGAGGGGATGTATACTCTGATAGATAAAAACATCACTGTCACAACTTTAATCTCCACATAGATGGACACTGTCATTATCCATGTTTATTTAGTGGATTAGTTAAATTTATTCTCAAGTTTTAACTTATAGATAGATATATGTGTAGACCTTATTGGTGGCATCGTTCTAATGGGAGGCAGTAGTGTATAGAGTAGTGAGAGCATCTTGGTCCAACATTTAGTAACTACATAACCTTGGGCAAGTTATTTACCTTCTCTGAGATTCCATTTCTTTTTTCAAATAGGGATAAAAATTCTTTGCTGTTGAGATAATGGAAGAAGTAAGGCATGAAAGGATCTTGAAGTAGAGTGGTATTCAATAAATGGTGGCTGTGTTTATCACTGTAGCTTCCCCCACTCTCTACTCTCTTAGGTTGGGTTCCCAGAAGCAGCTCCAAAGAGGATGGAATGTGCAGGACGTGGGAAAGTAGGGCCAGGAAGAGAAAGCAACAGGGCACAGATACTCAAGCAGGGATATGATGCCCAGCAAAGCAAGGATGTGATATCAGGGATGTGATGCCCAGCAAAGCAAGGATGTGATATCAGGGTGTGATATTCAGCAAATAAGGATTTGATATAAGGGATGTGATAACCAGCAAACAAGGACGTGATATCAGGGATGTGATAACAAACAAAGCAAGGATGTAATATCAGGGATGTGATGCCCAGCAAACAAGGATGTGATATCAAGAATATGATAATAATCAAGGATGAGCTATCAGGCAGAGGCCCCCAGAAGGTAATATGGCTCACCCCACATGGGGTGCTCTGGAGATGTGTGAGTTATGCCTCAGACCTGCAGAGGAACAGCAGGACTGGGAGAGTGACTTCATCACTTCTGGGCTTTGGCTGAGTTCTCCAGTCACTTGAAGGTAGCTTGTCAACAATGAGACCCAGGTGCTGGCTATTGGGAGTCCAAGTACACCAGGGGTCAGGTAGAGGGATCCAAAGAGATGCGGGTGAACCCCCGATCCCCAGTAGGCTCTTTCATATCCCCCAGGAGACTGGAAGCTGGAAATGATTTTAATGGTGAGGCCCGGGCTAGAGAAGGCTCTGGCTCCCACTGCTCGCATTTTTAGGGAGTAGAGGCAGGCTGGAGTTTCAGAGCTGGGAGAAGGCCTCTTGCTCAGCTGTTCGCCTGGGGCCTCCTAAGCACCTACCAGGCACCAGGCATTGGCCTCAGCACTGAGAAGATCTTGGGCCTCACAAACTCACTAATGACTCGAGCTGCTGCTCAGGATCAGAAAAGACAGGCAGACCATGTGTGTTAGAGTGCTGAGAAAAAGAGACACTGCTTCCCACCTGAAGATCAAGGAAGGCCTCAGGGAAGGGGCAGATTTTGAGCTGGCCAAGAAAGGATCTGAACTTACCATATTGGGAAAGGGAAATCAAAAGGGCCCAAGTTAGTTCATGGCCCAGAAAAACTTTTGGAATATTCTAGAATATGTTAATATTTATTGAGAAACATTCATGTGGCACTTACTATGTACTAGGAAAAGCTCAAGAGTTTTCATCTTTGAAAAGACTATGAAGATTCAAGGGATAATGGGGATTTGGGCCGCCTTGCATCTGACCCTATTCTCGTTAGGAGTCATATATGGGTTCTTTCTCCTCTAATGCCTAGGGTATGGCTGGGCCAGTGGGATGCTTCTCTCTTCAAAGAAACAGGGGGAGCCATAGATTCCACTCTGCAAAGCAGTGGCCTGAGGATCCAGTGCCCAGAGTCCAGGTAGCCAGTGGTGGCCTGTTCTTTAGCTCTGTGTCTTCTGGGCCTGGTTCCAGCCGCCTGACATTTCTTGCTTTCTGCCCATTTTCTCAGCCTGATCTTACAGATCCCTGTGAGTCCCTTTTCTGGTAGGATTAGTCCTGGTCAGATTCTGTTTTAGCACTCAGAGTCTTGACTTGTTCAAAGGAGGAAGTGAGGCAATGAGGCCAGAGAGAGAGGTGGGGGGAGGGGGAACTGAGAAAGGTCTTGAGCGCCAGGCGAAGCATTTGCGACTTTATCCTTCTGGCCAGTGGTTCTTAATTGAGAATGAGCTTTACAATCACCTGATATATTAGTCAGCTGTTGCTGCGGTGGTGCTGTGTAACAAGTGACCCTGTGCGGGATATGGCAACAAAGATATATTTTTCTCACTACTGGTCTGAAAACCAGCTGGAGTGACTCTGATGAACTTGACTAGAATTGGCTGAGCCAGGCTGTGCATTGAGTTTGTATCTGTTCTGCACATCTCTCATTTTGGGAGCCAGGTTGACAGGCTATCTGGGGCAAAGTCATTCATGGTGAATAGGAGAAGTGTGAGGAGGAGGAGTGGAAATATGAAATGCCTCTTAAGGTCTTTCCTTGGAGCTGGCACAGGGTCATCCCTGCCCATGTTCAATTGGGCAAAAGAAATCGCATGGCCAAGTCCAACCTCCTGGGTATGGGGGAGCCTCCTCTGCTCACCATGAATCATGTAGAAGTGGACATGGAATAAATGTCTGATGTCATTTCATCTACCACACCAGGAGTGTTTCCACAGTCTGAAGCCCTGATTCCAAGCCTTTGAGTGCAATATCTGTATTTCTAAAAGGCTGCCCTGGTCATTCTCCTGTGCACTCCTAGGGGATAAGTCCTCCTGCTACGGACAATGAGAAGCCATGGAAGGCTTTGAGCAGAAGCAGGACATTATCAGTCCTGTACTTGGAAAACAGCTTTGAGCGATAGACGGATGTGGAGGCCGGGAGATCAGTCAGGGAGCGTCTGGTTACAACTGAACCAGAAGAGATGATGAAAGCGTGAGCCTGGTGTTCAGACACTTTTGCTGTGTCACAAGCCACCATAAAACTCAGTGGCTCAACACAGCCACCATTTAAATGGTCTCTTGTGATTTGGGGGGTTGACCGGGCTCAGCGGGGTAGTTCTGCTCTATGTGATGTCAACAGGGACCTCAGTCGCCTGGGGACTTTCTTCTGTGAGGCATCCAAAATGGCAGTAGTTGCTGGCTATCTGCTAGAAGCTAGGCTAGGGCTGTCTACGAGCACACATGCATGACCTCTCCATGTGGCTGGGGCTTCCAGCAATGCAGTCAGGTTCTGAGAGAGAATGTTCCAGAAGCAAACATTCCAAGTGGGAGAAAACCAAAGCTGCTCCTCCTCTTAAAGGCCTAGCACTTGTACAGAATCCTTCCACCATATTCTCTTGGTTCAGTGGTCACAGGGCAGCCCAGACTTGGGGAAAATACATAGTCTGCATACATCTTTGATCTATCACACCTGGGCAGTGGCAGTGTGGGGAATGGAGGGAGGGAGGGAGGGGAATGGAGTGGAGGGAGGGGAATGCAGATCTAAGAGACATTTAGGAAGAATTATCAGAATGTGGCACCTTTTAGGTCATAGAAGGAAGAACTGAGATGCCCAGGAAGCCTTGCCCTGAGGGTTTGTCATGGTGGCTACTTCAAACCCTGGCATCAGCTGTGGGGTTCCCACATGGACTGGCCACATTGTCATGTATGAAGTGTGTTCCCTGGGAGGGAAAGGTGATTGGCACCTTCACCAGGGACACCTCTAATCTCTCTGATGGGCATCGGTCAGTCAGATGAGCTGGGCTTCTCATGAGCACCAAATGAAGAGGACATGGGACAGGCAAGTTTGGATAGTGGGGAGGTGGGAAGAAAGAAATATTGGATGCTCCTAGAAGAGGAGGGTTGTAGAAGCCAGAGTAGGAGGTAGCATGGGCGGGACCGGGAGATGGAAAAAAGTGGCCTGTCATTATCTTGATGGCATTTGCAGATGCCATCGGAGACTGAGTGATATCCCCTCAAGGGCAGCACCAGCCTCTTCCCAATGGTGCTCATCGATCCAGGTGGCCAGTCCTGATGGCAATGCCCCCATCATGGTTTCTCTCTGTCCTTGAAGGCCCAAGGCCATCTGAAGAAGGATGTCATCTGGTTCCATGCATCAGGAGAAAACCGAAAAATCATCTTCTGGATCACTGAGACTAGGCCTTGGGAGGCAGCCCTGGGTTAGAGTATGAGACAGACTTTTCTTTTCCTTTCTCATCCTCTGGCTCCCTCACCAAGCCAGCTTTCTTTCAGACCTGTGGTTTCTGGTCTCCATGTCACCCATGTCACCAAGGACAGTTGCTAATTTGACCCTCGGATTGTTTAGTCTCTCATTCCTCTGTCCCTCCTGTCTCCTATTTTTCTTTCCAGGGGTCAACTTTGAGAGGTCAAGCCCACTCATTTGAAGACATCTCCAAAGACCAAGCTCCATTCTGGATGTGGAAGGAACTGGCCCAGGCAGTAGCCGGGAGACACCAATGCCTACTCATGATCAGTCTTTCTCGTCCTCATACCAGACCCATAGGGAATAGAGGAATAGACAGAAGGAGGTCGACACTCCTAGACTGAGTCCCAGGGCCACCACTTATAGATTACATGACCTTGGCAAGTTATTTCACAGATTCGAGACTCACTCTTCCCGTCCATAAAGTGGGGCCAATACTTCTCTGACAGGCCCTGAGTTTTGCCCATTGGAGTGTGGAGTTAAAAGGACATTCTGCCTTCCTCAGGTAAGCTGATGACACCTGTCTCCCCCTTCCCTTGGGGGACCTGTTCTTCCCATCCAATACTATGGTGGGGGGGGCAGAGCCATCAATCAACTCCCTCCGGCCACAGGGTTGGCATCTGACTCAGGTTGGGCCAACCAAACTCCTGTAGTGATTGGTTAAGAAGTGTGCACGTGACCCATGCTGGGCCAATCAGAGTCATTGCCCAGGATTTGTCTCTCCTGAGCGGGAGAAGAATATTTCTGTTTCCACTCAGAGCACAAGTTTATGAGGTTGTGAGTCTGAAGCGGCTCATGATCTGTCTTCCCAGTACCTGGGTTATGTGAGCCCATCAAGTTGCTTTCTGCTTAGGCTGGTTTTGGTTGGGTTTTGTCACTTCCAATCATTTACAACCAAAAAGAGCTGAAGAAAACATTATTTTTTGGTACTTTCATAATAATAATAATAATAATGAGAGCCCCTTTTATCACATGTCTCTTTGCCAGGCTCTGCGCCAAGTGTTTCCACATACTGGCTCATGACTCACCTTGGTCTCCGGTTGTTTGTATGCGAGGTGACACTTCCCATGTATCTCATCTCCTTGACATTGGATTTGTCCCAATACCGTGCAGAGCACTCAGCTTGGTGTCTGTCCTGCACGAGGTGGAGGGCAGCCTGGTGCCGGTCCCTCGGTGGGTCACCTTGGACTTGGCATTCGGTGTGACGTAAAGGAGGTGGCCTGTGCGGACAGTCTGTTATCACACAGATTCCACTGGCCACATGGGGCTGAGCCTCCAGCCAGAAGTTGTCTGGGGACTGCTCTTCCAAAAGTGGCTGCCTAAAAGTGGGAAGGACCTGCTCCTGCTCATCCTGCAAACCGAGGCCTCAATTCCTCCTTCCCTATCAGTTTGTTGACAGCTGGCTCTCGACTTCCTTCTGAGGGCAGTGAGGAACTGTAAGGAACTGTTTCCCTTGGGCTGGAGGTGAGACCTCCCTGGGGATCCAACTGGGAGTAAACGTGATGGCCAGCAGCTGGCTTGTGGAGGAGGTGGCATCTATGCTGGTGTTGAAGGACTAGCTGGAGCCTGGAGCGCTGAGAGTAGGGAGCAGAACAGCAGAGAGAGGTCACAGCCTCGGGGGGCTGCTTGGGCATCCACAGAACCGGCCCGATGGTAGTGCTCAAGGGGGCTTGGGTGGGAGATGGGGGGAGAGTGGACACCCTGACACTGGCTCTCCAGCACAGGTTGCTAATTTTTAAGAACAGAAAAGCTGGCATTTTTATTGGCATTAACATTTTTTTTGAAATCAGAATGATTTTGACCCGGTGTTAGAGATATCCAGAATGTTACTTGTGCACTGAAATACTAAGTTGTGTGGAAGGGGCATTGGTTTTGGGAGGCACCACAGCTCTCCTCCGTTTCACACCCTTATTTATTGCTGTTTTGTGACTATTGTTTGGGTTTTTAGTGAGGCCAAAGAACTTTTCGGAAGTTTGCTAGTCCTCTGTACGTCCTGGCCCATCTGGGTGGCCGATAGCGTGCTCTTACAAAGGCAGGTTAATTTAGGGGAGGAACAGAACAAGAGAGGGTAGGGACTCCTAGGCTCCATTCTCAGCCCCTTCTTCCTCTCCACTTTTCTTGCTGGGGTCAGTTCCATTCTCCTAGGGCTGGACCGGCCAGCCCTGGGCAATGTGTTATGTCCAGGGCCCTCCCTGGAGACATCCGAGGCCATGATGGAGGAGCCTTGGCCCTTGCCCCGCGCCCCACCTATCCCCGCTCATCTGAGGTTGGAGGGTGGCAGGTGGTGTGGAAGCTCTGTCACCTACCTCCTATGCTGCAAACACGAAAGGTCAGCTGTGATGTGCAGCCTAGTGAGTTCTTGGAAGGTGACCTGATGCCAGATGGAAGTGGGAGCCATCGAAGTGTCTGTGCAGCAGGGAGGCCCGGCCCCTCCTGAACATGGTCCCACGGTGGGAGGTCATAGAGGTGATGACCATGACCAGGCAGCATCAGTGCTGGCCAGTGCCTCCTGACAGCTATACTCTGCATACCATTTTGCAGATGGAGACAGCAAGGCCAAGTAACTGGCAGGTCACCCAGCTGGCAGGTGAGTAAGGCAAGCCACCTTGGATAGCCTAGGATCCCTCTCAATAGTTTCTGGCATGCTCATTTCCTAGCTACAATCCCCATTTACAGATGAGATTGCTGAGGGCAGATATGGGAGACAGGAAGTGCTAATGTTCTGCATGGTCTTTGTTTCTCTCAGGTACCCACGGAAGGCAGAAGGTCTGGGCAAAGGAGGAACTTCTTTCTTCACCAGAAGCAAGATTTACACTGGAAAGAAGGATCTCAAGGGGAGGTCCCAGACTCAACATTCCTTGGCTGAGCCCCAGGGCTCTACATATACCTTGAAGAACACTTAATTGGTTGTAATTTTTTCTACCATGGGGTTGGCATGTACAATTGCAGCTTACACACTGCACAACTCCAGGTGTTTGTTATGTGGCATCAACCTGGGTGACCCATCACACAGCCCATGAGCCAATGTACAGTAGTGGCTGCATATAAGGGCTTGGCTGGCAGGCAATGGGGGAGCTAGTCTCTCTAACTTTGTGGAGAAGCTCTCTCATTCTCCCTGAGCCCACTTCCTCATCTATAAAGTGGAAATGACCATCATAGTCCCTTCATTTCCAAGGCATTTGTAGGGATGATGTGAGATAACCAAACACAAATAGCCCTTTGCACAGAGCCTGGCAACTGTGAATCCACAGTACAGTTTTACTTCTCACACCTGTCTCCTGGCCTGGTCTGGAGGGCAGGCAGGAGCCTTATCTGGTTAATTCCTGCATCCTTCCTGCCCGGCCCTGTCCTGGCACACTGGGGGAACTTACTACCTATTTGCCAAGGAACTGAAGGAATAACATTAAGGATGGTGAAGGTATTTGGGGGACACTGAAGCAGCAGGCAAGGGGCTGGCACCTCCACCGCAATTCTTCCCTTTTGGAGAGAGCCTAGGGCCTGGTCTGAACGATGACCTTCCACCAGATGCCTCCCTGTCTCTGGTGTTCATTTTCTCTGGGTGCCCTTACCCAGGCAGAGGGCGAGACCATTGGCCCCAGGCTGGGTCCAGCAGGGAGGCATGCTTCACAAGGCCTGCCACCATACTTAAAATTTTCACAATTAGTTGCCAGCTTAAAAAATATGTGAAAATTTCACTTAGAGACATGGCTTTCCAGCTACTCTTGAAAAATCAAAAGATCTGGCAACTCTGGGCCTTGGAGAGGGAGCTGGTGTTGAGCTGTAGCGGTGCCTGTAGGCTGGGCCTTCCTGGTCCAGGCCCCTTCCTTATGCTGCTCGCCTTCCTCTGTGAACCTGTGAAGCCCGGTTCCATGGCGCTCCTGTGCCATCGTTCCAGTGACCTCTCAGAGCTTGGCCTGCCAGACTGAACCGGGCCAGGGCCCTCCTCTGTGTGATGACACACCTTTCCAGGGAGAATCTATGGAGGCGCTCTCAGATGTGCCGGCCAACGAGGCCAAGGCTCGCAAGCAAGCCTCCGGTGTAACCATCCTGCTGACCTTCTCTTCCTCCCCCACCCCCTCTGTCCATCCTGCGAGGTTGCTGCATTGTTTGGAGACACAAACATACACACGTTATTAGAACCCCAGATCAAAGGCGGCGTCCCACCGCCTGCCTCTCAATGGTCCCTTTGTGCAGACGGAAGCTGGCCAGAGTCAGAACGCAGGGACGGAGGGACGGGCTGGGGAGGGGGTGCTCAGCACAAAGATACTTGTCACCCAGAGAAGTCCGGCAGATCACGATGTTAAAAGAGGCGCCAGGTGGAGGATGTACCCCGCCAGCCACTGTGGGAAGATGCAAATGGAGGAAAAAACACTCATCCCTGTGGTTTCAGAGGGCGGGGACCACGGTGGCAGCCGGGTGTGGGGGCAGCGGCCTCCATCTGTCCCCTGCCCGGGCTGGGAGTGGAAGCCGCTTGGAGCCATAGGGGGGCAGTGACCTCTTGGCCACAGAGTCAGAAGAAACACAAATGATGTGGGAGGGGCTTGGGGAGGGCCAGCAGAGGCCGCGGGGGGCAGTGTCACCTCTGGTCAGATGGGTCCCGTGCTGTCATTCCTGCCTGCAGCAAACACTTCTGAAGCCCCTACTGTGCGCCAGGCACGGGGCGGTGAGGCCGGCACCCAGGCAGGTGCCGAGTGGAGGGCGGGGTGCCGTGCTGGGACGGCCGCCGGGTCCGCGCTGGGCGCCCTGAGCGGTCCACACACATTGTCTCATTTATCTCCCGGGGCTGGTCTGAACAAAGAAGTGCTTTGAGAGTTCAGACACCGCGCCAGGAATCTGCCAGCTTGGGGGGGCGGTGCAGGCGGTGGGGAGCAGGTATGAGAAGGATGGCGGAGAAGAGAAGCGGGTTGTCTAGGAGTGCAGCCCGTGAGGACGAGGAGAGGTCAGGAGGTCCCGGGGGAGCAGGATTCTAAGGAGATACCTGCCGACCCCTAAATTTGTCAGGGCCCCAGGGCTCCATTCCGTTCCTGGGCTACACTCACTCGCCAAGGGATCGCATCTGCTGTCAGGCCATAGGGGGGCAGTGACCTCTTGGCCGCTGTCGGTCTGTAGGCTCTTGACAGCCAGGTGTATCTCTGCAGCCTGCAGCCTGCTTCTGGACCCTAGGCTCACGGATCCACTTGTCGACTTGACCTTGCTGCTTCGCCATGCAACAGGCCTCTCAGTAAGGTGCTCAGACTGAGCCCGGGAGCTCCCCCGCGCTGCACACAGCTCCACCTGCAGGCTCCCTCCTTCCTGTGGATTAGGGAAAAAATTCTGGCATCTTCCGTAACTCCCCCCTCTCTCCCACCCCAAGTCCATTGTATTAGCTAACCTCATCGCCTCCGACTTCCAAATATGGTCACATCTGACTTCTCACCTCCTTGGCTGCTATCACTCAGGTGTAAACCATCATGATGTCACAACAGCATTGCTGCAATCACCTTGTCACTGGCCTTGTTTCTGCCAGGTCTCATGCTGCCACCCCCTAACCCACATTCTGCTTGCAACGCAGCAGCCTGGGTACTCCAAGTCACAATTCTCTAATGACCCCTGTCTCCCTCGAGTTGAGCTAAAGCCCTGGGCAAGGCCCACAAGATTCTTGTAATGAGCCCTGCCATCTTTCAATCTCATCTTCTCCTCCCCCTTGCACACCCTATTCCCACTCCCCCACCATGCTTCAGAGCGACAGCTCCACTTGTTCCCAAAGCATCTATATCATGTCCCTGCTCAGGACGTTTGCACTCACTCTTCCCTGCCTAGACCTGCTTTCCCTCTGGCTTCCTTATGCATCTTTATGGCTTCCTTTTTTGTTTCCAAGTCTTCACTCAAAGACTACCCTCTGACCCCTCTACCTAAGATTGCAACCCCTTCCTTGATATTTCTTCTTGATTTTTCCCTCCATAGACACATCACTATTTTTCCCCCCATAGACATACCATCTATTTCACTGACTTATTTTTGTCTATTTTGTTAATATAAGAGCCTGGTACAGATTTTTGTTGACTGACTTAATTAATGAAAGAGGAACACCTTTATTTCTCGGGTTCCTCCCCCCTGGCTTCGGTCCCTCCTTCTCTCAGTACGCTACTTAGTCAGTGAAGAAGCAAGTTATAAACCTGGCAGCTGCTGGGAAGGTGTAACTCTCCTGAGCTTCAAATGTGGTCTACAGACCAGCGGCAGAGGTCTCATCTGGGAGCTGGTTAGAAATGCAGATTCCCAGGTCCCACCCCAGACTGTATTTTCACACCATCTCGGGGAATTCCTATGCATGTTAAATTCCAAGGAACCCTCAGCAAGGCTATTTGACCCTGGGCCCGGGAAATTGGGAACAAGGGTCTGTTAGGGACCCAAGGTCAGAGCACACAGGCAGAGCTAACCAGGTCAGGAGCTGGGAACAGGCAACAGCAGGGACCAGCACAGTCTGTCTCCCTCCTCTGCTTCTCTCTGACTGCTTCTACTCCTGCTTCTTTTTGTTCATTCCTTTTTTTTTTTTTCTTTTTGTTCATTTCTAAGACCACATGGACCCCAAGCAGCTACTCTGGCCCCTGGAACTATGGAGCCCTTTGGTTTTGGATTGCCAGCAAGTGGATCCCAGACCCTGGGCCTCTCTGTTCAAATTCTTTTTTTTTTTTTAAAGATTTTATTTGTTTATTCATGAGAGACACAGAGAGAGGCAGAGACATAGGCAGAGGGGGAAGCAGGCTCCTTGCAGGGGGCATGATGTGGGACTCAATCTGGGGATCCCAGAATCATGCCCTGAGCCGAAGGTAGATGCTCAACCACTGAGCCACCCAGGCGTCCCTTTGTTTAAATTCTGAGAAGAGACCCTGACTGAGCAGGCTCATGGGTCAGACCCCCAGCCAGCTGTGACCAAGGAGCCAAGGGGTCATGTGGTCCTGATAGGACAGCTGGCCACTGTGGAGCTGTGCTCGGTGGCATGGAAGGAGAAGGTGATGGCAGGAGATGGAAGGAGATGGCAGGAGACGAAAGAAGGTGGTGGCAAAGGCAATGGAGTAGGAGGAGGGGAAGAGGTGGGGGAGGGAGGAAGAGAGGGAGGAGCCTAACCTAGAAGAGAAAGCCAGGGAGGCAGGCACATTGACCAGCAGCTTTCCTATAGTGATGTGTTTCCTTCTTGCCTCAAGCTGTGGCTACGGAGCCTCATGCATAGTGGTGTCTGATTGCTCAGAGGCCTGGAGGTGGACATATACATGCTGAGACATGTTCAGTGCCCACTATAGACATATGTGGGTGCATGCCTTTATTGGGCCCAACTGCACTGGCCCTGTCCTCACTGACTTTACTTCCTGCCACCCTTTTAGGCTAGGTCCCTGGATTAGGACTTGGAATCTCAGATTGGAAGGAACCTCAGAAGCCATCTAGTCTGGCATTTTCCAAAGTGCATTCATTTCTCTTTACTCAAACTTCCTAAAACAGGTTCCCCAGGCCCATGGAGACCTTTCTCTCACATAATAATAGCATTGCACAATGCTGGTGTTCCTCACGGAACCTGCTTTGGGAAACGCTGATTGGTCAGACCCCCTCCTCCTGTTATGTGGATGGGCCAGACCAAGTGTGGTGATGAGGCCCCAGGTGGACCGCGTGTCACTGAAAAACAAAGGCTCAGGAAAGTGGAAATTTCTCTCTACCTTTTGTGAAAGGAGTTGGAAAGTAGACAGATGGGCACCGTAACCCGGATGGCTTCACAGATGCGCAAGACAAGGGCCGAGTGGCAGGGACTGCAGGGGAGAGAGCAGGGTCTCACCAAGGAGCAGCATGACGAGGCCAGGCTGGCTCCCTCGCTCTCTCCTCCTCCCTGGGAGCCCATGCTCTGAACTTGGGAGAAGCTGGTGGCACAAAATACAATTCAGTTCAACCAATTCTTAGGCCCAAGTCGCTGTCTTTGGGGGCTCTCCCATGTAAGACTTGACTAGAATGGCTTAGAGATCTCACTCCTTGTTCCGGGCGAAGCCCAGCCTCTTCTGTCTCATCTCCAAGGACTGAAGCTGGGGCTGGTCTGGCTCCCATCTTCCCCGCTGACAAACACTTCCACTCTGAAGGCTGCCTGTGGCCTGTGGCCCTATGATGTTCTATGTTGGGCTCATTCCTTTCTTCTGTCCTGTGCTGAACCCGGAGACGTGGTTAGGCTTTGGCAGAGGTTTGGAGTAATGGAGGGTGATCCTGCCACAGAGCAGAGCAGGTGACAACTGCCAATCACACAATACACCTCACTGTCCTGAAAATTAATTGACTGCTGCCTTCCTCATGGGATTGCCTTTCCTTAGGCCCTGGCGCAGTGAACTCCTCTCATACTCTCTGGTCCCCTTGACACGCTTTTCTTCCCTCTGCTGGTTGCCATCTCCCAAGTTCCTGTGACTGTCTCATGCAGACTAGTTCAACTTTCCCTTCCTCACCCAAATCGGGTTTTCAGGACATTTAGCAATGCCAAATCTCAGTGTGTGTGTGTGTGTGTGTGTTGGGGGGGGTTACAGAATGAAGGAACCCAGGGACCAAGGGGGAGCCAGCATGGTTGGGCATTAATTTTCTCTTCAGTATATCCCAGAGCATATTCTTGGCATCGTCTCACTCTCTCACTGACAACACACCCACACACCCAGGGTGGGGGGTGGGGGAGTGGTGTGTCTGTGGGACTGGGTGGGCTCTCCTCATTCTGTCTAGAGCACCTCCTATGGGCAGTGCTGCGTACTGCATCTAGAGATGCCACTCAGGCAAGAACCGCCTCTCTTTTAAGGAGCCCAGATTCCAGGAGGAAAATTTAGTGCCATCATTATAAAATAAGGAGTGCCAGGCCCAGAGGCAGGGGAGCGGACCCGGGCTAATCAGAGTGGTCAGAGCTCTTCAGGCTGGAAGATCAGGAGGGCTTCCTCTAGGAGGTGGCATTTGAAGGGAGCCAATGCAGATGGCTTTCACCTGGGGACCAGCGTGGGGGTGGGCCAACCAGGCTGATGCAGTCTTTAAAAGAAAAAACCTCCCAGCTCCACGTCTAACACATTTCACCTAAACCAGCCTTGCTAAATCTCAAGCCCCATGAAACCCGTTTCTGTTATAATCTCTCTCTCTTATCTCTTCCTTCCCATCCTTTCTCATTCTCCTCCCCCAAAGGATGGGAAATCTTCAAAGAAAAAGATGTGTCACTGTAAGTATTCAGCCCAAGAAGTGGGCCAGATAAATTATTAAAACACATAAAAAGACAGTGAGTCGTGGGGCGGGGAGCCGGCACAAGCCGAATAGCCACCCCAGGTGGACGGTGGGCTGGTGGCGCCCACGGAGCCCCTCCTCGGAGTCCTGGGCAGGCTAAGGTTTCACCACAAGGCCCACCTCTCTGGTTTCTCGCCCCAGGGCCAGGTCGGTGGGGGCGGGGGTGTCACGATTCCAACAGCAGCGAAGTCCCCGGCGCCTGCCCGGCTGGGAAGGGGCCAGGCTGAAGGTGAAGGGGGGCCTTTGTGTCTGGGCTGGACATTTGGGATTTACTTCCCTCAAGACTCAAACTGGTAACTGCGGAGTTTTAGTTCTTGCTTTTATCTCTTTTTGAACTGTAAAAAGAAATTCCCAAGGGGAAGAGGGGATACTTTTTTCTCATGAAAGAAGAAAGCCATGACCGGTTTAAGGAAGTAACCAACTTTTTGAGTACTGTGAGAAAGAGCGCTCAGAGTTTTGCTTTGATTTTGAGGCACCCTAGCACCGGTGGGGGCTAGCGGGTGAGACAGACCAACAGCAACCCCGACTGAATGCCATTTCCTTTGGAGGGGTTGCAGGAGAGCTCCTGCTCTGAATCAGACTCTCAAACCGCTGCCCCCACCTCCCTCCTACTCCTGACTCCCGTTATCCTGCTCTGTCTTTTCATTTTCCTACAGCTTGGAGGGGGGACGGTGGGTGGTAGTGGCCTCACTTTGGTGGTATTGACGTTTTGGCTGGATAATGTTTTGTTTTGGAGGGCTGTCCTGTGCATTGTAGGATGTTTAGTGACAGCCCTCTACTTGCGACCCTCAGACATTGTCAGATGTCCCATGAGGGTACCAACTGCCCTCGGTTAAGAGCCAGGGCATAGCTTGTGTTGCCTTCTGACTTGGTGCACTATGGGCCCATTTGCTGAGTGTATTGTTTCTTGTCTGACTTCCTCCTGGTAGAGTGGGGAGCTCAGTGAGAATGGGGACTGCTTTGTTCCCTGATGTATTGTAAGTCCCTAAAACAGTGTTTGTCACAGAACTGGCACTTCCTCAATATCTGTTTCCAGATGAGGGACTCTCTCTAATGGTGGGATGTGGGTTTGAGACTGTGTTGGGCGGCAGCCTCACGCCATTAAAGCAGCCCGGCCGATAGGATCAACAGGCTTGGGTTCAGTTTCTTACCAGGCCACTGGCTAGCTGTGTGACCTTGGACAAGTGACTTCACCTTTCTGAGCATGGTGGTTTCCTTTCTTTGTAAAACAAGTACAAGCCTGCATCAGAGAGTGGTTGTGAGGGCTAGCCACCCTTTAGGATGATGCCTGGCATGTAGCAGGTCCTGGTTAAAGGAGTGCAACATAAAATGGACAATAACAATATTCTGGGGGAGTCCCAGCACTCCTCAAATGAAACCAGCCTGTTACTGGCATCAATATACCTGCTTATAAGATTAGCCTTCATTTTCACTGGAGAGGGTGTGTGAGAAACAAAGTTTGGACAATGGAAGTAAGGCACTGTTGAGACATTGTTGAGTAAGACATTGTAAGACATTGACGGCTCGAGGCCCCTGCAGCTCCCAATGTCCTTTTGAGGCATGTTGATGCCCAACGCAGTGGCCACCAGCCACACACGGCTATTGATCTCTTGTGATGTGGCTAGTCTGGGTGGAGATGTGCACTAAGTGTCAAGTACACACCAGATTTCAAACAATTAGTGCAACACAAAGAATGTAAAATATCTCATTATATGTTGAAATTATAATGTTTTTGGTGTTTTGGTTAAATAAAATATATTATTCATTTCATCTGTTTCTTCTTACTTTTTTTCTATGTTGAAGAGGGAGATGGCCTATATATCATTTCTTTTAGTGTTCTTATAAGCTTCTAAAATTTTTTAGTTTTCGTTTAAATTTCTTTATTGAGGTATAATTAACACACAGTGCTGTATTAGTTTCAGGTGTACAATACAGTGATTCAACACTTCTATTCACTACTCAGTGCTCATCTTGATGAGTCTTACTCTAATCCCTGTTTCTTTTTACTTAAAAAAAATGTGGCTACTAGCAAATTTAGGCTTGTGCATGTCGCTCACATTGTCTTTCTTGGGCAATGCTGCTGCAAGGAGCTGGCAGGAAGGGCAGACTTGAGCCTCCATTTTACAGACCACAAAACTGAGGCTTGCAGAGAACTCAGTCCCAGGGTAATAGCCGTGTCCTCACTCTTAGCACAGGGTTTTCTTTTCCCACGCCCGGGCTGCTGGGTACCAGGCCGAACTTAACAGGCCCACGGTGTCCCAGCAGAGCAGGCATTCTCCTTGAGATCCACAAAGGTGGGGTGGAACCCCTTGATGTCGCCCTCCCCTCCGCAGAGACTTCCCCAGACAAAACAAACAAGCCCTTGGGTCTGGCGAGCTGCAGCGGGGAGCGGAAACCGAGGAAGATCAAAGACCCAGCGGTTACCCCCTTCCGGGCCGCGCAGCTGGCAGCGCGCCCCGACCCCGGGAGGGCACCCACGGGCCCCCGGCGTGAGGCCTGCGAGCCATTGGCTGGCAACTCGTGGCTTTCGGACGCTTGCAGCCGCCGGGAGTGGGCTGGGCCCAGGAACGGCTGGAGGCGCGGTGCGGGCTCCTCGGGACTCCCAAATCAAAACGCAGAGGGGCGGAGCGGGGGGTGCAGTGGGCGGTGGGGGTGGGGCGGGGGCGGGGGCACGCGGCGAGTAACCAGCGAACACTTTCTGCGAAAGTCAGGTCCTGGTAGGATCGGGAAGGGGCAGCGCAGCCGACCCCAGCGCCCCCCCGCGTCTCCTCGCTCGACCTCAGTCCCGTCACCTGTGAGCTGGAGCCCGAGTCCTGCCCAGCGCTCTTCGAGGAAGCCGAGCGGAGGGAAGGTGCAGTGCTGTTAGCGGGAGCAGAGGCCGGTCCGGAGAAGACGGGGCCCGGGGCGTGTCCTCCCAGTACGCCGACTGCCCAAGGGCCCTCCCCTCGCGGCCCCCCGGCCCCGACCTCGCGGCCACCCCCCGGCCCCGACCTCGCGGCCACCCCCCGGCCCCGCAGCGCCCCGCGCGGGACTGGAGCCCGCGGCCTGCAGGGGGGCGCTGTGCCTGCCCCTGGGCGCCCGGCCCCGCCCCGCGGCCCCGCCCCGCCCCGCCCCGCCCCCGCCCCGCCCCCTCCGCGGCCCGCCTCGCCTTTGATGCGCCGCGCCCGGCCAATGGGCGCGCGGGGAGGCGCGGGCCGCGGCGGCGGGCTGGGGGCTCGGCGCGCCCCGGCGTCAGTCGGGCCGCGGCGACGGCGGCAGGAGCGCGTCCCGGCGCCGCCTCGGGCTCGGCTCGGCGCGGGGCTGCTCCGGGGGAGGAGAGCCAGGCGCGGCTCGGGAGCCGGGGGCGCCGGGGGCGCCGGGGGAGCCGGGGGCGCCGGGGGCGCCGGGGGCGCCGGGGGCGCCGGGGGAGCCGCGGGCCGGGCGCATGGCTTAGGGACGCCGCCGCCCGCCGCGCCCCAGCATGGGGAAACTTCACTCCAAGCCGGGTCAGTGTCCCCTCCCGCGCCGGCCCCTGGCCCCGGCCGCCCCCGCCCCCGCCCCCGCCCTCGCCCTCGCCCCCGCGACCGCTAACTCTCTGCCTCTCCTTTCTTTCCGGCTCCCGCCGCCGCCGCCGCCGCCGCCGCCGCCGCGCGCGATGTGCCTGCAGCCGCCGTGTGCAAGCGCAGGGAGAGCCCGGAAGGTAGGGGCGCGCGGGGCACGCGGGGGGAAGGACGGCGAAGCCCCGCGGGCCGCGGCGGACTGGCCTCGCCCGCGGGCGCGCATCCCCCAGGCCCCCGCCCCCCGCCCCCAACTCCGGCCCCGGGTCCGCAGACCCGCCGCGGGGCAGCCTTCGCGCCCCTTCCTGCCCACCTGCCCCTCCTCGCCGGCCGGGGCTCCCTCCCGGCCCTCACCCGCTCCCTCCGCGGCCCCGCCCTCCGCGCTCGCTGCGCCCCCTCCTCAGACCCCTACCCCCTCCCCGAGAGCTTGCCCCAGGCTTCCCGGCCCTCACCCCGTCTCCCGAGACCTGGGCTCCGGCGCCCACTGCGCGCCTCTTGCCCTCATCCCGTGCTCACTGCACCGGTCCTCGGACCCTCACCCCTGACCTCCGCAGCCCTGCCCCCGGCTCCTGCTCCTCTGGCCGGCAGGCCTCCCTCCCTCCCTCCCTCCCTCCCTTCCTCCCTCCCCTCCTCCGGGGTGCTGCCCCCCTTCGCGCGCCCCCTGGGTCTCCGCTGAGCCCCTCTCCCGACGACCCGCGTCCCTATCTCGGATGGTGCCCCGCTGCCTCCGCCGCGCCCGCTCTCCCTCCCCTCTCGGGTAACTTTCGGCCCAGGGGCCAGACTCAGGGGCGTCTTGTCTTCCCCGCCCCAGGTGACAGCTTCGCGGTGAGCGCCGCCTGGGCTCGGAAAGGCATCGAGGAGTGGATCGGGAGGCAGCGCTGCCCGGGCGGGAGCTCTGGACCCCGACAGCTGCGGGCAGCGGGCACCGTTGGCAGAGGAACCCGGGTACGCTCCCCACCTTCCTTTCAGCCCCAGAGGCGGGTCTCCCTACCCACCCGCCCCAACTTTTAGCACCCTCTTGGCACAGCTTCTAAGTCCTGAAGTCCCTTCTTAGCCGCCCCTGCCCCACCCCTAGGTACCCCCCCTGTCTTGGGGAGCCTTAGAGGTGGCTCAGGTGTCAGTCTCCCGTCCAGCTGGGGGTAGAGGGCTGTCTGGGGAGGGAAAGGTCCTAGATGAGGCGGTGGTGCAGCCCCAGTCTGTGGGGAAGCTCGTCTGTGCTGGAGGGATTTGGGGGCCTGCTCTGATTTCTACCTTGTTTCTGTGGCCAGCATTAAAGGGTGGGTTTGGAGGGGGGTGCCAGGAAGACAGGGAAAGCATGTAGGGGTGTCTGGGTGGAGGGTGGGACTGTACTGGCCTCCACATGTGTTCCAAGTGTCTGTGGCATTCATCGGTACCATCTGCCCAGCAACCCTAGTAGAAGGGGCTGTGATGTGGGTAGCAGATCCTGGGGGACTCTGAAATCTGGTAGAGCCCTTCACTGGGCCCACAGGGAGAGAGAGGGTCTCCTGCTGCTGTAGCCAGGGCCTGCCCTGAGCCTTACCCCAGTGGGTCACTGAGATTGGAGTTGTTCCTGGGGGTGGGGTGGGGGGAGCAGTAGATGCGACAGGGGAGTGAGTCCAGCCCTAGCTCTTGGCCTGGGACTGGTGCTCACAGATGTCCAATGAGCTCTGGAACTCTGCACGGGGCTTTCAGATGGTCTGCGTGGAACTCGAGCAAGCCAAGGATCAAAGGATGAATCAACTTTTTGATGTGACATTTAATTTTTTTTTTTTTTTAACTTCGAGGGGAACGGACTGAGTCTCAGGTCTGGTTAGTTCTTTGGTCTTATCCATGGGCTAGGGAGGGAGGGGCCTGTGGAGTTTTCAGATGTGTGTGTGTGTGTGTGTGTGTGTGTGTGTGTGTTTGGGAGGTGGCACCTGGGTTGGTTGCAGTTGGGAGGTGGGCCTGTGACTAACGTGCACTCTTGTGCGTGTATGAAATAATCTCCGCATCTGGGAGAAGCCCCCATCTCCTCCTCCACCGCCTCCCTTAGCTGGGGGCTTTCTCTTCATTTTTCTTCATCTGTTGGCTGGGCTGGAATTGGAGCTGCTGTCCCCTTGTAAAGGTCAAACCTTGGTGGGTGGGGGGCACTACGGTTGGGGCCCTTTAGAAAGAGAACTATAAACTTCCCTTTCTTCCCCCACCATTTATAGTTTTTGATCTACTTACTTATTTAAAGCCCAGTGAAAATGATCCGATTTAGCCATATGAACAAATGCATTTGCAGCTCAAGACAGAGGCCAACTGAGTGGATTTCCATTAATCAAGTTTTGGGTTTTTTCAGCCTGTTTATTTTTACAAAGTATTCCTGCAGAATGACATTTATTTGCAGTCCCTTCTTTTTTTTTCCTTTTTTTTTTTTTTTCCTTTCCTCAACTGCCAGGCAGCTTGCTCCATGCTTTAGGGGAAACTTGAAATACAAGCGAGGGCTTACTTCAATTGACTTTTATCTTCAAAGCCATAACAAATGTTACCCGCATGTTTTTGGTGGGTCTCCTTGGCATCCAGTCCTGGAGGATGGGAGGGAGGAGGAAGGAAGGAGAGGAAAACAAAAGTCTGTCGTTTTTAATTAAATAGTAGTATTCCCAGCAAGAGGAATGTGAGCCAGTAAAAGTTGCCATTGGGGGAAATGAGGGAGGGTGGGGAGGGGGCCCCAGCTTAAGTCTGTGGCTTTGGTGAAGTCATGGAATCTTGTTGCTTAGTTTCTTCCCCCAGCTGAGGACAGCATGGGGTGGTGCTTGCCTCGCTTCCTCAACTCGTCTCTCAGAGAAACACTGAGGGTTCATTAACCTTTGTTCAAAGCACTTTTGAAGATGTGAGACACGGAGCCATCAGTGTGACATATGTTAGGTGGTGGAGGGTGGGCCCTGCCATCCAAGGTAGTAAGAGGAGGGGCCCTCTGCTCCTTGGGGAGTTCTGCTTGGTGACTGGGACCCAGGCACCCAAGTTTCTACCAGCTCTGGCCCAGCCACCAAACCCACAGGGGTGGGGATGGCAGTTGGCCCTGGGAGAGGTCAGGGGAAGCCCAGGGTGTGGCGCTGCTTGGTGGGGACATGTGCACCGATTTCAGGTGTTGCCTGGAGGAATGTTTGTTATCTTAATAGTCAAGCATGTCTTTTACCAGGAAAGATAGTAACTAGGACATCAAGCCCACGATTTCACGGATATTATCACTTAGGATGGAGCTAAATTGGAAGAGAGTGTTGAAAGTTGATTCTGAGAAAAACATTAAGTACAAGTGGTCAAATTTGTGACTGTGGAAATGGAATGTCCACAGTTTGGGAAACCTGGAGAAATAGTGAATGAGACAGCAGTGGGCAATCTCCTGTCTAGTTTAATTTCCGTGATTCCCAGCAGCACAGAAAGGGTGGCTGCAGGCTCTTCCAATAGATCATCAGGATGTACGGTGTGGGCTCCAAAGTCAGCTGGATTCTGGGGGCTGGCAGACAGGGCCCCCCTCCAGCCCCAGGCCCAGGATGGTCTCTGTCTTTACTTCTTCACCTGGCCTTTCACCAAAGTGGCTAGAAGCACATTAGGGGTTCATCCAACTGGCATTATTATTATTGTGATGAACATTGCTATATATTAAGTGCCTGTATATGTCAAGCACTTTGCTTACATGATCTTACTCCTCTTCATAGCCCTATAAAGTTGTCAGCCGGTTGGTGTGGACTCTGTCTTTCTCTGGAGCACTTTCTAGACAATGGGGGCCATGTGTAGCAAAGCCCTGTGCTAGACCATATGCCCAGAGGGTGCCTCCCTTACTAATTTCCAGAGAGGCGGCATGCTGACCAGCTGCTGAGCACTTGGGGAAGAGGTGGGTGGTGGGCCAGGCAGGAGCAGAAAGGGCCCCTGCTTGCCTTCTTCCTTCCTGACTGGGCCTGAGTAGCTTAGTAAATGTCCAGGGTGGGTTCCAGTTGCTTGGAAGGTCCTGGGTTGTGAGAGGGTGACCTTGCTGGCACTAACCTACACCTGCCATCCTGAGTACAAAAATAAATGAGGTCAGGCTCTGGCACTATAGCTTGTCACCTTGCATAAGCCATTGTACCTAAGCTCATCTGAGAGGCGGGTATAGTAACATTCTCATCCCTGGCAGGGTTATGGCACATGATTCTTCAAAAAGAGTTCAGAAGTGGGAAAGGTACTGGGAGGTTTACCGAGGTGGCTGGGGGAGATAGGAGCCCAGATTATGAATCCAGAGGCTTCCCGCCTTCGCCTGCCCTTCCATATGCTATAGACGTGCTTGGAGGGACACAGGCTAAGGGCTTCTGCTCTCCCCCCGTGGGGTGTGATGGAACTTCAAGGAGTCATGTGTTCAGAGGAGAAAACTCATGAGAAATGTGACGTGTCCAAGTACTATGAGAGAAGAACAGTAAAGCGAACGATTTAAACATCAGACAACAGTGTGCTAAACACTTAGAAGTTTGAATAAAGCATAATCATCTCAAAGGGATGCAGGAGGAGAGGTAAACATGAAGCTGTAACGGCAGTTACAAAAGAAAACCAGTTAGAAATACCAGGTCTACAAAAATGTCATGTAATAGGATGGGTGAAATAAAAAAGCTTGTCGAGGAATGGAGCCGTGGAGTAGACAGGGAGAGCCTGATGGCCTAGCCCTTGGAGAAGCAGAACCCGGGTGCCTGTGTGCTCGCATGGTGTGTACCTGCGTGTGCTTACATGAATGTGTGGGACCAGGTTTAAGGCCAATCCCCCAACCCCACTCCATCCCTGCAGTTTGGCTTTTCTGTTCTTTTATGGCAGGGCTGCCTTAAGAGTCGGGCTGAGAGCTGTGGTGCCGGCAAGCCTGTGGGTTGATGGTGGCCGCCAGGCGGGTTGCTTATTGATTAGGGGGCACCTAGTGCATTTTGACATTTGGGGAAGATTGGGAGGGCGCAGCCTGGGTCAGAGCCCGCGAGGACGTGTGGTCTGGGGCGATGAGATTGGAGGCTGGCTCTGGGCCCGGCTGCTGCCCGAGTTGCCGGATTCCAGGGGAATCACCCTTGAATGATACCAGTTGGCACAATTAAAAGGCCCCATGTCTTCACCATATGGAAAGCGTTAGGCCTCCTTACGTGGTTTCGAAGCTATGTGCCGGGAGGTAGACTTGACATTTGAGGTAAAGCATAAATTAAATATTTGGTGTTTTCAGAATTAAAAGATGATTTGCTTTGAGGCTGGTGGAGGCATCTGGGCCTCCACTTGCTGGCATCTTTGGGTTCTCCATGGAGGGTCTCTGCCTGTGGCACCCAGGGCCAGCCTCTTAGCCCTACCCGGCAGCTTTCTTTATCCTGGGGGAGTGGGGAGGAGAGCCTGGGTGCGGGGGGTGGGGTGGGGTGGGGAGCGGGGCAAAGTGCCAGGTGGGGCTTCTGGCTTCCAATAGGGTTGGGTCTCTCAGGAGGGCGGGTGGTGGGCAAGGGTGTCATATTCTGAAGGCTTTAATGGATCTCTGTGATGTGGTCTCTGGGAGGCCTCGAGGAGCATCTCATCCTGCCTTTGAAACTTTTCTTCCCTGAGACAGAAGTTCCCCTGGGTCAGGCCGATGCATGTTCTAGTCCCTCGTTCAGAAACAGCCCCTCCACATTTACTACAAACTGTAGTAAGCCTGGGGAGAGGCTGAACCAGGAAGCAAGCATGGCATGTTTCCCGGGGTCCCAGAATTCAGGGGAATGTTGCTTCCCCTCACCTAGTGGGGATGGCTAGAGTGAGGTGAGAGGGTGGGCCACGATGCTCCTAGCACTGGGAAGCTCCAGTACCATCCTCAGGGACAGACTATCCCTCTGAGGGCTTCAAACAGCTACCCGGCACATCAGCAATAAAAGAATCACTTTCTGAGTAATACATCTCTTCTTGTGGTAGCCCGGGGCACGTAGTGGGCACTCAGGATGTGTTTGCTGCCTGAATGAGTGAGTGAATGAATGAAGCTAGCTTAGGCCACCATCCCTGCCTCATTCTCTCCCAGATCCTTTTCCTCAGGCAGGTGGAAGAGTGGGAGTAGGGCTTTTCTCTCAGGCACTCTGTTGTTAGTTATGACAAAAATGAGTTGTTACTCATCATTAACTCCCTAGCTGTATCAGGCATCGAGGATACAGTGACAAATAAAGGGGTTGTGGTCCCCATCCTCCTGTGGCTCCTAGCCTAATAAAGGAGACAAAGGAACCAGCACATAAATAGGCACATTACCGGCCTTGGGAGAAGCTGCATGAAGGTGGCACTGAAGCAGGAACTTGACAGGCCATGAGGAAGAGGATGTGGGAGGAGAAGGCTGGCATCCATGCCTGGAAGAGCTGATGGAGGCCCCAGCCTTGCCATCGTCCTTGGGAACTGGGTGCTGGTTGGGTTGGGAGCATGGACTCCCAGGTGGCTTGCAGCCTGTGGGGACTACAAAGCTCTCCTGGTGCTTTAGGCTTTCTGAGAAGCCCTGTGTGTTAGTGGCTCTTGGCATGTTTGAGCTACCTGTCCCCCTGGACAGGTGTGTGGGGTGGTGGAGGAGCAGGGTGGGTAGTCAGTGTGCCACCTCAGCCAGCAGCATGTCCCTTAGAGCTGATTCATGTGGAGGGTCGTGGACGGCTGTTGGGATGGCTACCCTCGGGGGAGAGGAGGGTCCCAGCTGTGCTGGGGTCTGGGGGGGGGGCCCTGAGGGGTGGGATGGAATTGGTTGCTCAAGGCAGAAAGAGGAACCTCAAGGGCTAGGGGGTAAGAGGCAGTGACAAGCCAGTCCCAGAGAACTGTTGTGAGCCTGTGCCTGAGGGAAGAGGGTCCCTTGCCTTGGGTTACCTGATGTGTCTGAGCAAAGGGAGCACCAAGGGACCCTCTAGTCAAGGGGCCAGGGCCCTGGCCCACCAAGGGATCTGCTAGCACCGGCGAGCCAGGCACCCCTCAGCTCCCAGCTTGGGGGTTCCTGCAGCCTCGTTCTCTGGCTGTAGGTTCACAGTGTGCTTTGGTTTAGAAACTTTTAGAATTTTTAGGTTGCTTGTTGGATTCCAAAGCAGGCGCTTCCGGCTGCTCCCTCACTCTCCTTTCTTTTTCACTCACACATGTTCTTTTTGTGGCTCTTGTCTCTCAGACATTCTTTCTCTTCCTCTCTCTCTCTCTCTCTCTTTCTCTCTCCCCCCCCCCTCCTTCCCCTCTCCTCCTCCCTCTCCCCCTCTCCCCGAGGAAGGAAAAAATTCAGACTCTCACAAACAAAATATCTGCCATTCCATCTGAGGGAGAACTGAGGCAGGAGCCCAGAATATCCTGGAAGAAACGCCAGAGAGAGCTGAAGGCCTCAGTTGTTTAATCTGGAAGGCGGTCTTTGATGTCACCGGGCTCCGTTTATCCTGGGAGGCTGCCTGCTTCTTTATGGCTGGCTTCAGACTCTCCACATGAAGAATGGCCGAGAGCCTTCAGGGGCCGGAGGAAAAGCCTGATCACTCCCCGAAGGGCAGGCCTGAGGATGCTGCCCCTCCTGCCAAGCCCAGGTGGGGTGGAGAACCTTTTCCAAACAAGCATTTCCAGAGACATAAGTAATTCTTTGATAACTTCACGGGAAAGCCGAGGGGGCTGTTTATCCATGTGGGCAGCAGTCACAGGGCTTTGCAAGGAAAGCTCAGGTCTCTCCACGGGTCATCCCTAGCCCCAGAGAGGCGGCTCTGCCCACCCGGGTGTGCCCTGGGTGTGAGTTTGTTTAGAGGAATTGGTCTGAGCTTCACTTTCCTTACTTGTTGAGCCACGTGGGCGGTGCCCTGTGTGCGTGGCCCTGTGTGTGGCTGAGGCCTTTCAGAGAGCCCAGGGATCCTGGCGGGGGCTTCCCAGTGGTGTGGCATCATTTCCCTTCTCTGGGCCTCGGGTTTTCCAGCTGAGAAGAAGATTTATCATAATTTAGCAACTATTGGTGCATTTTATTCAAGTCATTCCTATGTCTGTGCAATAGATATTGAGAACCTATTTTAGGCCATGTATACATTTGCTCTGCCAGTAGAGCATGGTATCTGTGTTCATGGAGTTTATACTCTAGTAGGAAAAGAGAAGTATTTTTAAAAACAAATGATGCAATTTAAGTTGTGATACGTACCTCAAAGGAGGAGTCCTGGGTGCTTTGCGAACATTGAATGGATATAATCTGGGTGGCTGTGCATTCCACAGATATTTGCATGTGTTTAGGATGGTGTAGAAACTGTGAACCATCTGGCACAGTTCCCCCCTCACCAAACTTAAGAGTTTAATGGAACTAAATGTTCATCTTTGCCTCTCATTCTGTTTTCTTATCTTATTGCATTGGTTAGAACCTCCCATACTATTTAATAACTGTTTGTTGTTTAACTAGTTAAGAAAGCTTCTTCCAGCCCCTGGCTTGCTAATATTTTTGAAGGCAGGAATAAATATTGAGTTTTGTCAAATGCTGTTGGGGTGTTGTCATCTTTTGCTAATATAATAAATGATTTATATGCATGATTTACATCATTAGATTTCCTAGTGTTCAACTTCTTTGTATTCCTAATCTCAGTCCTCCTTTGTCACAAGACACTGCTGTTTAAAAAGGTTGCTTTTATTTGTTTTGCCAATCTTTCACACTTTGGATTTTTGCATAGATATTCACGTTAGATTGGCTCATAGTTTGGGCAGGTGGATACTGAACAATGAATACAATGTTAGGGGAATGTTGGAGGACACTCAGGTGACTCTGAGAATCTAGGGCAGGGAGTGCCAACTGGCTTTGGGTCAGAGGTGGTCTTGGAGGAGCTGTGATTTCAGTCCAAAGGTGAATTGGGGAAGGGGTGGCAGGGAGGCCAGAGAGGGAGGCATGTAATAGCACTATGAGTGTCTGCTGTATGGGCCAGCAGTGTGTGAAAGAGCCCTGTAATGAAGGGGGCAGTTTGTTTGAGATGCTGGTTGAAGTTCATTTGGCTAAGGGGTCACAGTTTGGGCCTGGGGGGCCTTCTCGGCCATGCTATGGGCCTCTGTCTTGGTCTAGAGGGAAGACAAGTAGCAGGCCCTATGGGAGGGGCCAGCAGGACAGAAGTGGGGTAGCTCTTGTGCCTGGGAAGAAGGAATGTGGGGACGGGATCTCAGTTGTAAAAATACTTTGGAGGATAAAGAGGAATCAAGTGACTGTATCTTCTGGGCTCAGTGAGAGATTCTGGAATGTCTGCATTGATCCACACATAGCAATATGGCTCTTGGGGGTCATCCAAGGGATCTTTGAGGAGGCCACCAGCAGGTAAAGGACCAGAAGGAGAAAAGTACATAAGGCAGTGTAGCGTGATTCTTAATGAGTAAGGACTCTGGAGCCTAATATCCTAGGTTCAAATCCTGGTGGCTCAATTTTCTGACTGTGGGACCTTGGGCATAGTATCTAACCTCTGTGTCAGCCAGGGGTCTGGCAGGAAACAAGTGTACTCCAGATTGTTTAAAATAACTTCTAAAGGTGTGGGAAGGGTTAACAGAATCTTCATGGGGTATTGAGGCACCCAACGACTGCTTGGCCCCTGGCAGAGGCAGGGAGGTGTTACCGTCCCAGGGCAGAAAGGGCAGGGGAGGAAATGTTGGATATTTTTGGTTTGGATCCCTGTAGGAACTGTAGCTGAGGAAGTGAAAAGGTCAGGCAGGAGCTGTAGATATGGAAGATGAACCATAGTCAGAGACATGGTGCAAACGTAGCGGGGATGGGAGAAATACCCCGACCTTTCTCTCCTTGTATCCTCTGGTTTCCTGCTAGGGCCTCCTATTGGCTGAAGCTGGAAGCCAGAGACCAGGAAGCTTCAGCAGATTGGTCTAAAGGAGTCAGCTTCTGGGGGCACAGAGCAGCATGGGGGGTGGGGTGGATGGGGGTGTGGAGGGTGATGGAAGAATCAACTCTGGGCCTCGGTTCCCTCATCTATAAAGTGGGGATGAGCAGTTATGGGGACTCAAACTGTAAAATGGTTATAACTGCCTAGCACAGAAGTAAGTGCTCAATTCAAGTTAACTATTGACCTTATAAAGCCGTAAGAAACACCACACTATGAAGATTCAGGGAATGCTTCCTGAAGGAGGTGGCATGTGAGGAAGCTCTAAAGGATGATCCAAGTTTAAAGGGCCAGAGAAGTCCTATTAATGAGCACAGCAGGCTGGGCAGGAGACACTCAGGAGGGGGTGGGGACTGGGGGCCCCTGGAGGGCACCCATCCTATCTCAAGGGGGCAGCACCCCTCAGCCCCAGCCAATTGTTACCATGTGGGAATGCGGCCCTGGTGTTACCACATTTGATCATTAAGAGAATCCAGCCATCTGGGTTTTTGTGTGAAGTCATTCTAATTAAAAAAAAAAAAAAAAATCATCAACCAAATACAATTTTTAGAAAATAGTTTCTTTGGGTGGAGCCAGGCAGCTAGATTTGGCCTGTTATGCCCTGGCTCATGAGACGAGACTTTGGTGGGTAGGAGTGTGTTAGTGGTGATTGTGCGTACACGTGAGCGTGAAGGCTGCCTCGTGCTTTCCACGTGGTTTTTCCGTGTGCCGTTCCCCGGTTATTATGCCAACGAGAGATGGGCTCAGCAAATCCAACGGTGGGGCTGGCGAGGGAGAGCTGGGAAGCAGGGACAGTGTCTCAGTCCCGCAGAACACTGTGGGAGGGCCGGGTGGGGTAGGCACAGGGAGATGCTCTTGGGCCCCTCTGTGGACGGCTCTAGGCCACATTTCAAGCTCGTGTCTAGCGTCTCGCATTGGTTCTCTTACCCTCCATTAGACCCGCCTTCGGTTCTGGCCTCGTAGTGCTCAGCCCCTGGTCCCGCCCCGCTACACACCATGTGGCAGGTGTCAGAGGTGTAGCTTGCAGAACCTGACTCCCAGTTGCAGGTGTCCCCAGCCGGCTGGCTCGGCTCTGATCCTCAGTTTGCACATCTGTGGAGTGGGTAGAGCCCTAGTTGCTAGCTCACCAGGGTGCTCTGAGAGCAAAATGAGTTTCCTCCTGGCTGCTCTGGGTGAGTAAAGCAGATGCCTCTCCCCTTCCAGCTTTTCAGATTGGCTTGCTAATGGTCTTGCTAATGGTCATGCTGATGTGTGCTAAATGTGAAGAGGAAAGGAGCAGGCTGTGGTGGGAGAGTAAGGGGGCTTCTGCTGTGGACTGGCGGGGGTGGGTGGGTGGGGGTGTGACATTTAAGTTGCTGGGGCCCAAAGAATAAAGAGCTGGCTGAGGAAAGGGTCATCTCAGACAGAGGGAGGTGCAAAGGATGTGATCGCTGCAGATAGTCTTCAACTCTCTCCTGAGCGTCTGGCCCAGGACCAGATTCTCATCTCTGAGATGTTAGGACAGAGACACATTCTTCAGCAGAGTGGGTAGGCATTGCCTGGGGTTGTGGGGACAGGGGTCTGTGACAGGTCACAACCTGTCATGAGCCCTGGTCCACCCCCTGCAGGTGATGGGATTTTTTTCTTGACATCCGGCCACTCTGGCTTCCCTCCTTTCTGGCTGGATGGGAGGTAGCGGGAGAGCCTGTGGAGCTGATCGGCCGGCCTGCCGAGTGCTGCCCGAACCCCCTGGCGTCGTGTGCTGATCTGGGGCTCTGGAGAGGGGCAGAGCATAAAGGGGCCCTGTTAGCAGGGCCGGCCTGTCTACCCTCAGGCCACAGGTGAGGGCTGGGGAAGACCAGAGCCTCCCCAGTGGGCTCAGGCCCAAGGATGTTTTTCTCATTCCAGAAGGCCACACAGGCTGGCAGGCTGCTCACACAGAGGCTTAGGCTTGCAGCGGCTCCACTGAGCAGGTTTGGGGGCGCTGTTGCTATCGTTTTACTGATGGGGAAACTGAGGCACTACAGGAGCCTACCTCCTTGCCCAAACTCACTTGGTTGACTTCAAAGTGGGCTCTTGTTCCAGCAAGATTCAAATTCAGGTTAATCTGATTTTAGAGCTATCTTCCATCATTATAGATGAGACTTTTTCCCCCTTCAACCACTTGTTATAATCCCCTTCGTGGCTCATGAAATCAGTTTAGCGATCGGCATTTAAAAAAAAAAAAAAAGAATAAAAACAAGAGAACAATGCTTAAAGTAAGAGGAAATACATATCTGCCTGAACTTTTGTTTAATTTAGAGACATGGATATTCAAGTCTATAGATAACAGATAGATGGATAGACAGATCAATCTAGATCTATGGATACCTACACACACATCTGCACCCAAATCCACATATACAGAGGCCCTCTGGAATGTAATTATTGCTGTGGGTTGAGGTGTTGGAAAACACTGATATTTGGTCGCTGGCTGTGTCAAGCCCCAGCTCTGCTTCCTACTAGCTGTGTGACCTTGGGCACTTTCCCTAACCTCTCTGTGCCAAAGTTTTCTTTCTTAATATTAGAGCCTTTTGCTTTGCTGACTATTTGGTCACGACAGATTTTCCCAAGATCGCTGGGGGTGCTTTCTTGCCCAGTCACTCCCTTTGCTTTGAGCATGAAGAGAATGAGGAGTTCCTTGTCAGCCCCCATGTTCTCTCACCTGAGAACCAACCTCTGAGCAGCAGCTGCCTCCTGGAAGAACACATGGCTGAATCTTTGGGGACAGGACAGGGTACTGCGCTGGGAATCCCAAGCCCGGAGCGCCCCCAGTTTGGCTCTTAGGTAGCTAATGTGCACTCTCCTGGCCTTCACCTCTGCATCTCCAAATATGCTGAAGAAAAGGAGGGTGTTTGGGTTCCCTTTTGCTGCATAACAAATTACTCCAAATGTAGTGACTTAATCCTTTTGTGATTTGCTTAATGTTACGCAATTGGGCTGGGCTTGGCAGGGGCAGCTTGTCTGTGGCTCTATGTGGTAGAGTTGGGTGGCTTGAACAGCCAGAGGCCACCAATTTTACTTGGGTCGTATGTCTGGGGCCTTGGTCCTCTTCCACATGGCCTCACCACACAGCGAGCTTGGGCTTCCTCATAGTATGGTGGTCTCAGGCTAAGCTGACTCACTACTTGGTGTTTGGCTTCTTGGGAGTGCGGCAGTGGAAACTGCCAGGCCTTCTGAAGGCTTAATCCTGGGATTGGCAATGCCACATTCCCTTTGTTTAAATCAGGTCACCAGTCTAGCTCAGGTCTAGCCAGGGGAAGGGACTACCTAGGGGCATAAATACTGGGAGATGGCATTCACTGGGGGCCCATCAAGGTGGTCTAGCAGAGAGGATGGTCTCCTGGAGAGAAACTGCCCAGGGACTGAGTTGGCAAAAGGAGTGCAAGGTGTCAGTTGGATTTAGGATTCTAGTGCTTACAGCTGGGTGTGGCAGGAGTTGTCTTGGTGGGATGACAGCAGAGGCGGGGCCAGCCTGGGTCACGAGGGGTCTGAGGAAGCCTTGCATGTGAGCAGAGCATGTACTTGCAAGAACATCCATGGCTGTGTTATTTGGAAGGATGAAAAATGTGTCACAACTCAAATATCCATCACTAGGAGACAGCTAACAAACAATGGGATAGCCGTGTCATGGATCTCTCTGCGACTTGTGAAACCAGGATGAGTGAGGGTGGGCAGCGGGCTGACGGGAAGGAAGCCCTGATATGCTATTGAATGAGCAAAGCGAGAGCAAAACAGAAGTATAACGTGGTCCCGTTTTCACAGGATACAAAAGTCTATTCAGGCCCATGTCTATATATTTGCAGGTGCACAGAGAAAGATCTGGAAGGATATACTGTCAAAGGCTGCTTCCCTGAGGATTGGAGTGGTGGGAGGTGGTGAGGAGAGAAGGAGTTTCACTTTTCACATTATGTGTTTCCACATTGTTTGACTTTTTTTTTTCTGTCCAATGAGCATGGGCTACTTTTGTATTTTTCAAAAAGCCCATACATTTTAGAAGAGAATGAGAGACAAGAAGTGAATCACATGTGCAGGAAGCCGATGGAGAGGCTTTGCTGGAGGGGGCAGAGAGGGAAGACAGTGGCCAGAGGGGAGTGTGGGGTTGGGAAGGACGCAGGGTCCAGTGAGGACCACCTGCATCAGAACCTCCTGTGAGCCATCTCAGATGCAGAGACCTTGGGGCCCCCTCTCTGCCAGATGCTCTCTGAATTGGAGCCTCTCTATCAGATGATGCCTGTCCTGCCTGGACCTCTGTGGGAAAGGCCGTCGGGGAGGGGCCAGAGCAGGAGGGCATGGCCCATGTGTAGGGCCATCGGGACCGCATGAGCGGCCCCATGGAGAAGCTGGCAGAGTCCCTGACTCACGCCCAGCTCAGGCAGTGATTCTGTCTCCTGTGCATTTCCTCATGGCCATGGCTTCTTAAGCCTACAAGTGGGTTTTGTAGTTGTGGATACCTGGTCTTTCTTTCAAGACCTGTCAAGACCCTTGTTTTATAACTGGAAGGGAGGCGATGTTAAAAGGACCTCAGGACTGGCGCTGTCCCATAGAACTATCTGTGATGATGGCAGTGCTCTGTGTCCGCACTGTCCAGTAGGGGAATCGTTAGCCACCAGCGGCTGAGCACTTGGGATGGGGCTTCTGTGACTGAGGCACTGAAATTTAAACATATTGTATTTGAATTAATTTAAATAGTTGCATGACGCTAGCTCCTCCCTCACAGAGACCACGGCTCAGGACCAGTAGAGAAGATCCAATGCTGCGGAACATCAGACTAACCCCCACCTTAGGGGGATCTAAGGAGTTATTTGCAGCAGGTGGTGGTGGAAAGAGAGTTTTGCCTCCAGAAAGCTCTGGTGAAACCCTTCCCAGGGTCTTTCCAGACCCGGCTCCCTGGAGGTGTGGCTTCCCTTAAGTGTGGAGGCAGTCGGCCCCACTGGCCACTGCTACATCAGGGATGGGAAGGATCGTGGCGTCCTTCCAGGTGGGCAGATTGGAGCACCTTCTCCTGCTGTCACCAATCAGGCCTTCCCGGCCTCCTTAACTTTGGAGGACCTGCTTGCCATCTTGCTTCTGGAGTGCTCGCTTCGGCAGCACGTATACCATCTTGCTTCTGGGGTTTGTGGCTGAAGACCTGTCCCCTTGGCCCTGGTGTGCAGAGCCAGGAGGTATAACCCACCCCTGGGGCAGTGCTGAGAGGGGCCAGGTTTTCTCCAGGAGGAACAGCCAGAGCTTGATGGTCTGCAAAGCCCTCCTCCCAGTCATTGGTCAGGCATTTAAAACTTACAGAGAGCTGCCCAGCGTTGGCATTAATACCATGGGGGAACTGAGGCCAGATGGCAGAGTCCATAGGGCTGGTTCTCTGTGGCTCACCGCTGCGTCCTCGGAGTCTTTTGCCCTGCTTGCACATGGCAGAGGCTGAAGGGGCACTTTCTGGGGCGACAAGGCTCAGAGGGGCTAGCAGCTTGGTGAGAGGGCACACGGCCCTACAGGGGCAGGAAGTCAGGCCCTGTCCCTCCCCATCCCACCTCCTTATACAGAGCCATGCTGCTCCTCGTCCTTGAAGAGAGCCTCTGCTGGCATCTCCCCTGCCTTTTCGAAAGAGTCCTCACCTTTCTTCTTTTCTTAAAGAAGGAATGCATATGGTAAAAGATGAAAATAAATTTAAAATACTACTAAAGGTTATGTGATGAAAAGGAAGCCTCCTTGCCACCTCTCCCGCTGCCTCCCAGTGGCCCTCTCCCCAGGCACTTGCTGTTTCCAGTTCCTCGACATGCTTCCCAACTTGCTCTGTGCAAATGCACCCTTCTCTGTGTGCAGACAGCACAAGCCCTCTTGACCGATAGGACTGGGAAGCATTGGTATTTGCAGGTTAATTGAAAAATGGATGTAAGGTGGGAATCATGAAAAAGTGTTAGAGACTGTTTCCCTTGACCGTCATCATCTGGTTCTGCACCTTGCTTTGTTAACAGCGCATCTTGGAAATCAGTCCATATCAGTACATTTAATCTTATTGCTCTTCATGGCTCTCAAGCCTTCCATTCGAAGGACGAAGGATGGGCCATAATTGATTGCACTGATTCCCTGTTGTTAGGCAGCCAGGTGACTTAGGGGCTTGTGCCTGCGGTCTACCCGAGATCAATGGCGTGCATTTCTATAGCTCTACTCCTACACGCATGCCCCTGCTCCGACACACACACACACACACACACACACACACACACACACACACCGCACACCCTGATGTGATCTCCAGGTGTGGCTCTATTACTTTTCTGCCAAAGCCAGAGTTTCTCCCGAGGGCCTGTGTCTTCAGAATTCAGGAGGGTGTCGAGTTTGGGGTGGGTGTTGTGGTTAAGTAAGCGTGACCTTTCTTGGTGTGGATTAGTCAAGATCTCTTGGGTTTTCTACCCATCCCCACTGTGTCCTACAAAGGCGTGTTATTGGCCTGTGTAACCAGGAAGTTCTGAGAGTGAATCAAATTCAGATACGTTGGATCTGAGAGCTTCGATTCTGTCCCAGGTCAGTGGTCTGTGCCTTTAGCGCCGCTTTCTTTGGGGTTGGCTTCATTCTCAGGCAGGCTCTCCCCAGGTAGTGGCAGCTTGGCACCCAGTGGTCGGGCTGCCATGCCAGGCCGGAAGGGAGTATTGTAGACAGATCCCAAGCTGGGCTCCCATTGTTTTGACTTGGGTCACATGCCTGTCACGGACTCAGTCTCTCTGCCTCTGATGATCCTGGGTCATCCTGGATTAGGGCTGGGATCAGCCCCAAACCTCTAGGGCAGAGAGGGAGAGGGTGGGCGGTTCCCCAGAGAAGAAGCACCTGTGAGAGAAAGCTGCAGAATGCACCCTGGATGGTTGGAACCAACATCTGTGTGCTGCCTGGCCCCTGGAGTAAAACCCACTGACTGCCACTCCTGTCAGCAGCTGGCTAGCGTGGGTGGCCAGAGCAGCCGACAATGAGCTGACTATCTGGGGAGGACTACTCCTTGCCATTGGATCTTAGAAGAGCCCTGGTAGTTTGTCACCTTCTCCATGCAGCTCACATGGGTCATAGCCTTCCTTTCAAGCTCCTAGCTTCCAGTGATAATGATCTTACCCTTCAGGGAGTGGGTAACAAGATTCTTTTGGGAAACTGCTAAATCTGCTGGTGTCTCTCTTCAAATAAATGGTCTCACCCCTTTAACTCCAATTTCAGGGCACCCATAACCTCCCTATTAAGAACCTCTGTCTTAGTTTGCATGTTTTCTTGTTTTAAACCTCACTATTATTATTATTATTATTATTATTATTATTATTATTATTAATTTCTCATGTGGGTCTTCTCCTCATTCCAGGAGCCACAGAGCTTTGGTCCTGGGCTTTGGATCTAGGTTTATAGGGAACTGTGTTGACTGTTTTGACATTGGGTCTTAATTTCTTCACTTGTAAAATGAAGGAAAAAAGTTCCACATCTTGGAGGTGTTTTGAGGATTAACTAAAATAATGCATGTACCAACTTAAGGCTTCACCTGCAGTAAGCACTCAGTAAACATGCTGGTAGCTCAGTAAGACCTCCAGAGCTGCTGGCAGGTTCTGGAAGATTCCTGGGAAACCCGCTTCATCAGTTGGGAGCCCAACACAGCACCTGGAAGGGGCTTGGTTGCCGTTTGGTGGCAACCAGAGAGGATTAGAGAGAACTTCTGTGTTTGTTGAGGGGTTGCTGGGTGATTCATCTTTATTTCCATTTGGGAAAACTAAGGCCCAAGAGGCTCCTGTGACTCATCCAGGTGTCTTAGGGTTAGTTTGGGTTAGTTGTGGGTATCTTTATGTTCTGATCTTAGGACACCCCTCTGCTTATTTTCAAAACTGTGTCTCCTGCCTGACCAAGGACACGCCACAGGTGATGGCTCACCTGTGTATTACGGGGCTTGGGATCGGGACTTGCCAATCTCAGCAAAGCGCCAGCCAGTAGCCTGCCTGGCTGGACACCAGGCCTGGGGGGAGGTAGGTATTGTTCTGTAGAAATGCAAACTGGTGCTTTGCTTTGAGAGTATTAAGACACAAAGTCCCTGTGGTTAACAGCAAATTAATCACAGTATTAAGGAGGGAATGTCTGGGTAGACATGACTTCATGAGCTTGTCATAAAGTCTGCCCCTGCCATGTTTCACTCTCCAAGATTTTTGACTTTCAGAAAAGGAACCACAGATAGAGTTACCAAGTTTTACAGAAATATTTTTACTGGGCAGAAGATTGCTTTATGGTGCGAGCCAGTTATTTCAGGAGACAAGCAAAGAGCCCTTTATTCTCACGTTCTGTGGGAGGAAATATTATGCTAGGAAGCCCGCTTCTTGGATGGGCCATTTAAGAGGCTGGGTCGCATTTCTGGAATTGGGAGTGGGTGACAGAGATGGTACAGGGGGCTTGGGGGGCTCCTGGGCATGTAGTCACCTTCTCTTACCCCTCCCTGGGGATTCTGGGCTTGTCATGTGGGCAGAAGGAAGCCTAAGGTCACAGAACAGGGATAGGTGGTGGTCAAACCTGGGCTTGGGCCTGAGGGTACGTGGCAGAGAGGGGAAGACACTGGGGTGGGTGTCATGCCCGTGTGTGAGGCCCTCCCACTGCTGGAGAGACAGCAGGCCGAGGTCAGAGCAGTCTGTGCCATTTGTCAGGTGTGTGACTCTGGATCCTCAGCAATTGGAGTGTCATTTTTCCGTGTGTGACATGGGGCTACCAGTTATCCGGCACCTGGGCTTGTGAGGATAGAGTGGGATTGCCCACACCCAGCATTCACTCGTTTATTCAATCCATAGCGTCCGCAATGATCACTGGAGGCAGGGAGGCTGGCCTTCGTTCCTTTAGTCCACATTCCAGAAGCAGCTCATCGTGCGCTTTGCTTTGCTCGTGCTCTCAAGTGCCTCGGGCCTGTTTCCTGAGTCCCGAACGAGGACTTCTGGTCTGATAATGCAGTCATGAGGGATTTGAGCTCTGGGCCACCCCAGCTGGTTGGAGATTTATGGACCTCATTCCTTGAGCTGGTCAGTATTTCAGTTCATGGAAGGAACTGTTCTTGCCTGGCAATCAGGGGAAGCGAGATGATTGTACTCAAGGAGAATGGGTTTGACTTTTGTGGAGCGAGACTGTCCCCCACTTCCCCCCTTGACGTGGAAGAAGAATGCCGGCCAAAAGTTTTGTTTGTGTCTGGAGCAGCCATGCGCCTGATAAGGAGACGGCATCCTTGCCCCCTTCTTGCTGCTGACCGTAATCCCTTTTAAGTTGGGCGGTTGGAGAGGGTTGATTTATGTCCTTCTCTTCCTCACCTCCCTTTCGTTATTTAGAATGTGAGGGAGAGTTTATCTTGTTCTCCAGGAGATCTATCAGTTCAGCTTTGGAATGGCATCCAAGTTTACAGAATGGAGTCTGGTGCCTAGAGCCTTCTGGTAAATATTTTGGGAAGTTGGATTCCGCTGGCATTAGGGCCCATGGGCTTGGGCATTGGGTGCTTTTCCATGGCTAGACGATGGGACTCGGATCCTTCCCCTATGATGCCCCACACACGGGCCACGTGCTGAGGCATCTCAGCACCCCACATCCCTGTGCGTTCACCGTCCACTGTGCTGCGCCTTCTGCCAGGAATCCTCGCATGGCTCATTCACTCCCCGCAGATACACACCGCCTTTCTTCATCCTTGGCATCCTCATGTCCTTCCTGCCCGTAAACCTCCGACATTCATTCACCATCCCCCCGAAAGCCATTCCCCAAGTCTGCCCCCTTCTTTGCTAAAAGCCTTCCTGTCGCTTTGCCAACATCTCCTGTGTTCCGACCTGAGTTAGCCAAGGCACATAGATGGGCTCTGGGCAAGATCCATAGTCTCTCCAGCCTCAGTTTCTTCATCCATAAAATGGGCTTGAAATAATAGGACCCCATCCCCCACCCCCTCTTCTAGGTGAGCATGAGGATGAATAGGAAATGGGTGGGAAGCGAGGTGTGCAGGAGGGTCTGGCACATTTTTCACTTGCCTCTGGTCCCCACTTTAGATTGTGAGCTGCCCGAGTAGAAGCCAGTTCTTACTCATCTTTGTAGCTTAGCAGGTGTCTCATCCGTAGTCAGCCCTGCGAACATAGTAGGTGGAACCCACCAGTTAGGAGAGGCAGTGATTCTCCTACGGGTTCCTTGGATGGAGAAAATCTCTTAGAGCTTGATTTTCAAGGTTCTGGGGACGAGAAACGATATTGCCTCAGCAGGGTGATTAGAATACTGCCCACTGTGGTCGCCACGAGCTTCACGCGGCTGTTGAAGCTGCCCTGGATTGTGAAGGCTGCGCAGATTTCAAAGGCTCAGCATGATAACAAAGGATGTAGAGTTTCTCATTAATGATTTTTACATTGATTATGTGTAATGATAATACTTTGAAATGGCAATGTTTTAGATACATTGGCTAAATTACATCATTAAAATTAAGTTAATCTGTTTCTTTTTCTTTGATGTGGCTACTAGAACATTTAAAACTACATATAGGGCTTGCATCTGATTCCTTTTGAGCAGCTTTAGTCTAGATTCTAGACCGTTCTTGATGATGGTACTGTGCCCAAGTAGGCAAAAGTTCATTCTTGGGGCTGGTGGGGAGGCGGGGAGGGGGGAGGGGGGAGGGGGGAGGCAACAAGTTCTTACCTGTTTTAGATCTATATACATATAGATCTACATAAATAGATACATAGTATATTTGCAGTATCAAAATTTCAAGGAATTAGGAAAGGAAATCTATGTAGGCTCTGAATGGGGCAGGGGGCAGATAACAAAGCCTGAGAAATGTGGCTCCAGGGGCAGCCAGACCTGAGTCACACACTGGCTTTGCCTCTTACTAGCTGTGTGACCTCAGGTGAGTTCCTTAAGCTCTGGGCCTCTGTTTCCTCATGTAAAATGGGAGGAGAAATGGTACTTATCCTGCAGAGCTGTTGGGTAGATGAAAGGTGAAACACTTTGCCCAGTACCCAATAAAGAGGGCGGTTATTATTGTCAGTTCTTATTCGTGTGTGTTAAGTGAGGCTCCGGAGGCAGAGCAGGGGGGACTTGCACTTCCAGAACTTACAGAGTGACATCACGCCTGTTGGCCTGTTTTTCTGCCTGGAAATGCGTTCCTGGGAAGACCTTAATGTCTGTGCAGCACTTTGACCGAGTGTGGAATGTGGCTGGAGGGTGTTTGAGCACATCCTCAACTGGACCAGCACCTCACTGGGTGCAGTGGGGTGGGGGGGTGCTCCACACTGAGGGCTGTTCATTGGTGGCCTCTGTCAGGCTCATGGCAGCCCCTCCTGGCCAGGCGGGCGTCCAGCTGTCAGGGCCAGGCCCGGGCTGAGCTGGGCATCTCCTCCCTGGGGTCGCCTTCAAAGGGAGAGCTGGGAGGAAGGTGGAGGGGGAAGGAGGGGCTGCCCCATTGACTGCCCGACACAGACAATTGGATTAAAGGTCCCTTTCAAGACCTTGGAAATTGTTAGTGACACGGACCCTGGCCTGGGGACTGCTGCCTTTTAATAACAGAACCAAATTCCCTCTTCTGAGATCACAGATGCCGGGGGCCTGCCTTCTGTGCGAGGAGGCAGGGAGGCCGCTCAGCAGCGTGGCTAGAGTGAGGATGACTTGCTAGCTGCTCAGCCTGCTGGACCCCCCACCCCCACCCCGACCCCGGAGTTTCTGTACATGATGGTTTTGAGGAGCAAGTGGGGGCCTGGGGCATTTCCGGCAGTCCACCCCCTGGCACCTGCTCTTGATGCCGTGCACACACCCAAACCTAACCCGTCCAGTACGGCTCTCTCTGTCTTCCTGTGAAGCCCATGCCTGGCCCTCCATCCACCTGTTGATCCATTTGGAAGCTGGAGGTCATTTCTGACTCTTCCTCTCAACCCTTAACTGAATGGCTGGCAGTTGGATAACTTTTGTCAGTTCTCTAACTAAATGCATCTTAGATTTATTTGTTCACTGCTCGTCACTGTCCCTGTCTGGTCTAGGTCACCATCACATCCCTCCTGGAGGATTCCAAAGCCTCTGATGTTACCTTCTGTAGTTCAGCCAGGCTGACCTTATAGGACACTTTGGGATTTTATAGAATTGTGCCCCTCCTTAAATCCCTACTGTGTTTTTCTATAGTCTTTAGAAGAATGTCAGATCTTTCCTTTTCTTTTTAAAGATTTTATTCATTTATTCATGAGACACACACACAGAGAGAGAGAGAGAGAGAGAGAGAGAGAGAGGCAGGGACACAGGCAGAGGGAGAAGCAGGCTCCATGCAAGGAGCCTGATGTGGGACTCGATCCTGGGACTCCAGGATCACACTCTGGGCTGAAGGCAGGCACCAAACTGCTGAGCCACCCAGGGTTCCCCTGTCAGATAGTTCTTGTAGTCTACAAGACTGAGTACGATTTGCCCCTTTCCTACCTCTCGTCTCCTTCTTTTGCCTTCCCCTCACTCCCTCACTCCCTCGGTCCCAGCCATGCTGGTCCTTTCTGAACACATCTATCATGCTCTGACCTCAGGCCCTTTGCACATCCTGCCCTCCCTACTTGAGACGCTCTTCCTGACTCACCCTTCAGGTCTCAACTTCCATGTCACTGCCTTGGAGCAGCCTTCCCCGAGGCCCTACTTACCGTGAGTTTCCTTTCTCACTGCCGTTCCTTCTCCTAACACACCCAGCTCCTTCCACTTCTTGGGATGCTTATCACCATTAGGCATTAGCAATTTATTCATGTGGTGATTGAGTTCTGGCTCACCTCCCACAGGACATCAGCTGTGTGGTGTCTGGGACAGTTACCAGTATTAACCTCTGCAGCTCTAGCCCTTGCACAGCGTAGAATGTGGGTTCTGTGCCTGGGTGGCTCATTGGGTTAGCATCTGACTCTTGATCTCAGCTCAGGTCTTGATCTCAGGGTCATGCATTTAAGCCCCACATTGGGCTCCACGCTAAGCATGGAGTATACTTAAACAAAAGCAAACAAACAAAAAGTTTGCAAAATGGAATCGCTTTGCTGTGTGCTTTGGACGCATCCCTTCCCCTCTGGGCTTCAGCGACCCAGTATGTAAATGTGGGTGGCAGTAGCTGGACTCAGTCACTTCCAAGTTGCTTCCATCTTGGATATTTTTTTTGAATTAACCAGTGCTTTGTCTAAGACCCCACATGGTACTTGGGGCTGGCTGGAAGGCTGGGTATTGCAGGGTCATGTGCCCTGCCTCCTTCCTTTGTACTCTAGTCAGGCTGGGGCTCAAGGGGTTGACTGTGGGACTCTGGGAGAAAGAAATCCTGTGTGTGCCAAGTAGCTCATTCATAAAAATGGGTGCTTGTCACCACTGCTATAGTTCTTTTTAACCAGCTTAGAGGCAACGTGGCATTGGCGCTTGAGTGAACCTCCGAGTCGGGCAGAACTGGATCCAAAGCCAGTCTCTGCCCAGCCCAGAGAATGCTGAAGTTAGAGGGGGTGCTAATGGGCAGTTCAGAAGCGGGTAGGAGAATGGGCTCTGGGATCAGAGAAATTTGAATCCTGGGCCTGCTTCTGACCCATTATATGGCCTTAAGCAGTTTTCCTGATCCTTCTGAGGCTTTAGTCTCCTCATCTGTTAAATGGGACTCCCTGTTGAACTCCCCCTTGAGGTTGGTGTAATGAGTTCAGTAAGATCTTTTACATGAAACTCTGTGGCCTGGTGTAGGCCAGTTGCTCAGTAAACCTGCTTTTATTATGATTAATAAGTGTTCCTTTTAAGAATTACTTCTTGTGAGGGAGAAGGAAACAGAAAAAGGAAAAGTCTTTCTGGAGATTTCTTTACCCCTTGGAAAGGTCTTTACCCCATGGAAAGGTCTATTTCCTTCCTTGCTGGAAAACCCTCACCCCTGCCCTTCAGCATCACCCTGTCCCTGTCCCTCCATTGTCCCCCTGCACCCTGTCTGGTCACCCAGTGACTCATTAATTACTGCAACTAGATGGTTGCTATGGAGATCCCCTGATGCTGAAATTGCCCTGTGGCTGGGTGGGCATCCTGTGATCCCTGCCTAGGGCCTGAGGCTGTGACAGTCAAGGGACTAGGGGAGGGAGGTTCAGTTTGGAGACTCTGAGCATCCATCCTCCCCTTAATCTGCCCTGCAGCATGAAGGTGGCTGCTGGGGGTGGGGGCAGCGAGTGCTTTCTGGGGTCAGATCAGCAGGCTGCCTCCTCTCTGCCCCAATGGGATCTACCCTCTTGGAAGCTCATCTTGGCTCAGGACTGGGAGAGGGTCCCATCCTCACAGCCCTTTGGAACCTGAGACCCTTTGCAGATGTGCAACTTCCTGGGGGATTAACACCCTCTCTGAGCACAGGCTCTGAGCCCTCTAGAGGTTTCCTGGCAGCTGTTCCTAAGCCGGCCTTGTGTGTATCAGAATAACCTGGGGAAATTAAATGAAAAATAACTTCTGGGTTCAACCCCTGGCGAGTCTGATTCGGTAGGTATTTGAGAACCTTTGTGGCAACAGGTCAGGTTCACATATCTGCCACAGGGCCTGAGAGAGGGGAGAGGTGGCGACCCCAGGAGGATCAGGGTACTGTTACCCACAGGAGGGGTGCCTGGCCCCCTGAGTGACAGCTATTGACTCTGTATGTTGGGGGGGGGGCAGCCCAGCAGTCTCTTCTTGAAACACACATATAGGGGTACCTATGTGGGTTGGCTCAGCGGTTGAGCATCTTCCCTTGGCTCAGGGTGAGATCCTGGGGTCCTCTGATCGAGTCCCTCATCAGGCTCCCCCCAGGGAGGGGAGCCTACTTCTCCCTCTGCCTAGGTCTCTGCCTCTTCCTCTGTGTGTCTCTCATGAATAAATAAAATCTTTAAAAAAAAACCCACACACATAGGTATGTGTATATATAATACATGCACGTCGACACATACGCATTTCTAGATTTTTGTTTGAAGTCGGCGTTCTTTACTCCCATTTTACAGATGGCAAAACTGAGGTTCTGAGCTACAGGGTCCCTTCTTCCAGGTCAGGATCGAGCAGCAGAGCTTGGCCTAGGACCCAAACTCAGGACTGCCGTGCTCATCCTGCCTCCCCGCTGCCTCTCTTCGGCCCCCGTGTTCCTGCCTGTCGAATGGGCGCACTCCACTTACCTCGGCCACCTCCTGGGCACACAGCGCTCGCTTGGAGAGCCGGACTGAGGATTGGGAAGCCGCGTGTGAGTCACCCCTCCCGAGTGAGGGGTGAGCTCCTCCGAGTCAGGGCTTGGGGCTGAGGTGGCCTGGGAGGGCCTGTTTGGTTTGGTTGACATTTCCGAGAGATGCCGGGCCTCACTGGTGCCCCTGGCCGAGCAGACCCAGCCGTCTCCCCCCAGGGACTAAATTTAGGATTCCTCGGCTCTAGGCTGGGCCTCCTCTTGTTTTTGGAAAGTCTCCACTTTGTTCCTCCTGCTGCCTGCGGGCGGCCGAAGCCCAGCCCCAGCCAGATGACTGGCCTGCCCGCGCCGCACTCACGCTCTGGCCTGAATTGATCTTGTCGGAGTTAATTAGCAGCTGGTCCTGCAGGCCTGGCCTCCGGCAGGCGGGAGGAGCCGGCTGGGGGTGTGCCAGGAGCCAGGGGGTCCCCGCCCCACACCCCTGCTCGCTGCCGCCTCAGGCAGAGGCCCTCTGGAGGGAGGCTCTGGGGTTTTCTTTGGCACTTGGTGAGCAAATGGCTCCCTCTCCCTTTTCTTCTGAGCCCTGTAAAAATAAAAAGTTAAAAGACCCTCAAGTTTGAACAGTAAAACCAAATACATGAAACCAAGCTGTTTCCATGTGGGGGCCACGGACTGTGAACACCCAAGTTTGAAACTTCCTCTCGCTGGAATTTATGGAAGCCTTGGAAACTTTTCCTTTTCCCTTTAAACATCAGAATTGGCTCAGGGCATTCTTTAAAAGCATAACCCTGGTGCTGCTCACAGCTTGATTTAATACAGCTTGAATACAATAGTAACTTCTGAACGGGGCTCTCTTCAGAGAGCAGGAAAGGTGTTTCATGACACCAGTAAGTAGGCTTTTTTTTTTCTTCCCTTTAGCCAAGAAGTATATTCTAAGATTTATTAGATTCTCCACTGCCCTCCCCCTAGTAACCCAGATTTTTGCTAGAAGTAAAGGAAACTTGCTCAGAACAAGTTCTTTAACTAGGGGCTAGAAGATGCGGAGACCCGTCCTCTGGGGGGACTCGGTGCTGAAACATTGACCCGAGCAGAGGCCGGGTTTTTACAGGCAGGCGGGTCACAGGTGCCCGCTTCCCAGACCAGACCCGCTCGGGGCCTGGGCGTTAGGAGCATCAGCAGGAGGGTAATTGTGTTTTGGGAGGAAGGGGTGAAGTGTGGGCATGGGATGTGCTTGGGCGGGGGGAATCAGCTTTCCTGCAGAGGGACTTGCTCTGGGCTTCGAGGGACAGGTTTTGCCAGCCTGTATTTCTGGGAGGGGGTGTTTGGGAAGACAGTGATGTCATGATGGTATTCCTCGAGAAATAAGGCAGATTCCTGATCTGCCTCTGCCTCAGTGGTACGGAGGAGCTCGGGGGCTCCAGCTTAGGGAAGGGGGGACCGGGCCCTCAAAACACCAGGCCTAGATTTCAGCGTGGTCACCGTTGGCCGAGCGCTTGAGAGCAAGGCTTCTCACCGGAGCAGAGACAGTTTGGCAAGGTCTGCAGGCACTCTCGGTCATCACGCCGGGGCGATGCTGCTGCCGGCATCTGGTGGGTGAGGCCCGCGATGCTGTTAGATACCCTACATGCACTGGACAGCCTCTCAGCGAAGAATTATCTGGCCCCAACAGAGCCGCGGTTGACAAACTCTGCTGGGGCAGAGCATCCACAGGGCCCACCAAGTCCACTCCTGTCTTCTAGAAGGTTCTGAGTTCCCGAGATTGGTTGCTAGCTTCTCAGCTTATTCCCACCTTTTGTTCAAAGTTGGGACTTTATGCTAATTTGCCCTCACTCCTCCCAGGGCTCTGCCTGGGTCCCGGACGAATGGGTGCTTGGTGGCTGGTGTGTGTACTGACCGCTGGGCAAGCCCCCGAATAGAGCTTAGAGGAGCAGCTGCCCCTACTGCCATGTTCTAGGAAGGCATTTGGCCACTCCCTCCTGTCCCCGACCCCTCCCCAGGCAGCAAAGATGCAGACCCCTCAGAGGTAGTGATTCCTGGTTTAAGTATCGATGACAAGTGGTTAATAAGATTATCGATCTACAGCTAAATTGCTGCGATCAAGTGGTGGTCTGGCGTGGAAGCAGTGCCTGGCCACCATCACATTTCTGGTTGTTCTTTGTTGAGAGAGCTGGGCTGGAGAGCTAGATTTGAGACACTAGAATTTGGCCTGAGAGTGGCTGCCTATGGGCATAGGAATACCTTTCTAGAAGGTTGCTAAGTGGGCAAAAAGAACCTTTTTTTTTTTTTTTGCAAAATAAGTTTTCATAAGTCATTCTTGATCAAGGTAGTAGGCATAACGGGCATCTGGGGGGTCTTAAAGTTCACCTCTACGTGGGGCCATTCAGGTAGGCTGCATGTAGGAGGTGGTAGCTGATGTGACTTAGCAAGGTGAGTTTTTCCTGCTTTGGTTTTGCCTTGAGCTGCTCACTCTGATGAGGGTTTGTTTCCTGACCCATTTTTCTTTCTTTTCCTGTTTTAGATGGGGTGACCCCAGTGGTAGGAGCGCATAAACCTTGATGTTGGAGTGGCTCATGATGCTAGCATTTTATTTATCATTCACGTACCAGTGTAAGACAGGGATCTTGTTTGGAAGGTGTCCTTGCCCAGGTAGTGATTTAGTGGCCCTGGCTCCTTCCATCTTGTAGCTCAGGTTCTCCAAATCTGCTTCCAGCTGGCAAAAGGGGAATAAAAGAAGGAAAAAACTACCACTTCTTAAGATCCCTGGCTGTGAGATCACAGGACCTCACCCGATGCAAAGGATGCTGGGAGATGTAGTTCTTTCTGGGCAGTCACCTCCCAGTGGCAACCCCACACCCTGGAAGGGACGCGGGAGCATGACTCACAGCCCCTGCTTGTGTCGTTGTGTCGTTTGTGTCCCTTGCAGGGTCTCTTTTTGCCTGGGCCTCCTTTTCTGCTGATTTTCTCAGCGGCCATGTCTAGCTCCATGTTGCAGAAGCTTCGACCTCTGTTCCATGTGGAATGTGTAGCCCCTGGGGGACTGCTGGTGCCTTGCTGGGAGATTCACACCCAGGTTCTGATTGGATGCCCACACTGCATGCACTTCTTGCACTGCTGTGATTGTCTGTCACATTCTGAGAGCCATGCCTCATGGTTCTGAAAATGCCCAGGAAGTCTCCTGCAAGCCTGTGTTCCTCCTGGGTAGCTAGGGATCTGGTTGGGTTTTAGGGTGGGCTGTGTCTGGATCATTGCTTTCATGATGCCTCATCTTATCATCAGAGGTGGCTTTTTTCTCTGAGAATGCAAGTGTTGCTGTGTCACCCTGGAGAAGTTACAAGATTGGGAAAAGCCAACAGCACCAGTTTAGTTAGTATTTTTTATGCCCTTCCTTTTGGCAGAGATTGCAAAAGGGTAGACTGAATCTAGCCCCTGGCATATTTTATTTGATCAACTCAATTGCGGAAAAAAAAAAAAAAGGATCAGTGCTTTAAAATGGAGGATTTTACTTAGAAGTCCAGATTTCTGACTGCTTTTTGAAAATTGGAAAAGCTGGTAATAGTGGCATCAGCTTCGTAGCCTGGCAACATTCAGCTGGAGCTGAGTGAGGCTGTGCCTTTGGACACGGTATACACCTCCCAGAAGCCCTGTGACACCCATCAATCCTGTTTCTCTCTGTGTGGCCCTTCATCATTGCTCTATTGCTCTTGCACATGCTTTCTTATAATGTTTCTTTTCTTAAAAAACAAAACAAAACAGATTTATTTGCAAAAGAGAGTGCACAGGGGGAGGGGCAGAGCGAGAGGATCTTTAAGCAGACTCTCCTCTGACAGACATGGGGCTCGATCCCATGACTCATGAGATCACAACCTGAGCTGAAACTAAGAGTCAGAAGCCCAACTGACTGAGCCACCCAGGCACCCTGAGATATGTTTCTTTTTAATAAGTTTCTCTAGTTCTTGCAAAGAAAATAATTGCTATCAAAGGTGAGGGTGGGAAAGATGAGCCAAAATGGTTCTTTGTTTTAAGAAAAATGAGAGTGTATTTCTTCATGGGGACAAAAGATTCTGTATGTTTCCTATGTGAGTATTAAACATGGCCCACTTTATTTATTTAAATAACCTAGCTCCAATAGGATCGAACTTGTGACATCTGACCTCACTGATGTATTGCTTCCCATAGGATAATATTTCCCGAATATAGTATCCCACTAGGAATTCTGGGGAGAGGAGTGTCAAAGATTCTGTGCTAAAATAGGTTTAGGGAAAAAAAAAATAGATCTAATAACCAAATTAATAAGTTCTGTTACTGCAGGAATTCTCAGTGCCTTTATTGTGCTGAGGTACACTCTGAATCTCAAAATGAGGCTTTAGTATAACTTAGTGTTCTTTCAGTTTGGTGGCCAGTTTCCCCATCTTCCCAGGGCCATAGATTTGAGTGCTCTCATGCTGTGAAGCACTGTCTCTGACATCACCCAGGGTGTGACCTGCATCCCCCAGGTGTACCTGCCCTTACACTAGATGCACCAAGGGCCTCCCAAAGATGCAAACTTCGCTTTTGCAAAGTTGTCTTCTGCCAGCCGCCCGCTGAGATTTCGAGTCCTCCTTGCCGTGTGGGGTGCCTGCCACGTGCTTAGAAACGACTTGGATTGAGAGGGTTGGCTGAACAGCCAGTGCCCTCTCTCCGTGGTCAGCTTGCGGCTCTGGGTATTTTGTGGGCTTCCACAGAGCTGGTGACTTGTTTTCTGATCCAGGATGTTGTTGGGCTATTTTGCAATAGCTCTCAGTTGCTGCGAGGCTACAGGGGCTCGACGAGTGGGATCCGGGGAGGAGGGCAGAACTGTGTGCAGGGGAGATGCTCTGCTTTGTCTCCCTGAGCTGCATGTGCCGTAAGGTGTATTTCGTGCCCAATAATGCGTTTGTCTCTTTGCCTGGCCACAGTAAGGCAGCTCCTGGACCAGATGCCAGCCTTGATCTGCTGAGCTCCCTGGGATGTTTCTGAGAAGGCCAGAGTGTGTTGCCCGCCCAAGGATGTCTCAACTAATTAGTCCATTAGAGCCGATGGGCCTCAGATCATGAATTTGGAGCTGTCTGCTAATTATGCCTCGAATGTGATTTTAGTTAAATGATTAAGGGCTCTCCCAGGACTGCCCTCCCTACAGCAGTCCCCTCGGCCTCTGCCTAGTGCTCTTGCCAAGATAGGATTCTTTTTTGTCCCAGGAGAGTATCTCGCTCCCAGGGCCTGAGGGAGGCTAGATCTTGTAGGTGCTCATTTCCAGACTGAGGTCTTTGCAGAGAGCATGGTGGCCTCACACCTTCCAGACATCTTCGTGTAGGCACAGGAATAGGAACAGTGCCACTCACCAGTCATTTCACACATTCATTCTGGAGGGGGCCTCAGGGTTCTGGGGAGCCAGCAGGGACCCTGGGGTCCCCGGGCTGCTGCTTTCATTTTGGTGTTTGTCCTAGAATCACGTCTGGGGTGAACTGTTTTGGGTGTTCCAGCCCAGACATGTTCTCGATGACTGCAACCCTGGCCTCCAGCAGCCATGGGAGAGATTTCACAGTAACCAGCAGAGCTGCCTGGCTAGGCCCAGTCAATCCATAGCATCACAAGAGATTAGAAGGTGGTAGTTTGAAGCCACTAAGTTTGGGGATGGTTTATGGCACAACAGGAGAAAGTCAAAACAGAGGAGTGGGGCATCTGGGTGGCTGATGGGCTGAAGCTGTTGAAGTGTCTGCATCAGCTCAGGTTATGATCTCAGAGTACTGGGGTCGGGCTCCCTGCTCAGCCAGGAGCCAACTTCTCCCTCTCCCTTTGTCTCTCCCCTCTGCTTGTGCTCTTTCTCTCAAATAAATAAATAATATCTTTAAAAACAAAAACCAAAAAACAGACGGGTAGCTTGATGTCAGCTTGCATGGAAGAAAGATAAGATTCCCGCTGGCATGCTGTGGAGCATCACCTCCTAAGTATCAGAGAGAAGGGCAGAAGGATAAATGATCTCCCTTTAGGGCCACGGTGGACAAGTATGGTGGAGTGACCAGGGCCATCACGACTGCAGGTGTGGCTCTATCCCTTCCTGGGTGTTGTCAAGAGTTCCAGGATTCAAAGCTTCATTTAAGTACAGAAATTCTTGGAGAATTTCTCATTTAAAGCAAACCCCTTGATTTAATGGGCTTCTCATTCAAAACAGTATCACTCTTCACTCTATTAATCTCAGGAGGCTTATTTCCTTTGTCAGAAGAGAATGGGCAATAAGACAGAGTGTCTATATATACATATAGATACATGCATTTTTAGTATATAACTATATGTGTGCACATTACTATATATGTACTATATATAACTACATATAACTGTAACTGTGTGTGTAACCAAATATATATATGGTTAGCTCTTGCTGTGTAACAAACGACCCTAGACTTAGTGACTTACCCATTAATTACTCCTCACGGTTTGGTTGGAGCAGTTTTACTGACCTGGGTTGGGCTTGCTCATGCTTCTGAGGACACTTGGCAGGTCAGCTGGCAGCTGCCTGGTCTGGGAAAGAATTGGCTGGGACAAGGCGACTCTCCTTCATGTGCATTTCACATCCCTCCAGCAAGTGAGCCCAGGCACCTCTCATCATAGCGGCCGATGTCTAAGAGAGAAAGTGGAAATCTCAAGTGTCGTATCAGGTCTCTGCCTGCCTCTCATTGGCTACAGTCCCACTGGCTGAAACAAGTCACACAGCTAAGCCCAGAGTCAGTGTGGGAGGATACCACCAAAGGGTCCTAGGTGCAGGGAAGCCTGGACAAATCAGGGCCATTAATACAATCGGCTTGATATAACTGGGCTGAGGGGTCTGTTTCCTTCCCATAGGTCCCAGAATTATGGCTTTCCAAATGGGTAATTTAGTCATTTTTCAGCCCTTGCCTCATTTTTCCAATCTATAAAATGAGCATAATAATATAAGGACTGTTGCAAGGATTTAAAAAGAAGATAAATGTAAACCATGATGTCTGGCACTGAGTAAGCATTTGGTAAATATTAGCGATTATAATTATCAGCCAACTTATAAGTGACCCTACATCACAGGCACATGGAAACTGGGAGCTCCTCGGGCTGGTTGGTGTCTCTTCTTTGGCCTCTGTATAACCAAGGGGTCTATTCCATCCAGGATGGCCCCTGTGGAGCCCAGCTCTCCCTGACTATGGGCAGCAGGGCCTTGGGACACCTAGCCCTATCCTGCAGCACCTGTGTCCCCGAGGGCTCCAGCCTGTCATCTGTAGATGGTAGTGAGTCCCAGATCCTAGGAACAGGGGTGCCCAGGCTGACTGCACAGAGGAAGTGACCTGCTGGGGGGCCCAGGTGGTGGCATGTCCCCCGGCTCCCCTGAGAATCATGGAAGCTGCTAGATTCAGGGTGTGCTGCTCTGTAGTAAAGAGAGGATTCTCTTTTGTTTCTTTTTTTCTCTCAAAACTTGGGGTGTCATGGCATTTTGTTGCAGGGGAAGCCTGTCATTAGATTCAGATTTTGACCATGAAGTACCTGCCATAACCCAGGCACCGAGGGTCCAAGAGGGGTGGCCACACTGGTACAAATGCCTCACTGGTGTTTGTACCAAACATGTGGCTGGCGCAGGGCCTGGGGACACCAGCAGTTCCTGTTCAGTCCACTCTGGAGCTAGCTGGGGCCTTGGTGGGTGTGGAGGAGAGAGTGTCCCAGCAGCTGGGCTGTGTCAGCTTCGCAGAGACATGGTCCCTGCTGGCCAAGGAATTCTGGGTCTGAGTCGGAGATGAGGCCACTTTGGAAGCACATCCCAGGCCCTGGAAGACTCTGAGTGCCCTGGGCAGCGGGCCCGACTGGGGACTTGGGGCCGGAATGCCGGGAACTGAAAGCTGGCCTGACTTCTGAGGCTCATGGAGCTGGCTCTCCAGAGGCCTCGCTGCCTCCAAGATCCAGCCGCCAAGCTCTTCCCCAGGCAGGGCCTTCCCTGCCTCCCCATGCTGCCCTCCGCGGCCTCCCTCCACGCCTCAGCACCCCCCACCCCCCAGGCTGCACTGTGTGCTCTGTGCTGATTTTCTTCTCTTCTCTCCGGTTAGACACTGGTAGTAGTAAGAAGGATGATAGTAGCATAATCAGCAGTGATACCCACCACCATTTATCGAGAGCCTTCCATGTGCCATGGCCATGCCAAATGCGCTGTGCTTAGTAATTCGTGGTCTTTGTGCTACTTAGTGGACATCATCATAAAGCTTGCCCTGCTTTGGAATTGTAAGGATGTTTCTGTCCACGGGTTGTGTTTACCCATGAGCTGTGCTCACCGTGGGCCTGCGTGGTTCTAGGTACATGTAGTAAGTTAGGCACCGCTCTTCTCTGCACATCCCAGAAGAGGGTCTGAGGAACGAGTGGTCAGTTCACATGCAGAGCTGTGATTTCAACGCTAGTGGGCAGGCGCTCACCCTCTGCCAGGCTGTGTCCGTCTGAAGGATTAATGTGGCCTGACTTTTTTTTTTTTTTTAAGATCTATTTATTTATTTCAGACAGAGAGAGCACCTGTGAGAGGGGAAGGGGATGGTGGGGAGGGGCAGAGGGGAGAACCTCAAGTGGGCTCCACATCCAGTGCAGAGCCTGATGAAGGGCTTGATCCCAGGACCCAGGGATCATGACCTGAGCTGAAATCCAGACGCTTAACAGACTGAGCCACCCAGGTACTCCCGTGGTCTGACATTTTAGAAGACAAGCGCCTGGGTGGCTCAGTGGTTGAGTGTCTGCCTTCGGCCCAGGGCGTGATCCTGGGGTCCTGGGATTGAGTCCCACATCGGGCTCCCTGCAGGGAGCCTGCTTCTCCCTCTGCCTGTGTCTCTGCCTCTCTGTGTCTCTCATGAATAGATAAACTCTTAAAAAAAAAAAAAAAAAGAAGACAAGTCCCCATCAGAGTGTTCCTTCTGCACCCTGTTCTGTGAGCCACCTGGAAATTACAGTTCCTGGAAGATGCTGGCTAGTAGAGGCTGCCTAGTCAAGGACTGGGCCCTTGGATGAATGAATGAGGATCTCCTTCAGGGGGCTTTTCCTGCTTGTGGAAGCTTGGATCATGGAGGCACACAGGTGTGTCCTTGCTTCAGAGGGAGTGAGGGGTGTCTGCCCACCTCCCCACCTGTCCCCAGCTGGGGGTCAGCTCGCTCTGCATCCTCTTTGTGGACCACGGGTGCCACGTGTCCCGGCTCCAGGATGGTGTTTGAGCTGGGGGGTTAAAAATAGGCTCCATTCTCTGTTCAGACTCTTAAGGCCAGAGAGACTTGCTAGGCTCCCATGGGCCATTGTTCTATCCACAGCCACCCCCTGGTGGAAAAGGGGGAAATTCTCACTTCCTGGTCCTCCCAGAACCCCATGATTAAAGAGGAAAGCCCCACCCATCAAGCCCGACTCCTTCTTAAAGTAGAAATCATCTCCAGTATAGCCCGTACAGAAGGCCACCCAGCCTCTGCTTGAATACCCCCTGTGACAGGGAGCTCACTATTCTGAGTGGCCTCTTCCTTTGTTGGATGGCTTCAGTTCCTGGAAGGATAGAGAATTTTGGCCCTCCCTGCCATGAGTCCTGCTCTGCATTCAAGAGACACCCAGAATTGGCTGCCTCTTCCACCCTCAATGTTCTCAACCTCTACCATCACTTTACCAGTTCTTCTGCTCTGAGGCTTTGTGCCCTGGAGTAAGTGACTTAGCCTCTCTGAGTCTGAGTCTCTGTCTTAGTCTGAGTCATTTTATCACAATATAAAATGGAGATGGCCCTAGTCCTTATTCAGACTTTTTGTGAGGGAGAGTTAAGTGAGTGAATGCCTGTAAAGGATTTCACACAGGGTTTGCTAAGTAAATAAATATCAGCTCTAATTACGCAGTCATCTTTCTGGTCATCCCTAGACGAAGGCTTCTCAGACTTGAATGTGTGTGTATATGAATTACACGGGTTTCGTGTAAATATACCCATTCAGACTGAGAAGATCAGGTGAGGCCGGGGACTCTGCATGTCTCACAACTTCTCAGGCTGTGTGGAGACTGCTGGCCCTCAGCCCACACTTGGAATGGCAAGGCTAGTGTAGCCATGTTTTTACGAATGAAACTTCATTTTCCAGGTAGGGTTTATCTTGTTCCAGTGATAGTAGAATCATCATGTCCCATGATACAAGATGTAACACTTGTGGTCATGCAGCCTAATATTGCATTACCCAAAGGAGACAAAGGTAGTATCTTGGGTGTCAAGGTAACTTTTGTCCTCTGGCTTCTGAGCCTGACCTAGTGATTTATGGAGAAATTGGCCTGTAGTTTACATGGATCTTTCATGGATCTGAAAGAACCTGAGGATCTTTGAGGGACATGCCTTGCCTCTGGAATTCCCTCTGTTCCAGACCGTTGGGTGTATCATATGACTAACCAAAGCTTGATCAGTGAAGGGAGTCCCTCTGGGTCCTGTGGAGCAGAGTTCCTCACGGCAGGGGTGGCTGACACAGGCAGGTAGAGGCTGAAGCAGCCTGGTGTGGGCGATGGGTCAGTGCCCTGCTGCTAGTAGGACTCCCTCACGTCCCAGTGACTTCTGTGCACCGAGAGGGCCACTGATGCCTGTTTGCACTTTCATGGCTCCATTCATTCAACTTACGTAATGGAGAAAACCGATTCTTCTGAAAAGATTTAAATACTCATTTCAAGTTGCATTGCCATAAACCAGTGGGACGAGAAGATGACTTGAGAATGACAGATCAAACCCGCTCACAACAGCTACAGTGGTTACTGACCTAACGCTGCACTTCTGATTCAACCTGTTCCAAAGGTGTGGTGATGCTGTAGCTTTAACCAGCGTTTCTTTGTTCCTTATCTGACTCTGCTGGGCTGTGATCTGCTTTGGGTGGAAAGGGAGTGGCTGCTCAGCAAGGTGGTTAGACCCAGCACAGCCTCTGGCACCAGGTGGCTCAGGTTAAATCCCAGTGCCACTTACTCAAATGTTTTAGCCACTATGTGCCTCAGTTTACTTATCTGCAGAATGGGGAAAATCTGGGGTGCCTGGGTGGCTCAGATGGTTAAGCATCTGCCTTTAGCTTAGGTCATGATCTCAGGGTCCTGAGGTCAAGCCCTACATTGGGCTCCCTGATCGGTGGGGAGTCTGCTTCTCCCTCTCCCTCTGCCCTGCTCCCTCCCCACTGTGTGCTCACAGGCAAACACGTGTACTCTCTCTCTCTCTAATAAATAAATAAAATCTTTTAAAAAATGAGGAAAATAGTGTTTACCCCATAGTTTTCACTATGAAGTGAGTTCATAAACACAAAATGCTTAGGAGGGTGTCTGGCCCACAGTGCCACATTACATCTGGCCCTTTCCCCCGTTATGTTGTGATCTCATTGTGGCTGAAAGAAATTTAGCATCTTCCCAGAACCTGACATCACAGGATCCTGGTTGTTCACCAGCTTATGAGTGTTGGATCTGCTGATTCAAAGTCAAACTCTTGTTCTTCCGGCTAAGCTACCCTCGCCCTGCTGCATACCCCACCCCTGCCACTTTAAAAAGTAGTTACTGGGATGCCTGGGTGGCTCGGTGGTGGCTGAGTGTCTGCCTTTGGCTCAGGTCATGATCCTGGGTCCCAGGACTGAATCCCATGTCAGGCTCCCCACAGGGAGCCTGCTTCTTCCTCTCTCTCTCTCTTATGAATAAATAAATAAAATCTTTTTTTTAAAAAAAGTAGTTCCTATAGAAAATTTCAATCCTACACAAAAGTAGAGAGAATATGGAAATGAATCCCCCGAAAGCAATTGCCCAGATGCCAGTCAACTTTCTTGACTTCTACTTATTTTTTTTCTTGACTTCTTTTTTAAGGATTAAACTCTACTTGTGTCATAATAGAGCCTTCTCAGCCTGTGTTGTCCTTGTAGGTTTTCTTCTTTATTTACGTATACATAGAAACATTTTTAACTTTCATTTTATTGTGATAAGAACACTTAATATGAGATCATACCTCTTAAATTTTCATGGGTACAATACAATACTGTTGACCATTGATCCAATGTTGTAAGACAGATCCGTAAGCCTATTCATCTGGTTTAACTGACACTTAACAGCAGTTGAGTAGCAACTTCCTATAAGTTCGTTCCTCAGCCCCTGGTGAGCGCCATTCTGCTCTTTGATTCTACAAATTTGCCTATTTTTGATACCTCACATAAGTAGAATCATGCAGTACTTGTCCTTCTGTGACTGGCTTATTTCACATAGCATAATGCCCTCAGGGTTCATCCATGTTGCTGGATATTGCAGAGTTTCCTTCCTTTTTTGGCTGAATAATATTCTATTGTATATATACACTACATTTTCTTTATCCTTTCATTGATGAAAATTTAAGTTGTTTCCATATCTTGGCTACTATGCATAGTATTGCAATGAAAATGGGAGTGCTAATATATCTTCAAGACCTTGATACAAGTGCTTGAAGAAGAAAACTGCCAACCAAGATTACTATACCCAGCAAGACTGTCCTTTAGAAACGAAGGAGAGATGAAGCCTTTCACAGAAAAATAATAGCTAGGGTGGGGAGCACCATTCCTGCCTTAAAAGAATGCTGAAGGGAGTTCTTCAAGTTGCATTCAATAGCAATGTGATAGCATAAGAAAGCATTAAACTCCAAAGATATAGACAAATACAGAATATTTTAATGGCAGTCGGTAAATCACTTTGAATTCTATTAAGACAAAAATATTAACAATAACCATAAAAACGTGTTAATAGACACAATACAGAGAGATGTAAATTGTGACAGCAGTCACATAAAGTGTGGCTGGGAGGGGAAGAAGTGGGGAATTTCTGTTTGCAGTTCAAACCACAGATGCTGTTAGAACTACAAGATTTTTTTTAAATTTATCTATTTATTTAGAGTGGGGGAGGGGTAGACAGTAGCTCTTTCTGTCCATGGGCCCTGTCCCCCTGTTTTAATAAAACCAGGTTGAGTGGGGGAGGGGCAGAGGGAGAGGGAGAGAGAAAATCTCAAGCAGGCTCCATGCCCAGTGCAGGGGCATACATTGGGCTTCATCTCAAAACCCTGAGATCATGACCTGAGCTGAAATTAAGAGTTGGACACTTCACCAACTGAGCCACCCAAGTGCCCCAGAACTATGAGATGTTTCATGTAAGCCCCATGGCAACCACAGAGAAAATTTTAAAATTATACTAAAGAGAAAGAGAAAGGGATCAAGGCACATAAGTTCTATGAAGAATCAACAAAACAGGGATGCTTGGGTGGCTCAGCGGTTGAGCATCTGCCTTCCTGCTCAGGGTGTGATCCTGCAGTGCTGGGATCAAGTCCCACATCGGGCTCCCTGTATGGAGCCTGCTTCTCCTTCTGCCTGTGTCTCTGCCTCTCTCTCTGTGTCTCTCATGAACAAATAAATAAAATCTTAAAAAAAAAAAAAAAAGAATCAACAAAATACAGTGGAAGACAGCAAGAGAGGGAATATAGAAGAAAAATCTCTAACAGAGAACAATGAAAAATATGATAATAGTGAATCCTTCCCTGTCAATATGTACTTTATTTTTTAAGCTTTTATTTATTTATTTGAGAGAGAGAGTGTGTGTGTGTGCACAAGGGGAGGGGTTCAGAGTAAGAGAGAGAGAGAGAGAGAGAGAGAGAGAAGGTGACTCCACTCTGAGCAGGGAGCCTGATGCAGGGCTGGATCCCAGGACTCCTGGATCATGATCTGAGCTAAGGCAGATGCTTAACTGACTGAGCTACCCAGGTGCCCCCAATAATTATTTTAAATATAAATAAACTGTCGCATCAAAAGGTAGAGCGGCTAAATGGATTTTTAAAAATAACCTGATGATGTGCAAAAAACTGAGGTTTGTTTGGGTTTGTGTTTCTGCAGTCCAGCATGTTCCATATGGAAGCCCCAAGTGGCCAGTGCTCACAGCTCACTCCCCTGGCCCCGTGAAAAGTCAGCCCAGTGGGGGGCACTGTTAGGACAGGGCTGTGCCTCACTTGTACCATCTTATAATTAGAGGGACCATCCCCCCACCAAGCGTGGCTCCTCTTCCTCCTCCGAGGTGGTTCAAGTCTGGGCAGTTCCTGCTCCTCTATGATGGTATCACACAAACAGATCATGTGGGAGCCCTCTGTCAAGTGCTCTTTTGACCTTGGCATTATGGTGACCTCTTCTGCCAGTCCAGCCTTGGAAGAGGCCCAGTCCTTTTCAGGACTGCTGGGCTCAACTTCATCTCCCCATATTGATCCTCCTGTACTTGCGCAGATAATACAGGAATGTAACAGTCCCTCATATAAGACTATCATATGCCCAACGGAAGAAGCAAAAACACCCACATGCCTTCATACCCTCCTATGTGTCAGAACCAACAGTTGTTCATAAAAAGATATTCACAAGACAGTATCCTTTTTTGGAGGGAGGAGAGGTGATCCTTCCTTTCTGTAATACATATGTCTTTATACACTTTATGGTAACTCTTATTTTTATTTATTAAATAAACATTTACGTAGAGCTTCCGATAAGCCAGGGATTAAGTGCTTTGCAAATATCACTTACTTTGATCATCACAACAGTTCCATGAAGTAGATATTATAATTTCCCTGTGTTACGAAGGAGGAAACTGAGGCACAGGGAAGTTACCTTCTCTCAACTGGAAGGTGATAGCCCAGGTGGTCTGCGGTAGAATCATTTCATTAACTACTCAGCGATGCTACAGACTCCTTTGTGGGCTGTTATGAGTTCACAGCCATTAGGACTCAACCTATTGTAAGATTAACCTGATGATCCTCACCTTTGGAGGTGCGCATTGTCAGGCTGAGGCTGCCTGGTCCTTCCTGGGCGGTTTACCGTGGGTATGCATTTGCTGTTTCTTAGTCTGTGAGCCACTCATCCCTTGCTGTCTGGTCACGGCAGTGCCCCTGGAGCAGGGTGTTGGGGCCAGGAGACGTGTGGGACTGAACCGGAATCTGATTGAGGGGCACGTTCAAATCTTACAGATCTCTTCTTTGTCCAAAAGCACTTTCACTCCTGAGACAGTCCTGAGAGACTGACTGGTGGCTTTGTGAGTGGGTAGCGAGGTGGCCTGGAGACAACAGAGGAAGGGTGGAGGTCAGGGCCTGGCTGACTCGACCCCCTCATGAGCCCCTGGAATCATGGCCTGTTGTAGCAGGACGGCTTTCAGAGATACCATCTTCCCTCCTCCCTTTATACAAATGGGGAAACTGAGGCAGAATGTGAGGTTCCCAGGCCAGTGTTTTTTTCCTGCCATAACCACTTGTCTCTTGGTGAGCAGCACTGGGAAGGCAGGGTAAGCCTACAGAAGGATCTGAGTTGGTTGGTAATAGGGAGCCGTACAGGGCCGTAGAGCAGGGGAGGGAGCCTGTGGAAATAAAGAAGTAGTGTGCCGTGTGGATTGGGGTGTGAGCCAAGGAGCTGGTCGGCAAAGCATTTTCCAGGTAGCTGACCTCAGCCTAGGAGTCTGGCTGAACCAAGAAATGGGGCGGGTGAGGCTGCCCTGGGGTGGGCCAGAAGAGCCGTGTGGGAGGGGGCCAGGCAGCCCAAGGGGACGCTGTCTGCTCATGAGTGGAACAACCCGGGCTGTGTGTGGGATGTCATGGCCTTGGTTTCGGGTTGGAGAGGCCCTTTGCACCTGCCCAATTTGCGTCCTGGGCAGTGACTTGGCTGCCGCCGAGGACGGAGCTGGCCGCGACTGCAGGGAGACGCCGGGCCTGTGTTTTGAGCAGGAGCCAGGGCTGGATTCTAGAATAGGCAACCGGCCCAGGCACAGTCCACATTGGCCTCTGATCAATGAAAACTGTCGCTCGGCCAGCGCATTGCCGCCACCGCCGCCTGCGGCTGCTGAGATGGGCGGGGCCTCCCCGGGCCCTGTCCCCAGAGTCCCGGGCTCCGCAATCAGCGCAGTCCTGGCCTGGCAGGCGCAGTTACCCCTGCCCCACGCTCTCCCTGCTCCGCGATTCAGAGCCCCATCCACCTCTGCTTGACGTCTCCCCCAGGATGCTTCCATGGACACACGGAGCGAACACGGGACCTGTGGAGAGGAGGCCGGGGAGGGCAGCTGTTTACCTTCTTGGCTGCTGTTCGATGCAATTTGGGCTCCGTTCCAGGTCTGTGGGGCCTTCAGTCATGAGGAGGACGTGTAGGGTCCCTGTCCTCAATGAGTTTATCTCGCCAGGTGGGGAGACTGGCGATCCACAAACAGTAGTCCTCTAGAGCACTAAGGAGCACAATGAGGCCTTCACAGGTTGGGGCGGGGGGTTGACAGCAAGTGGGGGGGGCCCTGCTGAGCCTGGGTGTCCTGGGCTGGCTTCTCCAGGAGAGAACATTATAGGTGCACTGGGACAAGGAATTAGGTGGCAGCCAGGAGACAATAGTGGGAGTGGCCTGGGAAGAGGGCAGTGATGAGGACAGGGGGGTGGGCAGCATGGAAGGCACTGACCATGGGGGCAGGTGCAGGGTCAGTTGTAGGGAGGGCTACCACTGGCCCATGGACCCATGACAGTGCCAGTCACTCCTGCTGTCCTGGCCCTGTTATTCATAGCACTCCCCTTTCACCCTCAAAAGTGACCTGGTTTGAGCAGTAAAATTATATGGGCACCCCAGAATATAGGCAGTAGTGTCCTCGTTTTACCAATGGGGAACTGAGGGTCAGAGAGACTCAAGTTTAGGTCAGGCCCTGGAAAGAGGACAGGAGTGGAGCTGGGATGGGAACCGGGCCTGTCTGACTTGAAAGCCCAGGCTTTCCCATAATCCTATGCTGCCTCCCACAGTAAAGTGCAAAGTCAGAGACATAGGTAACTTAAATATTCACTGAGCATGACCCTGCATGGCATCGTGCCAGGGCTGCGTGGAGTCAGGGGAAGCTGGATTAAGCAGCACTCATTCAGTGGTTGAATGGCATGTAAACAAGCTCAAACTGGTCTAAGTAAAAATGGGTGATTTAGTGGTTCATGTCATTGAAAAGTCTAGGGGAAGTACCAGTTTCAGGTATAGTTTGATCCAGGTGTTCAGCATTCTCAGGACCCATTTTCTATTGTTTCAACTCCTGGATCTGTTTTTCTTCATGTTGGCTTTTCTTTTTGACAGAGTCTCCCTATAAAGAGGTAAAATATTTTCTTCAGTGTCAGATTTCCACCCCTCACATTTCATTAATGTCAGCAGAAAAAGAGCAAATGTCCTGGGATTGCATCTCTTTGGCCCAGGCTTGGGTCATGTGCCCAGCCGTGACTAATCCCTGTGGCCAGGGATGTGAAAAATTCTCACTGGTCAGGCCTGGAATATGTGCCCACCCTTGTGGTTATGGGGCAGAAATCAGCCCTGTCCATGCCTCATGGATGAAAGTGGTAGAGGCATAGGGTTTCTAGATACCATACAGGACAGCCCATTTTATTTCAGATAAATAACACATATTTTTTCTATAAGTATATCCCAAATACTGTGTGAGACACTTCGATTAAGCGGTGATTAAATCTGAGATCCACATTTAATGGAGTGTCCTGTGTTTTTATTTGTGAAGTCTGGCAAGCCAGAGGGGTGGCTCTGCAGGGAAAATCAAAATGTTACCAGAAGAAGGAGGAATGGATGCTGTGGGGTAGGGAGTTGTTTTTCCAGATCACAGGAGGTGCCCACTACAGAGGCAGGGGGAGGGATAAAAAGCTTTCCTTCAGCCTTGAATTCCTCCTGAAGGTACAGTCTATGAAGTCAGCCCTGAGAGTTGTGGATATTCAGTGAGAGAAGTCACTGGACCATGAGGTGCTCCCTGTACTTGAATTAGGCCCCAGAGATGGGGAGAGGCATATATTGAAATGGGGGTGGGGTGAGTGATAGGTGGGAGAAAATGTCCATTTCTGTCTGCCAATCAGACCTGAACCCTGGCATAGGGCCCCTGGCCTGTCACCTTTCTGGACTGGCCTTGGGGTGACCCATACCTTTGTCTGAGACTAGCCAGCTTGCTGGTCAGCCTGTCTGCCCCATGTGAATTTACCAAAATGTGTTGGGATTCCTCTAACAAACCAGGTATTCAGGGGAGAGCCATCCTGTATACCACAGAAGCAGTGCCTGAGACAAGGATTATGTACAAGTGATCCATGAAGGACAGTCTTCCAGAACAGACAGGAAGGGAAGCTCCCTGCAGGAGCTCTGGAGTATGACTTCTGTCTCAGGATTGGTCCCCATGGGAGGCGAGGAAGCTGGGCTCAGGACCACCTGGCAGAGGGTGGGGAGGGGAGGCTTGCAGTTGTCTGAAGGCCTCTGAAGACACCTCACAAGTGTGGGCTGCTGGTGTGGAAAGCTTACCAAAGGTGGGGGCGAGGGCCCTGCAGAAACGGCAAGAGATGGAAGTGAAAGCTGTTAGCAAAGGGCCTAGAGAAGTCGGAGAAACCTGCATATGCTGTGAGCACTTTCAGGGGCTCCTGATGGAGATCAACAATAAGGTTCGAAAAGTCCCACAGTGAAGAACCTGGCATCTTCTCCAAACTGCACGGGCCACAGAACCCTGCTTGTGGGGACACAGGTCTGAGAGTGAGCTTGCTGACTCAGCGGAGCACCTGCTCCCTGGCTTCTGGTGGAGTGGAGTCTCTTCTTGGGGCCTTAGTCTCCCCATCTGTTCTCCAAGAGGGCCTTAACCTGAAGTCCACAGAAAGGGTTCGACGTACAGTCTTATTTGTGTGGCATTTTACCGGGACACATTCTCAGGGGGTTCTGGGCCTTCCCCCAGGTCAGAACCTCTGCCTGAGGGCTCTGCTCTGGCCTGGATGCCTGTGCCTGGAGGACTGCGTGTCTGCAGGCTTTTCTTCCTCAACATCCAGAAACATGCCGGGGTCGTGTCTCAGGAGCCCTGGCCTTCTCTTGGGGTGGGGTGGGGGGCTCGGTCCCTCCCAACTACACCGTGTGTTCCTGCCTCCCTGCTCAGAGCCTCCCTCCTTGTGTTTAGGAGTGGGTGAGGATTCCCTCTTGACCTCTAGGATTGTGGGTGAGTCAGACGACCCAGGGACTGACAGACACGGGGCGCTGCTATTAATGCCTTCTTGCCCTCAGACCAGGTATGTCCTCTGACCTTGGGTGCCAGCCACGCAGCATCTTGTAGGCCTCCGTGGGCTTCCCAGGGGATCATGGTTGCAACAGGGGTCCCGGCAGGACCTGTGGGGGCCGGCAGCCACCTTTCAGATTCTTACAATGCTCCCCCTCCCCAACTAAAAAGACAAAACAAAAACAAGGATTTTTGGTTTGCCCAAGAATGAAAATTTGATGTGCAGCCAATGGGGTCTGAGGTCGGGCGAGAGAGCTACCACCCTCCTCCACTCCCAGCGATAGCCCCTGTTCACATGCTCAGCTGGCCTCATGCCATTTCTGGAAGCCAAGTCTGTCTGCGTTACATGACCACAAAGGGGGGTCTTGCCAGCCTCCCTCTCCGGCTTCCTCTGCACCCACAGCCAGGAGCACTGGGGAGCAGGCAGGTTCTGGTGGGTTCTCTTTGTGGCCTGTGTGCAGGGCATGGGAGGGAGCAGGGCTCTGGGGTGCAGAAAGGCCCCTTGCCGCCTCCTTCCCTCCCAGGTGGGATCTGAAAACCACCCCATTTCACTGGAAAGTTGCAGACCACACCACCTGCTAGGGCCAAGACCCTTCTAGCAGACTTCTGTGGGTGAGATCTCGAATCAACGTGGCCTGTGGCTGTGTGTTTTCATGTTTTCTTCAAAATGCTTTGCCATTATTTCTGATCGTGGAAGGAATCGTGCGTGTTCACAGCAAGCCGTCTGACACCCCTGGCTCCGGCGCCCAGGCACCACCTCTGGGAGCATTTTGCGGCCGCCCTCTCCAGACAGGCCTCTCTGACCACAGTGCACGGAAACACGTGTAGATAATTTTAGCAGATGTAATCGCTTCTCTCTGTTCTCTGGCGACTTGCTTTTCTCTTTGAGGAAAATACGGAGAATGTTTTTCTGAGTCTGTAAATTTAGTCAGAGCTGCATTTAGTTGTTTAGCACGTGTTCATCGAGTGCCTCCTCTGTCAGGCAATATGTGGTGTGTCAGATGGTGCTGAGTGCCATAGAAGAAACTGAGGCAGAGAAGGGGTGAGGGGGGGTGGGATCAGTGCTGTAGTTTAAATAGAAGTGTTTAGGGATGCCTGGGTAGCTCAGTGGTTGAGTGTCAGCCTTTGGCTCAGGGCGTGATCCCGGGGTCCTGGGATCGAGTCATGCATCAGGCTCCCTGCATGAAGCCTGCTTCTCCTTCTGCCTGTGTCTCTGCCTCTCTCTCTGTGTCTCTCATGAATAAATAAATAAAATCTTTAGATAGATAGATAGATAAATGGGTTTAGATCATCACCCAGGTGATGAGGTGAGCCAAAGCTTGAAGGAGGGGAAGTGGAGGGGATATATGGAGAGAGTTTTAGGCAGCAGGAACAGCATGTACAAAGGCCCTGAGGTGGCAGTGTGTTTGTAATCAGGAGATGAGGGGGTGAGGTGAGGGTGGCCAGGGCAGAGTATGTGCAGGGGAGTAACAGCAGGGCAGGACAATGATGGGGCAGACGGGCCGGGTGGGGCTCTGTAGGGCATTCATAGGACTTTGGAGAATGGACTAGAGAGTACCAGGACAGAGAAAAGGAGATGGTAGGCATTGCCCTGATGGGAGAGGATGACCTCTCTTGGCGTCCTGGAGCGCACTGTGGGTGTGGAGGAGGTGAGGACGTGCTGGTTTTGAGGTACATTTTGGAGGTATGAGCCAGCAGGATGTAGTGGGATTGGTTGGAAGCGTTGACAGGGCAGTGGTAGACTGACTCCCGGGTTGCTGGCCTGAGGGACAGGAAGGAGGGAACAGCCCTGGTTGGGTGCAGGGAGGCAATCTGGGAAGACGGGTTTGGGGCAAATGGGAGTCTGTTTGGATGCATGAAGTCACAGAGGCCCGCAGAAGCTCGGTGCATATGGCCAGTGCGTGGGGAGCCACAGCACTGCCTTTAATGGAACAGTGCTTAAGAAAGCGTAGTGTCGTTTGAGCATAAAAGCATTGTGTGTTCTGGGTTTTAAAAGACGGAGAGAATGAGGGGAGGGGGGGGAGAGACAGCACAAATCCAGATTGCACAGAAAGCTGGGCAGCTGAAGGGGACAAGTCCCTGTGGCCCATCCCCGCTCCCCAAGGGGAGCAGCACTATTACCGACAGGTAGTGTGCCCTTCCAGAAACGTTCTGGAGAGGAAGCCTCTTGTTTATGAGCACAACGGGGACCGGCCTCTAGGCTGTCCTCACCTGCTATCCCCCTGTGGGCACCTGGGACCCTGGGAGCCCCGGTTCGTGAGCAGTGCTGCTAACCCTTCTGTTCATCCGTGTCTGCCTTTTTATGTGACCTCAAGGCATGCCTGTGTCACAGGCCCATTTGGTAGGTGTGGACACTGAGACTTACAGGCACAGATCTGGTGGCTCATAAATGGCTAAGATTCGGAACTGAGTCATCTGGGAGTCCAGATGTGCCACCCTTGATTCTGCCCAAATGCAATGAGGTGAGGATGTTGGAAGTCAGTAGTCACACTTGTCGGCAGTGGGGGGCACAAGACTTTAGCAGCAGGCAGTCAGCTGTTGAGGGCAAAGGGCTCTCCAGGCAGAGGAAGCAGCACCGGGGCGGGGGGGTGTTTGTGGGGGGGCTGTTGGGAGGCCCTGAGGTGGGGCCTGGCCAGTGAGGGGGCTGGAGAGAGGTTCTGGGAGCTGGCCTATAGGGCAGGAAAAGGAGGCCGGGACAGAGGCAGGCCCGGCATGGACAGGCATCGGAGAGGCAGGAAGATGGCCTTTTTAAGAGCTTTAGGGCCAGATGGGGTGGACCGAGTGTGTACGTGTGTGTGTGTGTGTGTGTGTGTGTGTGTGTGTGTGTGTGTGTGTGTCTGCCTGTCTAGGAGGAGGGTCCCAGAATCTGGTCCAAACCATTGGTCTCTTATTCTCTCATAAAAATGAAGACTCCTTGGATATACAAAATGAGAGCACCTTATTCTGTCTGTTTAGTTAGGTGAGGACAAACAGGAGGCCTGAGGCTGAGAGGAACATCATGCTCCCCTGGCTCCCCAGACCACACAGGGTCCCCCGCTGGGCTAGCCTCTGCCCTGGGCAGGGAGCACCTCCTTTCCCCCCAACAAGATGGCCCCTGGGCTACGGGAGCACAGTTCTCTGGCTGATGGGTGACGTGTTGTCAGTCATGAGCAGCCTGGCTCACAGCCACCCCGCTCCACAGGGCACACCCGCTGGACCTGCCAATGGACCGGGGCCTGTCCCAGAGCCAGGAGCTGCTGGCAGAGGCAGCCCCAGCTGCCCAGTGATCAGAGGCACACCACCGCCCCTGTGGCCTCTGCCGTTATCAGCATGCGGTGTGGCAGGCTGGTGGCGTGGCGGGTCCATGGCGTAGCAGGGTCAGCAGGGAGGCAGGCCTCGGGCCAGGCGGGAGGGGCACTGAGGGCTGGTGGCCTTCTGGAGCTTGGGGCCTGTGGGATGGCTGGACCCAGGGTGCTCCTGGGTCCAGCTCTGATCAGCTGTGGGGCATCTCTGAAGGCAGCGGGGGCGTCGGCGAGGAGACGAGATGGCAGAGGGTGACAGACAGGGCACCCCCCTCACGCACAGCAGAGAGGGACCGGCTGCATTATGGCCTGCTGACTGCCTGCTGGGTGTGCTGGGCACTTGACATCCAGTCTCATTTCTCCTTCCGAGTGGGCCTGCCAGGCGGCAGCTGTCATTCCCATGTTCAGGTGAAGAAACTGAGGCACAAACAGGGAAATCATTTGTACATGGTGGCACGGCATAGAGCGGAGGAGCCAGGGCTCAGGGCGGACCCTCGTGGGAATCACTTACTTCCCTAAGCCTCAGCTCCCTCCTGGCTACGGGGTGACAGCGGCGGCGCCAGGCTCACAGGGCTGCTCGGAGCCTTTAGCTGGGCACCTACCGTGCTCAACAGAGCACTTGGCCCACGTTAGGCGCTTGCAAAAGAAATGCTGGTAATTATTATCACTGAGTCCTCTGTGTGCGTGACCTCAGTTACTCCCACGCCCCGACAAGCCCATTGGATCCTGGTTTCCACTGTAGAAACTCCTTTGAACTGCCGTCTAGTAGGAAAGTTCCCATCACGCCGGCAGAGCAGCCCTCGGGCCCCGTGTCCCACCCAGCCCCGGACAACCTGCCTTGTGTTGGGTCATCCTCCTGCGAGCTCTCAAGTCCCGAAGGCTGGAGATGAAGGCAGGGTCTGGGTAATGCCCAACTCTGCTGTTTTCTCTTGGCATTAGCGGTTTTTCCCCAAGCCTGGGATCCCTATTCCCAAAGCATGAGCCCTAGAGGAGGGCCTGTGACCGGGTGGGAGGAGCATCCACTGAGCTGCTTCCCTGGTGTCTTCCTTCTTCCCCTTCACACCCTTTCCCACCTGTCCGAGGGATCCTCCAGGTGGAGGAGGGAGCAGAGGACTTCAGCTTGGTCTCTTTTGTATTTTTTTAAAGATTTTATTTATTTATTAGAGAGAGAGAGAGAAGAAGAGAAGAAGCAGGGGGAGGGGCAGAGGGAGCGGGAAAAGCAGGCTCCCCATTCTGCGGAGAGCCCGATGTAGGGCTTGATCCTGGGACTCCAAAATCATGACCTGAGCTGAAGGCAGCCCAACTGACTGAGCCACTCAGGTGCCCCTAGCTCAGGCTATTTATTTATAAAAGATTTTATTTATTTATTTATTTATTTATTTATTTATTTATTTATTTATTTATTTATTTATTTATTCATGGGAGACACAGAGAGAGGCAGAGACACAGGCAGAAGGAGAAGCAGGTTCCATGCAGGGAGCCCGATGCAGGACTCGGTCCTAAGACCCCAGGATCAGGACCTGAGTCAAAGGCAGAGGCTCAACCACTGAGCCACCCAGGCGCTTGCAGCTTGAGCTCTTTAAACCTTGCAGTTCCCAAAGCATGATCCATACATTCTGCTGGAGCTAGAGGTGGGGCTTGAGATAAGTGGTGGACAGCTTGTATTTTAATGGTTCTGCCTTTGTTTCATTTGAATTATATTTTTTGAGAACCCCAATGGTAACTAGGACATCACACCCATGATTTCACTGATATTATTGGCAAGACCAGATTTTAAACAGAAAGAAAAAGGGAAAGAGAGCCAATTTAAAGAAAAATGTGAATTACTCATGGCAGCCCAATTGAGAGCCAGTTCTGGGGGTAGTTGGGACGATGGTATGTGGATACCAGCAGCTGGTTTGGGGTGACAACAGCCCAGGAAGTGGACTCTTCTGGCCCACTGCTGCCAATGGCCGGCTGTGTCTCTAGGACTGGGCAAAGCCATCTTCGGGAGTTATTTACACCCTGGAGGGTGGAAGGCCTGAGGGTTGGAGGAAGGGTATGTGGTGGCTCTGGATCCTGCTAAAGTATACCTGCCTGATAAACATTACCTCAAATCCAGAAAGTCAACTCAGGCTGGAGCCCCGAGATGTGGGGGGCAGAGGCTGGGAAGTGCCAATGGGAGCAGAGGGATTACATCTTGAGCAGATAAAAACAGTCGGGGAGAAATCCAAGGAATTTTAATTACTGCTACACATCTTTGGAGTCCTGAAGGCCTGGTCCTCGTAGGCCAGACACGCAGGCCAGCTCTGCAAACTGAAGCCCTCAGAGCCGCCTTCCCTCTTCTGCTCAGCGTCCCCCCTCCTCCAGCAAGGGGGATACCTGTGGAGGTGCCCACTGCTTAGCAGGTGGCAGCAGCTTCCTCCCTCTGGCTTCCAAGTTGGCTGGAATCTTGGCTCTGGTTTTAGGGGACTATAACTTGGTTCTGAAGGTTCTGTGGCGGGGGGAGGGGAGGTTGTCAGAGCTTTCAGCTGCAAGTAGGAGAAGCCCAACACAAATTGCCAGAAACCAAGAGGGCAGTCAAGTGGCTTCCATAACTGTCCCATCCCCAGGAAAGGCAGGTGAGGGTGGGTCTGGCTCCAAGGTTCATCCAACAGACACTTATTATTTACTATATATCAGACACTATTCTAGAGCAGAACAGACCCAGGTGCCTGCCCTCAGGAGCTGACTTCTAGAAACCAGTTGGTCCAAGGCCTCGTCGAATGGTCATGCTCTCCTGGGCACTGGCTTGTGTCTCCATCTGTTTGTGAGCTCTTACCTGGGGTGTGGGGTCTCAAGCAGCTGTGGATGGGATTGGACTTACCTGGGGTGTGGGGTCTCAAGCAGCTGTGGATGGGATTGGACACAGCCTTGGCACGAAGAAGACACCTCCCTTGCCAGCTCCTGTGAGGACGATTGAGGGAGGACTCCAATTTGCTTATTAGCGGAGGGGGTGGGGCAGATGCTGGGTAAGCAGAACCCGTGGCCCTCCCTGCGGGCTGCATGGCCAGAGGAGGCTGCAGTGGCCTCATGGGAGTATCTGAGGCATCTGCCCCATGCATCACTTGTTTGAGAAGAGGGGACATTTTTTTCTGGAACCAGATGTAAGGTCTGCTGACATCCAGGAGGAATGAGTCTGTTTCTCTCCCACCCCCCGGGAAGAAGGGAGTCCCCAGCCCCTCCTGGACTGTCACTAGAGCCAGGGCCCCCAGGAGCCTCCCCACCCCGGCCCTTTGCCAGTGGCTGTCTTTCAGCCCTGACTTTCATGTTGCACAGTTTGGGGGTGGAATGGGTAATTCCTTGCACTTTTGGCCTGCCACATGCATGCGTAGAGTGGTTCTCAGGAGCAGAAGTCACAAAAGCCCCAGGTTGAGGTACACATTGGAGATGGGGACTTTGAGGCCCGGAAGGTGAATGGCCCTGACTCTCCTCCCACTCTTGGTTTTTGCTGGGTCAGGGAGCTGAAGCCCCAGAAGGCCTCTTATCAAGGGGACCAGGAGTATCATCCTGGCCCGCCGCCCCATTCTAGAGGCAAGGAACCCCAGAGCCTGGGTGGTTCTAACCCAGCTCTGCTACTTGTTCTCCTTGAGCGATCTTAAGGCCAGTCACTTAACCTTTTGGCTGAGCCTCAGGTTCCTCTCATAAAGTAGGTTATTGTGTGGGTTTTTATGAAACTAGATTTCAGTGGCCCAAGTGAGACATGAATGTACTAGAACACTTCAGAGAGAGTTGAAGTTTCTCACTTCCCATCCACCTCTCTTGTCCTTCATCTCCCTGGCGGTAACCAGGGGGACACCTGTACGTTGGGTGCGCTCACGGTATGTGTGTGTCTGGTGTTTTCTTAGATGTACAAGTCATGCTCTACTTGTGTCTTCCATGTGGCGTGGCGCTCCTCCTGCTGGGATTTACAGATTTTATGGATCTGCCCTGTTCTTCAGAGTCACTGTGTAGCATTTCACAGTGTGGAACCAGCACACTTTCCTTTCCTGGGCATTTCGCCTGTTTCCGACTGTTGGTGAACTTGAACATGCCTCCCTGGTGCTACGGACACGGAGGTGTTAAATCACTGGACGTTAGGTTTTTGCAGGAATAGGATGTGAGAATGTTCCAAGCACGCGGCAGAAGCAGGGCGCTCCAGAAGGACAGAAGCTCATACTCGGTGTTTCTCATGATGTGTATTTTGTCTATGTTTTCTCACTCTTTCTTGACATTGAAATCTCCGTGTCACAGCAGAGCAAAACGGGAGCTGGGATGGTTAAGTAAGGCGTCTGCTGTCACTCAGCAGCCAAGGGCGGGCACCTGACTCCCGGGTCCGGCCGGGTGTTGGGAATGGGAATGGAGCATCCCTGCCCGGAACAGCCAGAGCTTGCTCTCGGCGGGGCCTGCCCACAGCGGCGCCGGTTCCCCAGGCACGCCCGGCCCGGCTGCTCTGCACAGTGCGCTGGGAAGAGGGAGCTCGCCAGGAATTTCCTGGGGCGGCTCCAGGGGCAGCCTGCTTGCATCTAAGGGTGACAGGGTGGCTCGGTTGTGCCTCCCACCCTCTCTTTCCCCAGCGTGTCCCCAGCCCTGTGCATTCTTGGAATCTGCGAGTTGTGCCGTGTTCTATGGGCACCAGGAGTGTTCTTTGAAACCCCGTGGCACCAACATCTGTTAGCTCTTAGAGAACAGAGACATTGACAAAGAACTGCTGGGCAGGCGGTGGGGGGAAGATATTAAGCTCAGGAGTAGGAGTCTCAAAGACAAAGAGGAAAAACCCTAACCGAACTCCAGCCCGCTCCCAAGCCCCGCTTTGATGTGGTTTCCCGTCCCCGGAGGCCTTATAAGGCCTTATGCCTGCAATTCTGTGCTCTGGGTTGGCGCTGGCTGCACACTCAGCGCCCGGAGGAGCTGGCCTCTCTTCCTGGGGCCCAGCGTGGGGCAGAGGAGCGGCAGTGCCGGGACATGGGAGGAAGGCAGGGAGGGAGGCAGGGAGGCCCGGGCCCTGTGGCCTGAGAGGCTGCTGAGCCTGGCCACTGGGCATCAGGCTGGGGGCAGCAAGAAGTCTGGGGATCCAGGAAGGCTTTGATTACAACTTACAGCCTAGTCTGAGGCCAACTATCCTGAAGGCCAGAGGAGAGGGGGCCTGGGACCGGGGCCAGAGTGATGGCTGAGTAAAGGAGCAGTGAAGGGCAGTCATACCAAGCTCCACACTTGAGCTTCTTACAGGGCAGTGGTGAAGGATACGCACTCTGGAGCCAGGAGCCTGCTTTCTAGCCTGGCTCTGGCACTCACTGGCTGTGTGACCTTAGGCAAGTCACTTAATCTCTCTGTGCCTCAGTTTGCTCATCTGCAAACTGATGATAAACTGCTAATAGTGGCACTACCTCAAAGGATTGCCATGAGGATTAAATATGAAGCATTAAAAACATCGTGCCAGGTAAGAGAGTGTCTTTGACGGCGCCTTGGGGCTGGTGAACCTTTGAGCTTCTCCAAGCAATGTTCTAGTAGTCACCTAGGAGTCACCTAGTAGCCAGAGTGGAAGAAATAATAAACAGTAACTACTGGTCTTTGAAGCCCCAGCCGTGGTATCAGGTGTAATATTAAGCACTGTTCATGCAACGACTTCCTTAATCTTCACAGCCACCCTGAGACATGCATACTATCGTCCCTATATGCAGATGGGAGGCTGAGAAAGTTCCTTCACCCACGTGATGCATATATGAAGCAGAGCTGGGATTTGAACCAAGGTCTGGCCCATTCCAGTTCTGTGCCCCAAACCTTGTGCATGAGGCTCCTCATGGAGGGACTTGCAGCTGTCAAGGGGTCTGAGCCTCTACCTGCAGGATGGTACTGAGAGCCCAAGGTCCCCAGACCTTGCCCGTGGGCCTCCCAGCAGGGCTCTGCTGAGTCCCCAGCCTAGTGGGGAGAGGCTGTGGGCCCCTTGAGTCCTGTCACAGAAGCTGGAGTACTTGACCCCCACCCCTGGAGCTGTTGGCAGGCCTGTTCTTCTTGCACTTCTCTGTGATCCCCGGTTCCCGGCAGGTGTGCCAGGACTCTTGGTTGTCCCTGTCCCCATGCCCACAGGAGCCTTGATTCTACTGTACAAGCTCAGGTCAGGCTTCTGCAAGAAACGGCTCAAATCTTGGCTCTGTTGACAACCCAGCTGTTGCCTGGCCTCTTAAAGCCTCCTCCTCATTTAAATACAGGGCTTGGGAACCTCATTCCCCAGAAATTCTTATGGGGATTCCCTTGGTCAGTACCTCGTGTACCACAGGCACTTGGTCAATGATGCAAGTGGCAGTTGGTACCATTATTTCCTGCCTCCTATATCCCTTGAGGACTGACAACACTTTCTTTGTAGGGAAAAAAAAGGGTTAACAGTTATAACTTACTTTACAAATTGCAGATCATTTTTATGAGCGTTTATTCCTGGAGAGATGGAACACGTGGGGCTATGGTGAAGATGGAGGGAGATAATAAATATACTTACAGGGCTCCTGGCATGGTGCCTGGCACTTAGGAGATGCCCAGTAAGGTCAGCTGTCCTGTCATTGCTGTGGTTTGTGATCATGCCCATTTTATAGAGAGATAGACTGAGGACCCCAAGAAAGTGGTGGCTGACCCCGTGTCCAAGGGGCAGGGGGGCTCTGGAGCCAGGATGTGATCCTGTGTTTGGTTCAACACTGCATTGCCTCTTGTTTAGGTGATTCAAAGCTTGAGGACCACAGACACTGCACTCCATGCCCTGGGCCACCCTAGCTTGACTGATGAAATGAAATTTTTTTAAGATTTATTTATTTATTTTAGAGGGAGAGAGTGAGAGAGCAAGTGAGTGAGCAAGTTGGGGGAGGGGCACCAGGAGAGAGAGAATCTCAGGTAGATTTTCTGCTGAGCACAGAGCCCAATGCTGGGCTCATGACCTATGAGATCACGACCTGAGCTGAAACCAAGAGTTGGATGCTCAACTGACTTGAGCCACCCAGGTGCCCCAGATGAAATGGGTTTTTGCCAGCATCAAGCACTTGTGCCACCCAGCGTGTCAGCGGACCGTGGTGCTGGGGAGCCTTCACAGTTCTACACAGCAGGGTAAGGTTTAGCACGAAGAGGCCAACCCCAGAACTTGCCAGAACTCTGCTTTAATATGCAGAGACATGTCTTTACTGTGTCAGGGAGCTTGGTCCTCCCCACAGACAGTTCTCAGAGTGTGTGATACACACTGTGAGGCATTGTTCTCGGGGTTCCAGACGGCTGCTTTGTTGGGGGTGACACTTGCAGTCTCTAAACTGCTCCAAGTGTGCCAGCAAGAAGATGCGAGCGCTCAAAAGTATGTGCCTGGCAGGTCCTGGCTGCCTGGCCGGGAGCGGTCAGGGTGGTGGGCCGAGGTCAGCACTGAGCGCCCGCTTTCCAGAAGACCTCAGCGTGATCCCTTGAAGCTGGTCGCCTGCTCTGTGAGGAAGTGCTGCCTGCCAGCCTGTCTGGGGGAGGCGGCATCCGTCTTCCTCTGGCATGAAAGATGGGCTCTAATTGGCTGCCGGAGTGTCCCAGCCATCTAATGATGCCGCCTGAGTGTGCGCCTTCCCTGTCACCAGCTCCCGGCTTCCCTGTCAACTCCAGCCCTGTTAACACAAACAGCCAGTTTACAAGTGCAGGAAGTGTTCGGTGATTATGATAATTGGCAGAGGAGGAAGGAGAAGCCGTCCTGACTCCAGGAATGGAGAAGCCTGGTTTTGAAGTCAGTGGGACGCTAGGAGTCTGAATGACCACATTTTCACAACAAGCAGGGAAAGCGTGTATGATGATGCCCCAGGACGATTTGAAGAAGAGGGAGGATGGAGAACACCAGCCCTAATCCATAAAATGCTAGCTGTTGATCTTTTCAAAACAAAACAATAAAAAAACAAGAGACTTCTCTCCAGCTGTGTCCAGTTCATAAGATCAGATCTAGAAAACATGAGTTTGTTTTGTTAATCAAGACAAGCACTGGTGTTTCTGTTAAGTATCTGAGGTGTGGGATTTTTTTCTTCCTTTCTAATGTTTCAAGGAGAGGGTGCATTCTCTTTTTCTTTCGCTTTGCACTTTTTTTTTTTCAAAAAGAGAAGTTGGTGACAGCTGCTGAGTTTGGGCTTTTTTATTGCTTGTCATTTTGTGGTTCGAGAAGCGCTGCCACAGCACTGTTGTGGCATCAAAAGCGATAAGGCGATGTAACACTCCCAAACTTTGTCTCTCTCCCAGAAAAGGAGCATTTCCCAAAGTGGGTTCCTCAGAATATGAATCTCATGTGTTGCTTTCTAAACACAAAACTCCGTGGTCTCAATAGGTTTGAGGAATGCAGCCTAAGTTACTACTTGGATATTCACAGTGTCTGCTGTTACCATAGTCAGTTCTTCAGTAAGGGATCTTGTCTAACTTGAAAACAATCTCTTTTGATCACAGAACTCTTATTGGCGGAAAACCGATAAATGCAGAAGCCAGTCTGACGAGTGCTGGTCTTGCTTCTTCCATATCTAGAGTCATCCTGCTGGGGTGGGGCGGGATAGGTGGTAGCTTTGGTGACGTTCCAGAAATTTCCCAGCCTGTGGGCCAACCAAACTCCCCTTGCCAACCTGACAACACCCGAGGGGCAGCCTGACCAGGCTGGTTGGGAACAGCTCTGCCAAATGGGATAAGCCACCAGGCATCCTGAATCCACACATGGGGCACCAGGCCAGGCATGTGTAAGGATCAGGCTAGTTTCCGGAAGGTGTGTGCGCTGGGGAGAGGCGGCAGGCGTGTTTGAAGATCAGCGGAGCCAGAGCATGCAGGTTTCTGAATGTTATGCTGAAGAGTTGGGGGTTTATGTTAGGGCAGGAGAGACCTAATCTCGTGCACACCAGGCACTCTTTGTAAACCCATGGAGCCAGCCCACCTGCGCTCCCCTGCTGGAGGAAGGATTCACACTGAGATCCTTTCCTGAAGCCCACCTGGGAGGTCCTGAGTCCATCAAGCTGACTCCAAGGGATAGATGAGGGACATTTTCTCATCTTGTCTCTCTTTTCAGGGGCAGAGGGTGGAATTTCCTTTCTGAGGGAGAGGAGTGCAGTATTTGACAGTGGGCTGTAACTGAGAAAAAGTTACTTCCTAAAAAGCATGGTGACAATTCACTTTTCAAGTCATAGGATCCACCTTAATTGATCTAAATTCCCATCAGAAGAACCAGACCAGGATCCCTGCATCCTTGTGACCAGCCAGGCATGTGTTCGTGACACCGCCTTTACGTCTAGATGCCGGTTGCCTACCTGACTTTGTCCAATACTTCCTTAACATCCCTGCTTTGTCTTCCTCTAGGAGCTCGTGGGGGAAGTTTTCAGAGAAACACTCAGTGAGGAGGAAGAGGAAGACTTTCGGCTAGAAGGTATGGGAATCCATCACCCTCTTCCCAGGGTGCAGTGAGATGGGGAAGGGGCATTGGGTCTACCATGTGCTCTGTGTACCCTCCAGAAAATCTGCAGGCCAGGTGGATGACAGGACCCTGACTGTCGATGGGAATGGGGGTAGGGGTGAGAAGCCAGAAGGGAGCAGGGAGTGTAGCGTTTCATAGTCCAAGCCCAGAGTGGAGCTAGGGTCCTGAGGCTCGTGTCCTAGCCCTGCTCTATATTGGCTGGGGAACGTTGGACAGGTTGTTTAAGTTCACTGTTTCCACTTGGGGGTGACCATAGGAGCTCCTAGCCCCCTGCAAACTGTGTTAGGCCTGTAGTAAGCACTATATAAAGTAGCTGTTGTATTTCCCCATTTAGCTGTTCACATGGAACTCATCTGGAGCCCAAGCACACCTCCAAATAGCCCCCCCCCCCCCCACTGGCTCTTCTGTTCTCGCTTCTGTAGCTCTCACTCTTGCCTTTGTTTGAGGGGAGGCACCTGTTGTAGGAAGGATGAGGACGCCGGAGTAGAGGGCCGGCTGGCCACTGGTGCCCTCACCTGACTTCGGGCAGGGCACACCACCTTTCTAGAAGAGCCTTAGTTTCCACACTTACAGAATGGGAATGAGAGCCCTCCCCCTGCTTGACTCTCTGAGTTGGCACAAAGCACAGATGGCATTGGAAAGCATTTGCTATGTGGGATCATGTTTCCCATTTTATACTCAGAGAAGAAAATCACTGAACTGCGGGAGCTTAGGATAGTAGGGACCTTGCTGTTGAGTTGAGGACAGGCAGCTTGCAGGACAGCCAGAGGGCCAAGGGTCTCAGGGGATCTAGGCCTTGGGGCTTTGAGAGGAGACCAGACAGTGCCAAGAGTTTCTCGAGGGATGCATGGGCCAGACCTGACGGCTATGGCCACATCCAGCCTGAGAGCTGTCAGAAACATTGGGTCCTGCTCAGCCCCAGGCCATCTGCACTTTGAGAGGCTCCCCTGGTGGCTTGTGTGCCCACCGCACTTTGAGAAGCCCTGTTTTAAGAGATTCACTTGGTAGCCCAGGAGTTAGAGGTGGGTTGGGACCCAAGGATCTATCAAACTTTGCTCAAATAGGTCCTAAATCAAGTATGGAGTCCCATGGATGGAAGGCTTTGTGCAGCCTGTTTTCCTTGAGCATGTTTGCCTGCAGAACTGGTGATGGCACTCAGGGGCTCTGCAACTTTGATTCTTTATTCCCCTGGGCTCCCCCAAGCGTCAGCTGTCATCTTTGGCTTCAGGGAGAGATGCCAGGAGTTGGTGATTTGAGATCTGGGAAGTCAGGTAAAGATGTGCAGGATGTAAATCCTGGGGATTGAGTGACCCCAGACATCGGTTCCATAGGCTTTGGCTCTCATTCCAGCTATGTATTCATTTCCCACTCAGTCGCCCTGTAGCCCATTAGCAAGGCCATTCTCTTGTTTGTCTATCCTTCCATTTGTCCATCCTTCCACCTGCTCCATCCAGCCACCCACCAGTCCACTCCTCTGAGTGTCCCTTCATTCACTGATCCCTCACTCCTTATCATCCCATCACCCAGCCACCCACTGGCCGTGCTCTATCCATCCATCCATCCATCCATCCCATCCATTGTTCTCCCTACCCTCCTGCCACCCATCTACCGGCAGCCTGCACATACTTCATTGTCTACCCATGTGTTCATCACCCATCCTTCATCCCTTCATCCATTGACCCCATCTTCCAATCACCATCTGTCTATCCATCATGTTTTAAACTCCTAGTTATTTTTCCTAAACGAGGCACTCCTCTGTCCATTGAGGCTCAGTTTAAAACCACATAATTGATTTCAAATGAGATGTCTTTCCCTGCAAAGAGACACGAAACAGCCTACTCATGGAATCCACTTCCCTCTGGAGGGGAGGGTTACTTTGTTCAGTGTCTCCCTTCAGAGCATGAATCATGTTGTAATGAACAGAAGGAATGCTGGCCGAGGAGCACATAGACTAGCTCCCCTCCTGGCTCTGGTAGCCACCCGCTGTGGATCACGGCTAGGTCCCATAGACTCTGGGTCCCTTTGCCCCCTGTAACCTGATGAGTGGGGACATGGAGCTGGACCCAGTGGTGCTCAGAGGATGTGGGCTCCTTGCAGGGAGAATGAAGCCCTGTGGCCCGGGCCAGGCAGCACTTACTGACGTTGGCTGATGGATGGGAGATGAAGACGAGGTGCCCGAGGGTCCTGGCTCCTGTTGGGGAGAGGGTGTCAGGTTGGCAGCACTCGATCTGACCCCATGGCCCACCAGCTTCATGCTGGACTTGAAGGGCAGCCCTAGCACCTTGCTAGATGCTGGCAATGTCCAGGCACGTCGGCACCACCACTCATGAGAGAGGGGGTTGGGAATCACTGTCCTGCCTCAGTTTCCCAACTAGGGGTTGGACTACATTGTTGGTGGTCCAGCTTTTCAGCCTCCTTCTTCAAACAAAAGCTTACACAGAAGTAGAAAATATAAAACAGATCAGGTTGTAGAGAGATGCAGTACGTCATGGCCGGTGTGTTTTATGTTAAAAGGGGCATGAGACGCTGCCCCGTAGTTCCTTGCTTGTGTGAGTACAGACCATGTGTGTATTGCTGTGTAGCCGGAGGCCTTGATGGTCAAAAACACACGCTCCTCTTGGACCTAGGAGGAGGCTACTAAAACTTGAAAGAGCTCACCAAGAGGACTGTAGTATTAACTGGGATGAATGTTTTAACTTTCACAAGAAGAGTGAATGGAAAGACTCACAGCAGAATTAAGAAAGTGAAAACCATGCGTAGACGGGGCTGGAAGATTGAGGCTGCTCTGGTCCCCCCTCCCCCCCCCGCCACCGCTGGCCGGCCTGCATGGTCCTGACACTCCGGGGGTATGCTGGACCCGTGACAGTCTGTGGCTCCCTGGTCCCCTACTGGTGCGCCGCAGCCCCTGGGGGAGCATCCACCTGGCGGGGGCGGGCGGGCGCTGGGCCAGCGTCCCTCTGTGCTCCCGGCCCAGGGCGAGCAGCCGAATCCTGAATCTCTCCTTTGTCTTCCTGTTGGCCAAGTTCATTGCCTCTTGGCGGGTTGGAGGGCTGTTTAAGGGAGAAAAAAGGCCATCTGAGGCGTGAAGATAAAAAGAAGTCTTTTAGCCATCCCAGGAGAGGACGGCTTTAGCTCTTGCGTTGTTATGTAAAGCCGGCCCTAATCCAGCATCTTAACCGCCTTAACTGGCCAGCTGGGAGCTCGCGGGATGGCAGATTAAGTCTGGGCTTGGTGCGAGGGCTGCGAGGGCTGCGGAGCTCCTTTTGAACTGTGGCGAGAACAAAGTAAACATCAAAAGTCCCAAGCTCCATGAGCTGGCTGGGCGTGGCAGGGGCGGGATACAGGGCTGGCTTTCCAGGGGAGAAGGGGACAGGGACCCTCCGTCTGCTGACCCCGCAGGGGTCTGAGCGCAGGGGAGGCCCAACCCCACACTTTACTCCTGTCCCCACCTGGCTGCCCCACCTCCTTAGCTCTGTTGGGCCACACGACAGGTGGTGGCAGCCTGTGGCTTGTGGCCTGAGTTGCAAATTGGTGCCACACCTGTTTGGCAGACCCCCATCGCCCTGAATGGCCTCTCAGAGCACTGTGTTTGGGGGCCTCATCCCCACTGGGCATGGGGTGCTACTTCTGCTCTGTGCCCTTCAGAAGGGAAAGACCTATAAATGGTCACGGGCGCCTTCTCTCTGGGTCCCCTCTCTCCCTTCCACCTAGGGATGTCCCATCCCTCCCAGTGATTTGACTTCCAGCCTTGCCCACTGACCCCCAACACCGTGTCTGTGTCCCGTCTTCTGACCTCCACTCGGGGCTGAAAGCAGGCATAGTACAGTCTGCCTGGCATCTCTAAAAAGTGGACGCCACAGAACGCCCATAAAGGAACCCTTAGAAAGGTTGAAGTCAGGCGGACCCTCCCCTTGGGGGCCCAGGCCCTCCCTCCAAGCCCCCAAGGTTTGGCTTGACAGGGCCTCCAGGGTCCCTGCTTCCCTGGCCCAAGGATGGATGTGTTAGACTAGCTGGTCCTGCCATGCAGGGCAGTGGTGTTGGGCCTGAGGCCCTGGGGGTCTTAGTAGCCCCACTACGAGCTCAGGACCTGACTCCGCATGAACTCTGAAACTTGTCTCACCGCCACTGCCTCAGAATCTGTGAGAGGCACCTTCTTACCTTTACTCGGGCTCTTTTGGGAATTTGCAAGCCAGATCCAGCCTGGCTCTACCACAACTCTCTGGGTGACCTTGGGTGCATTCACATCATGTCTCTGTTTTTCATTTTCCTTGTTGGGGGTAATCAGAGTGCTTCTGTAGGGTTCCCATGATGACAGTGAGGTCATTAACGTAAGCATGGAGAACAGCCCCGGTACAGAGTAAGTGCCCAGTGTATGTGAGCTGTTAGGAGTCTTATTGTTTCATGGGTCCTTTCTTGAAGAGGAGCCAACTGGTGTTTATAATTATTTACTAGTCCAGATCAAAGAAGACCTATTTTCAAAGCTTCTTTAATCCTATTAGAATTTCTCCTTCTACTCCCAGTGCATGACATAGAGTCTGGCATGCTATAAGTGCTCAATAAATACTCACTGGAAGATGACGTCAACAGCATGAAATCACTGAAGTCAGGTGGCCCCCTCCCTTGGGCCACCCAGGCAGGTCCCGTGTACTCCCCCTCGGCCCTGGTCGGTTTGTCCCAGCACCCAGGTGTGACATGGCAGCCACTCACAGACCCGAGGAGCCCGGGGCCACTCACAGACCCGGGGGCCATTGGTCCCCTTCATTTGGGTTGGGAAGCCAAGGCCCAGAGAGTGTCCAAGGCCACACAGCACACTGAGAATGGAAGTCAGGCCTCCAAGGCCTTCTCATTCAGGAAGTATTTACTGAGCACCTGCTGCAGGTATGGGGCCCCGCTGGCAGGGTGTTCACACGAGGGATGTGGGGATAACCATGCAAGTTTCCAGTAGTGGTGCCCTGCCAAGAGGTGAAAGCCAGTGAAGGGTAGAGTGTGCCAAGCCTCTCAGAGGAGGTGACATCTCAGCTGAGATGCAGGTGCCAGGAAGGAGCTGGCCATGGGAGGATGTAAAGGGAGAGCAGCCAGGAGAAGCAAGCAGAACCCCAAGGTGGAAGGAACTTGGGGTTTAGGGAAGAACCAAAGGGAGCCCCATGCAGCAGGAGGAGATACCAGGGACAAGGGTGAGACCTCGTGCTTGGCTTTTATGCTGCTTTTGAAGAGAAAGCATTGGAAAATTTTAGGCAGGTGAGTGCCAGCTTCTGACTTCCATTTTAACCAGGTGCTTGTAGCTTCTGGGAAGGATGGGCCACGTGGGGGGAGGCAGGAGACAATGACAATGATGGGACATGATTCCAGTAGTGTGGGCAAGGGTGATGGGTGAGCCTAATGTGGGGGCTGTGGGGTTGGAGATAAGTGGGAGGGCCTGGGGGTAGGGTGGGAAGAGGGAGGTGGGGTGAGGAGGTGGATGAGGGAAAGAGAGGGATCCTGGGGCCCCACCTTGGACTTCTGGCATAAGACCAAAGGCAAGGGTGGGGCCCCATCTTTTTTTTTTTTTTTTAAAGATTTTATTTATCCATTCATGAGAGACAGAGAGAGAGAGAGACAGAGAGAGAGAGAGGGAGGCAGAGACACAGGCAGAGGGAGAAGCAGGCTCCCTGCAGGGAGCTCCATGCAGGACTTGATCCCAGGACCCCAGGATCACACCCTGAGCCGAAGGCAGATGCTCAATCACTGAGCCACCCAGTGCCCCAGGGTGGGGTCACCTCTGAGGCGGAGCTTTGGGCAGGTGATGGTGAGGGCTGCTTGTTGGGGGGCATGGTGGGCTCCAGATGGCTGTTGGACATCCAAGTAGAGCTGCCAAGTAGACAGACAGTTGGACACGGAGTCTGGAGGTCAGGGAGCAGCTAAGGGGGAGACAGCCAGAGAGGGGGAGAGAGGGAGGACTTCTGAGGGCGTCTCTGCAGATGGCCCTGCACACCTCCCCGACACAGGCCGGTCAATCACGGGGGCTGGCCGGTGGTTCCCTGCAAGTCCGAGAGGAGGAGGAGATGACTGGGGAGCCGCGGGGACCCCCCCGACGGAGGGCAGGCGGGCCACACCCCGCTGGCTGTGCTCTCTCAGTTCAGAGCCTGCCCTCCTGTGAGTGTCAGTGAGGCCCGACTCCGCTCGGCGGCAGTCCTCCCCAGAAGCCCGGGTGACAGCAGCTTCTCTCGAGTCTGTTCTTCATAAAAGCTCAGCTGGAACAGTGGAAATTCTGACTTGTGTCAGATACCGAGGAGGCTTTAGTAGTTTCAAGTAGCTCGGGGTTAGATTTTAAAAGTTGAATTTCATCACATGTTTTAACTTGGGTGGGGATGGAGGAAGAGTGGAAGGGACATGGTATTTTTAGCCCAAAAAGGCTTTTTTCTCTTTCCCTCTCCCTCTCTCAGCATTCTCCCCTCCCTCCCCGAACAGATGTTTCTCGTCTCAACCCTATTCAGACCTCAAAGCAGAGTGGCCATCAACCTTCTGCTCTGATGACGGAAAAGGCCAGAACGCTATTTGTTGGGGAGATTTCTTTCTTTCTTTCTTTCTTTCTTTCTCTTTTTTCCTGTCCTCTTTCCCCTCAGTCACAATATGTCCTTTTTTTTTTTTTTAAAGATTTTATTTATTTATTCGTGAGACACACACACACACACACACACACACAGAGAGAGAGAGAGAGAGAGAGAGAGAGAGAGAGGCAGACACACAGGCAGAGGGAGGAGCAGGCTCCATGCATGGAGCCTGACGTGGGATTTGATCCTGGGTTTCCAGGATCCTGCCCTGGGCTGAAGGCAGGCGCCAAACTACTGAGCCACCCAGGCTGCCCCTACAACTTGTCCTTAAAGAAAATCTCCCTATAGTAAGACACAGTCCAGGGAGGCATGGTTTTGGAGCAAAAGACCAAGGCTGGCATTTCTGGTTTCAGGAAGGGGTAGACACCCACCAGTGGAAAGTGCCAGAAACTGCTTTGGAGAATCCTGCATTGGGTCCATGCCTCTTTTGGTGGTGGTGGTTTTTTCCTGATAAGCAGGGGCTCAGAGTTAAGTTGGGATGCTTTAGGTTCTTTTTGACACTCAATAGAAATTACTGAAGCTTTGGCTGACAATATTGAAAAATCTAGGGTGGATCTTGCCTAAAAGGGGCCAGCTGGATCCAGGAGCTCAAACCACGTCATCCACACACACACATGCTCCCTCTCCTGCTCCCTCCCTCTCTCCCTGACTCTCCAGTCACCTCTCCCTATGCCCCTGTGTTGGTCTCTCCCACTAAAATGGCAAGGGTGGCTACCCAGCTCTGGGCGCTCACATCCTATGAGCTCAGCCACCTCAAGTGAAAGAGCCTCCTGCCCCCCATGCAAAGTCTCACTACTTCTTGCAAAAGTTTGGGTCTCACTTTACTGGCCCAGGTGGATCTAGGTTGTGTGGCACCTGAAGTTTATCCAGTTTTGGGGCCATCTTTAAGAAGAATATAGGATCCTTTTATTAATCTATGTTTTATGCCATTCTTTTATAACTTTGAACCAGATGATAGGTCTATTCTGCTAAACATTAATAACTATACTGTCAACTCATCTTTTCCCTTAGCTCAATTCCAGAAATACCTGTGTTCACTCTGACATCACATGACACAAGAGGACCTATGGGAGTCAGAATGGAAAGAGACAGTGTTTGTAGCCAATTGAGGTTAAAATAGCTAATTTTGAGAGTATCTGGAAACAGAATGACCATGTGAACACATTGCTAGGGTCCGTGCAAGTGAGAGGCTCACAGGCTCAGCTTTGCTGACTTCAGGATGACCTGTCCCTTGGTACTGACCTAGGAGCAGCCACATTGGCCGTCAGGCTGAAATTCATGGTGTCGGGTCTAGGTTCTGGGTGCATCCCGGAAGCTGGCATGGGATCAGCTCTCCTTAAACCATGTGGATTGAGATGGGAGAGGGGTGGCCTGTCAGAGGAAACCCAGATGCTATTCTCAGAAGAGGGAGGATGGTCGTAGAACATGCAGGAGCAGGTGTCAACTATTGTGTGACAGAATAGAGAGATCAGTGTATGTGGGGGGAGTCAGGAAAAGGGGATTTTTGTTCTATATCTCCACCTTCTGGGTTCAAATCCTGGTAGTGTGACTTACTGTTGTTGTTTTTTTTGTTGTTGATGATGACGGTGATGATGATGATGATGATGGTGACAGTATCGATGTGCCTCAATGGGGTGTGATGGGCACTATGCTATATGTTGGGGCTATAGTAAGAAGATGGAATAAACCAAGTAGTGATAATAGCAGTTATAAGACAGACTCCCTGAGCAGAGAACCCTAGTCTTGCCCCTGGGGGTGTGCGGGCACCTGCTCAGAGGGTGGAGGGCCTAAGCTGAGGACCTGAAGGATGAGCTGGAGCTGGAGAGCCAGGACAAGTGTTCTTGGCAGGGATAACAGCATGAGAGCACCGCTGAGTCAAAACCTGAAAAGCAGTTCCGGGGAGATACAGAGCCCAGAGATCATTTTCAGCGGAGAAATAAATGGCTTGATCCATTTCACTTCTCAAGTTTGGTTTCCTCTTTGGTAAAATGCAAACAGTAGCCTACCCAACCTGGTGCTCTTGAGAGGCCCTAATAGAATACTTCACGTACCTACTACCTTCACCAGCCTGCCCTTGTGCTCGTTGACAAACAGATTTGCGTGTCTTTCGGACCCTGGCTCCCTGAGGAGAGTCTCGCACAAATGATGCGAGAAACCATTTGGCCTGGAATGCACATATGATATCTTTCTCTTTTTACTGGCAGCAGATTTACCCGCCTAATTATATTTGGCATAGGCTAATATTAAAATTCATCTGCATTCCCTCTAACAGCTGCTGCTGGAGGATTGGGGAGTCAGAAACATCCTGGCCAGCCACCCTCAGGGCCACTAAAATATTTGCAGCAGATAATCTGTACGTGGACAATTGAGAAGGGCCTGTGGGGACATCAGGGCGGGCGTCCAAACTCCAGCAAGGAAGCTCTGGCTTGTGTTAGATCTTATGTCGTATCAACTGAGAACGTGGTAGGTAACCGGACAGAGAGAGCCTGTCTGAGTGTTAGTAATTTCTGGTCTCTGGGCAGAGCAGGAGGGGGCTGATAATAGTTGTAATGGTGTTTCAAATTTGTCCCTACTTCCTAAGTTTATTATCAACCAGGCCTTTCTGGATTGTGTTAAAATAAGCTGGCGTTTGCTGCTATCATCCAGGGTTTGGATTTTAGCCTAAGTATGGGGTTCAAGAACAGACCTACCTCTTTCGCACACCCCCTTTCTCACGCCGGTTCCCAAACTCCATCAAGCCAGAATTTGTGGTGCATTCGTTATGTGCCTTCCTTGTGTCCGCCTATGGGATTTGGTGCAGTTTAACATTCTGGGCTGGAACAGTGCTCCGTGCATGTGCGTGGTACGTGCTGCATGCTGTGCACTGTGGGCATCCCAGGGGCACTAGCCGGCAGGGTCCGGACTCCCATGAGACTTGCAGTCTGGCTGCCAGGATGTGGCAGGCTCTTGTGAAGGAATCGGAAGATCCCAGATCAGATTGCTCAGAATGAAGTGCTGGGCCGGATGGGGATAGACCACGCTCTGCTCACGACAAATTCATTTGTGCAAATTAGAGGAAGGAGCACCCCCCCACACACCCCCGCAAGACACCTTTCTGCCATCTGTCCAAAATGAGGCCCAGACTATGAATGGCGCCCCCTAGAGTGCTACACGGCACAACCCAACCTGTTTCCCAGATGACCCCGAGTACCACCACCACCCCCAACCCCCCCCCAGCCACCCCCACTGCAGGGAAGAGCCCTGAGGTGCTGGTCCTGCCTGGGTGCCAGGGAAGGTGGGGCTGCGAGAGGGCGGATCTGTTTTATTTCGTAGCCGTCTTCTCATGCTGTTTGGGTGGTGCCAGCTGTCAGCAGCTCGGGCTGGGTGGGCTGTGCCATCCTGCTCCTGGGGTCACTGCTATTTGCCAGGCTAAAGAGGCTGGAGAAGGTGACCGGGGCTCTCCCAGCATGTGGTCCCAAATGAGCTGTTGATACCTTCTGTTGGGGCTGTGGCTGTGGGGTGGGGGCCGGGAGCTGGCCCCATGATCATCGCCAACAACCATCCCCACTCGGGTCTTTCCTCACTCGCTGGTGCTCCTCTGACTTTCTCCTTTCCCTCTCTCCCTCCCCAGCCCCCTCTTCTTTTAAACTGGGGGAGGGACAGGGAAGAGACTGTCTTTGATCTCAGTGGAGGAAAAAAGTCTGTTCTGTTCAGGCTTTTGGCGAACACAACAAACAGTGTTTAAAATTTAACTTTGCTTAATTAATTAGTAATTCTGTTTAATGCTGTCTGATCTCCCTCCAAAAGGTATTTTGAAGCTTGAGAAGGGAACATCAAAGGGAGCCCGGTGAAGATGGTCAAGTAATGCATTTAATCTGGCAGTTGCTGGGGGTGGAGAGATGCCAGGTTGGGAGCTAATGTGGGAGAGATCCATCATCTGGTAAACACAGCCAGCAGGCTCCTTGCAGCCGTGGTGTGAGGAGCGACAGGGAGCAGTTTCCAAAGAGAAGGAGCTCCACACACCGCCCCCAGACTCATCTGAGCTGAGAATTGGTTTCAAGAAAGCAGAGTTGATGTTTTCTTTCTTCCATGTGTACTGTGCATGGTTGGGCAGGTTGTGTACTGCACAAGAGTTTCCAGTGAAGCAGGTGAGCAGTAAGGTGAAATCCAGCCTGCATCCTGCTTATCAGGGTACCCTGGCGGGAAGGGAGGGCTGCATTTACCTAAGAGCAGTTCATAAACTTTTCTACAAAGGGCCAGGAGAGTGCATCATTTAGGCCTTGTGGGCCATATAGTCTCTGTTGTGACGACCGAACTTTGCCAGTGTAGAGCCAAGCAGCCATACACAGTGCCTATGAGCATGACTGTGTCCCAATAAAACTTTATTTACAAAAGCAGGCGGTGGGTGGACAGGGCGTAGCTTGCCAGCCCCTGCTCTTAGTCATCCAAAGGTACGTCACAGTGATGTGAACGCAGGACGTAAACCCAGAATACGAGTCTTTGAATTTGAAGGCTTTGCTTCCTCCTTACTCCATCTCTTCCCTTCCTTTTCCTACCTTTGCTCCAGCTTTCCTTTCTTCTTTCAAATTAGCAGTATCTCCTGTTGTTACCATGAGTGATTAAAGAGTGATCAGAGTCCCTTTGACATTATGTACCGCCTCCCCCTCCCCCCCCAGAAGATCATCTCTGGGAGAAAAAAATCTCTGGGTTGAGCAGGAGTAGGAGACAGAGAATGGACAGAGATTGGGCTCGGAATCTGACCCCAAAGCCCATTGTGACAAACATGCCATTCTCTTTGCTGGTTGGTGGGACCTTGGTGTCCCAAGTGAGCACCCTTTACCCTTCGTATGCCTGCCCACGAGCCCAATGATGGATGGAGGGAGAGAGGTTTGTTCTGTGCAGGGGTGGTGGGGCCGGAATTGGTTAATGTCTGGTTTGAGAGGGTTCACATGTGGGTGTAGGAGCAGGGCCCTGTGTCCCGGCCCCTGCCCCTGGCACTCAGGGCCTGCTAGGCTTTCCCATCAGCTCTGTGACATCTCCTCTGGTCACTGGGGAGCAGAAGGGACAGTGACAGGGTGAAGGGACTTTGGCGGGGGCAGAAGGTGCTGACTTTCCCTGTTTCTGGCCCCCAGGGCTCTGGGGCAGGAGGGCTCCCAGTCCTATGACCCATCAGTGGCCAGTGCCACAGGTGCCTGGGGCGGTTTTCTGAATGGGGATGGGGTGGTGATGAGGGACCCCTTGGTGAAGAGAAGGCAATCCAGACCACGCTGGCCTTTGGAGAAGACACAGGATGAGGGTGAGTGGTCGAGGGGGATGTTTTCCACCTGCCGTGGGTGAGGAGAAAGGAGGGGAGCTACGTAGGGAGGACCCACATGTGGGGAGGGGTGCTCCAGAGAAGGAGGGAACAGGGACAGAGCTTTCTTTTCTTTGGGTTTTATCAAGTGGAACTTGAAAGGCAATGTTGAACCTGAAGGTGGTTTTCTGATAACTTCTCTTTGAACTTGAAGTTTGGTTTCGATAAGCCTGGCTGGCTTACATCTCCAGCCAGGACCTCTGTGGAGGGAGGCTGCAGCTTTGAAGATGGAGCTGGGCTTTGTTTTCCTTTCTTCTCCGCTCCCACCCGACTCCCCACACCCCACAGGGGGGCTGAATAGAGAGTATTGCAGGCCAGGAGAGCACCCTGGTTTCTCCAGTGGGGCGGTTTGGGGGTGACAGGCATCACCTCGATCTGGGCTATCAGCTGGGACCATGGACCATCTTTTGCAAAGCCAGCATTTATCGAGTACCTATTACATGTAGGCCACAGTGCTAAGTAGGTACCTTCCTCATTGCCTCCCCCCACCACTCCAGTAACCCTGTGAAGAAGAACCCATTTCATCCCCATATTCCACAGGAGGAGACTGAGATCCAGAGAAGTCTAGTGCCTATATCAGTAGTGCCTTACCCAAGGTTGCCCAGGCCAGTCAGCAGCAGGACCAGGAGATGGACCCAGACCAGACTGTCTTAATTAGGACACTCTCGCCAAGCTCAGCTGCACCCACTGGATGCTGGGGGTTCCTACAGCTGAGGGCTGGGAATGGAGAGAGCCCCTGTTCCCTCACTCGCTCTGTTAAGCCTCCAGACCTTTTTGCTTTCTTCTAAATGGGGTGACAGCAGCACCCACCGCTTTGTGGCCTGGATAAAAGTGGCTTTGCATTGCACCCTGTCTGGTCCCATGATGGCAGCTGGTCCGGACTAGCAGGATGCCAGCAGATTTGGGGTGGGGGATCGGGGTGGCCCAGGCTGTGTGCTCAGCTGTCCTTGGGTCACTGGCTAATCGCCCGCTTACCTGCCCCAGGGCTCAGCATTGCATGGGAGTGGCGCACCTCCTGGCCATTACACTGTTTGCTTTGGAGGAGCAGGGAAGGCAGGACCTGGATTTATCCACTATATCAGAAGTGGTCAGCATCAGTCCCTGCCCCCCGCCCCCGCCCCATGGCCTCCAAGGAGCTGGATCTCCTTTGAGGTTTGTCCTTATCTGCCTCCCTGTGAAAGCACTGGGAGGGAACTGGGATCTGTGGCTGAGACAGGGTCTCCAGCTGGATCCCTAGGGAGTTGTTGCCTTGAGATGTGGGCATCGAGGGTGGGGCCCTCCCTACCCCTCTGCATCCCTCTGGGTGTACCCGGGGTGAAGAGAAAGAAGGGGGCACTCAGGCCCAGCTGGGAGGGGAGCTGTGGAAGGAGCCAGGTCAGTCTGTTGCCACCGTGGCCTTCCTGTCCTCACCCGTCTGGGCTGGTGACCGGAGCATCCTTATCTTCAGCTCTTCCCTCCCCGTCCTGTTCCCTATCCTGGACTGCCTGTGTTTGATATGATCCTTGCGTGTCCCTTTTGTATCCCCGAAGCCTTCGTTTTGAGAAAACTTAGCTACCAACTATGCTGATGCCCAAGATTGAGTGGGGAGGGGACATCATTCCCCTGACTGTGACTACCAATGGTGGGGACCCTGTGTGCTGGCCCTGGGCTCTTGGCCTTGACAGTCGGTCGTAGCTCACTGAATCCACACAAGGATCCTGTGGGGAGGGGGCTGTTCTGATCCTTGTTTTATCACTGCAGAAACTAGTTGAGATATCTGGAGAAGTTACATGCCCCACCCTGGGTAACACACAGTATCAGAAGGATCCGGATCCAAGCAGAAACTAAACCTTCCCAGGCTAGCTGAGAGAGGTACCACGCCTCCGTTTCCCTCAGTCCTCCTGACCACCCACCAGTGTGCCGTATGCTGGGCCCCGGGCTGGCGGCATCTTGGAGGAAGCCCAAATGTCAGCAGGAAAGGCAGTGAGGCTGTGCCAACCATGGTCACGGGCCACAAGCTCCCTGGCCACCTGCCCCTGGTCTGACATAGCCCTGGCTGGCCACAGGCTGCTTGTCCGAACTTATAAGGGGCGGAGAATGGAGGCCTCTGAGGCCTCAGATGCACCCTGGAGGTAAGTTGAGTGGCCAGCACATGTGAACCCTGGACATTACCAAAGGCCAGAGAGTGAAGCAATTTTTTAAGATGTTATTTATTTATTCATGAGAGACATAGGCAGAGGGAGAAGCAGGCTCCCTGCAGGGAGCCCGATGTGGGACTTGATCCCAAGACCCCAGGATTACACTCTGAGCTGAAGGCAGATGCTCAACCCCTGAGCTACCCAGAGGCCCCGAGCGAAGTGATTTTGACTTGAGCACACAGGGAAGAAAGAGGCCTAGCACCCCAGCGCTCCTCCACACGGTCCCCAGAACAAAGCCACAGTGGGTGTGGTGGCCCCGAGGCCCAGCTGGGGACTGTCCTCATGCTGTCTCACTTGTCCTCCCTGCAGTGGCCCTGCCTCCAGAGAAGACAGATGGGCTGACCAGCGGAGATGATAAGAGGAGGGAGAAGGCGAGCGAATCTTGCCCTGGCTCCAAAAAGCAGCTGAAATTTGAAGTAAGTTCCCTTTCCTGGCACTGGGCTCTAGAGAGGAGGGTTTCTGTCCCCCTAGCAGTGCTCTTCTAGGAGGTAAACTGAGGCCTATGCAGATGTGAGGGCCTTATACCTCCTGTGTGAACAGCTGCCTGCAGTGGGGCATGACAGTACAGTCCCGTCATGTCTGGGGCTGCCCCAGCTCCATGCAGGTCCTAAGGACGTGTGCAGCCACCCCTCTTGGCCCGGGCTACCCAGCCTTGCAATGTGGGGTGGCAGCTGGGCTGTGGCCACTGGGCTGTGGCCCAGAGGTCTGGGAGAGGACATGAGAGGAGTGACGGCTGGCCCTGGCGCTGCTATCACTGTACCGGGTGATGGCCTTCCCTGCCGGGAGAGCAGAACCCAGCCTATCTGGCATGGAGCTTACGCTCTTTCTGCCCTGCCCTCACTCTCCTTCCTTCTCTGCTTCCCTCCGTGAGACCACTAGGCCATCACTCTGGAACCAGCAGGCTAGGGTTCAAGTCCTAGCTCTGCCACAGCCCTGCTGGCCTCACCTGGGAAATGGGGATAGCAACAGCATCTATCTTGTTTTGGGTATTGTAAGCATGAGGAGTTAATACATCTAACGTGCTCAAAGGGGTGCCTGTCCACTATCACGTAAGCACTTTCCTCTCCCTTCCAACCACACTTGATCGACACACCTGCTGGTTCCCTGGGGACCCCAAGTGAACTGGGCATGGCTCCTGCCTCATGGACCACAGTGTGGTGAGGAGCCTGGGAGAGTGACCCAGACCCAGTAACTGCACTGTTGGGGATGTGAGGGAGATCTGGAAGTATGCGGAGGGGGTGGCCACCCGAGTCTGGAGGCCTGCAGAGTGACGGACATGTGGCGGTTCCAGACTACATGCAGTGCCGTGGCTGCAAGCGGAGGTTGGGAGGATGAGTGAGTCTGAAGTGAGCCTCTGAGTGTGGGACTAGGAGTTGGGAGAGGTGATGACATGGAGCCTTTGGGATAAGGAGCACTTTAGGTGGAGGGAACAGTAGGAGCAAGGCCCAGAGGCCTGCCAGTGCCGCCCGTTCTGTGCAAACAAGCTGCATTATATTGCAGAGGGATGGCGGTGGTGCGGGAAGATGACTCGGGAAAGGGTGTGAGATGGTCACACTGGGCCCTGAATGCACGAGCTGAGGGGTGCAGGCAGCATGCACCTGGGGAGCTGGGGTTGCTAGCTTCTTCCTGGAGTGCGCTGGGGTCCCTGCATGTCTTCTGGGGTGGCTGGCCGAGCTGAGGGCCAAGTGCAGCAGCAGAGGGAAGCCTCAGACCTAGATGTCTCACTTCCCTGGAGGCCTGAGTGGGCTGATTTCTGGAAAGGGCCTGGCTAATGCCTGGGACTCGTCCATGGCCCATGAGGACGACTCACCTGAGAAGTCCAGGTGAGGGGTGGGGGCGGACAGAAGACACATATGACAGAAGTTGAGAGAGGGAGGGATAGTTACTGAGGCTTTAGCTGTCTTTGGAGCCGAGCAGAAGGGCCAGAGAGAAGGAATCGGGTAAACGCTCTGAGTGTGTGTGTGTGTGTGTGTGTGTGTGTGTGTGTGTGTGTGCGCGCACATGTGTGCGGGGCGAGTGCTGTGCTACATGAAACGGTGCCTTGCAGAGCAGAGCGGGCACTTGGCAGGTATCAGACGGGCATGTCACAACTGAGGGAAGGCTGACTTTGAACTCCGCGTGGGCCGCCCGAGGACTGCTGGAGGGAACTGGCTTCGAGCTGCAGAGGCTGGGGGCAGGGACGCCGCGCTCGGGCACATCCCTGCCAGCGTTCAGAGGCCAGGTACCACCCCTCTCTCGGGGGCTGAACCTGTCTTCCTGCAAAAGGAGAGGGGACCTGAGGCAAGACGTGAAACAGAATGGCCTGGAAGCATCTTTGCTTGTTTTTATAGAATCTTGTGAATCTCTTTCCCAAAACAGCCAGCCTTTCTAGAACTTTCTGGTGTTCTGCTGGCTCCTGCACACACACTGCCAGGGACAGAGCTCATCACTTCCCAGTGCAGGTTCCTGTGGTTAGACATGTCGGGTCCTGTGAGTGATGATAATGAAGCCATTGTTAACATTACGTACCTCATATGTTAACATTGCAGCAAAGACAATGGCAGTTACTATTATTAATTGGACTTCTCTCAGTGCCAAACAGTTCCACGCTTTTTCCAGTTTCCCCATCGCAGAGCCAGAGGCAAGGACTTGGCAGGTGATCCCAGGGAGCAGCAAAGGAGGGAAGCCCAAACCAGTAGGTTAACAGGATCACTGCCAGGGCAGCGGGGGCTCAGTCCCACTGGGAACCCCCTTCCCCCAAGAAGGGCCATGCCGAACGCCTTGGGGTGTCCTGGGCTTACAATCCCCGGCTTTTCAGGTCTTCGTGGACATAGGAGCTGGATGCTCAAGGTGGGAGGTCAGGAACTGGCCCAGGAGCACTGAGGGGACACGGGCAGGGGGCAGTTCATGCTCCCAATAGCCTTAGGAGATCAGTACTGGTCTTTTCCATAATTTATATGGGGGGAAACCAAGGCACAGAGCAGCCATGCCTAGGGCCACACAGCTCTGAAGGGCCAGGTACCTGGAGCCTTACCTTTTTTTTTTTTTTTTTTTTTAAGATTTTATTTATTTATTCATAAGACACACACAGAGAGAGAGAGAGAGAGAGAGAGAGAGAGAGAGGCAGAGACACAGGCAGAGGGAGAAGCGGGCTCCATGCAGGGAGCCCGACGTGGGACTCGATCCCGGGTCTCCAGGATTACATCCTGGGCCGAAGGCGGCGCTAAACCACTGAGCCACCCAGGTTGCCCTTGAGCTTTACCTTTTAATGCTTGCTCACCCTCTCCTGCCTCCCAGGCCAGGTGGCCACCTTGGGAGTCCTGCCAAGGAGTCCTGCCTGCTCCTTATTACTGCTCCCTGTGTCTTCTAGTAACTTCTGTCCCTCCATCCAGGCTCACAAAGCCTCTCCTCCAACCTCCAATTCATGCCTCTAGTGTTTCCTTTGCCCTCAAAGGTCCAGAGGCTGTCTGGCACCCCTGCCGGCATCTCTCCCTGGACCTCCCCTGCCCGGCGGACCTCTCCCCCCACTCCCCTGGCCCTCCATGTTGTGGTCATCGTGCTCTCCCTTTGCACAAGGTCTGGGGAGGGCAGTGGGAAGGCAGCAGGCCTGCGACCTGGCCTCTGGGTACTCCAGCCATGCCTGTGTGTTGTATGTTCATGTCTAGGAGCTCCAATGTGACGTGTCTGTGGAGGAGGATAGCCGGCAGGAGTGGACCTTCACCCTGTATGACTTTGACAACAATGGCAAGGTCACCCGTGAGGTGAGTGCACCCGCCAGACCTGCTGCCACGGGCCACCTCCTTGGGCACTTCTGCACCTTCCGTGTTGGTCCTCCTCCTGAGGGCAGGCTAACAGGTGGCAGGGAGGTGTGTCAGGGGGAGCAAGGCTGCTGGAGCTCCAGGGGGACCTGGAAGAGTATCCCAGAGCTGCCTGGTGAGTGGGCAGTGGCAACAGAGGAAGGGACAGCTGGGCTCCCTGCACCCAGGTGAGGCACTGCTCCCACTGGGGAAGGGGGAGGGTGGGAGGCAGGCGTGGAGCCCCGAGGTCTCCCCAGAGGAGGACCCCGAGTCCCCACAGAGACCTGTCCTGCGTCCTCCACTCTGAGATTGGGGAGCTCTGGCTGGGGCAGGCTTGGGACCACCCAGGCCGCTTCCCACCTCAGCCAGGCTGCCCAGGAGCTGGGGCCGGGTGGGCACATGAAGGCCAGGCGGTGCCTCCCTCTGCCGATCCCGAAATGAGCACCCCCGGGCCCTGAGAGCTCTGCCAGTGGCTCTACGCATGGCCTTGTCCCAGCCTGCTCTTCACCGCCCTTCTCCCTCTGAACACCTGCGTCTCTCCCCTCGGCCGTCCTGCCACACCTCTCTCTCTCCTCCATGTGCCCCTCACCCTCCTTCCCTGCATCTGTCTGAATACTGAGCACCCACTGTGTGCATTCACTATGCCCTAGGTGTGGGGACAAGGCGAAGGACAGCACAGACACAGCATCCAGCCACCTGAGGGGGCAAATCCCAAACAATTATGGGACAATTGCACAGTCTGATGGGTCCAGTGAAGGGAAGGGTCCCCGTGTCTAGGGAAGCCTCCTGCAGGAGGTGATGTGGAGCCAAGCATGACGTGCGGAGCCGGGAGACAGATGCCGGGCGCTCTGGTGTTCAAGGCACTGGAGGAGACTGGTGTGGCTGCTCACAGGAGACGTGGCTTTGGCCGGAGCCAGCAGGGCAGGCCCTGGCTTTGGTTCCTGGTGCTCGGGGAAGCACTGGTGGTGGGCTGGTTTAAGCAGGGGCATGAACTGGTCTGAACTACTGCAGGGTCTCTGCCTCCCGCGTACCCTGGGCCTCACCCTTATCCCATCCGGCTCCTTTCTCTCCCCACTGACCCTCTGCAACATCCTCCCCCTCCCCTGGAGGCCCTGGTTTTCAGATGTGTGACCTACTACAGATCTGCCTAGGGCTCTGAGAGTAGCTTGGCGGGGGCCACACGTGCCTGCCATCTGGCTCTCAAGGGTGCCAGGTGTGTTCCCAGGGAAGCTTTGCTGTCTTCTCTCCCTGCCTGATTCAGAGCTATGGATTTTCTTCTCTGTGGCTGGTACAGGAGAAGCTGCCAGAGGGGACACCTGGGTGAAAATAGGGCACCTCTTCCTCAGCCTGTGGCTTAAGGAATATTAGAACAGGGTAGAGGAAGAAGCTGTGAGTGACTCTCAGTCCTTCAGGACTCCTTGGCATATAAGTGACAGACTCCCAGCAAACTGCTATAGGTAAAAAAAAAAAAAAAAAAAAAGGAATATATTGGTTCATGTAATTGAAATGTGGTCCAGGAGCCTGACTTCAGGCATGGCTGGATCCAGAGGCTCCATGGTAGAGTTCCCTCTGGCCAGGAGCAAGGTGATGGCTAATATTTTTCCTCCTCTGTCCGGGGCTTTCAGCAACCCTTCCAGTTCAGAAATTCCAGAACCGAACCTCACTGGCTCCCACGGCCTCACATGAATGGCCCTGATCCAGTCATTTTTGCTGTGGGTTTGCAATGCTTCAGATGGCCCTGTTCCACATCCTGGAGCCGGAGGATGTTATTCGATGCATGAGCCACAAAGACTAAAAGTGAGAGGGGGGCGTGTAAAATGGCTCCCAAAATAAAATCAAGGTATTGTCCTCAGGGGGTGGGGGAATGGATTCTGGGCAGGCAAAGCCCTGAGAAGGGGCCTGGGGACTTGGGAAGCAGTGGAAATGCTTCCTGGTTGGAGATCTTGTGGAAGGCCAAGGGGAGGGCTTAGGTGAACCCCCGTCCCTCCAGCTGGGATGTTTTGTGTGAGGGGTTATGGTTTTCCTGGAGCGAGAGCCGCCTTTCCTCCCAGTCCTGTTTGGGAATGGCAGCTGCGGTGTAATTACCTTCACGGGGCAGCACACTGCAGCCTGGATGCCTGGTCACTGAGCTGAATGGCCGTGGCCCTGGCTGGCTGTCCAGGCCACGCAGGCAGCCAGCCTGGGCTTCTCGGTGGCATTGCCTTCTCTTCTGATGCATGTGGGGACGAAGACCATGCTGCCCCTGCTTGCCGCCTGCCCCTGCTAGCTGCCCTCTTCATTCCTTGCTGGTTCAGAAAGGCTGACCAGGAGAGGGCTTGCCCCCCACCTCGGAGGCCTTGCAGAAACCCGCGGCCAGACACTGCCATCTGGCTCTGCATCTTGCTTTCCTTTACAAGAGGAAGAGCCGGGAAGGGAGATTTCCCAAGGAGGGTGCCGCAGCCTGGCCTACAGAAGGCCATCCCTGCATTGTGTCTTCCTCCTGCCGAGGAGGAGCAAGGAGGCTGGCTTCCAGTCCAGGGAGAACCCAGCCTCGTGTTTCCCCTTGGTCTATTTTTAGCCTCAAGGCCACTCCTCAAAGTTGGCTATAAATACCAGTCCCCTCCATGCTCCCGGCCGTCTGCGGGCATGTTTCTCTGTGCTAGGGCAGACAGGCTCCCTCCTCGCTGCAGCTACAGCCCAGAGCCGGCTCTGGGCTCACTTCCCAACTCAGAAGAAAGTACCTGTTCATTTGTGCAATAAATATTCACAGGCACCCACTTCTGTATGCTGGGCCATGCACAGGCAGGAGTTGATTCTTCAGCTGGGATTGCAGGAGCATGCCTGTTCCTAGACCCCAAATCACTGCCCCCGCCTACCCCCCCCCCCCCAGCTTGGGAGAGGACACTTGGGTGGATGATGTTAGTGGACCTGACTTTACTTATCTGTAAAATGTATATACTGGCACCTCCTTCATGGGCTTCCTAAGATGGAAAGAGGAGGGGGCAAACTGGGGGTGGGTGCAGAGAAGCTCAAGGGCAGAAGAGAGGAGAAAAGGAGTCCTCTGTGGGCCCTGCCAGAGGAGCTAGATTGCTGAGTGAGCCAGAGAGCCTGAGTCTCAAACTGGCAGCCTCCACACTCCTGATGTAGCCCCGAGATGTTCCAACCCAGCCCCCCAGAAGTTTTTGTTAAAAATTATCACAGGCAGCAAAAGCAAAAATAGATGAATTGACTACATCAAAATTAAAAAGTTCTGTGCATCAAAGGACACAGCAGAGTGGAAGGCAACCTACAGAATGGGAGAAAATATTTGCAAATCACGTATCTGATGAAAGATTAATATACAGAATATAAAAAAGAACTGCAACTCAACAGCGGGAAAACAAACAACCCAGTTAAAAAATGGTCAAAGAACTTGATAATTTCTCCAAAGAAGATACATAAATTAATGGCCAATAAGCATAGGAAGAGGTGCTAAACATCACTTAGGAAATGCAAATCCAAACCACAGTGGGGATCCTACCTTATATGCCGTAAGATGGCTACTAAAAACAAAAAAACAAACAAAAAAACCAAACTGACCAACAATGACAAGTGTCCCCAAGGAAGTGATAAAATCAGAACCCCTGCACTATCAGTGGGGATGTCAGATGGTGTGGCTGCTGTGGAAGACAGCATGGAGGGCCCTCAGAAAGCTAAACAGAATTACCATATGATCTCCACTGCTGAGTATGTACCCCCCGAAGCAGAGTCTCAAGATACTTGTACACCCACATTCACGGCAGCATTTCTCCCAAGAGCCAAAAGACAGAAGCCACCCAAGTGTCCGTCAGCAGATGAGTGGATAAACATAGACATACAGTGTGGTATTAGCTTTGAAAAGAAAGGAAATTCTTTTTTTTTTTTTTAAAGATATTTATTTATTCATGAGACACACAGAGAGAGGCAGAGACACAGGCAGAGGGAAAAGCAGGCTTCCTGCAGGGAGCCTGATGTGGAACTCAATCCCAGGACCCTGGGATTATGACCAGAGCTGAAGGCAGACACTCAACCACTGAGCCACCCAGGGACCCCAAGAAAGGAAATTTTAACAGGTGCCACAATATGGATGAACCTCCAGGATGTTGTGCTGAGTGAAACAAGCCGGTCACAAAAAGGCAGATGCTGTGCGATAATACTTCTTTGAGGTCCCTGGAATAGTCAGATTTGTAGACATAGAAAGTAGAGTGCCAGCGGCTGGGGAGACGGAGAAATGGGGAGTTGACAAAAATTAGATGAGTTTCCAGTATCAAAGGTTCTGAAGATTTAGCAGAAGATTCTGGATTTCTGAGATGCCTGTCCCCATTGCCACAGGGCATATCAGCTGTGCTGAGTGGGTGCTACATCTGTGGGTGCTTCCCCACTCCAAGTCACTCATCCATATCCCTGCCTAGCCATGGCAGTGCTTGGTGTCACCTCTGCTACCTCTGCCTGAAGGGCTTGTGGGTGGGGAGTAAGGTGAGGGCTCTATCTGTGTAGGAAGAGCCATAAGGGTGGGTAATTGGCTATCTGGGGCCCCGACCTATAAAGAGCAAATACCTTTTCCACAGGTTTCCTACATCATTTAGAGCTGGAAGCCCCCCCCCCCCAGCTTGGGAGAAGACACTTGGGTGGATGATGTTAGTGGACCTGACTTTACTTATCTGTAAAATGGGTATACTGGCACCTCCTTCATGGGCTTCCTAAGATGGAAAGAGGAGGGGGCAAACTGGGGGTGGGTGCAGAGAAGCTCAAGGGCAGAAGAGAGGGAGCCAGGGGGTTTTCGCTTTCTCAGGTTTCATAAGCCCTCTGATTCCTGTATTGTGCATGCATGGTGGCTAAAGGCCCCCTGTGGGTTTCTGCTTTGCTCCCCTACAGGACATCACCAGCCTGCTGCACACCATCTACGAGGTGGTTGACTCCTCTGTCAACCATTCCCCGACCTCGAGCAAGACGCTGCGGGTGAAGCTCACAGTGGCCCCTGATGGAAGCCAGGGCAAGAAGGGCATCCTTCTCAATCACCCTGGTGAGGGGCTGGAGGGCTGCCCAGGCCACAGGGGCCAGTCCACTCCCAGATCTCAGGAAGGATCACCACCCTACCTGGGAGGAGTGGAAAGGAGCCCCTTTGACTGGGAGTGACTTTGTGGACAGGTGGAATTTGAGCAGATCCTTGAAAAAGCAGGATTTGGATAAGAAAGGAATTGCGGGTGGGAGACCCTGGGTAGGCAAAGCTGGAGGTGGGCATGGGCATGGATGCAGCTATAATGCAGGCTAGCCAAGGAGTCTGGGGAGGAGGTGAGTCTGGGAGGGTGGGGGGGCAGGAGGTAAGGGGCCATGTAGATGTGAGACCCCTCTGTCGGGTCCTGGCTTGGAGAACCCTTACCACAGAGCCATTGTGAGCAGTTGTGGACCATTTATCAAGGGCGACATGCCAGGGAGCTCAGAAAACCTCAGCAAAGCCAGGAAGCTGGTGGGCACAGGTGCAAGCCGCTCACCTGACTGTTTCTCGGGTGGGACTCAGACCTGCAGGGCACGAGGCCCAGAGCGGAGACCAAGCCTGCCGAGGAGCTCCGAAGCTGGGAGAAGAAGCAGCGAGCCCCACTCAGGTAAAGTGTGTGTGTGTGGGGGGGGTGGCTAGCAGCCCAATGCACCTGACCACATATTGAACACCAGCTGTGTACCTGCACCTGAGGGACTGAGCTGGAGGCAAGTGATTTCGGAGGATAGGCTCACAAATCAATTTTTAAAAAAATAACTAAATGTAGGTCCACATTCCTTTGTCCAAAACTCTTTGGGCCAGAAATGTTTTGGAATCCAGCATCTGTTGGATTTTAGAAAAGATGTTCCTGGTGTATTTCTCATGTATTCTATTTGGCATCTGGGCAGCACCCTGGGATTTAGCACACTGAAATTTCTGCACGGAGACATATGAATATCCACACAAAGTGATATAAAGGCTGTAGCTCCCATCACATCCATTTAGGGCAGTCTGGGCTGCCCCATAGGTAATGAGAAAATCTTTGTCTTCAGGCTTTTTTGGGTGTCAGAATTGTGGCTAAGGGATCGTGAGGCTGCGGTTCTCTTCCACCTGTTATTTCTTTTAACTGCAAGGGGGGATGGAGGGAGGGACGCAAAGAGAGAGTGTGTTTAAAGAAAAACATTGAGTCACTGAGTAAACAGGAATATAAAGTAACAGCAGCCTAGGAGGCAGGAGGACGTAGGAGGCATTAGCGGCCCTGAAGTCAGGGGGGAGATGGGAATACCTGCATGGAAGGGAAAGGACATAACTGGATTGTGGGAAGCACCCACCCATAGGGGCAAGCTGGGAGGTGGTCCCAGCAGGGGCCCCAGCTTGGTGTGTGAAGGTGCAGGGAGCAGGGGGTCGGGGAGTAATGAGGGAGGTGGGACTGGCAGATGGGAGAGCCTTGCAAGGGAGAAGCAGGAAGCTCAGACTCCCTCCTTACATACACATTCGTAAGGCCCGTTCTTCGCTTTGGGGCAGGTTACAGAGCCTGCCCCCTTCAGCCGCAGTGGCCTGGGGTCTTCTGCTGCCCATGCTCTCTGGGGAACCAGCCCAGGGCTTAGGTGTCCTGTCCACCGTGGGCACACGTGGTTTGAAGCCTGACTTTGAGGTTCCCTAAGTTTTGACCAGTAACCTCTCAACTTTACTTTGGACCTGTCCAAAGCAAATGCCTCTCCAGTCCTCCCCAGAAGGCCCAGGGAGGCCAGCAAAGGTCTGCATCTCTGCTGTCAGGGAAGGAACTGGAAACACAGGTGGCTGAGATGACCACTCCCTCTCCCCACCCTCCCCCACCCCAGCCCCTTCCAAAGACCCAGAAGGAAATGAATGAAGGGTCCAGAAGGCTTTGTCCTAGTGGCTTCCCGGTAGACATGGGGCTACCCCCACAGAGGGCCAGGGCCCACCCACTCACTTGCCTTCTTGCCCTAGGTTCCAGGGTGACAGCCGTCTGGAACAGTCTGGCTGCTACCACCACTGCGTGGATGAGAATATTGAGAGGAGAAACCACTACTTAGATCTCGCCGGGATAGAGAACTACACGTCCCAGTTTGGGCCTGGTAAGGGAGCTCCTACATCTGGGAGGGGGGGCGAGGGGACAGCTGGGTGGGCCATGCGGGGTGGCTTTCACTGCATCCCCACCCCGGGCTGGGAGAAGGTACAGCTTTCATTGGATGGGTTAAAGTGACTTCTCGGAAGAGATGACGTTAAAAACGTTTTAAAAACTAACATGCCCCAGGTTGAACAAAATCAAATAGTATCAATAGGGTCTATCATACAGTGAGAACAACAGCTCTGCGCCCCCCACCCCCAGGCCGCTCCTGCCCGCTCCCCTGTTCCAAGCAAAATACCGCTCTCTGCCCTCATCAGCTGCTGACCTCTGTTGACCCCTGGCTGAGATAAATGAAGAGGTAGCCTACTTAATTTCACACGCCCAACTCCTTCCTCCGCCTCCTCCTACCTCGCGTGCTGGTTACCTCCAAAGTGAAGGAGCGCACCTCTAGATTTCCTTCCGATCCCATGACCTCAGACAGCTACCCGCCTCTCTCTCTTCCTCCTCTCTCTCCTGGAAAGGCAATTACTTATTTTTAAGGACCTAACAAGGAAGCAGATCTTCCCCCTTCGTATATGGCCACGTTCCCTTCCAGAGAGGTTCCTCCGAGGCAGTGGGGAGCAGCCGTCGGGGTGGGGAGAAAGAACAGTTACCACTCGGAGCCCGGGGGGTGGAGGTGGTTTCTGGGGCACAGGGCAGCACGGGCACACAGTAGGTGCTCATTAAATATCTGTTAAATTGGTTCCTAGGCTCCCCATCAGTGGCCCAGAAGTCAGAGCTGCCCCCCCGCACCTCCAACCCCACTCGGTCTCGCTCCCATGAGCCAGAAGCCATCCACGTCCCACACCGAAAGCCCCAAGGCGCGGACCCGGGCTCCTTCCACTTCCTTGACACCCCATTCGCCAAGGTCTCGGAGGTCCAGCAGCGGCTCCGGGGCACCCAGGACGGGAGCAAGCACTTTGTGAGGTCCCCCAAGGCCCAGGGCAAGAGCGTGGGTGTGGGCCACGTGGCCAGAGGGGCAAGAAGCAAACCCCCCGTGGGACCCGCCGTCCCCGCGGTGTCCCCGGCCGCCCACCTGGCCGCCAGCCCCGCCCTCCTCCCCACGCTGGCGCCCCTCGGGCACAAGAAGCAGAAGCACCGAGCCAAGGAGAGCCAGCAGGGGGGCCGGGGTCTGCAGGCGCCCCTGGCGGTGGGCGGCAGTGTCGTGGGGCGGGACCGCGGGAGGGACCTGCCCGCTGTGGTGGTGTATGAGAGCCCGGCCGGCCAGGCGGTCCAGAGACACGAACACCACCACCATCACGAACACCACCACCATTACCACCACTTCTACCAGACATAGACCCCTCCCCAGAAACCCCCAGCCCTGCCATATGAAGGACCCCTCCTCCCCCGCGCCCCCAAGGCATTATTATTCTATTAATTATTGTTATTATGACGATTATTGTTATTAATAATTATTGTTACTCCACTAATATTCAGCTAGCCTCCATGTAGAAGATATATGGAAACACAGAACTAAACTTTTATTTATATGTTGTGAGGACTGCATAACTTACCCAAGAAATGACTCTGGGTTTGGAAGTGGCCTGTTGACGGTGGAGGCTCGCTCGGGCTCCCGAGCTGCAGTTTCCACGCAGGCTGGTCCGCACCCTTGCCGGCTCTGGGGGAGCCCTCGGCCAGAACTGTGCCCTACCCCTAGTCTCTTCCAGGAGAACACCCTTACCTGGCCCGCTTCCAGAGACCCTCGAAAATCTCCGAGAAGATAAACAGCTGCTACCTCTTAGTATTATTCTGATTTTGTTTTGCCCTTAACTGATTGTAATGTGCTACAAGGGATTTCAGCGGACTGCGGACGCGTGACCTTCCTGGCTGTTGTGTTTTCATGTCCCAACCTCGAAACCCCTGTTCCTTCTGGAGTTCCCCTTCAGGCCTTTCCAGTGGGATCACGTCCCTGCCCAAAGCCAGTCCCATCTTTTCTGCCGTGCACCACATGAAAATACGCTTCTCCTCCTCCCTTCCCTTTTTCTCTCTTTTTAGAAAGACACACACATATTTAAGGACTGCCCCCTGAAACCAGCCTTCTCATTTTGGGAAACCTCTGGAGAGGGAACCCAACCACACAAACAAGCGTGGTTTTCCAAGAACGGGCATTCGTGTGTTGTTGGTTGTGGCCGAAGATGTGGAAACCTCCTGTTCTCTACCGTTGGCAAATATATACGTACCTACATGGTTCTCTAACAGAGCTTCCTGTATCTATAGCTAGGCGCCAGCTGTCCGTTTCGATGTATCTTTCTATAAATATACACTCTCAGGTACTTTTTCCAGTGTACAGAAGTCAGTGGCTTGCTTCTCTAGACACTTCCTGAGCCCAGATGTCACCTTGTGTGCCTCCTGTTCAGACCACGGTCCATCAGATGCGAATAGGCACTTGCCTCTCATTGGCAGTTTTTTTCAAACCTCTTTTTTGGGACTTAGGGTCTGACAGATTTGGAGAGACCTGCTGGAGTCTAGAAGCTAGGAGGGCCATGGGGACAGTGGCCAGAGGTGGGGCCCCGGAGCAGCGTCCTCCACAGAGTGCGATTTTATCTGATGGAGGCCTGGGGAGACTAGGAAAAGGACCACTGTCCACCAGGCGGGGTCCCATGAAAAACTTAACACACACTGCAGTTGGGTAATTTGAGGGAATGCTTACAAAGTGTGGGCAAAGCCTCCGCAAGAATACAGGATCTGGGGCTAGCGGTGTGTGGTGCAAAGAGGGTGGGAGTCATCTTCAGCAGACAGAGTGGTGGGGCTAGGGGAGCCACCTGAAGGGGCTGTGAGTGGCCGTCACGCGGGGATGCATCCAGCCTTGTGGGGACCCTACAGGGAAATCCATATCCTGCCCTCATTCCTTCCTGCCCTGCATCCTGCTGAGACCCCATTGGCTGGAGCCCCTGGGAGCCAGAGGGAGCCACAGGGCCAGGGAGCTGTTGTTGAGGGCCACATGGCTGTTCTTTCAGGCAGAGAGTGAGTGGCGGGACACAAGAAGGAGTGGCCAACTGCCTGCCTCTCTGCTGCCTGGCTGCCAGCTGGCATCCCCTTTGGCAGAGCCTCTGGTTTGGGTCTAATATGGCTGGTAAGGAGTTTTTTCTGATAGTGAGCTCAGGAAATGCATCTAGCTCAGAGAGGTTAGCTAATTCGCTTGAGATCACACAGCAGGTGCAGAGCTGGGATTCTAGTCTTCCCTGTGACCCCCTTAATCCCTGGAGGGCTTCACCACTCAGTCAGCACTTCCCTTGTTTTGAGCTGTGGGTTTCTATCACTCAGCATCCAACTCAAACGGCTGGGAATGTAACCAAGGCAGGAGGGAGCTGGCTTTGAGAGGCTAGGAGCCAGGGTGTGAATGAAGCGGAGACGTGCGGGGTGCTGCCTCTCCCTCTCTGGGTTTATGCTTCTACCTCCAGGAGCTCCGCCACTCTATGGGTGCTGCTGACTCTCTGAGCCCCACGGCCAGACAGGAAAAGGTCTTCTGCTAGGGGTGGCAAGGGGGCAGAGTCTGCGGGAAGAAAGGGGCCGGAAGCCAGGACTAGAATTGCTGCAAGGTGGAAAGGAACCAGGGATTGGGTCCACACAGGGAGTCTCTCTGCTGTGGCTTTAGAGCATCCCCTCAGCCTCTGAGAGGGGGTCCCAGGCCATCCCTCCCACCCCACGTCTGCCGGGATGCAGTTATTTCTTAGGGACTGGGATTTATTTAAAATACCATTTTGAAAAATCGTAGCCTGTGCACATGTTAAAGATTCAGAGAATACAGAATGGGCATGCAGGAAGAAGTACGCTTTCTTCTGGAATCCCCAGACTCTAGCCTTCCCTGACCCCCTCCCGGGCCATCCGGTGAGGCTCGGTGGTTGTGAGCACAGACTTTGGGCCCAGGCTGCCTGGGTTCAAATTCCGACTTCCTCAGTGCTCTGTGCTCCAAGGGATACGTGGAACTTCTCAAATCTCTGTTTCCCCTTTGTAAAGAGGGATCATAAGAGACCTACCCCATAGGGTTGTTGCTGAGTTAACATATGCCCAGACCAGGGGAGCACCACAGAAATGGTAGCTGCCATTATTTATAGGAATAAGTGCATGTCTGTAAGATTCCTCCCTGCTTAAATTTTGAATTCTTTGAAAAGGCTTGTTTCAGAGCAGTTTTAGGTTTACAACAAAATCGGGGGGAAGATACAGAGATTTCCCACACACTCCTCACCCCATGCATGCACAGCCTCCCCCATCATCAACATCTCAGCAGAATGGTACCATTTTTTGCCAAGGGTGAACCTGTGGGGGAACCCATTGTAATGACCCAAAGTCCATAGTTTGCCTCAAGGTTCCCTCTTGGTGTTGGACATTCTATGTGTTTGGGCAAATAGCTAACGACATACCCATCGTTATAATATCATACAAAGTATTTGCACTGCCCTAAAAATCTTCTGTGCTCCACCCATTCCTCGCTCCCCTGGCCCGTTTTGTTATTTTATCCAATATTTCAAACAAGGTTTGAAACAGGAAACCGTAACAGTAACTGTGAACTCACAGCCCGAGTTTGACAAACGCTGACAGTTTACAATATTTATTTCAGATCTATTTTTAAGAAAGAAAACACTGCCTTGGCTGCTTAATCCCCTTGCCACCCCCACTTTTTTATTTTTACCCAAGGAGTAACATAGTATTCATACTCAGGCCTTCACTCTGTGACCTAATGCATTTGGAGAGCTTGCCCCCGCGGCTCTGGAGCGCGGCCCCCTTCCCTCCAACAGCTGCGCAGCCTTCTCTTGCTCGGAGGCTGGTGCTGTCACCGACTTGCCGACTTGCCGACTTGCCGCAGCCCCTCCTGCCGTGCCTGTGGGTCTCAGCCCAGGCCGGGCCAGACACGGGGCCCTGGGGGGCCTGGCGAGCGGCCGGTCCCAGTGCCCGGCAGCAGGAGCAAGAGGGACAGTGCCAGCACAGACGGGCTCAGCTCAAGAGCCTGGGCGACGTCAGTGCTGCTAGATCTTAAAGGACTGCTCAAGGAAGTTGTAGCGAATAGTTAGAAGTTGCAGGAAGAAGAGAGAGAAAAAGGAAGAGGAGCCACGGAGGGAGAGAGGAAAGGAAGGAAGGAAGGAAGGAAGGAAGGAAGGAAGGAAGGAAGGAAGCAAGCGGGGAGGGAGGGGAAAGGAAACTGGAAGAGATCAAGCACGCTTCCTGGTGAGGCTTTGAGCACATGTGTGTCCCCCGTCCCTCCCCCCCACTGCAGGCTGGGGTGGGGGGGTTCTGTCTTGATCGCAAATCTGCCATCCTTTCCAGAGGAAACTGCTTGTTTCTGCTGCTCCAGGACACTGAGCTCTGAGCTCCTCGGCCTGGAGAAGTTGGAGGTGGCGGACAGGACTGGGCTTTGCCTAGCTGGTGGCTGGGGTGCCCCACATCCGCTCATCTGTCGCTGGGCCCTGAGGACATTGGGGGGTGTCAGGCAGCCAGCCCGGCTGAGGCTGCGCTCTTGCTCCCAGGCCTGCTCTCACCTCCGGGGAGCACTGTGGCCGGAGCTCGTTCACTTCCCACCCAGCCGTGCCAATTACACTTTTTGGCAAAGCAGACAGCCGGGAGCAGTTTCTTTTGCTTCCCCCTCATTGTTCTCAGCGTGTAGATGTCACATCATTACGGGGCCAGAGGGGAGCAGCCTTGGAGCTGGCGGGAGGAGGGGAGGGCTGCCTGCTCTTCATGTACCATTTCTGTCAGCTGCCGCCACTAATGACCCGGCTCCTGTGAGCCCCGTCAGCATCGCGGGAATGAAAGGGGACCCCTGAGGGGTGCTCAGTGTAAGCAACTGGTGACACCCCCCCTGGCCCCGCCTTCACCTCCTCCTTGAAGGCAGAGCTGCACCCAGCCCACACCTGGGGGTGGTGTGCCCCCGAAGACCCCGCAGCCGCCGAGCCTCTGCCCTCGCAGCCCTGCCTTTGCCCCCCAAGTCCCCTGGGCTCAGCCCGGCTTCACCCCTTCTTGGCACACACATCGGCTGGTTTTGCAGCGCTGATACAGTTGGTCCAGGTGAACACTTTAGAAGTGACTCCTTAGAAGCGGTGCCAAGGGCACCCTTCCCCAATCATTAAAGCTTCATTGCTGCCTTGTCAGGGGCCCTGATCTGGTCTGTTCCCCTCTCCCAGACCAGCAGACCTCTGAACCTGACCCATCTGGGGCTTGTGCCCTTGAATGATTCCATTGATATATGTACGTCTCCACAGAGGGCTTTCTGCACTCAGCATCTTCCTTTAGCATGAGGAGGGGGATGAGTGAGAGACTCATCTTCTAGTAGCAGAAAGTGACCCCAGGGAGGAAATGACACAGCCTGGCCTCTATTCCCCATCTCCCACTGACCATCCCCTGGGCTTTATTGCCCTCCACCTTTGCTCCACAAAGGGGAAGAATCCTGGTGCATTCAGCCTGTGAGACTGGTGGAGACAAGAGGGCCTCTACCTTGACGGGAGACCCCCCACACGTGACTTTGGCAGAGACCAGCCTGTGAGGGTGAGGGGTGGGGAGGGCAGAGTGCAGTGTCCACCACCTCTACCTCTCATCCTGAGTGTTCCCAATCACCTGGGGAGGTTTGTACAAACACCAGTTCATGGGCCCACCTCCAGTGATGCTGATTCGCTGGTCCAGCAAGGCATCAAGGTATTTCAGCTTCCAAGTGACTTCTGGCAAGCCAGGTTGAGAACCCCAAGCCTTGAGTTTGCCCCAGATGACCTCAGAAGGCCCCATGCAAGGGAAACACCTAACTTCCGGGATCGGGATCGTAAGAATCTCCTGTGGAGCATGTTAAATGCGGGTACTCAGGCCCACCCCTGTAGAGCGAGATTGTGTGGGTCTGGGGTGGCGCCCGGCATCAAGGCTCCTGACAAGCTCCCCCTCCACCAGGGCGTGGTGCTGCACTTGGGCCCATTGGTCACAGTGTGAGAAACCCAGGACCTATGCCAAACAAGCAGGGTGGAACCTAGCAGCCCTACCCTGAGGAGTATACCCACTAAGGTATAAACGAGGCAGAGGGAGCTCCCCATGCCCCTGTCCCACTGGGAGCCTCAAAAAGCCTCTTGATGTTGGAGCATGTGGCCATGACCACACCCTCGGGTGTGGACAAAACTGGATAATTCAGTAACAGCCCTCCAGGCGCAGGCTGAGTTCTCCTGGTGTTGCCCTCCTGCCCCTCCCCTGGTAAAACCACAGGCACCCAAGGACAGCCAGCTCTAGAGAGAGTCCTAGGCATGACTCCCAACTAGGACAGGTCCACAGGAGCCCTGGTGTGTGCACCACACATCCTCCTCCTCCCTTGGCTCTCCAGGAAGATGCAGGTGGATTTTCTCAATCTTCCTACTGTGTTGTGTGGTCCTTGCTTGCTGTGGGAGGCACTCAGGTGCTTGGTCAAGGCCGGCCTTGGGAAATAGGGGCTTGATGCCACCACCAGCTGACCCTCTTTGCAGGCTCGGTGATGGCCAAGCACCTGCAAGGGGTCTGTGCTGGGAGCCACATCTGGGCTGACCCTTTGTTTTTTTGTTTGTTTGTTTGTTTTAAAGATTTTATTTATTTCTTTATGAGAATCAGAGAGAGGCAGAGACACAGGCAGAGGGAGAAGCAGGCTCCATGCAGAGACTCCTGGATCACGCCCTGGGCTGAAGGCAGGTGCTCAACCACTGAGTCACCCAGGCGTCCCAAGGGCTGACCCTTTGGAGGGCCTGTCCTGATCCCCCATGTCTGCAGGGAAGAGGTATGCAGGGAGGGGTGTTAGAGATTTCGAAGAAGGACCAGGGTGGGATTATCCAGCCACGGAGTCACTGCCAGGGTCTGGGGAGGCACTGGAGGAGGCCAGCAGTCCCAGAACCTCTGGGCCACCACTCAGATCTCAGGGCGGGCAGAGAAGGATGAAAGCCCTAAGGGACTGTGAACACTACAGGATTACCACTGCCAACTCCCCAGGCTTTGATTCCCCCCTGCTCCACTAAAATAAGCTCATTTCTAGATAGTTCTCATTGCAAAATTCTGAATAAGTTCATCAAAGCTGACTCTCTATTTTTTTCTTTTAACAACAAGGCCTCACTTCTTGGAACCAACTTAGTTGGTGCCCAGATAAAGGGGCAGCGAGCAGTGCTGTCAGCCTCTCGGCTGTGCCTGCTGGCTCCTCCTAGGCTGTCACGTCCCGACCTGACCAGCAGGCAGGCACACAGGGACTTCTACACTGCCTGGCCCCAGCATGTGCACAGTAGGTGGTCACTAAAAGGGAAAGAGGGAATGTCAGAGAAAGGAGGGAGGGAGAGAAGACACTGGGGATTGCAGGTCCTTTATTGACTGGAAGGTTTGTGGTGTTCTCCTGCTGGGGAGTCCTTGACTGTGGAGTTTTACAAAGCAGTCGCAATTCAGATAAAAGTCTGGGAAAACAACACAGCATCACCGACTTCTAATTTTGCTAAATAAGAATGGAAAAGAAAAGAGAAGAAAACTACAGTCTTATACTCTTTAAAGAAACTTAAAAAAAAAAAAAGGACAAAATTGAGCTTTATTTAGAAAGAACAACCTCTCACTGCATTGGGGGTTCCCCCCCACAACCTCATCCCACCACTGTTGGAAAACAGTGATAATTTGGCTGCATGTTTATTGTGTTTGTGAACCGCCAGTTGTGGGTGGGCAGGGGTTACTGTCCCCATCTTAAAGACGGGAGAACTGAAGCTGGAGGAGGCATGTGCCATCCACGTTGACACTCCTTCCTGAAGCTGAATCCAGACCAGCTCCTGGGACCCCTCTCTAGTCTGTGGCCTCAGCTCCCTGCTGGGAGACATGGGGATAGGCTAGCATCTGTGACGTCTGGAGAGAGGCTTTCCACAGCCTCAGTCATGGGCCGGGGGCTCTGCAGGGGCCGCTGTGGTGATCCTGCTTGTGTAGGCACCTGCAGCCGGACTCTTGGAGGCCTGTCACTGGCAGTCCAGCAGGAGCATCTGCTGTGACTCCACGTGCGTGGTCAGAGCCCCACACCCTGAGAGCTTGTCCCCCTCCTCCCCTTCCCGTCCCCTGCCTGCTCTGAGCCTCCCAGTCTTCCTCCTCTAGCCCCTGGTCCCTCGGGCTATACCCAACACGGCCCGCCAAACATGTCGTGTTTAACCCATCTTGGGTCTCAAACATTTTCAACTAATTTCCCAAATCTGAAGGTGTCACCCAAATATCTGGGCTTTGAGTTATTTTTTCTCACAAAGATCAAAAAATGCAATTCCTCCAGGCTCACCTTCCCACCACTGCAGTGATTCCCCAGGAGCTGTGGTGACACCCCTAGATAAGGTCCAATGTCCTGGTGCCCTGTCACCCTGGCACACGTGTGCCTTCCCCGGCTTGGCCCTGCAGCATCTCAGCTCATAACCCTGAAGATGCTCAAGCACCTTCTGGGTGGGGCCCAGCGATGCCCATGGAAACCTGGGCCTTCTCAAGGCAGAGTTTTCTTTTTTTTTTAAAGATTTTATTTATTTATTAATGACAGAGAGTGAGAGGCAGAAACACAGGCAGAGGGAGAAGCAGGCTCCATGCAGGGAGCCCGATGTGGGACTCGATCCCGGATCTCCAGGATCACACCCTGGGCTGCAGGCTGTGCTAAACCGCTAGGCCACCGGGGCTGCCCAAGGCAGAGTTTTGGACACTAACAGAGGCAGCAGGGGGTCGGGGGTGGAAGAGGGTTCAGGCACGGGAGGATTTTCATGGGGAAGATCCTTGGGGCCAGTTCTAGAAATCCTCCCTCAGCACATGGCCCCATTCCTCCTTTAGCTGGGGCAGGGTTGGCTGGGGGCCCCTCAAGGAGGCTGCCAGCCTGCATGAGACCGTGCTGTCACTGCATAAAGAGGCAAAGTGGACAGAAAGAGCCCCAACTCAAAAGACTCTGGCTGGGTTCCATGGGGCTGGGCTACTTGGAGCTGTTGACCATGGGCCAGTGACTTCAGTAGTCAGAGACTCAGTTTGCTTTTCTGTAAAACGGGTCTAATGAGATCCCCTTTGCTTTAGCTCCAGGGTCTTCGGAGATGTAAGCAAGGGGAGAAATACAGGAGATTCTTACACATTCAATGCCCTGGACAAATCCCCACATGGCTCGGCTCTCTTGGAGGGGGCAGCTAAAGGTTGCTGATGAGGAGGGGTTCTCAGGCACGTGGGGAAGCCCAGCACTGCCCTATCGGGGCCTGGCACTGGGCGTGGCCCCCACCTCTCTGGGCTGCATCTCACCATTCAGGTTAGGAGTTTGGCCCTTTCCTGTCTGCAGATCCGAGATGGGTCGGGGGGAAGGATGTGGCTCCAGAACCTCTAGATATGACATCCTGGATGCTGCACATCTGGTTTGGTGGGTGAAGTTTGAGGAGGTGTTGAGATCCAGCAGCCATGCCCCAGAATGCAGGCTTGGGGGCCCAGCTCAGGTGGTGGAGAGTATGGACTGTGCAGTCAGCAGACTGTAACTGAGACCTGCTTCTGTCAGTTCCCAGCTGAGGGACCAGCAGCCCACCCTCTCCGTGTCTCCGTTGCCTTCTCTGTAACACAGGGGTCATCAGAGTACCCACCTCACTGGGGCATTGTGAGGATCAGAGTACATGATCCAGTGGGTGCGGAGTGCTTGGCTCAGAGCCTGGCACACAGTAGGCCCTCGAGAGACAGCCCACAGGGCTCATGGGAAAGGAGGTACAGTCTGGAAGGCTGCCCTGCCCCCGCCTGGGCTGCAGCCCCGCTGCAGGTCAGCTGCACACTCGAGGGCCATCTTGCCTGCCCTGTTTCCTTTCCACTTTCAATAGGGTCACTCCATGCCTCCCAGACGTTACCTGCCCTGGGAACTTGGGCGAGAACCCACCCTCTCTGGCTGGGCCCTTAAATCTCATTTGCATAATGAAGCTGCCTGTGGTTCAGACAAACTGGGTCTTGGAGTGGCAGATGTAGCAGTGGTAGGACTGGCACCCTGAGAGCCATGCCCAGTAGCTCCTTGTCCCCACCAGTGGGGGAGATGGAGCTTCTGGGTCAGGTCTTAGCTGCCCCACATCTGGGACTCTTCTTGTCCTCAGAGAGTCTGGTCCAGCCCCTCAAGGGACCAGGCCCTGAGCCCCAGCATCATGGAGGAGTCTAATTTGCCATTTCTATCACTTATAGAGCACCTACTGTATGCTCAGCCTGCATCTGCTGACATCTTTAGGACACCCTTGTGAGGAAACCGACTATTCTGCTAAGTGACTTATACCAACCAAGCTCATGGTTAATGTGTGATAGGGTTAAACACAGATTGACACCTGAAGGGGCAGAGGGCAAGCTGTTAGCCGCCTGACCCTCCCTTTCCAGAGGCCTTCAAACATTGGCAAAGATGAACAAAGACCAGTCCTACCCTCTCCTCTGCCATCACCCCAGCCAAGTCTGGGCAAATGTGAGTGAAGGGATGTTTTGGGAGGTGGGACCGTTGGTCAAGCCTGAGACCCCAGTGGCAGCAAGATGGTCCCCTACTGTCCCCTTCTTCATAGCACTGATCATGTTCATAATTACAGTTGAGCCTGTTATGTGCTGCAAAGTCACTGCTAACACTGAATTAACAAATACTGAGCCATTGCTCCTAGGGGACATATAGGGTTAGGTTCCTGTGAGCCTCTGGTTGCGACATTACATCCACCATCAATACCTAACCTTGTTTAGGTGTGTGTTTCTGTTTAAGGACACCTGATTTACAATATCTTGTTGATTTGTTGACATTGAACTCACAGCCAATGGCAGTGTAACTCGTGCCTGAACAAAGCTGATCTAACATGCATTTTTCTCTGTAAGGCACATCACAGCCTTTAGTGCCTTGGAACGCTAGACAGCGTGTCAGCACCACATTTGGGGGGCATTTTATTTTACTTTTTTAAATTTTTATTTATTTATGATAGTCACAGAGAGAGAGAGAGAGAGGCAGAGACATAGGCAGACGGAGAAGCAGGCTCCATGCTCCGGGAGCCCCATGTCGGATTCGATCCCAGGTCTCCAGGATCGCGCCCTGGGCCAAAGGCAGGCGCTAAACCGCTGCACCACCCAGGGATCCCTGGGGGGCATTTTAAACAGCGAAATCACCAATGCAAGGCCCACAGTACCAAAAGTGTGGCACAAAATAGACTACAGAAGGGACCCTTGTTTGTAGTGTAAGAGCTGAAACAAGAGGGCAGATCATCGCCGTGTTTGACATAAGCTGGAAACACACATGTCTAAGTGGCTTAAATTTTTGCTGCTCCACACATAACTATGATTGACTGTGAAAGCGCCGTGAGTATTGATTTGGGGGTGACAAATACATTTTAGAGTGTAGGCAAATTCATAAATCAAGACTAATTAGAGTTGGCTGCACATACTTGTTTGTGCCTCTGATTAGTTAACATCTATTGCCACCAAAGCACTGTCTTGCTCACCAAAGATCATTTTGTGATCCCAAAGGCCCTGCAAAGATCAGCACAAGTTAAATCTCTGCAGAGCAACTGGAGGACAGTGCCTTGCTGGCCTCCCCACATGGCCCCAGGGCTAGACCCAGCATAGCACCTGCCCTGGTGCTCTAGGTTCTCTGCTGATTGCATTCATAAAGACAGGTGTGCAGGGAGCCTCCCCTCTCACAGACTTGTGCTCTGGTTCACTGACATGTTGATTCTGCCCTCGGGGATGGGTAGCAACATTTGGACCGACTGAACACCAGGAATGTACCGGGGATGCTCTGGGCAGCATGGAAGAGAGGGCTAACACCACTGTGCTTGGCCTGTGGGCTCCCAGTATAGTCCAGGCACACGGGACCTGAGTGACTTTGAGTGTCTCTGTCCCCTGTCCAGATCCTCCCCAGATGGCCATTGTCACCTGATTTAATTTCCTCTGACTCTATCCTCAAAAAGCAACATCTGATTGTAATTTGTTCAGAAATTCCTAGCCAGAGTATTCTAGTGGGGTCTATGTGACCTTTTTCCCTCCTTCCCTCCCTCCCATCCTCCTCCATTTCTTCTTTCCTTCCTTCCCTCCTTCACTGTGGAGAATTTAGTATTCAAGTATCTCACTCAACCTTGCTGTGTGGTTTGGTTACCACAAATCTGTCTCTGGGAGCTGACCACTGCGAGATTAAGCCCGGTCAGAGCCAAGGGGGACCCAACCTTGGTACTCACTGTTCAGAGAGGTTCCTCTCAGGCCCAGCTGACCTTTCCCTGGACCAAACCTGTTCCAAATTCATCTCTAGATTCCTCTTTCCATGTGTCCTCTCAAATATTTACAGAGCAACTGCTCTGTGCCAGGAGCCATGCTTAGCACCAAATAAAATAGACATCCTTCCTCCCTCCCTTCACAGAGCTTTCAATCTAGTAGGGGAGCAACAGTCCCACAAAAGTTACACTGTTTTCAACTGTGATAAGTTCTGGGGGGGCATGTGAGAGAATAACAGAGGGGACATGACTGAGATCAGGTTTAGAGAGGGCCTCTCCAGGAAGCCACATTCAGGTAGAGACCTCAAGGTTAAGGAGGAAATAGCCAGGTGAAAAGCTTGAGCAAAGGCCCTGGGGTGGGAGACAGGGTGGGCCATTGAACGAACTTATGGAAGCCAGTGAGGCTGAACACAGCAAGGAGGACACCCAGGACGGGCAGGGCCTGTGGACAGGGGTGGGAGGTCATGGTGGAGAGTTTGCTCATTACTCTGAGGACGCATCAAGAAGTTGGAAGGTCAGGTGCGGGTGGTTAGGGCCTGCCCTCTGGTCACTTTGTGGAGATTATGACGAGAGCCTGGAGAGGGGGCTCTCATCATAGGACACAATGTCAGCCTGTCAGAAGTTGCTGGTGACACTCTTAACCCACAAATGCACTAAGGATCCACTTGTTTGTCTATACCAGGGATCAGTGATACCTCCCTTGTTGTTGAACGACATTTTAAGTGAGGGAAGTAACAGAAAGTAAAGTTGGAAAGAACAAGAGGGCAAAGACAGAGGCTGAGAGAGAAAGAGGCCTCAATTTTCTCTCTGTCTTTCTCTCTCTCTCTCTCTCTCTCTTTCTCTGGTAATTGCTGAATTGGCTCTCGGGAAGGCAGAAAAGGAATGGCTGACTTATGTCCCTCCACCAGAAGAGGGGAAAGAAGGGAGGCATGATATTGACTTAAACGCGGGGGATTTAAAAGGCCCCTATGTTCCCACTTTGTGCTTTGCTTCTAACAGACAGCCTGGGACCTTTGAAGTCAGTCTGGCCCAGTGGGGAGCGGGCTTCTGTGGAGACAAGATGCTAACAGGGGCGGGGGAAGGGGGCCAGGGGGCGGCCGAAACTCTATTAGGCATGCTCTAGCAAAAAGAAAGGCAAATCCAATGATAATGTACATCTGTTTCAGGGAATTTATAAGCTTTGAACATTTTTTATGGGCAGATAAGTGGGTCCTTTTCTTACCATAACTTAGAACTTCAAAGCTGAGTGTGTGGATAATGCAAATTGCTGAAATATGAGATTTTCCCTACAAAGAGGTTTCCAAAAAAGACGAGGAAGAAAAAGAGAGGGGGAGAGAGAGAGAACTGAGGCTAATTGATGCCATAGTCTTTTATGTACATGGCAAAAACGGGACAGAAATTGATTTTTATGAAATAAGAAATCGATGGGAGAGACAGGGAGAGGAGGAGCCCAGAGGCAGGTGTGAGGGCTGGGTCTGGGCCTGCCAGGTCAGCCTAGGCTGTGGGTCAGCTCTGGGGACACCACCCCCTCCCTCTTGGAGCCCTCAGCCTTAATGGAGGACAGGACAGGACAGGACAAACGGGCAGGACACCTCAGAGGCAGCCAAGGCAGTGGCAGCCCTGCGCCTGGTCCATTCAAGATCGCAAGAGGGCTCAGGGACAGAGTAGATCCTGGACGCCTGGGGAATCCGGAAAGACTTCCTGGAGGAGAGTGGCTGTGTGGGGCCGGCAGGATCCTAGGTGGCTGGGAGGGGTGCAGGTGCATACTAGGTGAAGAAACAGCTGCATCAGGGGATGCCTACGTCGTGCCTCTGCCACCCTGTCCTTTGCTCAGTGCTCTGTTTTTTTCTTGTCTGCCCGCCCAGACCCAGCAAGTAGCCTGTGAGCTCCCTGCGGGCGAGGGCATAGTAAACACTCAATGTGTGCTTGTTATGTGAATGAATGAATGAATGAATGAATGAAAGACACGCAGGATCAACCAGCTCTGTCTTTTCACTATTTGACGTTTTAATATCTATAACATAACCAAATATGAATATTTGAGTTTGTAAAGCCGTTCTTTGGGCAAGAGGAACTTGAGTTCTTTGCGCTCTTCTTCTTCGCCGTCTCCTCCCCTCGGCCTCGGGCTCCCCTTCTTAAAACACCTGCACGGAAGCAGGAGGCCTCCTGCTTGATTTGTCCAAGCCCCCTCGGCCAAGCCATCCCCTTTGCCAGTGATTGGCTGGGGCGGTGTCACGTGGCCCCCTTCTGGCCAATGGGCTCCGGGGGAAGTGCGTGGGCGGGCTGTGAGCCGTCGCGGCGGCGGCCATGTTGGCGGGGACCGCGGAGCGCAGACGGAGGGCCGGCCCGGGAGGGCGTCGGCGGGCACCGCTCACCCGGCGCCTGCCGCTGCCCAGCCTGGGCCCTCTCGTTGTTTGGCTTTTCTCACGAGAAAATCCTGGAGATGGAGATTTGAGGTCACGTCGTTTCTTCCTAAGTGACCCCGGGAAGCGCCAGTAGGACGGTGAGGAGTGGGGCGGCGCAGGCGGGCGGCGTGGCGGGTGGGCCTTGGTCGCGCGGGGAGAGCGGCCCGGGCGGGGCGGGCGGGGCGGGCGGTCCGCAGGGGCTCTTGGCCGCTGGCCGATGGGAGTGGACTGACAGACGCGCAAGTGCGTCACGCGGCGGCCTCGGCCTCGGGTCGCTGGCGTCGTGTGCTCGCGCGGCCTCCTGCCCGTGCCTGGGGTGCCCCGGCCCGCGGGGAGGAGGCGAAGGTGCGACGGCCTCCTACACATTCGAGGCTGGGGGCAGGGGTCCGCCCCGGCGGCGCCGCCTCGACCCCGCTTCCGCCCCGCGTCCACTCCCAGGCTCCCCACAGACCTCGGGTCGCTCCTCTCCAGCCCCCCCCCCCCCCGGCCTCGTGGCCCCAGAAGCCGCAAGAACCTCCTCCTCGCCGCCCCAGCACACTGTCCTTTGTCACCCCCGTCCCCTCGCCCCTGGTCGGACTGTGGAGCACCTTAAGGCCATCACCTCTGTCTTCTGCACACACCCCCCACACACACACCTGACCAAAGCCACCTCTGGGAAAAGTAGAGAAGGCAGGATCCAGGGCTCCGTCCTCCCCAGCTTGCCGTTGACTTTTTGGTTCCTCCACCCGCGGGCTGTTTCCGCAGCTCTTTCTGACCTCGTGGCTGTGTCTCATCTCGGGGACTGTGTTCTTCGCCCTGGGACTCCAGGCACAGGCTGCTTGTGGCTCCCCTGTGCGCCTTCTCCCTTTCTTGTTGGCAACGGAGCCTCTGGTTTTGAGTTCAAAAACGAAGACTACGGTTCTCAAGACTCCTGCGCAACTCAGTTCTGTCACTAAATTCTAGTCACAAGGGGGTGTCCTGTGGCAGCTCTGGGAATCTTTTCTAAGAGCTTCCTTGTCTATTCCCGTTGTCCCTTTTCTCTCCATCCCCTCTCCCATTCTGCTGCCTGGAAAGCAGATGTGATAGCAGGAATTCCAGCCACTGCTCTGGACCATGAGGACAAGGACATTACCCTGGAGACGGTGGAGTGGCTGGAGGAAGCCTGTGCCCTCGAGCAACAGGACTTTTGCCACAGACCTGGATACCTGCATTTAGACTATTCAGTGAGGAAGAAATCAACTTGTCACTTGTGCAAACCACTTTCTCTTGCAACCAAACTGAATCCTCAGCGAAAGAACTTTCTTGACATCAAGCCCTATGGGACCCTCTAGCTTCTCCTGAGGCTTTGCAGAATCCTCCTTTATAAACTACTGCGTTGGAACTGGGTACCTGGCTGGGACCTCTTGTACTATCCTTGCAGAATCTGTAAGTATTGTGAAATAAAACATTTTTTAAATGGCGACATCGTTCTAGTCTTGGTCCTGACCCCCTTTCTTCTCCACAGCCTCACTTCTGGGGATCTCATCCACTGCCATGACCTTGACAACCATCTCTAGGCAGTTAACAAGGGGCTCCAACTGCATGCCCCCAAACAAACTCTCCATCCTACCCCAAAACTTCTTTCAAGCTTAGTAAAGGGGGATACAATCCACTGAGTAGCCTAAGCCAGAAACCTGAGCATCCTCTGCAGCTTTGCCCTTACCCTTTATCCAATTACTGAGACTTGGTTCTCCATCTTTTTTTTTTTTTTTTTTTTGGTCTTCGAAGATTTTATTTATTAGAAAGTGTGAGGTAGAAAGAGCACAGGCGGAGGAAGGGGCAGAGGGAGAGGGAGAAGCAGGCTCCCCGCTGAGCAGGGAGCCTGACACAGGGCTCGATCCCAGGCCTGAGTCTCGGGTGCTTCTCCAAGGGTGCTGACGCCCCCCACCCCCACTTGAAGCTGTGTGCTTGCAGGCAGGCCCCTGCAGGACTGGAGAAGGCAGGAAGACAGGGCACAGCACAGGATGTGCTTCTGCTGGGGCCAGGTGAGCTTGTTCTTGCTGGACTCCCTGGTGGCCACACTGGAACGGCAGGTGGCTGTGGGTCTGTGCCTCCTGGGCCACATACCTCCTTCAAGACCAGCTCCCCCAGGAAGCCCTCCGTGACCCCCAAGGCTGGGGCAGACGTCCCTCGTAGGCTCCCCACACATCCCTCGTATCAACTACTTGTCTTCTCTGCTTAGCTGTAAACTACTTTAAGGCACAAATGAGATGAGGTGACAGGGCTTAAAATAAAGGTGTGGAAATGAAGTTGCAACAGAGGGAGAGAAGTGTCGAGATGCTTCAAATCTATAGAAGCTGGAGTAGGGTTTTAGCAGCCTAGCTGGGCTGGGGGACCCATGGAGCTGGGTTGAGGAAGCAGCCCGTTTCTTGCTCTGGGTCATCCGTGATGCCACGGTGCCCAAATCCCCCTGGAGGCAAAGCACTGCCCATTTAATCCTCATGGTGACTTTGTGGGGTAGCCTTTCTATCATGTCCATTTTACAGATGAGGAAGGTAAGGCTCTCTACCCCCCACCCTCACCCACCCTGGTTTAAATCCAATTCCAGAGGACCTAGGATCCAGCTTGACCAGGGCCCCGTGGCTTCCCGTCTCATGGTGGAATGTGGCATGGTGGGGTGGGGTGTCGAGATGGCCAGAGGACAGGCAGGCCTTCCCCTAGCTGGGCAGCCAAGCCTCATGTGCCACCCGCCACCCGGGAGGCTTCAGATGCAAGGATTATGGAAAGCGAGAATACAATTTCCTGATAAAATAGAAGAGGCGATTAAGTTAATGAAGGATCATTTTGCTGGTTTGAAAACTATAATTAATAGGCATTAATTGTATATTTAGAAGTTTAGCGTGGCGTGGGCTTGGGAGCCGTCTCAAACACAATGACACTGTAAGCGCTGCATAATAAAGACAGGGCCCAGATGGTCCTCAAAGCCCCTAACGAGAGCTTGGCGAGGGGCTGCTGTAATGATAAAAGATGCCACTCGCTGTTCTGCTCTTCCTTTAACGACATCCTTTCTGAGATGATGCTTATCATTGGTACTTTCATCTTCAGTTAAATAGCATATGGCCCCGGCTGATTAAAACCCCCTCCTGGTTTTAATCAGCGGCGCGGGATCAGGTTTCTAATGGTGGCAGTGGTGGCCTTGCTGGTCCCGTGGTAAGCTTTTCAACTACATCTAAGTCTGGAGAAAGGGTGGTGGGCGGTGAGGAGCTGGGAGCGGGCCCTGTCCGCATCCAGAGCGGCCCTTCTGGAATGACCCAAGCCAGGAGCCTGTTCCAAGGATGCCTGGGAGATCAGGCTGGGCTGGCTCAAGTTGTCTTCAGGAGATGAGGCTGGCTGGAGGCCAGGCCTGGTTAATGTTGGCTGTGACAGGGAAGCTGGCTGTCAGATCCCCACATTCTCAGAGAAAGCTTAAAAGGCTTAGGGGCACCTGGGTGGCTCGGTTGGTTAAGCGCCTGACTCTTGATTTCAGCTTGGGTCTTGATCTCAGGATTGTGAGTTCAGACCCCTTGTTGGGCTCCCCACTGGGCATGGAGCCTACTTAAAAAGAAGAAAAAAAGTTTGAAGGAAATTCTGTAGGGACTGCTCACCCAGGTAGGAAGAGGAAGGGCCACTTAGGGGACTGGAAGATGGGAATCAGACAGATGGCATTTGAATCCTGGCCCTAATGCCCTGGGCTGTGAGGGAGAGCTCACCAATCTGAGATTCTTCTCATTTTTTAAAAAAAGATTTTATTTATTTATGAGAGAGAGAGGCAGAGACACAGGCAGAGGGAGAAGCAGGCTCACTGTGGACAGCCCCATGTGGGACTCGACCCTGGGATTCCAGAATCACGCCCTGGGCCAAAGGCAGATGCTTAACCACTTTGCCACCCAGGCGTCCCTTTCACACTTCTCATTATTATTGGTTGATTAGTTTATTATCCCCAAGGGGTGAAAGCTGATTAAATGTAGTTGGCGAGTCAGGAAGGAGGGTGGCACAGAAACGCAGGTCCAGGGAACATTGAGGAGGATCTGCCCAATCTTCCAGCTCTCCACCCTCCATCCATCATCTCCTGAAGGACTGGGGCCGTGTCTGTCCTGTTTATGCCCATCCACATCCCATGCTGTGCCCAGTGCCCAGCTGTCAGTCCTCGTTGGGTGTTTTTGAGGAAACGAGGGATGCCACAGGAGGTGACAGAGTGGGCTGTGGCTGGGGGTGTCCAACAGGTAGGTAGCAGAGATTTCTGTCGATCACCAACTCTTCCTGTGTGTCCCAGGCCCCCTTGAAGCTGGTTGGGGCCAAAGGCTAGTTTTGGCCAGTGGACAACAAGGGTGCAAATGTTTAGCGTCTATGCAGGTCGTCTGTGTGGGTCTTTCCAGTTCCCTCTGCCCCAGAAGGCTTGGACTGAGCACACCCGCAAGAGCAAAGCAGCCTGGTCTGCTGAGACATTGCATTGTCCCAAAAGTCTCACAACTTGCTCTGGGTTTTGTGAGAACAGGAAAGTTACGAGTCATACGTTAAGCCACTGAGATGTTAGATTCGTTTGTTACTGCCACAAAACCCAGCCTTATCCTGACTACCTCGAGGCGGAGTTACTGAACTTGAGTCAGGGACAGAGCTGCAGTCAGGGATCTGACTGGCATATGATCCTAGCGTGTCACAGTAAAGTCCACCTGGTGGACCTCTGCCCACCACTCACGCCCCTTGGGCCGTGCCTCCTCTCTGTGCCCATCCTGGCAGGCTGCTGCCCGGGGTCCTCAGAAGGGGACTGAGGCAGATGAGCCCCGAGGAACTTAGCAGTGGTGGTGGCTACCCCTAGCCTTGCTCTCTGGCTCGGTGCGAGCCCATGGGAGAGGCGTGGAGGTCCCGTACCAGCCTCCGTAGCTGCTGAAGGTCCCTAGGACACTTGTGAGCAGGAAAGATTAGTAGCTGGGTGCTGGGCTCCCCACATCTTTTCTTGATAGTAAATACCTTCCTCTCTTCACCGAGTATAGTTACTTTTTCTAAATGTCCAAACCAGTGGTGCTAAAGCTTTGTGCAGCATCAGAATCACCTGGAGGACTTACGAAAATAAGAATGCTGGCCCTACACCCAGGTTCTGATTCCGTAGGTCTGAGGCAGAGCCTGAGAAGATGCATTTCTAACAAATTACCAGGTGACCCTGATGCTGGCCCACAGACCACACTTTGAGAAACATTGGTCTGGGGTATCTATGGCCCTAGTTCCTAGAAGGCCAGGCCCTCTTCAGGGGCACCTTGTCCTGGCATTTGTGCCCATCCCGTGCATGCTGGTTTTTTTTTTTTTTACCATGTCTCCACATTGCCAGTCTCCCCTCCCACTGCTTCTAGGGGCTCTGACCCACCTGGATAACTGGGGAAGTCCATGGAATGCCTGAACTTTCCATGACAGGTCTTTTTCCTGCCTCTGGGGCTAGGTGGGTACAGTTGTTCCTTTTGTCCCATATACATGGCCCCTCAGAGATTTGAATGCAGCTATATAATCAGGGCTCTTTGGGTTGTGACAAAATCCTGAAATAAATCCTTTTTTTAAAAAAAGATTTTATTTATTCACAAGAGACAGAGAGGCAGAGACATAGGCAGAGGGAGAAGCAGGCTTCTCACAGGGAGCCCAATGCAGGACTCAATCCCAGAACCCTGGAGCCAAAGACAGATGCTCAACTGCTGAGCCACCCAGGTGTCCCCTGAGATAAATCTTGAAGGAGGATTTATTAGCTCTTGAAATTCCAAGAGGTAGATCTAAGGCCTTCAGGCATGGCTGGATCCAGGATCACAATCAATGTTATGAGTGGTCAGTCTCCCTCTCTCCTAGCTAGAAGTGCTGAGTGTGTGTCAGGATAAGGAGATGAGAGTATCACATGTTCCTTGTCCCTGCTGCCTCAGTCTCTGAAACTATAAAATGGGATTGTTAAATTCTGGGAGAGTGATTATAGGTTATAGGAGTCACAAGGCTGTGAGGACTTTTGATCCATTCCTCTAGGCTGTCTCCTGGGTGGGAAGATACCCAGGCAGAGACAGCTCCAGGGGTGGGACTTACCCTAGAACTCTCTGTCTATATAACCCACTTGAGTGAGCCTCAGTTTCCCCAACTGAACTTGTGCCTTCCAAAAGAAGCACAGCAAAGTGTTGGTGTGTGATGAGTGTGAATGGAGCTGAAATTGTCTTTAGAAATGTGATGGAAGAGGGGTGCCTGGGTGGCTCAGCGGTTGAGCATCTGCCTTCATTCAGCTCAGGACGTGATTCCACGGTCCCAGAATCGAGTCCCACGTCGGGCTCCCTGCACGGAGCCTGCGTCTCCCTCTGCCTGTGTCTCTGCCTCTCTGTCTCTGTCTCTCATGAATCAATAAATAAAGTCTTAAAAAAAGAAATGTGATGGAAGAAATTATATCTGTCAGATCCTTGGGGATAGGGAGGGGTCACGGTAGGGAGCAAGGCACCTGAAGGCACATGTTCAGATGATGAAAGATGATCATGAAATGGCCGTCTTTTGTAACAATGAAAGAAAAAACTCAGCAGTTGAAGCAAAAAAAGGCGTTTCCTGTGTTTGTATTCAGGTGTGGTTTGATCTAGGAGCTTAAGCTCTTCATGACTCAGTGGGCCATTTCTCTCTCCAGTTTTGGGCTCTATGTCCTTAGTTCCTCTTGGGCAAACTCCCCGGCAGCTCCAGGCTTACATCCCCATCTCACCAAGACCGGTCACAAGTGCTGTCCTCCCTCCTAGCCCTCGGTCCCCTTGGAGCCCCACGATTCCCTCTCCATGGTTCTGATTGGTTCACATCCCCACTACGGGGCCAAATGAATAGAAGACTCCAGTGGGCCAGGTCTGAGTCACATACACAGTCCATAGCTCCGTGGAGCTGGGGCTGGAGCCATGCCTCCTGAACCAGATCATGGTGGAGGCAGGGTGGTTATTCTAAAGCGAAATTGGGATGCTCTGCCCAGAAGGGGAAACTCATGCTTGGGAGGCCCACCCAACTGATGTCAATCCCTGGCGCCAAATTATCAGCCTGCCTGAGGCCCCCTCCTCCATCCCTGCCCTAGCCTCTGCCCTTATCTCTCCCCTGCTTAAATCCTCAACGCCACCCAGCTCAAGAAGCTCTGCCCTGTGATCCTCCTTCTTCCGGGAGAGAGGAAGGGGGGCGGCAACCACATTCTCTCATTAGTCTTTCTGACATCTTTTGTCACCTATCAGGGGAACAAGCAGGTCCTTTGATCACAGCAAAAGGAGAAAGAGTATTTAAAACACGGCCTGTGAAGATTTGCTGAGCAGAAGGTGGGAAAGGCAGTCAGTGGCAGTTTTCAAAGCAGGAACATGATTTCCAGTCTCCAGACCTGCTTGTCTGAGGATTGCTAAGGAGGATGTGCCTGCAGCCTGGGTTTTTTAATGGGCCAAGGAGCCCTGATGTAAGGGGAGAGGGGTCCCTGAGGGACTTGGTGAAAGGGGGTTTCTGGGAGGAAAGTGACAGCCCAGCCTTTGATTCACCATGAGTCACAGGCGTTATGAGTGGTCAACTGGAGTCACCGAAGGCCCTCTGTGGGACTCCAGACACATCCCCACCCTGCTCTGAGCCTCAATGTCCCTTCTGTATGAGAGCCGGGACCAGAGTTCGGAAGTGTCCCTTTTCTCTCCAGAATCCCCTACAACTTCCGCCATAGCCACTGCCACCTTGCTACCATTTCCCTTTTCCTAACTTAAATGCTTTCAACTGAATAAGAAATATTTATGTCACCAATGTAAATGGGGAAAAAACCAAAACAATAGCAGGTCCATAGTAAGAAAAAATAACCACGAAAAGAAATACAGTGACAAGCAACATGTCATCAAATCCTAGCTGGATCATGCTGCCCGCCGGAAGCAGCAAGAGCACAGCAGCTCCTGCTCTTAAAAATCAGAGCTTGGCAAGAGGGAAGTGGGTTTCGGGGAGGGTTGCTCCTGGCCATGATTAGAAGGAGAGAAAGGGGCTGACATCTCTCTCTGGGGTTCAGGTATTTTAAAGAATGAGTGGGCTGCACCCCCACTTAGGGATACTAGACCCAGTGAGCTAGTGGCCCCTCCTACTGCTGGTGGGTGGCACAGGTGCACAAGTGTGCAGGCCTGCACCTGGCCATCCAGGTGTGCCCTGCACAATGAGTGAGCTCATCATGTGGGTGCCTGAGGGGCCAGGGGAAAGTCAGGGGGGTTCCTGCAGCCCGTCTCCTCCTCCCCCTGCCCCACAGCCCTTCCTGGTTGCAGGGCACTGTTATTGCTATTTCTGAGGTGTCTTCAGGGATCCAGGGGCAGAGGCTGGAGATTCAGGTGGGCTTTTTGTCCTACCCTGCTCTCTACCCCACCCTCCCCAACAATCTCCCCATTTCTGCTTCTCTGCTTAATTAAGATTGGATAGGATCTAGGCCTAGTCTCTAAGAAGGAGATTGGAGGTGGGGGTGGGGTAGGGGAGGGCAAGACACAAAGTCTTCCCCCCACCAAGGACTCCATTCAGTCATTATCTCCTGAGCACTTTCTATCTACCAGACACCAGGACAGGCTACATGATTTAAAAGGCCTGGTGCAAAATGAAAATATGGGACCCTCATTCAAAAAATGTTGAGGGGATCCCTGGGTGGCGCAGTGGTTTGGCGCCTGCCTTTGGCCCAGGGCGCGATCCTGGAGACCCGGGATCGAATCCCACGTCGGGCTCCCGGTGCATGGAGCCTGCTTCTCCCTCTGCCTGTGTCTCTGCCTCTCTATCTCTCTGTGACTATCATAAAAAAAAAAAAAAAAAATGTTGAGAATTCTGACAGTGACAGAGGAGCCTTATACCAAGCCTGGGGCCCTTCTAGGTAGGGGTCACATGGGACTATAGAGGTTGACCACTTATGACACCAGCCCTGCCACGTGCTCCTCTAGATACTGAGGGCCAATGTCTGGTGGGCTGTGCCCCAGAGGGACTCCCTCACAGTAGGGAGAGACAGCAGACCCCAGGGTGATTTCACGGGGATACAGGCTGTTAAAGAAATAAACGGGAGATTAGTAGGGTCTCAAGACAGAGAGGTGGACTTTGAGCCGGGGAGTGAGATGATCCATTTCTGTTTGGAAAGTTCTCTGTGATGACAGGAGGTGCCAGAACAGCTAAGGGGTGTTGGGGCCAGGCGGGAATTGTGGGGCAGAGAAGGGGTAGGGTCCAGGGCATATTTGGAGGGCAAACCGAAAGGATTCCTAGATGGATTCAAGGCTTCTTGTCCACTCGCTCACCCCCCCCCCCAGAGTGGCCCCAGGTGCCCAGGGTGAGATAAGGAAGAGACAGACCCATCCCCATCAAGAGACTAGCACAAAGGACTAGAAACCTGCTTTTAGGGGGAGCCCACGTGGGTGCTGTGGGGTCCCCCGTGGTAGACCTAGTGGGGATGAAGCTGGTAAACTGTCATTTGGTTGGGTTTATTTCACATTCATTTCACAAAAATCCCAGGAGGCCACTACCTAGTATGCACATAACTCATTTATGTTGGGGGGTTGAACTGCATCCCCTGGAAAGATATGTTCAAGTCCTAACCCCTGGCCCTTCTGAACATGCCCTTGTTTGGAAATTGGGTCTTGGTGGGTATGATCAAGATGATATCTTACTGGACTGGGATGAGCCCTGATCCAATGAGCGGTGTCCTCCTAAGAGGAGGGGAATCTGGACATGGACACACACGGGAGGGACAAGGCCATATGAAGATGGATGCAGAGGTTGGAGTGATGTATGTATAAACCGAGGAAGCCCAAGGATTGCCAGAAGTCCAGGGACAGGCACTGCCCTGGTTCCTCAGCACTTCAGAGGGAGTGTGGCCCTGCTGACACGTCGATTTCAGACTTCTGGCCTCCAGTACTGTGAAAGAAGAGATTGCTGTGGTTTTAGCCATCCAGGTCATGGTGATTTGTTACAGCAGCCCTAGGCAATGAATACAACTTAGCAGCAGACCTGGTCCTCTCTGGCTCCCTCTGGACCTGGGGAACACTCCGGAGCATCTTCTCTCATCTGCAGACACCTGCAGCCTGTCCACCCCCCTAGGAGGTAGAGGAGGTCGTGAAGGCACCAGAGCAAAGCTGCTCACATGGGTAGCTGCTCTGCAGGGAGCTAGCTACACACAAGGACTGCACAGCAGAGTGGGAGGGTAAGGGTCAAGGGAGATGATCCCAGGGAAAAGAGGGCAGGGTCCCAGGGGACCCCTAGCTAAACACAACAAATTGATAAAACAGGGTCTTGAAATTTCATGACTGAAACAATTCTGTCCTAGTGATGAGGTGAGAAGCCAAGTGCGCCATTTTGAAAAATGGATGTTAAAAAACATCTGGTTTATGCCTTTCTTTTTGGAATTTTTTTTTTTTTTTTTTAATTCCTGAATGCTTGGAACAGAAGAGCAAGCCCAGGGATGGGAGGCAGGGAATCTGAGTTCAAGTCTTGGCTCTTCTATGCTAGTGCTCTATGACCTTTAGATTCTTACCCATCAGCACAATGACCTGACTGGCTCCCCAAAGTGGTTCTCAAATAGCTCTCCGTAGAACCCCAGGGGTACCCCCAGGTCTGAAGTAGAGCGCCCTGGCCTCCCAGCATGAAGAGCTTGGCTTTGGTCTTCTTCATATATTGGGTTTCTGTATCAAATTTCATTTGAAAAAGACTCTATGGCTTTAAAAAAGACTCTGAAAGTTGAACTGGATTAGCTCTGAAGTCCCTTCCAAGCCAAATATTCCAAGATTCTCTGTCAGAATGACAAACTCTCTTTCCATAAACTTCAGCCTGTTTAGGAGTTATTGCAAAGTGTCCTTTATGCTGTTTCCTATAAATTGGCATCTTGTTTACCCATAGGAACCATATTCTCCTGGGACATGATTGCTACTGAGCACAATCTTCATGCTAAGGTGTCCTGAAATTGGGAAAGTGCTCTTAGGGGCACAGGTTGGGATGGGCAGGAGGATAGCACAGGTGAAGAAAGCACAGGCTCTGATGTCAGATTACAGCTCTCCCTTATGAGCCATATGACCTGGGGCTGGCCAACTAACCACTTGTTCTCAGCCTTCTTACCGTAAAGCAGGGGTGGTAACAGCACCTACCTACCTCGTAGGGCTGTTGCAAGAGTTAAGTGGGTTAGGAGTGTACAATGCTAAATCAAGGGCCTGGCAAGAGTACTCTTTGCATACCAGGCATCAGTAGCCTCAGTGGTGATGATGAGGTGAAGGCTGCTTGGAGCCTGGAAGGGAATTCAGCAAAGGTGGGGGTGTTGGGCAGACTGGCACGGATCACTTCCCAGCCTGGGCATCTCCTTTCAGGACCCTCTTCCAGACCCCACAGCTATCTACAGACAGAGTATCAGTTAGCTATTTCTACATAACAAACAGCGCCCAAATTCAGTACTTTAGAACAATTTATTATTCAAGTTCACAAATCACACGGATGAGGGTTGGCTGATCTTGACTGAGTTTGCCCACATATCTGGGAGTAGCTGGCTCTCCTTTGGTCTCAGCTGCCCTCAGCTCTGCATCTGGAATCCCTCATCCTCCAATAAGATAACGCAGGGCATGTTCTTCTCATGACAATGGCAGAAGCTCAGGAGCACGAACGAAGAACACCAGGTCTCTTGGGGCCAAGGCTTGGACCTGGCCTGCTGTCCCCTGTGTCACATCATACCGGCCAAAGCAAGTGTCCGAGGCTCAAGGGGTGGGGAAACTGACCCTGCGTCTGTACTGGGAGGAGCTGCAGTGTCATATAGTAACGGCATAGAGTCGGGGAGGGGAGATGAACGGGGCCATCCCCCCAGTTGACCACACACTATTATTTTAGTGAGGCACCTGTAGAGATCTCTCCAACCCACTGGCGGAGTTGTTGCTATTCCTGAGTGTCTACCTTTCTCGATTCCTCCCTGCGGCTTAGGGTGAGTGTAGATTAAAGTCAGAGCACCCCACTAGCTGAGTGGGTGTGAAGGGTCTTAGTCTGTGCTGTTCATTAGTCTAAAGTCTGAAGTTCTCGTAATCACCCCACCCTCACCCCGTGCCCAGTGGTTTAGCACAGGCTGGGGGTGGAAGCCTTGGGTTCAAATGCCAGCCCTATGTGCTACCATATTTGGTACCTAATAAATACCGAATCCATATTTGCTGCATCCATCCATTCTTTTATTGAAATATTTTTATTGTGAAATATAATGCAAATGGAAAGCCCATAAATATAAGTGCACAGCTTAGCAAATTATTACAAAAAAAATCCTTATAACCAGCATATAAGACTAAGAACAGAACACGACCCACAGGCTGAGATCCTCACTGTCCACCCCCATCCTCACCCCTGGAAGTAATAACCACTATCTTGACTTTCATATTAACCCCTTCTGCTTTTTTTTTTCTTTTAGGAGTTTTGTGATCTAACGAAGCATCCCTTTTTTTTTTTATCTTACTTATTTATTCATGAGAGACACAGAGGCAGAGATGCAGGCATGGGGAAGAGCAGGCTCCACGTGGGCAGGGAGCCCAGCTTGGGACTCCACCCCAGGACTGCGGGATCACACCCTGCGCCAAAGGCAGATGCTCAACTACTGAGCCACCGAGGCATCCCTAAGTAAGCATCCTTAACCATCATTTAGTTTGTCTTCTTCTTGAACTTCATCCAGTGGAGTCATACAGGCTGTATTCTTTTGTGTCTGGCTGCTCATACTTGGCCCTGCTTGTGACATTCTGCTGCTTCATGGTATATAAGTGCTATTTGTTTTCATGGGTATGTAATAGTCCAGCTTACAAATATAAATATAAATATAAATACACCACCATCTACTGAACTATTTCACTGTTCGTGGACATTTGGGTTGTTTCTGGTTCAGGGATATCCCTGGGAGTAGTCCTGCTGGGAGATTCTGGTTCATGCTTGTGGTGAACTTGCTTTCCTCTCTTATCTGTAGGGCATGCCCCTGAGAGCCTAATCGATAGATCCTCATGCAATAGTTTATGGTCAGCTTCAATCGATGGTCTTTCTTAGTGGTTGTACCCATTGCCACTCTAACAAGCAAGGTAGATTTCTCTTTTCTTTTTGCTCCCATTCTGTCTCCCTCTTCCTTCCCTTACTTATCCATCCAAGTCATTGCATTACCCACCACGTCTGGTCCGGGCCCTGGGTAGGTATCTAATGCTAAAAAGAAGTCTGAGTGCCTGGCTCCTCTTCTCTCCCCTAGTTCAATAAGCAGATGGATGAGAACCCCTCCGCAGCCCAGCCCCCAGGTCTCCAGAGGTCAGAGGTGGCAACCAACCCTTCTCTCCTGGGAAGCCATGTGGCAAGGCTTCTGGGAGGGGCCCCCTGCACCCCCTCCCCTGATACTGGAGAAAGGGCCCTGCCCCTATACCAAGGGAGGCAGCCCCCTCCCTCAGGAGCCAGCAGGTTAAACCTCTGACCACAGGGGGTGCATTCCTGGCCCCCCCCCTTGCTCCTGGAGCTTCTGCATGCTGCCCTGTATTTCTAGGTAGCAGGTGCATTTTCACTGGTTTCCTTCTGATAGCCCCTGGAGGTGGGGGGCGGCCGCAGGAGGCCTCCTTCCGCGCCTTTGGGTCTGTGTACTGCGGGAAGAGGATGCGGGAGCACTAAAGGGAACCCCAAGTGGGGATCCGCCGGGGGACCCCCAACCAACAGTGGCACGGGGGCTAGAGGAGCGGGGAGACAGGTGGCCACAGTAAAGAAGGCGGCGAAACGTCAGAGCCTTCCCAGCAAAACTTTCTTCTTAGTATTACTTCAAACCGCTTCAAACAGTTTTTTTCTAAGTCTTTTTTATTTTTTATTTTTTATTATTTTTTTTTTTGAGAAATGCTCTCAATTTTCTCCTCTTGGCGCTGCGCTGAAGCTGTGTGGAGCGGCCTGTGTGGCAGCGCCATCTGCTGGCCGCCTCTTAAATTGCGGCCTGAGATCCCGCCTAGATCCTGCTTCTCCCCCCGCCCCGCAAGTGCCTGATGCAAGGGGCGGGGGACCGAAGAGGTCAGTGCCCTTCGGTACAGGAGTGACCAATAAGACTCTGGCCCATGTTCATTCTTACTAAGAACAGTGGAAGGTACTTTAAGCCGTGGACACCACGTCTGCTCTTTCCCACTGGCAGTCGTTTCAAAGTGTTAACATCCCGGGGATACAGGAGGTTCCCAGAAATGGGCATCTCTGTGCTCAGCTGGGAGAGGAGGGACTTAGCTCTCCTGGAGAGAATTCAATAACATCAAAACCATGCAAAGTGTTTATGAATCCGGAACACCACAGTTAGTAATTGCCTCGAGGGTGTACACATACAAAAAGACACAGGATCCACGTTTGCAACAGCGCCGCCTGGAATGGGAAAAATGTGGAATGTTAGAAGATGGTTAAGAGAAATTAAAAACAATGTGGAAAAATATTATATATTATAGGGAAGTGCTCATGACATAAAGACAAAATTGAATCATACTCCAGTCATACTTTAATTTTATTATACGCAGTATGACACTATCACGGTGGATACATGTCAAAGGGGGTTACATTCAGCCAAAGCCATAGGAAGCACACCACGGTGAGGGAGCTGTAACGTCAGCTGTGGGCCCCGGGTGATGGTGATGGGACTGCGCAAGTTCATCAGTTGTAACATGTATCAGGCTGGTGAAGGATGTGATCGTGGGGGAAGCTATGTGCATGTGGGGACAGGGGCTATGTGGGAAATCTTGATTCTCTCCACTCCGTTTTGCTGTGAACTGAAAACTGATCTAAAAATAAAAGTCTATTTTAAAATTTGAAAAGCAGATTACAAAACAATATGTTAAGACTTATTTCTGTTGAAGGCTTGGGCAAGCTAAGTATGGTCGCCACACTTGGGGGGCAGGATGTGCCCTGCTGGCCCCTCAGGAAAGGCCCTGGGGGTGTTTCCTACATATCCTGCAGATGAGGGGCTTCACGAGGCCCTGGGGAGGGGGGAGCCACTGGGGTTGCCAAGAAGGGCGCTTGCTCTGAGCCCAGTGTTGCTACAGCCATCTTGTCACCAGGAGGAGGGCTTGTCGGGAGGAAGCTGCGAAGCCAGGAAGCAGAACGGAGAAAGAAAGTGTAAGTGAGCGAGGGACCAGATGACAAGGTTTGATTCTTTGGATCCAAGTTGGCTTGCAGCTCGTCTATTCCTAGACTTTTCAGATAATAAATTCCTCCCCTGGGTTTCTGTTGCTTGTAACCAAAAGGGTCTGTGCTCCCTAAACACAGGCTCCCCGCTTGCTCACTTTGCGATGAGCCAGTCCCTGGAGATGGAGGATGACACACAGATGGCTGGCCGGGCATATCTGGCAGCCCTTGGAACCCTTTCTCACAGGGCAGCCCCGCCAGGGTGGCACATCGGGGAAGGGAGCTCCCTGGGCCTGCCCCCTTTCTGGGCCCGGGGCCTCAACTAAGGGTCCCCAGAGATGGAGGAGGCTCCTGCCACAGGAGAGCTTCTACTTTACCTCGGCCTAAAACTCTCACCTCCCCACGCTCCAGTGACTTCCCCCTTGGCCTCTGCTGTGGCTCCTTTAAACACCTCCTCCTCTGAGGAGCCTTCCCTGATTATCTGGCTGAGTGAAACCAATCTGTCTCAGCTTCCTTTTACTCTGCTCTATGAATGACTCCCTTCTAACCTCAATGAGGTTAGCACTGGGGCTGTGCCATTGCATTGCTGTGTTCTCAGCAGGGTCTGACAAATAGAGTGTTATCAATTGCTGTTTACCAATAAGATGAGACTAGGCACAGATTGATGGATAAGGATGATGGTAAGAGCCTATTCTGGGTGCAGGGCCTCTTTGGAGCAGCAGTATTTTCTTGCTCATACCAGGGGGAGCATGTTGACACCAACCAGAGGACATGCTGAAGGTTCGGATTTTGACTGAGCTAGAATTTTCCTTCTAATTGAGGGTCTGACCTGAAATCGAGAATGAAGCCAGGAGCTGAAGCCTAGGTACTGCCTCCCCAGTGTGGTGTGGAGATCTGAGGATGTCAACCAAAGTCAAAACCAGGCCCCCCACTGAGGAGCTGGAAAGCCAGCAGGGCTAAACACAGGGCTGAGGGTGGGAGACCAGGGCCACTGGCCAAGCAGCAGGGAGCAAGACCCCAGAGGGTAGGGGCAAATGCACAGACAACATTGAATGATCCGGTCCACGTGGTCAGAAACTTCTTTCCTTTCCTCCTGAGTCCGTCAAAGAGAAGGCTCAACTTGGGGATAACGCGTCCCAAACATCCATCTCTCTGTCTCTTTTCGCAAAGAACCTCTGGCAGCCTCACATTCAAGGCCTGCCTCAGACCAAGGCCTGTGAGGTGTACTAACAGCAATAGGTTTCATTGTGTTGATTTTTATAGCGATCTTTCTAACTATAGCAAGTGACTGTGAGTTTCCATTTAGAGTGGTAATCAGTAATCGGAAGAGTCTTTTTCAAATAAATTTACATAAGTGCAAGGGGGACTGCTACCAGGAAAGTAGCAAGTGGATGACAGCACAGGTGGCAGCATTGTGGGCCCCCAAAGGGTGGGGGTATGTGGCTGAGTGGGGAGGATGCTGGGAAGGCAGCTCTTTGCTGTTGCTGCAGGAGGGACAGGAAGCATCTGGAAAGCTCCTGAGCAAGTACCCATCCCCCACTGGCAGGTGGGCTTGGAACTGGTTTTGTAGCTCCAGGGCAGAGTTACAGCCAAGGGAACATCCAGAGGGAAGGGCATGCTGGCCCAGCCCACCGGAACTGAGCCTCCTGGCTCACTGGCCCTGGCCCCAGCCTTGAGATTGACCCCTTGCCTCCAGGTCCAGTGGGGTGTCCTCCCCCACCAATGGCCTCTTGGAAACCCAGCCCGGGATCATTCTGTCTGCCCTTCCTGGAGCTGTCTCTGTCTCACTGCCTGTTTCCCACCTAGAAACAGAGAGGAGTGAAATGATCTCTAAGGGCCCTTTAAGGATGAGAGGATCAGGGACATATATCCCTACCCCCACCTCTCCCCTCTCCCCTCCAGAGTCAGGCTCAGGGAGGAAGACACAGGCTTGGGGTCATCACACAGGCCTGAGTTTAATTTCCTGCTCTCCACATTGTTAGTTGTGGGACCTTGGACAAATCACTTCACCTATCAGGGGTCTGTGTCCTCACTTGTAAAATGGGATGAGTATCTGCTGAACAGAGCCAGACAGGCAGTGATGAGGAGAGCACTGGACACACAGTTGGGCTCCAGAAATGCTGAGGGACCTCTGGGTTTTTGTGCATGGGCAGCCACTGGCAGTGCTGTCTTCCCATCCTGGCTTGGGGTAGGGTGAGAGACCTGCATCCCAGGCACAGAGGCTCCTCAGGTCACCTGATCTCAGCTGACGGGAGGCCTTGCATGGAACAAGCCCCCTCCACTTAGGGCCCGAGTGCCCAGAGTGGGGTTCCTGGGTTTGGGTGAGGCTGGCATAGTGCTCTCACTCGGAGATCCCTGGGTCCTGGGCTGGGGGGCACGTGGACAGGAAGAGGCCTGGGAAGGGAGAAGACAGGTGAGGCTTATGATCTCATAGACTCCTTCTATCCCATATTATAGGCTTTATTTTTTAAGATGTCATTTATTTGAGAGATAGCAAGAGAGTACAAATGGGGAGCAACAGAGGGAGAGGGAGAAGCAGACTCCCCACTGAGCAGGGAGCCCGTTGTAGGGCTCAATCCCAGGACCCCAGGATCACTCCCTGAGCCAAATGCCGATGCTTCACTGACCGAGCCACCCAGGTGCCCCCATATTTTAGGCTTTTAAAAAACTTCTATGTTCTACACACATACCAGGTATATGTGATCTTGAGACACATGCTCCCCCCATCCCACCCTGTTGTACCTCTGGAGTCAATGACTTTCTCCCTCAGTTGGCCTGAATCCATGTTGACTTCCCTCAGAGAGAACCTGTTTTTGAGGTGCCAGGTACAAGGAACACCTGTACTGGAGACCACTATACCATGACCTCTCTGCTTGAAGTACTTTGGGCCACACTGTGTGTGTTCAGATGCCAAGCCTTATAGTTCAAATCCTAGGAGGAAAGTCCCACCCCCTGCCTTGCACCAAATCTGATTTCCTCCATTTCCTGATTGTCCCTTTCTCTGTTTCTGGTTTCTTCCACATTGACCCTTACATTGGGAGCTGCCTCTTTTCTCTCCCAGCTTCTGACTGGAAATCCCTAGGAAACTTCCTGTGATGGGCATTTTTTCCCCTTCTGAGGGCATATTTGGGGCACCTGATAGTTGATGGTGTTTTTCCATTTGATGAAATGACTTACGAAATCAGCAAGGTCTCCTTCACCATCAGAAATAGAGTCACGGCCTTTTATATTTCCACTGAACACTTTAATTTTCTCTATGCCCAGAGGTCCAGCATTTCCCATTCAAAGTGTCTTCCTCCCTGAGCAAATTGAGAGACCCCAGGCTTTCTTTGTCACAAGTGTCAGGCTGTTTCTTGCCTCCAGGGCCGAGCCTGATTGCCACACAGCTGCTGCCACACAGTGTCGCTATTGAACACATTCTGGTGCAGTTTGGTGACTGCCCAGTCACTGCTACAGCAATCTCCTTGCTGAGCTGGATCCCTGTACAGGCCAAACTGGTGCCCCATTGCTAAGATGTCAAGTTACAGGCTCTTTATTTCACTCATAAGCTCAGCCAGATGGTTTAGGTCTTTAGGGACTTCCAGGCTCAAACACATATTGCCCCAAACCAGTCTGTACCATTAGCTCCAGTGTTGAACCTAGGTTATAGGTCCAGGCTCCTGGTATCCTTTCCTGACAGTGGACTTCAGTCAAGGGCAACCCAACCCATCAGAGAGGTTCCAAGAACATTGCCCCTCAAATGGGGAGGCATTAAACATTCAGTCTCTGTTCTGTCCAGAGGCTCCACTGGGTATCATCTCCCACCTCCCTCCGGGGCTCTGTCTACATAACTCAAGGAGCCCCTTCAAGGGCCAGTTGCCTTATAATTGAAAACACACCTGGACAATGACTTATGGCATCCTAGCCAGAGAATTGTTGGCAACTTCCTTTCCTCAAAATGCCTGTTTCACAGACTCTCATAACAGGATGCTGTTCTGGCCCAGCATCTTTCTACCCTTTCAAGGGTGACATACCTCCCATCCCAGGGATGAAGCTGGCTTTGAGGAGCAGTGGGTGAGCTTCTGCTTCGCTGAGCCAGGTCCACAGGCTAAGAGGAAGAGCTGGAATAGTTAGGATAATGATGGGGATCTTTGCAGGCAATGTCAAGGAAGGAGGAACAGAGAGGAAAGACAGGACAGCTGGAGAGAGCCATCTGTAGGAAGGGGGTTAAACTTTGTCCATGGCGTGCAGTGTAAACCTTCCCTCCAGCTACCCACAAAAGCATCAGAAAGCTGGAGCTTACTCTCCAGCGTTTTGCCAGCTGGGTTTGTGGTTTTGCGGTGAAGTGAGCTTGGTATCAAAGGGACACAGGACACAAGCAGAGGCTTCTAAGCCCCCCACACCCCCCTGGGAGGGGCACTTCTGTTCAACACAGATGGGGACATGGAGGACCAGGGGAGGGACTGGGCCAAGGTGACTCAGCAAGTTAGAGCCAAGCGGCTCCTCCCACCAAACATGAACCCCCAAACAGCCCGCTGAGCCATGGTGAGCCCCAATCTCCAGCCTGCCTTCCCAAGGGGCTCAGTACAGATATTCCCGCACGGTGAGTTCCTTCAGGGTGAAGCCCCAGGGGCTGGGCTTGCGGAGCTGGCACTCCTGCAGCTTCTTCTGCAGCGATACGAAGTCCTTGCCCAGCCCATAGGCCAGGAGGATCATGGCCTCCAGCAGGGGGGCGTAGTAGCGGTGGCCCTCCCGGGCCTGCAGGCACTGCAGCGCCCTCTCCCCCGCCGCCAAGGCCTCGGCTGGCCGCTCAAGGTCGCGGTGGCACACCAGCATGGCGCAGAGGGCCGGGACCACCATCACGGGGCAGTGGGCCGTCAGCTTCTCCTGCAGGGGCACGACGCGCACCAGGATGTCCAGGGCGCGGCCGTACTGGCCCCCGCGCAGGCAGCCGAAGGCCTCCCGGAGCTCGGGCCGCGTCAGGAAGTCGATGAACTCGCGGGAGCGCCGGACACAGCGGATGGCGTAGAGCAGGCTCAGGTACTCCTTGAAGGCCAGCTTGCGCTCGGAGATCATCTCCGCCGTGAAGTTGCCCATCAGATGCTTCTTGGGGAAGACGATGTCTTCCATCTCTTCCCGGAACGTCTTGAGGAGGTTTTTCTGGAGCATCTCAAAGTCTGAATAGCGCCGTTCCAGCACAGCTTTGTTGCTGTCAAAACTCCCTGTCTGGATGACGACGATTTGGTACATCTGCGGTGCAGAGAGAGAGAGAGAGAGAGAGAGAGAATTTGACTACATCCTAATAGAAGGTTGTAACTGACAGAGTGAGCCCCGGCAAATAAAACTAATGATGATGATCATTTAAAGCAGATCGGAAAACAGGTTATCGTTACTTGCGATTCTGTTTTAAATTGCCACCAGCTGCTGCTGAGCTATAACTGCAGCTGGTGACAAGAGGCCGCCCGAGAATAACAAACAGGGCAGCATGGAGGCGTCTCAGGGGACCAAGACCACAGGAATAGGTGGTGCCGGGGGCCTGGGGGTGCTCCCGGCTTTCCATCATCAAAACTGGACCTCGGGTTCCTGCACCGGGGAGCTTAGGTTAGATCTGCATTTCCCGAGTGTGTGACACTTGAGGGGTGGTTTTAGGTGGTATGTTGGTGGTGATGTCCCATGGTAAGAAAATGATTGCTTTTTCAGATCTCTTCCAGTTAGAGAATACTGGTTAAGGGCACAGGCTCTTTGGGTTATAATTCCAGTCCTGCCGCAGTCTAGCTGTGTGGTCTTAGGTACGTTAGCCACTATGGGCCTCGGTTTTTGCATCCATGAAATAGAGATAGTAACAATACCTCACTCCTCGGGGTGAGGATGCCATTATAGTTAATGCACTGCAACCACAGGGGTGAGGGGGGCTCTGTTCAACACGCAGTCGGCACCCAGTGTCAGCTGTTGTTATTTCAGTCCCAGTTGAGGGAGCAATGCACAGAGAAGGGTTGAGCGTGGCTCCTACTTGGATGTGAATGCCTTGCCCCAGCACAGGTGGAAATTCTGTTTTAATGAAGAGAGTAGCCCCTAAGCCCAGCGCTTGCCACCAGCCGTGGCCTAACCAGCTGGAATCTAATGACAGCACTTGGCTTTCCTCACATTTACTCTAACGATGACCTTCTCTTTATGCTATGAGATACCGGTTTCCCCTCAAAAGATACTTATTTCATGTTTTTAAAAGGTGATCTGATTTAAAGAAAAATAGGCTAATGATTATTATCTATCATTATGTTAAATAATATGTAATTATTAATAATATCAGTGATTGGTGGTATCAACTATTGTGTTGAAGGGACACATAGATGGCTAGTTCTGGATGACATGGAATTCATCTGGGTTAGTTCCTTCTCAGGATTAGGGACCGTGACTCACACATCTCTGATTGCCAGTACTTCACACAATGCCCAGTGCAAAATCTTGCTTTTTGAAGCCTGTCTCTGTTAGAACTCTGTGGGTCCAAGGGCGTTGGGCCCATGTCACAGTGGGGAAGGCTGAGGCTCCACCGACTCGCCCAGGGTTGGGAGGGAGGTGGTGCAAGGCACACCATCCCCGCCTGATCTTACCACAAACTTGGAGACTTTTCTCTCCTCGATGCGGGCGGACGCGACCTCGAAGAGCAGCTTGACGCGCCTCCAGCAGCGCTTCTCCTTTCGCCAATACTCCTGCAGCTCCCCGGTGGTCATGCTGGAGTTGGGGCTGGGGCTGCTGTGGGCATCTGCAGAGGACAGCACCCTTTAGGCACTTGCACCAGGTCAGTGCATTTTGGGGACTGTCTGGGATGGGGGTGTCCAAATCTGGAAGAGCCATCCTACCCCCTCCCCCACCCCGTCCCTGCCTGCCCAGACTACTGCGCCCACCCAGCTGCAGCACAACCTGATAGCCCATCCTCTCCCCCCCCCCCCTGGATTCTCCATTGAGAGATGCGGTACGTTTCTGTTGCACCATCCACTTCCGGCCTGCATATTGGCCCCCCGTGAGACCCACGCTCCGACACCCAACACCCAAGGATGGAGGTTTGTTGCTTTCCCTCGGCTTTGCTCCCTATGACACTGACACGGTGTGGCCAGTGTGGCCGCTGGACTCCTGAGCACACATCAGCGACCAGTGGAGGGAGCTAGTGAGGATGATGGGCTCCAGTCCCCCCCCCACCCCACCCCCAACTCCCAACTCCCAGTGGGATCCTCCCTACTCTCCTTACCTTCTCGCCACCCCATGCTGTGCTCTTGCTTGCACCTGCTATTCCTTCTGCCTTTAATGCAACCTTCCTATTTGCTGACCTGGAAAACTGTGTTCCTTAGACCTCACTTGGCCATGTGCCACTCTGATCATCTTGGGAAAGATTAGAGTCCTTCCCCAGCGAAATGCACAGATCATTGTGCATTTTATTTTCAGGGAAATGGGGCCCAGGGGCCCTTCTCCACTGTGTCCTTCAAAACACAGCCCAGGGGCCCTTCTCCACTGTGTCCTTCAAAACACAGCCCTATGTCACTTTAACCCCTCGTTTCAGAGTCAGGGCCTCCCACCTTGTCCCTACAACTGGTTTTGTGACATCTCTAATCATTTCTCACAGAGCTGTTTCCCCACCACACCGAAGGGCAGCAGCATTGGATTTGTTTCCGTTTCCCCAGGGCCAAGGACAGAGCAGGTGTTCCGCAGGCACCTACTGAAGGGCTGCATGAATGAGTACATCAATCTGCTCCAGGAGATGACGCTACTGTGGACACTGTCAGCGCTGGGCCATGCTGCTTGGCACTCACTGCTCTGAAATGTCCCACTGGCTTCCTTCCATAACTCTCACTCAGAGGGCCTTCTCCAGCCAAAGCAGCCTGTTCTGGAGCTTCCCTTGGAGGATGAAGGATGGGACTGGTGGGTAGTAGTAGTCTGGCCTCCTTGCCTCTTGGATGGGACACCCTGAGATATGTTTCACACGTCTTGCAAAGGACCCCTGTGGGGACTGAGTCCAGTCACCCCACAGCAGTAATCAACACCTTGTCCTGGCCTCCTCCCCTTCTTTTCCTCAATTTACCACTCCCCTGCTATGATGCCTGGGACCATCTCCCAGAAAAATAATTGGCACCGAATTCTCGTGTCGTTAAGAAAGCTGCTCCCTCACCTGTGGCACCTCTCAAAATGCCCACATTTGTATTTCAAACATCTTCAAACCTCTATCTCTGACCAAGCCCCGAGCCTCAAGCCCACCTAAGTGCCCTTCAGGTCCTGGACACGGGAGGTCTTGGCCAGTGGCTGATGCTTCCTGCTTGGCCCCCACAGTGCACTTGGCTATGGGTCCTGTCCGTTCAGGGCTCCCGGGGTGCTCAGGACTTGCCATGCTCCAAGGCTGCCAGGGAGACAAGAGACAACAGTGAGTTCCCAGTCACGTTGGGGTTCCTGAGGGGCCCTGGGGTGCTAGGGTCTGTATCATAGTCCCTACTACCAAGCCCTCCACTGCCACACTTAGCAGTCCACCCAGCTGCCACACACGAGGCCTGGGTCTGCCCCTATGCTGGACTGATTAGCCCAAGGCCTTCTCTTCTTGTTACGATGCTTCTATCATCAAGTTTTCTGAATCTTAAATGTGGTGATTTCAAGCAAAGGTAGTGGCTTTAGGGATTACTCGGGAGAAAGCTGCCAGCTTGTCCTGAAGAGCATCCCAACACTCCATTTTATGTTCAGGTGTAGATAAAATCTCAGTGCCCATAGCAATGGTACCAGGATGTATCCTTCCCATCTCCCTCTCCCTCTCTAAGCACACCCTTTCTGACGGCTTGTTGCACACACTTCATATTGCACCCAGGTTCTTCATATCCACTTATTTCACACCCACAAAAATCTGTCGTGACTCCTAATCACAGAAGAGGAAACTGAGGTTTAGTTGGCCCCAGGTGACACTGCTGATGAGCGTGTCCCACAAGCAGAGCCGAATGTCTGTGATGTGTCAGCTCGTGCGCTCAGCACTCAACACCCACTCTCTCACTTAACTGACTCTGTGTGCAGAAGGACTTTTATCTCCATCTTATGATAAAGTAACGGAGACTTGGAGCCACCCACGATCCGACAGCTAGGAGGTGGTGGGCAGGACGCAGAGGGAACCATCCTCGGGGTCAGGGGGAGGGCAGCCAGCAGGAGTGCTGGGGCTAGTTTATGCAGGAGCTCTGTCTGTGACCCAGATCCGTGAACGGGATGACCTGGTGCTTGCACTTGAGTGTGCCTCAGTTTTCTATTAAGGTGGGTACAAGAACGGAACCTGCCTTCACGGGGCTGGCGTGAGGGCTAAGTCGGGGAGACCACGCAAAGTAGCAGCAGCTCAGCGCTCCGCACGTCCCAGGCGTGGTACAGTAGCCCCTGCTATTCATGCCTGACACAGGACAGTACTTTGAGAAATATTGGAAAAGGCAATGACTCCTCATGAGGGTGTGAGTTGGAATAGAATTTAACACGTCTGAGACAAATTGGAAACCGGGATGCTGGGAGCGCCCGGGTGGCTCAGGCGGTTGGTTGACCTGCCTTTCAGCTCAGGTTGTGATCCTGAAATCCTGGGATCGAGGCCCACATGGGGGGTTCCCTGCTTAGTGGGGAGTCTGCTTCTCCCTCTGCCCCTTGCTCCTCTCTCGCTCACTCTCAAATAAAATCTTAAACATACACACACACACAACAGGACGATGGAAATACTAGCTCAGGTGGAGTGAAGAGCTGGGGCACTGCTTTGGGACAGAAGTTCAAGATTAGAAGGGTGCATGTGACCTTAACCCCCCTTTTTCACGAGATCCGAGGGAGCCGCACAGGGCACATGGGGCTGAGCTGGGACTTGAACCCTGGTCACCTCTGTCTGCTGCATTCCCACTCCTGTCTGAATCCGTCTGCTGACTGTGGCCTAGAGGGGCAGGACTACTGCTGCTGTAAGAGAGCCCCAGCCCTGTCCCTGAGCTGAGGGCCTCCTGGATAGGCCTGGCCTGGGGAGAGCTGAGGTCATCTGGGAGCTCGGGTGAAAGGAACCCAGGGCCATTCTCTAGGTGGCTCTGTGCAGCTGCCCAGTGCATGTCTCTCCTCCATCAAACCTTACTTTATACAGATGGGAAACTGAGGCACAGAGTAGAGGCATGGCCGGCCCCGAGCTGCACACACTTGAGTCTGCTAGAGCCTACACACCTCATTTGCTGCTTCTCCCCTTAAAGAGCCAGGCCTTCCATCCTGACCAGTGGTGAGTCTGTCTGCAAGTTATTTAGTATCTCCAGGCCTCAGGGTCCCTACCTGGGAAGTAGGGCCATAAGCCCAGTCATGCCAACAAGACTATGGATGATGGGGGACGGTTTCTCTATATCCTGGTAGGTGCCCAGGAAAGGTGGTGAGCGGTCTACATGCTCTCTTCCCTAATGCATGCTGGGTGGCCAGGGTTTGTGGAAGCCCAGTGTTTCCTGTGGGCACTCCCATGTACCTGCCTCAGTTAGCTCATCTGTAGAATGGGTGATGGTGAGCCTCAATTGTCCCAGCCCTTCCAGCTCTGCTATCCTGATCAGGCCACACTAGTGCCAGGTCAGTAGCAGGGCACAGTTTACCCAGAGACCCAGTGAGAGCCCAGGAATCATGGTCTTGGCTGGGTGCAACAGCAAAGCTCTAGCAATGCTGAGTATGAACCCAGGGCTATGGATAAAAATCAAATTCAGCAACCAAAGCCAGTTCCCTTATGTTTTCTCTTCCAGGGTTGGCTGGGAGTCACCATGGGGGGGGGGGGGTGTGAAAAGAAGAATGTTAAGCATTGGTGCACGCGTGGAGTCTTGGGCATCTCTAGGCCTCAGTCTCCTCATCTCTGAAATGGGAAAAACAGTCTGTCACTCCAAAAGCTCTTTGGGGACAGCCTGGGTGGCTCAGCGGTTTAGCACCGCCTTCAGCCCAGGGTGTGATCCTGGAGACAAGGGATCGAGTCCCACATTGGGCTCCCTGCATGGAGCCTGCTTCTCCCTCTGCCTGTGTCTCTGCCTCTCTCTCTCTCTCTCTCTCTCTCTCTCTCTCTCATGAATAAATAAAATCTTAAAAAAAACAAAAAACAAAAGCTCTTTGGAACAACCAGACATGAGGTTCTAAGGTTACTTCTCTCCCCTCTCCATACCCTGTATAGCAAAGGTTTCTAGATTTTATAAGAAAATCCTACACATGTTGGTGCTCTGGGGCGGGGGTCCCGTGCATGGCCCGGGAGACAGAGTGGCTTCCCAGCCCCCTCTCAGTCCAGCTGTGTGCAGACATTCTGCCCCTTCCCTCTCAGGCCCTGAGCACCACTCCTCCCTCCGAGACCTGCCTGCAATGGCCAGCCCGCCTTCTGATGGCAACACTGAGCTGCCTTCAGAGCCCATGCTCCCTTCCTGGGAGGGCTCCACAGGACTTTCCATCAGAGTGAGACAGAAGATCCTGGACACTGTGGGTGGGCACACATTTGGGAATCTCCCAGGGGGGTTGGGGTGCCAGGAGCTTGTAACAAGCAGGTATCCTGGCTCTTGACATCATAGACTCCCCTCTGGCTGGTCTGGGGATGGGCCCTGGATTCCGCATTTTGCACAGGTTCCCCCAGGCTATGCTGACACAGGGGTTCCCTGGCACCACTTTTTGGTGCTGTGATTCATTCCCCAGCCTCAAAAGGAGTTGTAGAAATACCCCAAAAGAACTGAGTGATGAAGGGTCAGGGAGCTGCTTTCTGCTCTACCCCAATGAGCTAAGGAGAGCTCCACACATCGAGGCTGTCACCTACCCTTCTCTGCCCTGCCCTGCTCCCAACAGGTACTAGGGAGGGCCACAGGAGGAGGGTGCTCAGGCCTCAAAGGGCCGGGGCCCCACCGAGGTTAGGATCAAACACTGACCTGAAGTCTGTGGTCCTGTGTGGGTCCAGGAATCCGAGAGGAGTATCACATGGCTGCCTTTAGCTCCCCTCTCTTCTAGGCTCCGGCAAGGCTACCACTTCTAAGTTCCCCGTTTGAAAACAGGAAATAGGCTGTGTGACCTGCTCCTGGTGGCCCCAGCCCATTGGCTGGTGACAGATAGTATACTGAGCCCCACAGACAGGCGGGCCCCACGGGGCAGGGACAGGGCAGGATGGGGCAAGGCAGGGCCAGCCCCGAGGGATCCGGTTCTGAGGGATCCCGTTGGGCCTCACACAGCCTTGCAGCTAGCTTGGCTGTCCCTCAGAGTCCCAGATAATCTCTGGCATTCAAACAGCGTCTCCCACTCCTTTTTAACATTCATTATTCTACCCTATGAGCTAGGCCTGATGGGGGCCCTCATGCCCCATGAACAGATGGGGAGACTGAGCTTTGGAAAACAGAGCTGGTGGGATGCAGAGCCAGCATGTGATGTGGAAGAGAAATAGGGTAAACTCACAATTCCATTTGGTGCCTTTCTCTGGGCAAAGCTGCATTCAACACTCCCAACAGAAAGTACCAGGGAAGGACGCCAGGGTGGCTCAATGGTTGAGTGTCTGCCTTTGGCTCAGATCATGATCCTGGGGTCCTGGGATCGAGTCCCAAATCAGGTTCCCTCTGCCTGTGTCTCTGCCTCTTTCTTGGTGTTTTTCATGAATAAATAAATCTTAAAGAAAAAGAAAAAGAAAGTACCAGGGAAGTCAGCCCAGAGGTCTGTGATGTGATTCACAGCCACTAGGTGTGTATGGCGTGAGGGCAGGAGACTGGGACAAAAAAAAAAAAATAGAGCCTTGCCAGCCCCCAAGAAGGCCATCATGTGCATCATGTGTTTCTTCTGATCTATGACCCCTTCTTCCCCATTAGAGACAGTCACACTCCTAATTCTGATGGGGGTCACTTCTTTGCTTTTCCTTGTAAATTTATGACCTATGAACAGGACACCTCTCCCACTGAAACAACAGAACTTAATTTTAATGATTTTGGAATTTTAGGTAAATTGAGCCTTGCATAGTGTTTGTATGCTTTGGTGTCTTGCTTCCTTCATTCAACATTTCTGTGTATAAGATTCATCAATTTGTGTGTGTGTGTGTGTGTGTGGGTGTGTAGCTGGAGTTTTTTTTTTTTTTTCGTTGTTGTGTTGCTACATTATTTGAATACATCATTATTTCTCCTTTTTTGGGGTGTATGTGGGGGTCTGTGAATACACATTCGGGTTGTTTCTAGCTAGAGCCATTGTGATCGAGGCTGCTGGGAACATTCTTACACATTTATCCAAGTGCACATGTTCATGGAAGGTGAAATCCCTAGGTTTTAGAGTATGATGAACTGAAGAGCTTTCAAGTATGCTGGATTATAAAAAATGTTTCCCCTAGTGACCGTGTCTCTTCGTGCTTCCACCCACCGCAGCGCCTGGGTGTTCTAGGCACTCTATGTCCCCACCTACACTTGATGAGGTCAGTATATTTTTTTTATTATTGTAGCAATTCCAGTGGGTGTGTAAGTGGTGTCTCATCATGATTTTAAGTTGCATTTCCCTAATAAGAAATGATGTAGAGTATCTTTCCATAGTCTTATTTTCTGTTCTTATATCCTCTGTTCAAGTCCATTGCTTATTTTTTTAAAAACAGATTTAATTAATTAATTTAGTAGAGGAGGGGCAGAGGGAGAGGGAGAGGGAATCTCAAGCAGATTCCACGTTGAGCACAGAGCCTGATGTGGGACTCGATCTCATGACCCTGAGATCGTGATCTGAGCTGAATTCAAGAGTCGGATGCTTAACTGACTGAGCCACCCGCGTGCTCCCCATTGCTTGTTGTTTGATTGGCTGATTTTCTTCCTGGTTTGTAGGTGTTTTTCATACTTTCATTTGGGTCAATGTGGTTTCCAGTATTCTTTCCCAACCTGTGTGGCTCCCATTGTACTCTAAATAGGGTCTTTGCATGAATAGAAGTTGCCAACTTTAAAGAATTCAACTGTATCAGTCTTGGCTTTCACAGCCCATGTCCTACCTTAAAACCACGGAGATTTCTTTCCCATTGTTCTTTCTCGTTGCTTCTGCAACAACTTTGCAAGCCACTGAGAGGCTTAAGCTGAGTCACTACATGCAAAGCACTTAGAACAGTGCTGGTCCCTAGCACCACATGAGTGCTGGGAATTCCTGGTGTTCTCAACGCCTTTCCAGTTTGCCTTTCTCTAATTTTTTTTTTTATGATAGTCACACACACAGAGAGAGAGAGAGAGAGAGAGAGAGAGGCAGAGACACAGGCAGAGGGAGAAGCAGGCTCCATGCACCGGGAGCCTGATGTGGGATTCGATCCCGGGTCTCCAGGATCGCGCCCTGGGCCAAAGGCAGGCACCAAACCGCTGTGCCACCCAGGGTTCCCGAGTTTGCCTTTCTCATTTGGGGTTCTCTGATGCCTTAGAGTAGATTTTCATGTATGGTGTGAGGTAGGAGGCTTAATATTTTTCCCTCCATGGTTACCCCCTGGCCTTGTTTGTTGAAATGGCCATCCAATTGCATGGTTCAGTAGTACCATCACTGTTAAAAGGGCATCCACGTATGTAAGGGTCTGGGGTGTGCCAGGGGAGTAGTCTGAGCAGTGTCCCTCTGGTCTGCTGGCCCGTGAGCTGGAGAGCAGGGGCCCTACCTCACTCACCCCTGCTCTGCCCCTCCCCGCAGATGGCCTGGCATGGCTGTGGGATGCTGCGTCTGTGTTGAGTGAGAATGGAAGTCCTTCTCCCATCTCCCCCGGCCTGGAGTCTTCAAGCCTCTCACCCAGCAGCCAGCGAATGGGGGGAGGGGTGTGTGGAAGCTACTGCTTCCTCTTCTGCGGGCAGGAGGTGTTCTTTGGAAACCCCCGAACATGTTGGGGTGTCTGGCTGGCGTGGGAACGACCTAGCTGGACCAGAGTGACCGTGGCTGGCCACTTGCCCGGTGTCAGCTCCTCTGCCCGGCGCAGAACTGTGTATGGTAGAGAACAGGCAAGGGCGAGGGGGGCCCCACTGACATGAGTGGGGGGGCACAGACTGGGCTGTGCCAGAATGTAAGGAGGGGCACCACAGGGAAATGCTGGCATCTCAGGGTCTGGGTGTCTCTTCCAGAATTCAAAGGCCTTGGACTTTTCGGTGATGTCCTCCGGACTCCCTCTGGAGGCCTCCTGACCTGCCACTTGCTCGCTTCCTGACCTCTGTCTGTGCCACTCCCAGCATTGCCACACGCCAGCCAGCCCGGACTGCTCTCTCTACCTCAGCCTGCCCTGCCCTGGCCTGTCCTCGCAGTTCCTCCAGCCAGCAACACCCCTCTCCTGGTTCTTGCCACAGCTGGCTCTTTCTCATCCTGCAGCTCAGCGTGCCTCCTTGGTGCAGCCCCTGACCCCTTGGTGCAGCCCCTGACCCCTTGGTGCAGCCCCTGACCCCTCTGTTAAGATCTACCATTGTTTTGGCTTCTTTGTTTACTTGTTTATTGCCAGTCTCAAGTGCCATGGTGACGAGGACTTGCCTGTGTCAGCATTCTGGCCCCAGTGCCTACCGTAATACCTGCCACACAGAGGGCGCCCGGCAATTGTGCGATGCACGAGTGAGTGGCTGTGTGCAGAGAAGGGGTGATTCGACCCATGACTCACCGTGTGACCTCAGCAGGCCACCACCCCTCTCTGAATCTGGTTTTCCTAATTGCACCATGAGATGAAATTCAGCATCCTCCTAGCACCACCGGGGCAAGTATCTTTTGAAGAGTGGCAAGTACTGCTCACCACTGCACTGGGTGTCTGATAAGCTTGAGAATCCAACACCAACCTACCCCCTTGGATAAAGTCAGGAAGTGATCACTCACGGGGGTGTCACCACAAGTGTGGCAAAGAAAACCTAGGAGGTGTTTGCTCATAGATGATGCCAAATCTGGTCATGTCAATCTTGTTTTTCCACAGCTGAGTGTACACACATAAACCCTTAAAAAACACTCAAAGGTCCTGGGGCACCTGGGTGGCTCAGTCAGTTGAGTATCTACCTCTTGGTTTTGGCTCAGGTTGTAATCTCAGGATCGTGAGATTGAGCCTCGAGTCCAGCTCTGCGCTCAGTGCAGAATCTGCTTGAGATTCTCTCCCTCTCCTTCTGCCCTTCCCTCCCATTTGTAGGTGTGGTCTATAAATGAATGAATGAATGAATGAATGAATGAATAAATAAATAAATAAATAAATAAATAAATAAATAAATAAAAATCTTAAAAAAGAAAACCAAACAACTCTCAAAGTTTCTGCTACCATACGATCCAGCAATTCCATTTCTGGGTATTTATCTGAAGACAATTAAAACACTAACTTGAGGGGATCCCTGAGTGGCTCAATGGTTTAGCGCCTGCCTTCAGCCCAGGGCATGATCCTGGAATCCTGGGATTGGGCTCCTTGCAGGGAGCCTGCTTTTCTCTCTGCCTGTGTCTCTGCCTCTCTCTCTCTGTCTCTCATGAATAAATAAATAAAATCTTAATAAAAATAAAAAATAAAACACTAGCTTGAAAAAAGATCTGCGTCTCCATGTTCCCTGCAGCATTATTTACAACAGCCAAGACATGGAAACAACCTAAGCATCCGTATAGATAAAGAAAATGTGGTATCTACATACAGTACAATATTATTCAGTCACAAAAAAGAATGAAATCTTGCCATTTGCAGCAACATGAGTGGATCCTTCACACGCAATGTGGAATAGCTCAGCCAAGCACTGCACGATCTCTCTTATATGTGGAATTATCGAGGAAAAGAAAGCTCATACAAAGAATTAACTGGTGGTCACCAGAACCAGAAGTTGGGTGGGTGAAATGGGTGAAGGGGGTCAAAAGGTACTAACTTCCAGTTATAAAAGAAATATATCATGAAGATATAAAGCACAGCATGGTGACTTCTGTTGATAATACTGTATTATATATTGGAAAGTTGTTAAAAGAGTATATCTTAAAAGTTCTCATCACAAGAAAAACAAATCTTTGGCCATTTTTCATGACTAGATTTATCCCAGTGATCATTTCACAATATATATACAAACACTGAATCATTATATTGTGCACTTGAACCTAATATTGTCATAAAAATTATTTTAAAAAATCCTTGAAGGTTAATACTGTGGGATTTTAAAGTTTGTTTGTCTATTTACTTACTTATGTAATCTCTACACTTAACATGGGGCTAGAAGTCACCACCAGGAGATCAAGAGTCACATGCTCCTCTGACTGAGCCAGCTAGACACCCCAATATTGTGGGATTTTAAAATTGGGGCTACAGACAGAATGCATCAGGGAGGCACTGCTGTGGTTGTCCTGAGACATAACAGGTCATAAAGATCCACACCTACACTTTCAAGAGTTTTTTATTTTAGCTCTTACATTTAGGTCTTTGATCCACTTTGAATTAATTTTTGTATAGATGAGGTGGGGGACCAAATTCATTCTCATGCATGTGGCTGTCCAATTTTCCCAGCACCATTTGTTGAAAAGACTACTTTCCTCCCTTAACCTGTCTTGGCATTCTTGTGGAAAAGCAACTTACTTTTAAAATTTAGCCATATATTATGGTGTCTTGCCATGCTGAAAAGCATACCTCTGTAGCATCCTTTAAAAATAAATTTCTATTGAAATATAACAAGCGTAAAGGAAAATGCAAATGTCATAAGTGTTTAGCTTGATCAGTTTTCACAAGGTAGTCACATTCATGTAACTGCCACTCAGATAAAAAAAAAAAAAAGAACATTTACTAGCACCGCAGAAATCCCCTTTGTCGCCTTTCCTGGTCACTACCTCCAACCTCTTCCTTAGTTGTAACCTCTGTCCTGGCTCCTATCACTGTAACTTAGTTTTTCCTGCTTTTGAACTTTATATAAATGATATTCGACAGTATAATACTTCCGCATCTAGATCCTTGCACCCAACATGATGTTTATGAGGCTGCAGCTCTTGTGGTCTACAGTAGCTCAATCACTTTCCTTGGTTATTAGATTATAGCATTATTTTTGCTACATTCACTTAACAGATATTTACTGCAAGCCAGGTCCTATTCTAGACCCTGGGACAAGACAGGAACCAAGACAGAAAGGTTTCTGTTACCTTGCAGTTTATATTCTTTTGGGTGAGAGACTAATAGCAAAGACAATAAATAAGGAAATATATTCCATAGGTTGTATACAGATAAGTGTGCTGGAGAAAAATACAAAATAAAGCAGGGAAAAGGATGTGGGGGGAGGGGTTGCCACTGTGCATAAGACTGGCAGGGAAGGCCTCACTGAGAAAGTTACATTTAAGCAAAGGCCTGAAAGAGGTGAAGAAAGGAGCTATGTAGATTTCTAGAAGAAAAGCATTCCAGGCAGAAGGGACAGCAAACAAGAAGGCCCGGCAGTGGCAGCAGGCCTGACATGTTCCAGGAATAGCCAGGAGACAAGTGTGGCTGGAGCAGAATGAATGAGGGGGTAGTTCAATTAGGGCTCTCGGTGCAAACATCAACTGTAAGGACCTCCACTGGGCTTTTACTTTGAGATGGGTCTCATCAGACAGGTTTCAGCAGAGGAGGAATAATACAATCTCACTTTTTTTTTTTTTTTTTTTAAACAGACCCACTGCAGCTGCTGTGTTGAAGAAAGACTGTAGCTGGAATCATGGAGAATGCCTGGAAACTCTTGCCATAACCCAGGTGAGAGATGATTGTGATTTGCACCCAGGTGGTCATGGTGGATATAGTAAGAAGTGACTGCATTCTGGATCTGTATTGAAGGTCAAGCTGGAAAATGTGCTCCCAGGTTGGATATAGGGTGTAAGAGAAGAGGAGTCAGTTCACTTCCAGGTTTAGTTACTCTGGCAATGTTCCTAAGTAATCTGCTATTAGCTGGCATTAGGCTCCCAGCTTTTCACTCTTACAGATAAGATAGTGGTGAACAGTCCTGTAGATAGATCTGTGCACCACCTGGAATGATCTCCCCGGGGTAGATACAGTTCTTTTAACTCAGCATTCCCCAACCTAGGCTACTGTGCACCATCTGTGCAGGTATTTACCTGGAGGCAAGGGGGGTAGTGGTGAGAGCCAGAACTTTGGTGCCGGATGCCTGAGGGCAAATCCTGGCTCTGTTGTCACTAGATAGATAACTTTTTCTGTGCCTCAGTTTCATCTATAAATTTTAAATAATGATAGCCAAAGCCCTGTAGCTGAGATTAATTGTGCAAATGTAGGTAAAACCTGGCACATAATAAGCATCATGTAAAAATGTCAGTTATTTTCCTTTACATGAAAAAATTTCCAAATACCAGAGTTTTAGAAGGAACATTTCTATTAATACCTTCAGTGGAAAACCGGTGTCACTTGCTCAGGAGAATTGGAAACCATAAAATAAAATAAATTTAGCTTAATGGAAACAAAACAGTGCTGTTAGATTCTGGTTAGACACTGCGGCAGAGCCAAGTAGACCCGGCAGTGTTAGAGAGAGGCTCAAGGCCCATTAGTTCCACACAGAGAGGGCTTGCTTCAACTTAAACAGAAAGCTTGCAAGAAAAAGGAAAAAAAGAGGAACTTTAAACGCCCTGTCCACTCTCACCAAATATGAAACCCATCACACTCTGGAAAACACTGTTCTGGGACTTCACAGTATTAAGGCCTTAGATGACTATGGACTTACTGCTGTCAAAGGGCCCAGGGTTAATACCTGCTCCCACAGCTTTCTTAGCTTTTCCTTCCACAGGATGTCTGGGGCGTGTGTGTCTCCAGTGGGGGTCTTGCCCTGAGAGACTCTCTGCTTCCCTCCACTAGAAAGGTGGCTCATTAAAAGTGGGACACACTTGGCCCAGGTCCTATTAGCGGGCCTCCCAGGCCTGTTCCTGCCCGTCCTAACCAGGCTCATCGGCTGCCCAGATGCGGGCGAGGGCAGGGCGCCCTGACCCGGGGCGTGAGGCCCGCTGCGCAGGGGCGGGGCGCCCGGGCCGGAGGGGCGTGGCCTGCCAGGCGCGGGGGGGGGGGGCGGGCACAGCGCGGGGCGTCCGGGCCCAGGGTTTGGGGCCCACTGGGTGGGCAGAGCGCGGGGCTAGGGCGCCCGGACCGGAGCAGTGTGGCCCGCCGGGCAGGGTGGGTGGGCGCAGTGCGGGGGCGGGGCTGAGCCGCTGGGCGGGGTGCGGGGGCCGGAGGGGTGTGGCCCGCCGGGCAGGGTGGGTGGGCAGAGCGCGGGGGCGGGGCGCCCGGACAGGAGGGGCGGGGTCTGAGCGGATTCTGAGTGGGAGTCGGAGCCAGGATATTTGGGGCCAGACCGAGCGGAGGAATTGGGGCGCAATTGACTGTGCGGTGAGTGCCCTCCTGTACCCAGCACGGGGGCCGGGGAGGGCCTAGGCGCCGAGGGGAGCTGCCCTCCCCCCCCCCCCAGTCCCAGACACTTGGCTTTGGACCCGTCCCGGGCGCCGGGCTTGGGGGAGGGGATCCCCTGGTTTTCCCTTTGGGAGTCCCGGGGTCTAAATAGAAGGTAGTAGGAAAGGGGGGGGAGCCGCGAGGTAGCGGACCCCCTCCTCCCGCGGGCAGGGGCTACAGAGGAGATTGAGGGGTGTGAGCAGAACTTCCTGCCCTCTGCCCCCCAGCCTTTGAGGTTTGGAGAGAGGTGATCCCGCCGGGTTTGGAGGGAGAGCCTGAAGGATGAGAAGTCCTGAGGCACGGGGCTGGCCTGGGAATGAGAATTCAGTTCTTAGAGGAGGCTGCACTCAGTCGAGGCTCCTCCTCTCTCTGGGCCTCAGTTTCCCCGTCTTCATCATGCCTGCAAATGGGGGGGAATAGGCGAGAGAGTGCGTGGATGATCTCTAACCCTGTTAAGTCTTAGGGGAGCCTCCTGCGTCCTTCCCTCCCTTGGTGGGTATGGAGACCCCTGCTCATCCCCGTGCCTTCCCACACTGGCCAACATCAGGGCCTGCCCAGCCGCGCATCCGCTGTGCCTTCTTCCCTCTCTTTTGGTCCTCCTGCTGAGGAGCAGCCATCTGGTCCTATTTGCTTTCTAGAAAACTAAAAAGCCTGCCCGAATCTTCCTCTCCCACGGGGGGACTCCTGGGTGTATGTCTGTTCTTGCTTCTCCCTTGTGTGGCATCAGTCTCCCTCTGGGCTGTTCTTGTCTCCATGTCCCCTGTCCCCTTGGTGAAGACCAGAGTGACACTCCCATTGCCTCTGTTCTCCTGTCCCAATCTCTCTGCCTCTAAGTTTGTTCGTTGCTCAGATCCCCTTTGCCGGTCAGGGATCTGAGGCTGGAGGGGACCCTATCCAGTCCACCCACCTCCCACCTAGTGCAGGATCCCTCTGCTGCATATATATGCTCAGTGATGGTGACTTACGGGGTGTACCTGTTCATTGTCCTGCAGCTCGTCACATTTAGCTAAAATCAGCAGCTTGCAGATTTCCACTGCTCTGTTTCACTGCTCTGTTCTGCCTTCTGGAGCCATGCAGAGTAAATTTATTCTTTTATTCATTCAAATGATCTTTATCGATACACTAGGTGAGAGACATGAGGCTATAGTAATAAATAATTAGACAAAACTTCCTGCCTTAATGGAGTTCATATGCTAGGCAGGAATAGGACAGCAATCAAATTGAAAGTATACACATGATCTCTCAGGCAGTGAGAAATTCTGTGGAGAAGAACAAAGCAGGAAAGGAGGGTGAGGGCTGGGGTTGGGTATTGCAGTTTTATATAGCATAGTCAGGGAGGGCCTCTTGGAGGTGGTGACAACTGAACAAAGCCTTGGAGGAGGTGAAAAGTAAGTTATGTGAATATCTGAGGGGAAGGACAGTGCATCCCTAGAGGGAAGAGCACAGAGCATGTACAAAGGCCCTCAGGCAGGGGCATGCCTGGTGGGAGCAGGTCCAGCTTGTTCTGGAACAAGGAGGAGGTCTGTGTAGCTGGAGCAGGGTGGGTGAGGAGCCCATGGGGGTTTAGTAGGAGATGAGTGCAGAGAGGTAAGAGGTGGGAAGGTGGGGATCCATTGCATGGGGCCTTGAAGGTGGCTGTGAGGACTTGGCTTTGTACTCTGAGTGCAGTGAGAGCCACTGAGGAGTTTGAAGAGAGGAGTCACCTGCTCTGACTCAGGAGTTAGCTGACCTAAGTCACATTGTAGGGAAGTCAGGGCAGAAGGTGGCGGGGGTCAGTGATGGGGTCACTGTTGTCATTCTGAGGAGGGACCCTGGGAGCTTGCACCCATGGCATAGAGGCCATGGATTTTCCGATTTGGGGTGTAATTTGAAGGTAGGGTTGGGAGGATTTGGATATGAGAGGTGGAGTCAGGGATGACTTGAAGGTTTTTTGGCCTGAGACTCCGAAAGTTTGGAGCTGGCCTCTCCTGAAATGGGAGCTGTTGGGGGAAGATCTGAACTGCTGGTTTATGCTTGTTATGTTTGAGCTGCCCATTAGGTGTCCACAGGAAGATGCCTAGTAAGCAGTTGGGAAAGTTTAGTGGGGAGGTTGGAACAGGAAGTAAAATTTGGGGCTGGCATTTAGAGCTGTAAGAGCAGGTGGACTCCCTCAGCGGAGAGGATGGTATGGAGGAGAGAGACCCAACCCGGGAGCTCTGCAGCTCCCAGCATCAGGAACCAGCCAAGGAGACAGAAGGAGAAGCCCTGGGATGGGCGGAGGAATCAGAGTTGGGGTGCCCCCTACGGCAGTGAGGGGAGTGGTTCAAGGGTGGGGGGAGCCGTTCTGAGAGAAGTTTTTGGCAGACCCAGCTAGTCCTGGGCTGAGAACCCAGCTGAGATAAGAGCAGTATGGGGGACCCCCCAGGGAGACACGCCAAGAGGGGATGGCAGGGAGGAATTGAGGAGTCCTGCCATGAAGGCAGTCAGAGAATTGGGGTTGGAGCCGCCAGAGGAAGAGAGGGCTCTGCTCTCCTGATGGAGACAGTCCAGTCTGTGTGCTGGTGGGAAACGGTCTCCCAGAGAGAAGCTCAGGGAAGGAGGGGGAATTGAAGAGGCACAGGGATGGATCCAGTCCCTGGGCTCTGGAGTAAGGGAGGGCCCATGTGGGCTGCCCCCTTCCACTTGACTCTGTTTCATGCTTCATTCTTGGCATAGGCTTCACCTTCCTCAAGGAGAGAAGGCTGTGTGGACTCCAAAGTTGTAACTCAAGTAGAGAAGAAAAGACAGTGGATATGGACTGATTTAGTCAATCTGAAGAGGGAAGATCTGAACAGGTGATAAGGGGGCAGGAAGCAGGATTTTAGTGACAACATTTATGAAATAGGGGATGATTGGTCATCTGTTTTCTCTCATTCCCAATTGAAGCTATAGCAGGAGAAACTTAAGTTAGATATGATGAAGGACTTCCCAAGCTGTTTGTTTGAAGACCGCAGCGAGGCCAGGTTCTCCCCCTGGGTGTTTAGACTAAGAAAGGATAATGCCAGCTCAGAGACAGGGGTCAGACCAACTTTGTCGTTGAGGACTTTTTCCTGCTCTGAGGTTTCTGGAAGGAGGCCAGGGGAAGAGCTGGGACTTTCCAGCTGCTGGTAGGGGGACAGAGCACCAACCCTTAAGGCTCCACAGATCCTTGATGTCACTTGTTGGGTGTGTGTGGCTCGAGCATGTGTTGGCTACTCTAGACTCAGTGTGTTTGGGAAGGGCCCCTCCTTACTCACAGCGTGGCCTCTTGTGGGTGAGCACAGCTGAGGGCATGTCTCAGGTCCCGGGCGTCTCTTGGTGCAGGTCACGGTGATGCACCAGGCTTTGCACCAGAACTGATGAAAATTTCCTAGTTCTGCACAGTAGCTTGGCCAACTCTGGCTTCCAGACCATCCTTTGGGGACTTCCCCGGAAGGTGGAGCCTGTGGGCAAACCAAACACCTGCCAGTCCCGTGCCTCTCAGCCTTTGCCTTCCTGCTCAAGGCCTGCCCACAGGTGACTTGGCTGTGCCTCCCCGACTCCAGCCTAATGATCTTTGCGGGGGAGAGGGTGGTCTAGGTTCTCCCTAGAGATGGGGCAGTGGTCCATCCTCAGGCATCCTCAGGCATGAGAGGTGTAGGTGTTGTGTAGTCTCATGCTAACTTCGGCCACACACATGCCCTCCAGGCTTTGGGTCAGAGGGAGAGCGCCCAGCTCATATCTGGGCTGTTCCCAGAGGGAGGGGCTGGTGGCTCTTTTCCCCAGGTCCTGGGTGGGGGTGGCAGGGGGGCTGGGGTTTCCAGAGCCAAGAGCCATGCCAGGGCCAAGTCCAGAGCTTTCCTACCTGTTCTCTCCTCTCCCCCTCCCCATATCTACTCTCCTGACTCCTCTGCCTGACAGTGGGCACAGGGCAGAAGCCTGCTTGGCCAGAGAGAACTGCCTTAGAGCAGCCTCTGCATCGGGGATGCCCTCATAAGCTGCCTGACATACAGGCGACCTTGCCTTGCCTTTCTTTGTCTCCTCACCTGGCCAGCCCAAGGCTTCCATCCTGAGTGCTGGCAGCAGTCTGAGTCGGAGATGTCTCCTTTCACTTCCTTTGGCTGGCATATGAGGGCAGGCACAGAATGTTCTAGCCCCTCCCTTTCCTCGGTGGATTTTTGATTCATGAGCATTCCCACCATGCCTCCCTGAGGCTCAGTCCTGTGCCAAGCTTAGGGATGCCAGGATGAGTAAGACCCAGGCTTCTACTTGGGCCAAGAAGGGGGAGAGACACATAAACAGCAAATAGGAGAGATGCAAAATCTCTAAGCGCCTTGGCATCTGCTCCCTTGAGTATTTCAGTGTGTCCGTATTTTATAAAAAGAAGGAGGTGTTCCTCTTTTTTTTTTTTTTTTCCTTTTTGCTTTCACTTTCTCTGGGCACTGCACTTGTTCACCTCCCTGGGTCCTGTGACAGTTGCAGAAGGGACTCTGCTGAGAGATTTTCTGTCCTGCTTGGGGACCCTCCTGGGGCTTTGAGCTTGCAGAAATCCCTTCCCCTCAAACTCACAGAGCCCAGAGTCTGAAAGCTGAGCCTAGAGCAAGCCAATGACAGAGGTGACAGCATGTAAGCCATAGTGGTGAAGGAGTGGGAGGGAAGTGAGGGCCTGGGGGCTGTTGGGAAGGAGGTGGTGACAATTGGGGTCTGTACTCCCTTGAGCTTTGAAATGACTTAGGGTGCACTCTGATTTTTGCTTCACCTGAGTTGACATCTTTATAGCAATGATCTGGTCTGCCCTTGGGGGTCGCAGGGGGTTACCCTAGCAGGCATGGGCTTGGGGCCCCTGTGGGGGAACCCAAATATGGGGGAATTACGAGCATGCATTCTGGAATCGCACTGCTTGGGCTCAAACCCCGGCTCCACCTCATCTGGCTGAGAACCCTTGTACAAGTCACTTGGCCTCTCTGTGCCTTGGTTTCTTCATCTGTAAAATGAGACTGATCTAGTACCTATTTCAGAGTGGTTGGGAGGGTTGAATGAATTCTCATGTGGAAGCACTTAGAATGGGGCCAGCACGTTGCAGATGCTTCAGCTGTTATAGGAAAGCACATGGCCATCAGCCTGAATCTAACCAGCAGTGGGGAGCCCTCTCATGAGGTCCCAAAGAGAGTTAGTTTCCAGATCCCTTGGGAGACACTGCCCCGACTATCAGCTCAAGCCTTACTAAGCCTTTGTAAGCCAGGGATGAAGTGCGGATGTGGAAACCAGGAGCCTTGATTGAATTCCTGGCCACTTCAAACTCTCTGTGGGACCTTGAGCCAATTTCTTTCTTTCTTTCTTTCTTTTTTTTTTTAAGATTTTATTTATTTATTGAGACACAGAGAGAGGCAGAGACACAGGCAGAGGGAGAAGCAGGCTCCATGCAGGAAGCCTGACGCAGGACTCGATCCTGAGTCCCCAGGATCACGCCCGGGCTGCAGGCGGCGCTAAACCGCTGCACCACCGGGGCTGTCCCCGAGCCAATTTCTTGCCTTCTGTGGGCCTCAGTCTGAACATCATACAATGAGGAGCTTGGACTGGGGAATGTCCCAGTAGATCCATGGCCTCTTCAGACTTGGGGTGGGCTGACTTGTTACTCACCCCCCTCCACTGAAAGAATTTCACTTTCTCTGGGCACTGCACTCATCTACCTCCCTGGGTCCTCCCTGGGTCCGGCACTGACCACACTCTCCTCCCCAGGTTATGAAATGTGCACACAGGAGGCTTTCCAAACTCAGAGAAGCCAGCTGGTGGGGCTCCTGGTTTCGGGGTCCCTGGAGGGCTTTGAGAGCATCCTGGACTGGCTGCTTTCCTGGGAAGTCCTCTCCTGGGAAGACTACGAGGGCCTCAGCCTCCTGGGGCAGCCCCTCTCCTACTTGGCCAGGCGCCTCCTGGACACTGTCTGGAATAAGGGCACTTGGGGCTGTGAACAGCTGGTCGCAGCTGTCCGGGAGGCCCAGACTGACTGCCACGCTCTAGAGCTTTCCAGCTGCTGGGACCCCCACTCACCCCACCCAGCCCGTGACCTGCAGAGTCACCGGCCAGCCATCGTCAGGAGACTCTACAGCCACGTGGAGGACGTGCTGAATCTGGCGTGGGAGCAGGGTTTCATCAGCCAGTACGAACGTGATGAAATCAGGTTGCCCATCTTCACATCCTCCCAGCGGGTAAGGCACTTCTGTCTTGGGTAATCAGAATTCATGGGAAAAAGGTGCTTAGTCACCAAGACTGGTTTGTTTTTGGGGAGTCAGCCCCATGGGGAGACAGAGGTGATGGCATTCCCCCTAACAAGATAACTGGCAGATACAAGTTGTTCAGGGCCTGCTCTCTGTGACTTTGGGGCTTCTCTATGGAAAATCTCCCTCCTTAATGTCCCCTGTCTCTTTTTCTCATCTGTGAAACATCAGTAAGGTTCTCGGGAGGAGTCAGGGGGTTGATTCACATAAAACAACAGTGTCTAGCACAGAGGAACCACTCGTTCACATTCCCATTGGCCACCATCAGTTGTGTTATCAATGGTATTCTGTATTTGTATGCTTTTTGGCATCTTAAATTAACAGCTCAACAGATTAAATTAAATTGTATTTGTATTCCATAAATAATTATTACATTGTTTTTATTTTTATTATTTTTTCTTTTTTAAAAGATTTTATTTATTTATTAGAACACAGAGAGAGAGAGAGAGAGAGAGAGAGAGAGAGGCAGAGGGAGAAGCAGGCTCCATGCAGGGAGCCTCACGTAGGACTCGATCCCAAGTCTCCAGGATCAATCCCTGGGCTGAAGGCGGCGCTAAACTGCTGAGCCACCAGGGCTGCCCTATTACATTGTTTTTAATAGATAACTTAACATTGATTTATTAATCATTAATAATTAGTATATCGTGGACTAATGTTTAAATGTATGTTTTGGATTTCTGATACGAACTTGCATTGGCTCATAGACATTTCAGAGTTGGGGTATAACTCCCTCTAAAAATGCCATTCCATGAGACCAGGAAAGTGTCTATTGGGTGGTTTGGAAACTCTTTATTCATTTTACCCCAAACAGCCATCCACAGGGCTCTTGTGATAAGATGAAACAGTCACTGACATCCCACTTTATATATTGGAGAACTGGTGCCCAGAAAAGTGGTTTGATGGCATGAAAGTGCCCTGTTGGACCCAGCACCTCGACTATTCACTGATAATTTATTCATTCATTTATTCAGTCAGAATCTATTTATTTATTTTCATGTTTTTAAAAGAGTATTTATTTGAGAGAGAGAGAGAGTAAACAAATGCAGAGCAGGGGGCAGAGGGAGAGGGAGAAGAAGACTCCCTGCTGCGCAGGGAGCCTGATGTGGGGCTTGATCCCAGGTCCCTGAGATCATGACCTGAGCTGAAGGCAGATGCTTGACCGACTGAGCCACCCAGGTGCCTGTAGGTCAGAATCTATTGAGATACCTACCGTGTACCAAGCTCTTAAAGTTTCTTGTGCTCAATAAATAGGCACTCAATAAATACTTGCTTTTTGGTTTTTTTTTAAGTTAATAAATACTTGTTAATGAAACACATCAGTTATTGAATGAATGAGTGAATGAGTGAGTGAATGAATTGGAATTAAGTGGCAGTGTTAGGATGGGCTGGACTGGGGGACTTTCTAGTTTTTATTTGTCTATTAAAAAATGTATTTGGAAAAAAAAAAATGTATTTGGTGTTTAGGTGAGTCTACGTTGAGACAGACAGAATAAGCTAGTGTGTCCTCAAGGCTGTTTTAAAGCTGACTCGAGGTGGTTGGGTATTTATAGAGCACATGTGATGTGGTCCCCTTTGTTACTCATTAGTGCACAGGAAGCTTACAGTTCTACCCTGAGCACCAGCTCCTTGAGCCTGGCCCTGTGGGGATTACAGAAAACATACTAGTTGTTACACCTACCCTGATGTCTTTTGTTATATGTTGTGGAGATCAAATCAGCCCATATGGGAAGGTTAAGGATTGTGTCTTGTCATCTTTGATCAAGTGCTCAACAGTGTGGTCTGGTCTGGATGCTCTGAGCAGTTTAGGGAAGGCAGCCTCGGGCCTAGGGGCGATAGGGCATGCACAGAAGAGGTATTTGGATTAATGAAACAAGAAAACAGAGTAACTCATAGGCCAAAGAAGAAATCATAAAGGAAATCAGAAAATATTCAGAACCAAACAGTAATGAGAATCTGATTTATAAGAATTTATGGCATACAACTAGAGTAGGGAACATACAGGAAAATTTGTAACCTTAAATGCTTATATTAGGAAAGAAGAAAGGCTGTATTTCCATGAGATAAGACTCCATCTTAAGAAAGGGCTGGGTGGGGGGCACCTGCGTGGCTCAGTGGTTGAGCATCTGCCTTCAGCTCAGGGTATGATCCTGGGTTCCTGGGATCAAGTCCCACATCGGGCTCCCCACGTGGAGCCTGCTTCTCCCTCTGCTTGTATCTCTGCCTCTCTGTGTCTCTCATGAATAAATAAATAAAATCTTAAAAAAAAAAAGGTCCAGTGGACAGCAGAAGTGCCAATGCCTGGGGCTGAGCAGAGCATGTGGTCGGCAGTAGATCTGAAGGTTGCAGGGGTTTACAAAGGGACTGGGATGGCTGAGGTTTACGTTTTTGGAATCCAGCTGTCTCTGAGCCTTTTTTGAGGCATTGTATGGTTCTCTGGCATCCTGTGGTTCTCTAACTTGATGGCTTTCCTTCAGTGGCTGAATTTCTGATTTAGTGTGGGTGGCCCTTGTGGTATGTCCAACTAACATATCCCCCCAACCTGGAACTGCTTTGTTTGCTCTCATAAACTGACCTTGTCATCCATCTCCTATAAAGAGGTGGTTGTCATGGATTAGAAATTGGGGATTTAAAAATGCTGTGGAATGCAACAAAATGCAAGTTGAAGAACTATATCCCTAAAATCCCCACTGAGGATTGTGCCTGCCACATGCCAGGCACTGCCTGTAGCCCTTTACAGTTATCTCTAAGCCATACCACGACCTTCTAAGGGTGTAGTGTTGGCTATCCTGTTTCTTAACAATGAACAAACCACCCATCTGGGAGGTGGCCCAGCTAGAGTTTGAATCCAGGCCTGATTGTCTCCAGAGTGAATAATCTTCTCTTTCTGATATGAAATGTGGGGATTCATGTGGTGAACTCTCACAGGTGGTGTAAGGGTTGCTAGCAAACCTCAGGCTAATAAAACCAGCTGCCCTTCTGTTTCCTGCACCTGCTGAAGTTGTTAGGGCTAGGTATCAGACTGAATTGCTTGACTCTTCCAATATTCCCTCTAACACCTTTAACTTGGGAAGTATAGCATGCCTGCAGAAAAATTAAAATTTCCTATGTTGTGGTATAAACATGTTCCCATAACCCACACGAACACATAGAATGTTACTAGTACTTTTCTCCATTGCCACCACTAGCCTGACCTTTGTGTTCAGTCATTTCTTTGCTTCTCATCATAGTTTTAACACCTTATGCAATAATTTTCCAAACAATGTGTTTTGTTTTGAAAAGCTTCTTGCAAGCAGAAGCATAATGGTGGCAGGAAAGGGTGGTCCTACCAATCTTTCTTGGATGCAGGCTCTGGGGAGCAGGGAAGCTGAACAGGGCCTCAGGGAGTTGGTTTTGGCTCTACCTTTTGGAGGCTTTATAAGGGCTCATGCTGGGAAGTCAGTGGGCAGGGTTATTGAGTGAGTCCTGAGAAATAGAGTATTCACTATAGCTGGAGGATCTGGTACGGTGAGTATGAGTCAGGGGCCGGATGTCCAGCAGGAATACAGTCAGAGGAAACGGGCTGCTCTGTATATTCAGTTGTAAGCTTGTCAAAGGCTCTCCAAACTGCCAGGAATAGGGCAAGGTCAAACACTTCTGCGGGATGAAATGGGTGTCCTTAGCTGACCTAGGCCACAGGGATTGAGAGAAAGAATGATACTAACTTGTGGTACAGACAAGCCAAATATAGATAAATATTAGAGCTAGGTCTACCTGGATATCTAGGAAATATTTGCCCTTGTCTGAGTCTTGAGTCACTTTGCTCCAATCCACCTCGACTGGCAGCCCTCTTATAATAGAGCAAACATACTGAGATTTCCCTTCATAGTCCTTTTTTTTTTTTTTTTTTACAAGATTTTATTTATTTGACAGAGAGAACAAGCAGGAGGAGTGGCAGGGAGAGGGAGAAACGGGCTCCCTGCTAAGGAGAGAGCCTGATGTTGGGCTTAATCCCAGGAGCCTGGGATCAAGACCTGAGCCGAAGGCAGATGCTTAACCAACTGAGCCAACCAGGTGCCCCTCCCTTCATAGTTCTCTTACATTGGTTTTCCTCTATCCTGAGTGATACGTCTTCCTTTTTCTTGATTTGTTGTTCTATTCTGGAAGATAATATCTCCCTCATACTGTAAAATGAGTATGTTGGAGCTAAAATTTTAAGCTAAAAGTTTCCTCATATTTGATCAGTTGTTTGGCTGGGTATAAAATTCTAGGTTGGTCATCATTTTCCTTCAGAATTTTGAGATGATTACTCCCTTAACTGCCCTCTTCCATGGAAGAATTGCTAGAATTCCAAAACTCTTTTTATAACTCTTTCTGGAAACTTGTGAAATTTTCTTCTGGCCCCCTAACATTCTGAAATGTCACAGTGATGTGCTTTAATGTTTTTCCATTGTACTGGGCACTTGAGGGGTGCTTTCAATCTGAAAAATCAGATTCTCTTGTGTTCTGGAAATTTTTGATTACTTTATTGGTGATTTCTTTCTCTTTTCTCTTTTTTCTCTTTATGAAATAACTATTTGAATTTTAGGACTCCTGGACTGGTTCCCTAATTTTCTTCTCTTTCTCGTCCATTTTTTATCTCTGTTGTCTTTTTGCATTACTTCATCTATAACATCTTCAACGTAATCTTTAAACCCTTGCATTTTTCATATTTGCTATCACTTTTAATTTCTAATAACTATTTTTAGAAAAGATTTTATGTTTTTATTCATAAGAGACACAGAGAGGCAGAGACACAGGCAGGGAAAGAAGCAGGCTCTCTATGAGGAGCCAATGTGGGACTCAATTCTAGAACCCTAGGATCACACCCTGAGCAAAGTCAGACTTTCAACCACTGAGCCACCCAGATGTCCCACCAAGAGCTGTTTTTAAATGTTTCTTATTATAGCATTCTGTTCTTGTTTTATGGATGCAATTTCTTTTCTTACTTAAGGACCACAATGATACAGTATTGTTTGTTTGTAAGTGGAGGGCAGATTTTTTTCTACCTTGCATAACCTTTTTATCCTACAAGTTGCTTTCCCCTTCCTCACTTATTTGTCCTCAGTTTTCCATATAGATGCTTTCTTTGGGCATATGACCATCCTTAGTTGGCTGCTCATGACTGAAATAGACTCTCTGAAACTTACTGGAACTCAGAGCCTCAGGTAAAACTTGTCTACCTTGAGTTTGAATGTATACATTTTGGGAAGTAAGGGTATTTGTCTCCTAGGTCGGTCAAGTGACCAGTGCAGACTTCACAGACCTCCAGCCTGGAGGTAAAGGTCTGATTGCCAAAGTTGCAGGAGCCCAGTGAGTAAGAGGGCTGGGTGGTGGTAGTGGTGGGGAGAGGTCTCTGTGTTCAGCACTCATTTTGCACATGGTCATTTAAACCTTCTTTTGGGGAATGACACCCACTTCTTTTACTGTGCTTGGTGCCTCCCAGTCCAGGGACCCTGTTTTAGCCTTTCCGGGATATAAATCTCCACACTTTGCCATGGCAGCACAGGGACAGTTGCTGTTGGCTTGGAGTGGGTAAAGGGAACCAGAGATCTGTTTTACAAACCACTCTGACTCAGCCCTCCTTAATTTAACATCCCTTTTGGTTCCGGAGGTACCCGATGCTCTTAATTCCAAAGATCTTTATAGATTATGAGATTATATTATGTGGTTTTCAGCCTGCCCATTTGTTGGTTTAGGATTTGGTTTTCTGGGCTCTTCTATTACTATTCATTCATTTATAATTCCTTGAATGCATGCTCTGTGCCATGCAGTCTTCTAGGTGTTGAGGGTATATCAGTAAACAAAACAGACAAATATCCTTGTCCTGAAGGTGGACAATAAGCAAAAGGAAGCAAATGACAGAGTACATTGGAAGGTGACAACATGTGCTGTAGAAAATAAGTAGAGTGGGTTTGGGGGTTGAAAGTTATAGGAGGTAGAGGTAGCGATCACAATTTTAAGTAGAGTAGTCATGGAGTTCTCAAGTAGGTGATATTTAAGCAAAGGCTTAAAGGAGGTGAGGGAATGGGTCATGTGGATAGCTGGAGGAAGGGCATTCCAGGCGGCCTTGAGGAGGGGACAGCCCCAGCAAAGGCCCAGAGGTGGGAGCATGCTTGATATTTCCAGAGAACCCAAGGCTGGTGTTCTGAGTAGAATGAGTTGGGGAAGAGCAATAGGATGTGAGGGCAGAGAAGCTAAGCAGAATCCTGATGGTCACAGATAGTACTTTTGTCTGTTTGGAGCCTTACTGTTGAACTTGGCTTTTTGCTCTGAGAAAATAAGGGAGGTGTTGGGCCATTTGTACACAGGGGAGGTATGATCTGGCTTTTATTTTTGAAGAATAACACTCTGCCTGCAGTGTTGAGAATAGATTATGGGGACAGAGACAGAAGCAGGGACACCAGTTAGGCAGCCTTTGCTATTTTCCAGGTGAGCAATGATACTGGCTTGGATGGTGGCATAGAGGAGGTGACAAGAAGTGGCAGGGCTCCCTAGCTGTGCATTGAGTATGGTAGACACTGGCCTCATGTGGCTCTTCAGCACTTGAAATGTGGCTGGTCCACATGGGATTCTCTCCCAAAGACTTAATATGAAAGAAATAATGTAAAATATCTCATTTTTTAATACTGGTTACCTGTTGAAATGGTCATATTCTGGCTTTATTGGGCTAAATAAAGTATATGATTAAAATTGATTTCATTTATTTTTTACTTTAAAAATATGGCTACTAGAAGACTCAAAATTACAAATACATCTCTGGTATTTGTGTCTTGCATTATCCTTCTATTATGCTGTTCTGAAAATGCATTCAAGCCAACAGGATTTGTTGGTGGATCGCAGAGGAGAGACTTCAAGGGTCATTCTGAGCAAGTGGAAGGGTGGAGGGTGGAGTTGACATTAACTGGAAGGAGGAAGGCTGCAAGTTGAGGGGTGGGTGTAGATTATGAGTTTGGTTTTGGGTACGTTAAGTGGGAGGTGATTAGGGGACATCTAAGTAGCGATGGTGGGTAGGCAGTTTTAGATGTGTATGTCCAAGTTTCAGGGCAACTGTTCAGATTGGAGATGAAACTGTGAAAATGTGAGACTTGTGCTGGTATTTTAAGCCTTAGGGCTCCATGAAATCATCTCTCTTCCAAACGATTTCTAGCATCCAGCATTGTTTTTTCTATCCTTGCAGGTTTATAGATTTATGTCTTTTTTTCTTCCTGTTTCAGTGGGAGCCAGACCAGGTAAGTGTGTACCATGCAACACCATGGTGACTTCTTCAAACTCATCTTGCTGTTTGGGTGTTTTTCTGTCCTTTTGTTGTGGTGGAAAGGAGATGAAATTGTAGTAATCGGTAGAAACCTTCCCACTTCATCTCCACCAGCCTTTCTGGAAAGATACTGACTCTTGATCTCCCCATAGGCAAGGAGGCTCCTCGATCTTGCCACAGTGAAGGCAAATGGGTTGGCTGCCTTCCTTCTACGACATGTTCAGGAATTGCCAGTCCCGTTGGCCCTGCCTTCTGAAGGTACATATATATGCATATATATGTTCTCAGTTCATCAGAAAGGGGAAGAAAGGCTATAGGGATTCACAGTGAAGAGCAAAACTCCAGAGCAAGATGCATCCATTAGAATTCCACTTACGGGCTGTGCAAGCCTCCCTAAGACTTAGTTTCCTGATTTCAAGGATAACAGCACCACTGACTCACTGGGCTATTGGGAGGATTGAAAGGATTACCATGTGTAATATTAGGGTTAGCTTTTATGACTTCCTGAGCTGCACAGTGATAACTGGAGCCGACTGCGCACTGAAGCTAATACAGCTGTTCCTCGCTAGCCAAACTCTTATTATCTGTCCTGAAAAGGATCCACTTTTGAGATAGGGTTGTTATCTCTTGATTTCTGTAATTTAGCTACTCACTGTCAGAAACTCCAGGACCAAATGGATTTAGATAATGTGGTATCTCTCATTGCACATGGTCAGCAACCCAACCCAGGAATCGTGTGGGGTGGTGGTGGTGGGGGCTTGGATACCACAGCTAGAACATCGCAGGCATCCTGCCAGGTGCTTTATTCACGATATCTGTCCTTTGTGGCAACCTTGACAAATCGGTGTCATTTTTTTCCACTTTACAGTGGAAACTGGGGCAAGGAGGGTGGGCAACGAGGTGGGAGGATGGATCTGGTTTTATACTGTCTCCACTGATGCTTTCCTTTTCTTGGGAGAAGAGATTGTCAGTTGTAAAGAGAAGGCGCAAGCCTGGCATATCTCACTCCTACATCTCTGTAGGGATTGCTTATTGGCAGTGGGCACCCCCCCGAGTTGTGGGTGGTGCTGGCAGGTAGATTTACCATCCTGGGCTCTACCCTCTGGGCAGCAAGCATGCCTGTGGGAAGGATGGCCAGAAGCCAGTGCTTGGCACTTTGGTGTGCACCACCTCCCTGAGAATAGAGCACAGACGTCAGTGTCCCAGCAGGGGCTCCGCAGCACAGAGCACAGCGCTTGGGTTGGCCCTTGGTTAAAGTTTGCTGTTGACATCATCAAGCACAGCCAGCTTTCATGTGTTGTAACTCTATGACACGGTGTCAGATTCCCCAGGGTGACCATTCCAAAATTGACAATTGACGTATGCCTGTTTTTAAAATGAGAGAGATTTTTTTTTTTTTTTTTTGGAGAATTTTATATTGGTGGTGGTGTCTGGAAAACCTGCATTAGAACTCAGGGTATTAGAAAGGAAAGTGTATATTTTATGGTATCCATTCAGGGCTCCTGGTATCTCCAGAGGGCATTAAGAGCAGTGATAATCATCAGCCCTGAGAACAGAAGATGGAACACAAACACAGGGCAGGTGCTTTGGATGACCATAAATATAGCTTTGGGATATTGTGTGCTCTGTGAGAATTACTTGTTAGCTTTGAATATTTGTTTGGAAACAGTGAGGCCATGATGCTCTAAGGTCCCCCCCACCCTGGGGGCTCTGGACTACTACTTCCCCATTCCCTAAAAGGGGAACTGAGCCCTGACACAGAAAGTGGTTTGCTCACATTGGTTATTAGGATGGTAAAGAAAAAACAGCAGGCCTGTGGACACACCCTGTGCGCAAGAAGGTTGCCGAGGGTTACATGAAGGAGATGGGGAAGTGAATCTGGATGCAGGACTCTTGTCCAAGTGCTTGACCCTGGCACCCTGGTGACCCTGAGACCCAACAGGGCTAGGTCGACCTGGATCATCCAGGATAATGTCCCTGTCTCTTTAGTTTAATCACGTCTATCTAGTCCCTTTTTTTGCAAGTAAGGTAACATATTCACAGATCCTGAGGATTAAGACATGGTGCTGCTGTTGTGCCTACCAAACATGTTAGTAATCATGATAATAAATACCATCTTTTTTTTTTTTTATAAATACCATCTTTTGAGAGTTTACCACACGTCAGACATTCTTCTAAATTCTATTTTATCTCATGTCTTTCTGTAACAGTCTTTTCAAGGTATGGATTGTCCCCAATTTTGGAGCTAAGTAAGTAGGAAGGAAAGGAAAGGAGTGACTTGTGCAGGCTAATGACAGAGCCAGCTTTTAAACCCAGGCATATCTGACTTCAGAAACTGGGCTGCTAGGCTTTCACACCTGTTTTTCTTTAGAAAGACACAGTTGAGGTTGAGTGGTGAAGTGGCTTATCTAAGGCCATCTAACCAGTATGGTGAGATGGGCATTGGCATGCAGGTCTTCTGATCCTAGCCTGGTGCTCCTTCTAATTTACAGCTGTTCTTGATGTCAGTACTAATAATAATACCACTAGCTAACATTTAATCTAAATGCCTAAACACTGAATGAAGCACTTGACATGAATTATCTTAATTGATCCGTGGAAACCCTATAAGGTAGAGACCACCATTTTTCCACTTCACAGCGGGGAATCCCAGGCTTAGGAATGTTATAGCTTATATGTGGAGAGCCAGAACTCCCATGCACTGGCTCTTCTCTCCATGCCTAAGATCACATTTCCCTATGCAGCCCCCTCAGGTCCCGTCTTGCTCACCATCCTACCTCATTGACCTCTTCTTCGGTCTTCCAGATGCCGCATGTAAGAAGTACATGTCCAAGCTGAGGACCACGATATCTGCTCAGTCTCGCTTTCTGAGCACCTATGATGGGGCAGAGAATCTTTGCCTGGAGGAAATATATACAGAGAATGTTCTGGAGATCCGAACAGAAATGGGTCTGGCAAGATCCCCGCAGAAGACCCCTGCTACCCTAAGCCTGGAGGAACTCTTCAGTACCTGTGGCCACCTCAATGAAGATGCAGACACTGTGCTGGTGGTGGGTGAGGCGGGCAGTGGTAAGAGCACATTGCTGCAGCGAATGCACCTGCTGTGGGCTGCAGGGCGTGACTTCCAGGAATTTCTCTTTGTCTTCCCATTCAGCTGTCGGCAGCTGCAGTGCGTGGCAAAGCCGCTCTCTGTGCAGATGCTGCTCTTTGAACACTGCTGTTGGCCTGACTTTGGCCAACAGGATGTCTTTCAGTTCCTCCTTGACCACCCCAACCGTGTCCTCTTAACCTTCGATGGCTTTGATGAGTTCAGGTTCAGGTTCTCAGATCATGAGCGTCACTGCTCTCCGACCGACCCCACATCTGTCCAGAATCTGCTGTTCAACCTTCTGCAGGGCAACTTGCTAAAGAATGCCCGCAAGGTGTTGACCAGCCGTCCTGATGCAGTGTCGGCATTACTCAGGAAGTACCTGCGCTTGGAAATCAACCTGAAGGGCTTCTCGGAAGAGGGCATTGAACTGTACCTGAGGAAGTGCCACCGTGAGCCAGGGGTGGCCGACCGCCTCATCCGCCTGCTCAAAACGACCTCAGCCCTGCATGGTTTGTGCCACCTTCCTGTTGTCTCATGGATGGTGTCCAAATGCCACCAGGAGCTGTTGTTGCATGGCGGGGGGTCCCCAAAGACCTCCACGGACATATACCTGCTGATCCTGCAGCATTTTCTGCTGCATGCCTCCCCGCCAGACTCCGTCCCCCACAGTCTGGGATCCCGCTTGCTTCGAGGCAGGCTCCCCACCCTCCTGCACCTGGGCCGGCTGGCTCTCTGGGGTCTGGGCATGTGCTGCTACGTGTTCTCTGCCAAGCAGCTCCAGGCAGCACACGTTGATGATGAGGACATTTCTCTTGGCTTCCTGGTGCATGCCAAGAGCGTGGGGCCTGGGAGCACCACCCCCCTGGAATTCCTGCACATCACCTTCCAGTGTTTTTTTGCAGCCCTGTACCTTGTGCTCAGCACTGACGTGTCACCGTCCTTGCTTAGACAACTCTTCAGTTGTCACGGGCCACGCAGCTCGCTGCTGGCCAGGCTTCTGCCCACAACGTGCGTGCCGCGCTCAGAGCGCAAGGAGGGCAGCTTGGCAGCTTTGCTGCAGGAGGCTGAGCCGCACAACCTCCAGATCATGGCAGCCTTCCTGGCGGGGCTGCTGTCCCGGGAGCACCGGGGCCTGCTGGCCGAGTGCCAGGCCAATGAGGAGGCCCTGCTGCGGCTCCAGGGCCGGGCCCAGGGCTGTCTGTCCCGCAGCCTCCACCAGCACTTCCGCTCCATCCCACCAGCTGTGCCAGGGGAGGCCAAGAGCATGCACGCCATGCCCGGCTTCCTCTGGCTCATCCGGAGCCTGTACGAGATGCAGGAGGAGCGGCTGGCCCGGGAGGCGGTGCGTGGGCTAACGGTGGGGCACCTGAAGCTGACGTTCTGCGGCGTGGGCCCCCCCGAGTGCGCTGCCCTGGCCTTCGTGCTGCGGCACCTCCGGCGGCCTGTGGCCCTGCAGCTGGACCACAACTCTGTTGGTGACATTGGCGTGGAGCAGCTGCTGCCGTGCCTCAGTGTCTGCAAGGCTCTTTAGTGAGTGTCGCAGGGCAGTGCTGGCGGGGTGTGGTAGGCAGGCCGGCACTGAGGTGCGTGGTGGGAGCACGGTGCTGGGTTCCCAGGGTCTCGGCCTGGAGCCAGCCCCGCTGCCACCCCTTCCCTGGTCTGGGCCTTAGCTTCATGGCCACAGCGACAGCCAGGTTTATTGAGTGTCCTGTGTGTCAGGTGCTGTGTAACACACTTCCTGGAATTAATCCCTTTATTTTTTTATTTTTAAAAAAAATTTTAAAAAATATTTGTTCATGGCGGGGGGGGGGGGGGGGCGGGGAGGCAGAGATGGAGCAGGGAGCCTGATGTGGGACTCAATACCAGGACCCTGGGATCACAACCTGAGCCCAAGGTAGTTGCTTAACCGACTGAGTCACCCAGGCACCTGAAATTAATCCCTTTAATCTCTGCACACGCCCTGGGCCATTGGCAGGGACGTTATTCTCCCCGTGATCCTCGTTTGAGGCCCAGAGAAACAAAGTGACTGGTCTAGAGTGACACAGGAAATGGCAGACCTGGGATTAATATATCTTTCTGGTGCCAGGTCCTTGTTCCCACCAGCAACCTGCCTGTGGCTATGTTTCAAGCTCGATGAGGGCCTTGAAGTGACATGCAGAGTTTTGTGCAAACATGTGTGTGTGTGTTAGGAACCACCCCAAATTTAAAGGTGACTTGTGTCCCATGAGAGATTTTAAAATCCCAATGAGATGAGAATGTCAGGATGCAAGAGCTAGAAAGCAGCTGCAGAGTTGCACCTACCCTTTCATCCCTTGTGCAGTGTGGCATCCACATGAGGTTTTGCCGTCACCTGTACTGCTTCTAGCACTGCATCTGAAGGTGTGAGGTTCCCCTCTTTGGAACATCTGTTCCAGCATCTGTGGAGGTCTCTCCACGTCTTGGGCCAGATGAGAACAGAGGGTTTAGCAGCCAGCATATTTCAGGCTCCTCAGCTTCCCTTCCTGCCTTGAAAGGGGGATGTCCTCCTCCCCATTTAAAACCTCAGAAAGCAGAAGGGGTCACTTAAAGTTAAAATCTACTCCCAGCCTTCTGGGGCTTTTGGTTTATCCCTTACTTGGCCCTCAACAAGAAACAAGCCTCTCCTTGAATATATTAGGATGGTATATCTTCTTGGGGCGGAGCAGCAAGGTTTATTTTTCTCTTTGGAACAAACATATGCATATATTTTTTTAAGATTTTATTTATTTATTCATGAGAGACAGAGAGAGAGAGGCAGAGACGTAGGCGGAGGGAGAAGCAGGCTCCATGCAGGGAGCCCAATGCGGGACTTGATCCCAGGAACCCCGGATCATGACCTGAGCCATGCTCAGGTCAGCTGCTCCACGCCAATGTCACCAACAGAGTTGTGGTCCAGCTGCAGGGCCACAGGCAGATGCTCAACCACTGAGCCACCCAGATGCCCCAAACATATGCGTATCTATTAGAAACTGTGATGGCCTGTGTTATCCCTTTTGTAAGGCCCATGGCTGTAAGTTTGTAGATATAATGTAATAATAACATGTAGCATACATCACATAGTTAATGTGGATATTATAAATAATATATGTTATGAAAATATCCAGAGGAAATAGTTGACACATTTAAGTTGGGTGATTTGCAGAGAGTTTAGTAAAAGGACTGTTTACAGAGGCTTGAGCAGTAGTAGTAAGGAAGAGCGAGAAGGGACAGTGCAGGGTCCTGGAGCCAGTGACTGTGGCGTGGGGGTGGGAAGAGGGCTGTCTCTCCTTAGACCTAGAGGGGCAGAGCTGGGGGGCAGGTGTGGAGAAGGTTGCCTGATAGGAACTGAGGCTGCAGAAGGCTGGGAGAGTGTGGGAATAAACCCTGGTCCTGCCTCCCCTTCCTGCTCTTGCCTTGACCACCTAACAGGGGGCCAGGGCAGGATGCCTGCTGCTGTAGTCCATGGGCATCACCCGCTCAGGACAGAGATCCAGGTAGAGAGGGGAAAGTGGATCTGGCCCGGCAAACAGAAGATGGCCTGCACCATACTCTATTTCCCCAGGAAGGATGAAACACCATATTTTCACTCAGGAAGCCTGAGACCTGTCTGTGAGACATTTTCCTGACATTAATATGAACATGGGTTTCTCTGAATAGTGGACCTGTTGCTCCCAAAGGGGTCCTAGAGCCCCAAGAGGTCAGGAACCACTGGCCTGGGTGATCCTTACAGACCAGTCAATCCCTAGAATGAATGGACCCCCTCTCCTCAGAAAAGCCCAGGTCACTCCCAGGATGTGGCTGAGGGCTGTTTGGGGGAGGGGCTCGAGGTCTGTCTCTATTTTCAGAGGATGGTCTGCTTCCTGTGCTTGGCCTATAGGTGCAAAGGAGCTTGTGGAAATGCAGATTCTAGGACCTGTCCCCAGGGATCCTCAGTCCCTGGGTCTGGGGAGGTTTGTGGGAACCAGCTTGATTTTCCATGAGCGATAGAAGGCCTTGAGCTCTCTATACCGAAATTGCCAGCAGTGGGAGGGAGGGGAAATGACTCGTAGGTTGCTGCTTGGGCATTTCCTGTGTGTGTGTGTGTGTGTGTGTGTGTGTGTGTGTGTGTGTGTAAGAGAGAGAGACAGAGACAGAGACTGGCAAGGGGGGCTCCTCTGCCCTAGAGCAATACTGCCTCTCCCACTTGAAATGTTTCCATGCCAACAGAAACCCTCAGCCCCCAGGAAACCTGTCTACAAAGTGCCCCCATACAGGTTTCTTCAGGCCCTGGCTCTGACTCTAGGGTGCTGGCTTTCAGAATGTTTTGACTGTGACCCAGCGTGAGAGAGAAGGTACAAGCAGGCACACAGGCATCTAAAACTGAAACAGAAGCTTCACAGAATGACTTTGCTGTGTAAACCCTGATGCATTATGCCATCCACTGTTCTTTTTCCCTTCTAAAAATGCTGCTAGCACCTTCAGAGTCGGTTTCCTGACCTGCCTACCGGTCGCTGACCTGCAGCCTGAAAATCACAGCTCTCGAAGCCCGTAGAAGGCCTTGGGGGAGAGGCATCAGATGTGCCATGCTTCGGGGTGGGCTTTGGAGCCAGACCTCCCAGGCCAGATGCTTTAGGCGCTGTGCAACCTTGGTGCGGCCACTTCACTTGTCTGTGCCTCAATTTCCTCCCTTTAATAGACATCATAATAGTACCTATGTGATGGGCTTTTGTGAGGACTAAATACCTTTACTATCGAGAAGTCCCTAAGTCTAGTGTCCACACAGCAGGTGCTCCATGCATGCGAGCAGTCGAGCAGTCGTGATTCCAGGTAGCTTTTACCTTTGCCAGGTGCTCTCAGGGCTTTCTGTGCACTGGCTCTTTAAATTTTACTCTCCAGAGCCAGGTAGGGTTGGAAAGACCATCCCCTCCTTTCTACAGATGAAGGGAGCAGCAAATAGCTGGGAAGGGGCTGCTAAGGACCAGAATTTCCACTGAGGGATTCCAGAGCCCATGTTGTTAAGCTTTAAGTTAGGGTCTTCCCGGTGTCCTGAAAATGAGGAATCCGGGGCACAGCTGGTAATATACACAGATCCCTGGGCCCCGCCCCACACATACAGAATTGCCAGCTCCAGGGCAGAGGCCTGAGAATCTGTATTTTTAAAAAATCTTTTAAAAAGATTTTTATTTATTTATTCATGAGAGACAGAGAGAGAGACAGGCAGAGGGAAAAGCAGGCTCCATGCAGGGAGCCTGACGTGGGACTCGATCCTGGGACTCCAGGATCACAACCTGGGCTGAAGGCAGCACTAAACCACTGAGCCACCCAGGCTGCCCGAGAATCTGTATTTTAGAGATGCTTTCTGAAGATCTTGTGATTAGGTGTGTCTGGGAGAAGAGTGCTGGGCAGGGTCTGCCTGTGGGAGTGACGTCACTGGGGTGAAGTGCTGGACAGCAGGACATCATTAACCACAGCCCACATGCTGGTTTTCCAGAGTCTTGGCCACTCTTATCTAACTGGTCTACCATCAGGTACCCACCATCCCCGCCCAAGGGGGCGGGCGTACTGGCTAGTTCCCAACACACCATCCCACCTCGGAACCTTCTGTGAGGCTGCTATGGTGATCCACTCTATGTTACAAAATTGGAAACAGTGCCTCAGAGTAGGTCAGTGACCCCCGAGGATGCCAGTGTTCTCTAGCAGGAGCTCTGGGCCCCTGCTGGCTGAGCTGTCCCCCACCTAGGGCATGACATCAGCATTCTGACCAGGAATGGGGGTGTCTCCTCTTTTTCTGAGGTGCTCAGTCCTTGAGGTGTTTTCCAAACACACAGATGCTGGCACTTAGGGCATGAATGAAAGTCTCTTTGGGGGGCCTTGTTTATTTGATTTTTCTCCCGTCAGCTCCACTTTCAGATTGATTTATTTTGTCTTTTTTCAGCTTGCGAGATAACAATATCTCAGACCGAGGCATCTGTAAGCTCATCGAGCATGCTTTGCACTGCGAGCAGCTGCAGAAGTTAGCGTAAGTCGGGCTGGGGCTGCAGACATTGGGCCTCGCGTCCCCCCAGCCACTCTCCAGGTCATGGTACTTGGGCAGCAGCTTTGAGCTGGGCTGGGGATGTTTGCAGGGTCGGAGGTACGGGCAGTTCCTGTGCTGAGGGACCCGGCTACCCTGGGCTCGGGTGGTCACTGACTGATGTGCTCTGTCTCCACGGCTCCTCTCTTTTGGAACTTTCCAGGCTGTTCAACAACAAATTGACCGATAGCTGTGCACACTCCATGGCGAGGCTCCTTGCGTGCAAGCAGAACTTCCTGGCATTGAGGTGAGCCTGGGGCTTTCCTTTTCCCTGGAAGCTGTCTTCTGTGCAGCTGAGGCAGCTTGGTCTGGTCTGGGCCCTGGCTTGGCCTCTACTGGACTCGCCATCTCCTGGCTGCATATGGGGCCGGCATCTCCCTGGAGCAGGGTTGTGCCAGTGCTCTGACATCCCAGCAGACTCTGGACTGGCTCTGCTGAGGGCTGCCTGCCCTTTGGGCTTTAGCACCCAGGGCTGAAGAGGGTCTCCAGGACCTTTTCCTTCCCGGTGTCTGAGTGTCACAAGCTCTCTGGGGTTACTGAGCTCCCTGATGTACACTGAGCGGGTGCTGTGGGCGGAGGCATGCAGCAGTCACCTGCCACCGCAGCAGTGGCAGCCAGTCCCCGAAAAGCTCTCAGACGGTCCTTTCACCGCTTGGTGGGTGCCAGCTTTGTACTCCAGTCTGCCCAGACTGCGTTTCTGCTGCTCCTGGTCCTCCTGGCTCAACTGGAGTCTCTCTCCTATCTGACACCATTACGGCACTTCTCCTGCTGGCCCCTGGCTTGGCGTGGCCTCTCTCTCTCTCTCTCTCTGTGTCTCTCTAACCCTGGGATCATCTTGTCTCCTGGATTTATGTGGCAGTGAGAGAAGACAAAGCGAACACTTGCTTTCATCCATTCTTTCTACCTGCTGGGCTGGGTTTGGGGATAGGAGCTGCCATTTTTGCATTGCTAACCACGTAGCACATCTCAGGCAGAGCTGCTGCAGCCAACCCCAGAGGTGCCACGCTGTACGAAGGACCCGCTTCTGCTGTGCCCAGAGAGGACTGTGTGGTAGTGAGAAGGTGCCACACTCAGAACTTGAGGCCTGCGTTTTGGACGAGCATAGCAGGATCGTTGAGAGCATGGGGCTCTGGGGCCAGACCAATCGAGGTTTGGGTCCAGGGTCCCTGAGATTCATTTGCTGTGTGACCGTGGGTCAGCCCAGTGTCTGTGACTCTGTTTCCCCTCTGCAAAATGCAGATAGTAATTACAGCGTCCTCATAGGTTGTTGTGATGATTAAATGAGTTAATAACCTGCATAGAAAGCTGGCACAATGGAGTCAGTGCTTTATGTCGGGAGCGCAGTGGCTAAAAGATGGTGGATAATCAAGCAAGTTCTCAGTATGTTTGTCCAACAGGAGTTCAGGCCTCTGAAGAGGGATTAGATGCGCAAGAAATTTGTTGGGGGGAGATGGTTATGAGGGGCACTGGGGGAGGGCGCTGGGGGAGGCTGGGAGCGTCAGCGGGCTGCTGGGCAGGTTTCACCCTAAGTGAGGGGGAGAGGGAAGCAGGGATGGCTGGGAGGAAGCATCGTGGCCTTCAGTACAGTTCTGAGAGCACGGATGGTGGCAAGTTCCAGACAAGTTGGCCCAGCAGCATCTTGAGTCTCCCTGTCGCTGGCTGGAGCCACCTGTGGGAAGCCGGCCTCCAGACAGACCTTGTGTTTCCCAGCACGGCAGCAGGGGCCCTTGGTTACATGGCCTGTGTGGTCAGAGGTATGAGAGGCCACCACATTCCTTCTCGAAGGGGATAATGGGACCTGCCCTACAACATTGTGAGTTAGAGTAGCTTCAAGGCTTCAAGGATCTGAAAGTTCTCTAAAAAGAAGAAAGTGTGTTATCCATTCCAGGAAGCCTGGGGCTGTGAGTAAGAGTTCTGGGGAGCTCTCTGAAACTCTCTGAGGTATCTGGATGTGGTTGGAGCCTCCTGCCTCCAGCTCTGGCTCAGCAGGATCCCCTCCCCTCTCCCAGTGGTCGGTCTGCCCTCTTTTGGAACAGGAGAATGCTCCTTGCACCAGTGGGGGGCCCAGGAAAGCTGCAGGGGAGCTAGAGCCTAGCACTAGCTGGTGGCTGACACAGGAGGAAAAGGTGTGCAAGTGACTCACCCTCCATCCCCTGGGGAAACCACCTCCTGAGACACCTGCCTATTTGCCTCCTGCCTGTACCTGTCGCGCAGCTTTGCAAAATAGATTTCCCCACTTCTTTCCCTTTGCAACTGGGAAATGAAGTAGCGGGAGCAGGAATCATTACTGAGGAGGTTCCCCCAAGCAGGACTAGAAGAGCACACACTGAGCCTCTTGGGCGGGCAGGAGGGAGAGAATAGGCATCTGCATCCTACAGAGAGGTCCTCAAAGCTTTTCTCCGTGTTTCTGTGTCTGGGACATGCTTTCCCACCATCACCAGCCCCGGGCTCTCTGGGTACTCACATCTCCCTGTGCCTCACTGACTTGGTCTCCTGCCTTCCCTTCCAGGCTGGGGAATAACCATATCACTGCCGCAGGAGCCCAGGCGCTGGCCAAGGGGCTCAGAGCCAACACCTCCTTGCAGTTCTTGGGGTAGGTTGGATTCTGGGGCAGAGAGACCCTCATGGGGAGGTTGGGGGATGTAGAGGTGGGTGAAATGTTTCAGCGGGAAGTTCCCCAGAGTCAGGGGCAGAGAGTGGGTGGCCCTTGGCTGCTTCGTGATTGCCTTTCACTCAACAAACAGGAAGTTCAGGATGTGGGGGGTTGGGGGGCAGTGCCCATGAGGTAAAAGGAAGCCCTCCAGTCCTTGCTGGTGCTAGGGCTATGCTTCTCCCCTTCGTGTGCACATTGGAACTACTTGGGAGCTTCTGAAGAATGCCATTGCCTGGGCCCCACTCTGAGGTGTGGGGCTTAGGAATCAGGCATTTTAAGAAGTCCCCCCAGAGGATATGCAGTGGCAGCCGAGGACGAGAAGCCAGAGAGGAGATGCAGGTGGCCCCGGGAGGGAAGGGGGCTTCACCAGGTCTTTCAGAGCGCTTGTTGCTGCAGGACTGCCAGGCCTTTCAGGGAGGGCAGCGATTCAGACACAGGGTGGAGGGCAGTCCCACAGACCACAGATCCCCAGAGAGTGTTGGAGTGGGGGTGGAGGGGCGTCCTCTGGTTGCTGGGCTGAGTGACCATCCCCACAGTGGCAGCTGCCTCTCCTGTCCCTTCTCACCTGGTGTGAAGTATGGTCCCTTTGATGAGAAATGGGAGTTTGAGAACCCAAGACTGTAGGAAGACAGACTAACCTTAAGACTCAACCCATTTCACTGGTAGGCAAGCTGCCCTCAAGCTCCGTGTGAACCAGAGTGGGACCATGTTGCTTGAAAGGTCAGCACCTTTTCCAGGCTGCATTATCAGCAGCATAGAGTTCAGCACCAGGGTGGCCCAGCCCCCCTAAGCTTTCTCCTGCTCGATTCACAACTAGTATATGCAGGGTGTTCTCTTTCAACACATGTTTATTAAGGCACCTTTCTAGACCAGGCACTGTGCTAAAACCTCCAGTTACTATTGTCTGATCCAAACTGTTCTGAGTATTGTTTTTTTCCTTCTTGCCTAACAATATATCTTTCGTACCATAATGACTTCATTTTTCAGAGACAAGCTGCTTAGTATTCCACTGGCTGGCTGGCGGTCATCTATTTGAAGGGCCTCATGTTGAGGCACACTTAGGGTTCAGGTTTTTTTGCTGTTACATGGTTTTTTGCTCTCTCCCTGGGGCACAGAGCCATGTTGGTACATAGCCAGAACCCCATAAACATTTACCTAATGAATGAAAGTGCAGTGAACCTCATTCCTCGACCAGCTTTGCTCACTTGTACACATACAGGTCCAGGCGAACTTCTTATGTGTAAACCAGCCCAGCCGCAAGGTATGAGCTGGGTGCCACCTTTGCAAAGGGAAACATCCATCCAAACTGCAAGTGGGTCTGAGGGAGATGACCCTGGAAGTGAAGGAGTTTGATGCCATGAAGGAATAGGGGATTTAAGGAAGGAGCAAGAGAGAATGCTGGCTTGTAGAAAAAGAGTGACACTTGTTTCAGGTGGTCCCCAAGGGTAGCAGTTTCCCAGGAAGCAGATCTGACCTAAAGGTCAGGAAAAATGTCACAACTGTGTGAATTGCCATTGAGAGTGAGTTCCCTGAGCCTGAGGTCATGTGCTAGGTGGGCCTCTACTATTCTGTAAACCTGACTGAAAAATATGGGTGCAGTTTGGCTGTTCCTCCAAAAAGGGGGAGGCAGGTCCACTTTGCTGGGACCTAGGAGACCCACTGAGACCTTTCTGGAATTGGGTGGTCCTGCCCCTCTGGTCTGGGACACAGAGAGGAAGGGCACTGTTAACACATGTCTAGGACATATAGCAGTAACTTACTGACTGACCCAATTTGTTGGCCTTTTTAGGTTCTGGGGCAACAAGGTGGGTGATGAGGGGGCCCAGGCCTTGGCTGAAGCCTTGGGTGATCACCAGAGCTTGAGGTGGCTCAGGTAAGCTTCTGGGTCTGTTTGGCCACAGGGAGCCAGCAGGAGGGAGGAGCCTGGGCCAGTTTGGGAAGTCCTTCATTTGCTTGAACTTTGTTTTTACCCTGCTGTGTTAGGCAGTGGGGTGAAAGAGAGAGCCTTAGCTTTGGAGTCAGGACATTTGAGTCTTTCTGGGTCACTTTCGAGTGTCTCTTCTTCCTCTCGAGGATCTTGATTCCCAAGGGTGCCTAGGTGGCTCAGTCAGTGAAGCATCTGACTCTTGATTTCAACTCAGGTCACGATCTCAGGGTCCTGGGATCCAGCACCACATCAGGTTCCATGCACAGGGAGGAGTCTGCTTGAGATTCTCTCTCTCTCTCTCTCTCTCTCTCTCTCTCCCTTTTCCTCTACCCTCCCCTTTCTTTCCCCTCCTTCCCTCTCAACTCTCACTAAAAAAATAAAACCAAAAAAATTCATAAAAAAGGTCTTGATTCCTATCTGTAAATTGAAGATTTGTGGCTGGATCAGATATATTTTATCTCCAGGACCAACAGCAATCCATGAATAGTGGCTGCCCCTATTCATCATGCCAGGAAGGAGTTGAAGGCTGCTTCTGGGCTGAATGAAAAAGAGCACTGTGGTCAATTAGTAATGTCTGAAATGACACCCACGGTGTAGTTGGGCTCTAGGTGTTGTGCCTTTTGCCTTCCTTGGGTTAGCTTATCTCTGAGGACCCTCTGTGCCTTGACATGTTTTTGTTCCTTGATTCCATTCAGCCTGGTGGGAAACGGCATTGGCAGTGTCGGGGCTCGAGCCTTAGCATTAATGTTGGAAAAGAACGTGGCACTGGAAGAACTCTGGTGAGTTGGGGGGATTTACAGCTCTTTCTTTATTCCCGGGCCTCATCTGTGGAAGCAGATAAAACAGGAGTGGATAATTGAGCGGTTGGCCTTTGAGTTTGTCTTTCTGTGTCCCAAGTGGCATGAAGCCTATCGAGCCTGGCGTGAAGGTCCTAATTCTTTTTGGGTAATTGTATTTGTGGGTTTGTATACTGCCTCCATACGGCATGATGGTTGAGAGCAGAGAGTCTGGAATCAAGCTGGCTGAGCTTCAAGGCCTGCTGTGATCTCTGGCAAGTCATATAATACTCTGTGAATCCTGGGTTTCTTACCCATAAAATGAGGGATGACTGCTTCCAACTGTAAAGCATACGTTACTCTATCAGAATGTTTTATTTCTAAGTCAAGTTGAGTGCCCAAGAACACCAGAGAGTAGAGTGAGGGTCACCCTGGAAGGTGGAGTGGGGTTTGGAGGAACTGTAAAGGGGAACCATAAATTGTGCTTACGTTGTTGACCTGAAACTGATTCTCAGTTTCCCGTCCTTTAGATGCCTCTAGTCTGGTCTCCGTATGACATGTTCTGGGCAGTCCCTGATTCTGTCAGGGAGATAAAATGTTGAAACCCCTGATCATTGTCACAAAATGGATATTGTGGTGGCCTTGGCTGTCAGCAGGGCCCCCTGGCTCTGCCAGTGTCCCATTGATTATGTCCTGCTTGGGCTTTACCACTTGGAAATTCTTGTTAGAGACATGTCTCCCCCGTTGGTCTATTGGTTATAAATACATTAGGCTGCAGATGATGGCGGGGGAACCTCGCATGTCCCGTGGCTCAAACCAGTAAAGGATTTATTTTCTTCCTGTTCAGCCGGTCTGCCGGCAGGCCGCATGGGGTAGTGTAATGGCTCCATGAGGCCAGCAGGGGTCTGATACTGTCTCTGTCCCTTCACATGTCTGTGGCTTCACTGTCCTGGTTGGGTGCCTCCTGGTCCCAGATGGCCGCTGTACCTGCAGTATTTCTGTGTCCCCACATTCAGTCTGTATATCCAGGAAGGGCAGGAGGTACAGGCCAGCGAGGCCTCTCTCTTTTAAAGAGCATTTCCAGGGCCCCCATCTGCCAATTTCCCCTTATGGGTTCACAGCTGAGTAGATGTTACTGGCCAACCCCGGCCAGAGTGGAGGGTGAGAAATGCAGCTTTATTCCCCCCACCCAAGCCCATGGTTGCCCAAATGGAATGAGACTTCCAATAGTAAGAAAGGGAACATGGATATTCAGTCCCTGGGACAGGAGGAAACCTCTCATGTAGAGGAGGCCTGGGGTGAATTCTCTCCCAAAGACACCCCTGGAATTAAAAACCCTCATACCCTACTCTTCCAGTTCTCACTTTATCTGTAACTGTAGATTTTCATTTCAGATTTTCAGATGTTGGATTTTTCTAACTGGGGGAGCAAGCAGGTACATTCTTAGAATAATAAATGTTACCTCTTCTATAATAAATGTTACCACATCAACTGGATTTTCTCTCTTGTTCTTGCCAGCCTGGAGGAGAACCATCTCCGGGATGAAGGTGTGTGTTCTCTGGCCAAAGGACTTGAGAGGAATTCAAGTTTGAAAGTTCTGAAGTAAGGAGCCTGGCAGGAACCAGGACGATAATGATGGGCCCGGTGGGGGTGGGGCAGGGAGGGGTGAGGGGGTGTATGTGGGCAGCTTCCTGCCTGGCTAACTCCCATAGGGTGACTTGGCAGTAGTGTCAGGGTTTCCTCCCAAGCACAGACGGAGATTCCAGGGCAAGCTTTTTACTCAGGAGGTGGTCCCAGCACACAGTGGTGAGAGGTCACGGAAATGATGTAGGGGAAGACAGGGACCCAGTATCAGGTGTGGGGACAGTAACAGGTGTGTCATCAAGCAGTTATCACCCGGGGTATCACCCAAGGCAGCTGGGGCTCAGACCTGCTGGGAGGCTCCAGGAGCCCCTAACCAACTGGGGAGCGAGGCAGCAGGGGTATTTATCCACTAACTGCCTGTCCTCACTGGTGTGCCTGTGGGGATATGAATCTTCCAGCACTTCCAGTTTGCCCTGCACACAGCTGAGCACGCTCCTGGGGTCTGTAGCAGAGAGCAGAGGTTTTCCCAATGAGCAGCCCTCAGAGGTAGACGGGGAACCTGAGCACATGCGTAGGGGGTTGCTGATGGCATCTACTAATGGGGCTTCTGGGACATGTCCGCCCCCTTTCCAGGGGGCCATCTCTGGCTCCAGCAGACCTCTTCTGCCAATCATCTTTAGTTTCTCTCGTGTTATGCAGGCAGGCGTGCTTGCATTTATTCACGTGTGCATTCATTCATTTCTTTGTTGTGCATCCATGCGTGCATTCATCCATTTATGTATTGATGCAAGAAATATTTCTGGAGCACTCACTATGCCAGGCATTGTTGGATGCCCCGAGGATAGAGTGGTGGAAAGAACAAAACAGGCCTCAGCCCCCTAGCTCTTAGATTCTAGGGGGAGAGGCAGATAATGAACAAGTAAGCAGATATACAAGATTATTTATAATAAAGGCTCCAAAGAAAATTCAAGAGGGAGATGTGTCAGGGAGTGTCTGGAGGGGCAGGGTTGCAGGTGTTTGGGCAAGGCATCTCCAAAAAGGTGGCATTGAAATTGAAACCTGAATAACAAGAAAAGTTACTGTTCTTGTAATGTCGAGGTCTCAGGACCGCGCACTCCAGGTGGACCGAACTGCAAGTGCAAAAGCCCTGAGACAGAAGCAAGCTTGGGGGTTTTGGGAACAGTGGGCAGGGCCTGCGTGGTTAGACTGTAGGTAGGGAAGGGTAGAGGGAGAAAGAGGCAGGGTAAGGAGGCCACATAGGCCGCAGAGCCATGGGAAGGATTTGGGGCTTTTTTCTAGGGGCATTGAGAAGCCTCTGGAGGATTTTAATCAGGGCAGTAACATAATCTGATTTACATCATAAAAAGATCATGCTTGCAGCTTTGTGCAGAACAGATGCGAGAGGGGTAAGATGGAAGTGGGGAGACCAGTCAGGAGCTCCTGCTGTCTTCCAGGCAGGAGATGAAGGAGACTTGGATCAGGCTGGTGGCAGTGGAGAAGGCTGGTGAAGGTGGGCAGGTGCTGGCTGGAGGTTCTGTGGAGGGTCCAGGAGCTGGAGGGCTGGATGGTGGCAGTGTTGGGTGGAAGTTGTGGTGACCACTGCTGGCGGGCTCAGTGGGCTCAGTGGGCAGGTTCCCAGGCCACAGGGTCAGGGAGGGACAGCAGATGTGAGGAAGAGCCCAGCTAGTGATCATCATGGGCTTGTGTCTGGGCTCCCCAAGGCTGGTGCCACACCTGCCAGGGTGCCAGAGGTCTCACTTGAGAGGGATGTCAGGGCATCATCAGATGGTTCCTTGTGCTACAGGAAGGGTGGCATCTGCCCTGACAAATGTGGCCCCAGGGAAAACACTTGCCTTCAGAGGCAGGCAGACAGCTGCCTCTAGGAGAGTGTCTGCTTTGCTGCCAGCCCGCCATCCACTCTGGCAACACTTGTTTGTGTTGCTTTGCAGGGGCGAGGAAGTTGCCAAATGTTTGGGGAAAACACTTCCACTCGTCATTTGGGTGAAATGGGGCTGGGAGGCCTGGGTGATGCCTGGATTGTCTAAGCTGGGATGCCAGGCTTTGCACACCGGGGCCTTTGGCAGTACCTGGTTTAGTATTAACCGAGTGTGGATATGGCACGTTTGTCCTCCCTCGCCGTTGCAGACTTACCCCAGTTGACCCCAAGGGCTGCCAGGTAATAGCAGCAGGGGCTGTCCCACGCTGCCTAGCCTCGAGTCTTATAATTAAGCACTACTGAACTCTAGCATCCCTCACTGTTTCCCCATGAAAACCAAGCTTGTTGGGGTGCCTGGGTGGCTCAGTTAAGCATCTGCCTTTAGCTCAGGTCATGATCCCAGGGTCCTGGGATGGAGCCTCAAGTTGGGCTCCCTGCTCAGTGGGGAGTCTGCTTGTCCCTCGCCTTTCCCCTGCTTATACTCTTTCTCTCTCAAATAAATGAATAAGATTTTTTTAAACCAAGCTTCATATATATATATATATATATATATATATATATATATATATGAATTCATATATATATTCATATATATTCATATATATATATATATATCCCCCCACATCTTTCTTTTTCCAGGCAGAGTGACTGCCAAACATTGCTTAAATGTGTGGGCTCTGAGGGATTGGGTTTGGACCCCAGCTCCACAATTACCCACCATTTCTCCTTGGATTGTGCTCAAATAACCTTGAGTGTAAACAGGGGTAAAAAGGACCCTGCTTTTAGGGTTGCGAGCACCACTGAAATGATAGAGGTATCAAGCTGGCACGTAGTAGGATTTTAGCTAATATTGGCTGTTGTTATTATTAGTACTAGCTTAGGGTCAGCTTCCTGGATGTTCCTGAAATCATGGAGGGCAGACATGTACGTAGTGGAGCTGTCTCAAGAGCCAGGCTATGAGCTAAAGGACAGCATGAGGTGATGGCTCTTCCCCTGCTGTCCCTGACCAGGTGCTTCTCCCCGCCCAATTGCCAACCTTGTATTTTCTCAAATCCATATCCCTGTTCTCCCCCATCTCCCCCCAGATGAAAATATTACTCTTCATTGATTATTTCCTTTCAGTTGAGTATGGTGCCCAGTGTACCACAGAATATGCCATCCTTTTGTTTAATTCTTAGACTCCGTGAGGTAGGTACTTTCATAGGTCTGTCTTACAGAGGAGGCAATTGGGACTAATTTGCCTGAGATCAAAAAGGAAATGGAATACATTGATTGGAACCCAGGAAGTAAAATGCACATACTTAACCCCCGTGCCATAGCAACTTCCTAAGGCAGTAGCTACTTAATTAGATACATGACTGTGGATAGCGGAGGGGACAAGGGTGAATTTCCCTTAAGGCCTTGAGCCTTTGTAGATGAGCTCGTTGGGAATCACAGACAGGAGAGGGACATGTCAAGGGGACAGGTGGGCTTCTGTAGGCTGGCCAACTCCCAGAGCCTCCTTTAATGGGACAGGCCCAAGAGGAGAATCAAGCATCCTTGAAGCTCACCTGTCCATCTTACTCTCTAGGCTGTCCAACAACTGCATCACCTACCTTGGGGCAGAAGGCCTCCTGCAGGCCCTGGAAAAGAATGATACCATCCTGGAAGTCTGGTAAGGCCCCTGGGCAGGCCTCTTTACCTCTCTGAGCCTCACTTTTCCAATCTGTAAAATGGAGCCAGGAGAGAGGGATACCTGGGCATTTTCCCTCTGGGCCCTGACATTCAGTAGCATTCTGCATGCAATGTATCTAATCTCTCTCTGGGAAAGATGTTTTTATATCTCCAAGCATGGACCAAGTGGTTTTTTTTTTTTTTAAGCGATTTGTTTTTAAGTCCTGAGTATTCAGGAATACTTCAGTTCCAGGTAACAGTGTAGGAGGGGGTGTGGCGGATGAGTGACAGGGCCACAAGAACTCGGGGCCATTACACCTGCCTTCCTAGATCAAGGCTGTTGTATCAGAGCCTTTGGATGGAGGTGACATCGTCAGTGGGAGGCAGGTACTGTTGCACAGTGTTTCTAGATCTTTATAATTAAAAGCCATGTTCCTTCATGCATTTGAAAAAAGCAGTGAGTCACAACTTGAGAGATTGATCCTCCTTCTTTCCAGGGATGTATTTATCACTCACAGAGTTAGTAAAAAAGATTTCCTCTGGCTTAACATGTTAAGAGTGAATGTCCCGCTATACCCATTTCAGGCTCTGGGCTAGAAGCCAGCCTTTTAAAAGTAGGAGATTTCCCCATGGAAATCTGTTTTTTTGAGGTTTCTCTTAAAAGCTTCCAACTCTGGGTTCCTACACGGAAAATGCTGGTAAGTAAGCAGAGTAGAGAAGGACTGATCCCACTCAGCTGGGCAGACTGGCTCATGCTGACCATAGCACAGCCACCAAGCCTGTCATCTTGGACCGGCTACTTGGACTGCTACATATTACCTGTCTCATCCCTGCGAGCTTGTGACCCTTGCTTTGCATATGCAGACTGACTGCTCTCTCCCTCAAAAATCCTATCAAGGCAGCAGCAACAATACATATCGCAGGATGAAGTTAAAAATAAAGACTTGTAGGAGTCTGTCCTGGGAAGAGATTTTTTCCTTTCTGGATGATTGTGTAATCCCTGTAGGCCATGAGGTCCTCAGGGCCTGGGCAGTGTGTGGGTTTTTGTTTTTGCATTTGTTTTAAACCATCGCATGGTTATAGGAAATGTCACATTCTATGTCCCCGGGGGAAGGAAGCCAAGATCAGGTTGATATTTTAAGGGTTCTGATGTTATTTGCTGCCTGTTGGCAGAGCATGGGAGGGCATCACGGCTTGCTCACTGCATTCTTGATGGATTCTGCTGTTGCCTTAAAAAGAATCGCTGGCCTTGGGGAGTTGGGGCCGGCTGGGTCTGGTGTGGATTTTCTCTGCAGAGTCATGGAGGCTTGCTTCATCACATACAGTGATTCACGAGCCACCTGGTGGACCGGTGGACCGAGCTAACACCCACATGGGAAGGCTGCAGCTGGGCTCAAGGGGCCAGGCCATTAAGGCCTGGGGCTTAGAAAGTAGCGGCTTCTAATGAAAAGCACCCCTCTGGCTCACTGCTCATCGAAACCCCTCTTTGCATTACCCCCTTAGGCTCCGAGGCAACACTTTCTCCTTGGAGGAAATGGAGAGGCTCAGCCAGAGGGACACCAGACTGTTGCTCTGAAGCCGAGGGGGCCAGCATTTATCTCAGTTTGTTTGCGAACAGGCTGTGGGTGTGGGTCCTAGAAGCTGGATTACATCTGGCAGCAGCCCATTCACGCAGAGCTGCATCCTGCCCAGGGCAGGGCTGGCACAGTGGGTCATCTTTGTTCTGGCAGAAGAAGGAGCGACAGTGCCCCTCAGAATGGACATTTCTGCAGTCTACTTCTACATCCAGTTGTTCCCAAGATTCCGTCCATGGAATGCAGAAGAGGGCCAGCTCCTCTCCACCTGCAGCTGGTCTGACGTGGGTCAGTGGGGCCCATGGGTGTTACTGCATCACTGTGTGCCTGTTGCTGTAGAGACCTAGATCCATATGAGAGGCCCCTTTCCACCTGCTTCACAATGAGGAGAGGGAGTCAGGAAGCAGCTTTCTGCTGTCTTAACTCGTGGGTCGTCATCTATCCAGGCTGTTCCCCACCTCTTGTCCCTCCACCCATCCTGGACCCCTGCACCTGGCACTTCCTTTGTGAGTAAGGATTCAGAATACCGGTGTCGTCAGCTTTGATATTTTGAGCCTCCCTCCACCACACCCCTACCCCCACCCCTACACCTGCGCAGAGTGGGAAGGGCTCTAATTTACCTGCCGTCCTTCCTAATACTTAAGACATTATTAAAAGGGGACACATGACAGCCATTTGTTCCCCAAGACATTTTGGATTGTCAAGAAAAATAAGACCACGCTACACTGATATCACACACACACACTTCCATTTCCAGTGAAGTCAATTAGTCTTCATTCAGTTAAGCCTTTGGAAACTACTCCCACCAGAATGTAGTTTTTAGATTAGTCTGGGCCAGAGTTTTGAGCAGTCCCACCAGGTCTCCCGTTGATGCCTGGGAGCTGGACTCTGACAGCCGACTTCCAAAAGACATGCATAAGAGACGGTCCAGTGTTATGTGACTTAAAGTTATGGATTAAACGTATACAGGGGCAAAATCAAAGCCTTTTCCTTACAAGGCACGTGTTTTTCTGCATTTTCTCCAAATGATGCGTGAGGCTTCAACCTCTGTAATCTCAGGTGCTCTGCAAGTGTTATTATTTAAACACTATTATTTGTGAAAACTGGTTAATATTTATAAACCGCTTTGTTATATTCACTCTGTTTTTTTTTTTTTTTGTAAAAAACACAACCATGAATGTTATGCTGTAAATAGTCACAGAGAAGAAATCTGTGGAGTCCCCAAAGCTGTCTTCATTGTGACCAAACATTAAAAAACAAAACAAAACAAAAAAAACGAACATTCCTGAATGTTGTCAAATATAAAGCACAATTTTCTACTTAGAGGGGGAAGAATGCTGTTTTGAGCAGAAAATGTATTGTTTGGGGCAAAGGCAATTCTTAGAAATGGGCTTGCAAACAAAACCCTTTGGGCTTCCTCTCAGAAAGGTTTAACCCTGCGTGAAATTTGAGGCTGTGCAGGGAGGAGCCTTGTGGTGCCCCACATGGCTGAATGGCAAGTGTGAGGAGGTCCTTGGGCCTCCTTTGATTCTCTCCCAGTGATTCCAATGGAGAAGGTTCGAGAACAGCTCTCCTCAGTGGGCAGCCTCCTGGGTAGGCCTTATTGACCTCATTCTCAACTGCATTTAATGAGCAAGGGCTCAGGTGGCTACTCACTGAAGTGAGATCCGCTCCCTTGAAATGTTTTGCGTGGGCCTGGCTCACTAAATGGCTGCGGCATCTCCGTGGGTTCTCGGTGGTGGTGGTAGTTTCTGTCCAGACAACTGTTCTGATACAGAAGACCAGGAGGAAGGTGGAGATGGATGGGCTTGCTTTCCCCGAGGACCATACGCAGCAGTCCATTCGTGTGGTGGCGTCTTGGATTGTAAATTTCATTTTCCTTAAATTCATTCATCAGTGATGTGTTGGCCAGATATGTTAGGACTGTCGGTGGATGAACAAAACAGACACGATCCCTGTCCTCAAGGCACTTGAGGAGGGAGGAGAGGCCGGAAGGATACTAGTGAACTGGAAGATATATAAAATAAGGTCTGCTGTGGTAAGTGGTAGGGAGGAAAGAAACAAAGGTTCAAAATAGAGGGGAACCTTCAAACCGGGGATTGGTCACAGACCCGTAAGCTGGGGCCCCAAAATGAGAAGGGGCTGGCCTTGCCAAGAGTGGGGGGGCTTGTTCACTGTGGATTTAGCTGCACGAAGACCCTGTCATGGGGAAGAGCTTGGTATGTGTACTAGGCTGAGTGATGGCCCCAAATATTTAGCTCATCATTCCTGGAGCCTCTGACTGTTGCCTTATGTGGCAAAAGGGACTTTATAAAGATGTGATTAAGTAGTGCCTGGGTGGTTCAGTTGGTTAAGCATCAGACTCTTGACTTTGGCTCGGGTCAGTATCTCAGGGTCAGGAGATGAAGCCCCATGTCTGCCAGGGTCTGTGCTCAGCGGGGAGTCTGCTTGAGATTTACTTCCCTCTCCTTTTGCCCCCCTCTCTCTCAAGCTCTCTCTCTTTCTAAAATAGTAATAATAATAATAATAATAATAATAATAATAAAGATGTGATTAAGAGGAGGATCTTAGGATGGGGAGAGTTTCTTATATTATCTAGATAGACCCTAATTGCAACCACAGGTGACTTTGTTAGAGAAAGGCAGAGGGAGACTTGAAGGAAGAAGGTGGTGTGACCCCAAGTAAGATGCTAGATTGCTGGCTTCAAAGGTAGAGGAAGGGGCCCCCTGGGCCAGGACATGTAGCTCTGGAAGCTGGAGAAGTCAAGGACACAGATTTTCCCCTAGAACCTCCAGAGGGAGCACAGCCTTGCTGTCTCTTTGGTTCCAGCCCATTTTGGATTCTGGTCTCCAGGACTGTAAGAGAAAAATTAGTATCATTTTATGTCACCAAGTTTATGGTCATTTGTCACAGCAGCTACGGGAAACAAATATGGTATGTTTAAGGCAAGCTAAGGGGTGAGTGTCACTACATGGGTTCGGGGAGGTAAATAGGGCCAGTTCATGAAGCACCCGGTTGACCATGTGACCATGTGGCCAAGGTTTGGGCTAGATCTTAGAATAATGGCAGGCCATTGGAGAGTTCTAAGCAGGGTCACAACATGAACCAATGATGTTTAAAGAAGACCAACTTCTGGTTGGAGAAGGGACTGTAAGGCATAGGGGTGGGATGAGCAGAAAAACTAGAAAGACCACCAAGGAGCTATTGTGGGTGAGAGGCAATTGGCTGTTTTAATGTGGTGTCAGCAGAGGTGGAGAGAAGAGGATGGAGAGAAACATTTTAGGAATTGATTCCCAAAGGTTTACAAATGGAATGGATGAGAGAAGAGGGAGAGAGGAGACTGAAGGCTCATTTAAAAAAAAAAAAAGATTTATTTATGAGAGACACACAGAGAGAGGCAGAGACAATAGGCAGAGGGAGAAACAGGATTCCTGCAGGCAGACTGATGTGGGACTGGATCCCAGGACCCAGAGGCTCAACTGCTGAGCCACCCAGGTGTCCCAAGGCTTCTCGATTTTTGACTTGAGTAACTGGGGACACCACCCTGGAAGTCAGGTGGGAACAAGCGTGGAAGCAGGAGGGACTTTGTTTCAATTGTCAAGTTTGGGACACCTAAGTGAAGTCCAGTGAAGACACCAAGTTATGCTGTGAGTCTGGAGCTCATGAGAGAGGTTACTGCCAGGTTTAACAGCATGGGTGTCCTCAGCATCTAAAGGGGGATGGGGTCATTGGGCCTGGATGTTATCACCCAGGGAGAGATTATGGAGAAAGAAGAGTTCAAGAGGGCCCAGGGAAGGGTGCCACCAGGACCTGGATATGCGCTTACTGTCAGAGCTCAGAGTAGAAGCTTCTTGAATTTCCAAAGTCCAACAGATCCACCAAAAGTATTCTAGGCCTGGGCAGGTAACTTGCAAACAAGTTAGCAGACTTCCAGAAATCACTTTGCAGATTTCAGAAATCACTTCCAGAACAGAAACAGACACATTCCAGATCTGTGGCTGAGAATACATAATTCTTATGTGCAGAGGGAAAAAAAGGTACCAGCAGCAAGATAATTTTTTAAAGGAGCTTCAGACTTTAATTATATTCACCATCATCCTAGAAGAAAAAAAAATGTCAATCTGAGTGCTCCCCCCTTACATCCCCCCCCCAACATAGCGCCAAAACCAGATACTGGAATGAATATACCCCGCAGAAGTGTGGGAGGTGGAATCACATTCTAAGCAGGCTGAGTTGAGACTACATACAGCATCATTTCATTATTGCACCAACACATCTTCACGCCTCCATCCCCACTCAGGAGATGGGTGCAGCCCAGCGGGTGAAGCACAGAGCGGTGGGGCACACCCTCTGATGTGCCCGCGTGAGGGAACACATAGGCTCCGGCCCTGGGTGGCAGCTCTCAGGTGAACAGCAAGGTCATGAGGACCATCAGGGTCATCTCGGGCAGTTCCCCTTGGAGAATTACATGGGGAGAGCCTGCAGCTGTGCGGATGGCAATCCAGAATCTAAGGAATCTTGTTTTATTTTTTCTCTTCTTTAATCCTTCCTTCCTTCCTTCCTTCCTTCCTTCCTTCCTTCCTTCCTTCCTTCCTTCCTCCTTCTTTCCTTCCTCTAAATATCATCTCATCTATCATCACTTCCGGAACAGTCCAGAAATCCAAAATCCCCTAAGCATCACCCCTCCCTTATCACTCATCCTGAAAATCCCTCCTCTCCCTTTTTTACTTGGAACAACTTTTTTCTTGACATCTTCAGTTCCACATCCCCCACCCCCAGCAAACAAGGGCCTCCTTAGGGCCCCACCCCTTGCCGGGCTTACTGCCAGCAGTGTCTTAACTGGCCTCACTGCTGCTGCCCTTGCCCCACAGCGTGAGCCTGTGAAAAGGTAAATCAGATGAGGAACTGCTCTGATTGAAATTCTCCAGAATTTCCCAATCTGGCTCAGGGTGAAAGTCAAAGTCCCCTGCTGGCCTGGCCCAGCCCTGTGTTTTCACTGTCCTCCCCTTTGCCACTCACCTTCCCCCCACCTCTTCTTCCAGCCACACAGCTTCTTGATGGCTCCTTGATAATGCAAACTGCTTCCAGACCTTTGCATTTGCCTATTTCCTCTTATAGGAACAGTCCTCCGCAGACATTGGCATGGCTAGCTTCCTCATTTACTATAGATCTTTGTTCAAGTGTCAGCTCAAGGGAGTCCTTGCCTGAACTATCTACCTAAGATAGCAGTCCCCAACCACTCTCTTCTCCCCAGCCCTGCTTCATAGTGTCTTCTCAGTATGCACCACCTGACGTACATGTGTTTCTTCCTTCCCCTAGAATGTTAGTTAGCTCCATGAGCACAAGAGCCATGAGAACAAGAGTCCTTTGGGTCTAGAGTGGTGCCTAAGGCATAGCCGATGCTCAAATATTTGTTAATCGAATGGAGAATCATCCTGCTTAAAGGAGGAAGAACATAAAAGTCGGGGAAGATTATAAAAACGAATCACCTTTTCCCCAATACTATTGGTGTCTCCTTCCTAAGACAGGAAGGCCTCCTGCCACATGGCATCATTCCTGATGTATTTACTGTCCCAAGTGGGATTCCAGATGCAGCACAAAGGTCCCAATGGAGAGCATTAGACCCTTTTCTCTGTGGGTGTGTTTTTCAAATCACACAGAAATAAATCATTTGCCATTGATAATAGCAAATAGCTCAAACAGGGAAGGATGGATTTATAGTTCAGCAGGATTAGGGTAAAGATCATTAAAGTAATTCCTTTTATCTTATCAAAAAGAGCTTTTGGGTGACCAGAGTAAAAGCCCCCAGACAGAATGTTCAGTAGCACCTGGAGCCTCCCCCGATACCCCAACTGCCAAAAGACAAGCATATCCCTGGTATGGTGGACTCTCCACTCATCCATTGATTAAAACACCACACTGGGCTGTATGGAGAAAGAGTCTGTGCAGTATCCTTGCCTCTGGGGCTGCCTGGTCCAGCTGACCCCATCATTTAGAGCTTATTCATTAGCCCCATGGTTTAGAGCTTATTCTAAATGCTCCTATTCACAGGAGGGGTGGAGAGTTGGCTGGAAGCATGGGAGGCTGGATGAACTACTGGAATTGCCATTTCCTGGGAGGGAAAAGGCAGGACTGTGGTTGGAGTGGAGGAGTGTCAGGAGCTCACTTTTGGCTGTGTCAGGAGGAGATGTTGAATCGGCAGTAGGATATAAAATACTGATTTTGGTGAGGCTGGAAGTAGGAGGTTGCCTGTGGTAGCCATTTGGGGAACATGGGGCGGGGTCAAAGAACTAACCATTACTAGTGCTGCTGAGAAGCTTTGTTTGGGTCCTGCCTAGGTGTTAGTCCAAGCCACAGGTCCCTACCAGGAGATCAGATTTCCAGCTCTTGGGGGAGGGAGCTCCTTTCAATTCAATGGCTTTTTGTTGGGTTCCTGCTGCGTATAATGAGAGCTATGTGCACAACAGTTTAGAATCAGAGTGAAATTATTAAGACCCTTCCTTGGGATCCTGCTCTTAAGCTAAAGACCAAAACTTGACCCTGGCTTCCAAGGTTCTGCTTCAAGGGCTCTTTTTGCCCACATTCACTGTGCTCTGTCTCTTTCAGTTTCTTCAACACGTCAAGCATAGTCTTCTTCCCTTTGCCAAAGTGCTCCCTCCCCCATCTGCCGCTAGTCATCTTTCCTTCATCTTACAGGTGACTTCCTCAAACAGGCCGCCCTAACCCAAGCGCCCAGCCACCATTTATGTGTGCACAGAACAGTTCTCCTTCTGGGGCTTCCTCCACCCTCCCTAATTCAGTAAGTGATCTTGTAGCTAGTCATTTAAGGTTGGCTCTCTCTTCCTTGCCAGAGGGCAAGGGTGGGATCTCCTCTCCCTCTGTGTTTCTTGGTACCTGCTCAGTAGGGCCTGTGTCAGGTGGTGGATACACAGAGGTGAACAAGCAGGGCCTGGAGCTTTCTGCAAAGACCCTTGGAAGAAGGTGGACTTCGCTTAGGCCTGAAACAGAGGGGGGATTGGAAGGTAGAGGGGAGAGGCATTTCAGCTGGAGGATCTGTTTAAACAGAGCTGGAAAGAGTCCTGACTTGAAATCAGGAGAATCAGGGTCTCAGCTCACCTCTTAGGTGACCTGGGACAAGTTATTTTCCCTCTCTGGACCTTAATCTCTTGTCTGTAAAAGGAGAGGCTGGTATATCAAGAATTGCAAATAATTGTACCATGACACTATTCCTCCATCTTATCCCCTGGCAGACATCTCTTTCACCCCGAGAGCCTGAACAGAGTTTTAGAATTGTTTTCAACACAAAGTCCTGGGCAGCCATTACCAATTGATAGGAGATGGTAAATGAGATAAGCCCTATTTATCAGACGTGACTTGGGAGACTATCTCTTGGATGAAGTCGGGCTTTGACAGTGTCTGGTTCAAGGAATGGGTCGCAGGAGGACAGAGTGAGGGTTCTGACAGCTATGGGTAGAGCAAAAAGCCTCACTGAAGCAGAGGGCTCAGCAGCACCAAACACCACCATCAGAAAAGGCTTGAAGATGTCCTAGTTCAGTGGTGGCAAACTGGCCTATAGGGGCCAGGAGATAATATAAAGGAGACAAATGTGCCCGGAGAATAAACTAGGGAATGGTGAGCAGTGTGGCGAGTGGGGGAAGGGGAGACTGCCTGCCTTTTCTCAAAGGTTTCAATTCAAACTCTTTCCCTCCCACTGCACTTCTACTTCTCCCTCCTCCTCCTCACTGTATAGGTCAAGCGAAAACAGTCTTCAGGCTGCATTGCTTGCCCAGACAGCCAGACGATGACCTCTGAGTCCTCCTGACTTTACTGGAGAATCTAGATCTGGGAGGGAAGAGTATCACTGAAGGCCACACTGTGAGCCAGGCCTGTTGATTTCTTTATTGCTTTCTACTGCATTGTGGTTCAGGAAGCTTGGGGCCCAGGATAAGGATGAACTAAGGAGAGACAAGAGTAGATTGAGGCTTAGGTTTTCAAAAGCTGTCCACTGCATCCTGGATGCTTATGGCAAGGGAGGTGGGTGGCCCGTTTACTAGTACTATTAGTCACTCATGTGACTTCTTTTATGTGCTCACTGGTTTAAACTGCCCAGATCTTCAGAAATGTCACTTTCCATTGGGGAAATGTTCCCTCTCATGATTAAACACACACACACACACACACACACACACACACACACACACACACCTCTTCTATCCTCAGTATTAATCACCTTCTCCTATAATTGGTATTTAAAATGTCAAAGGAGAAGGAATTAATTAACAGGAGTATCCAGTGCAGCAAGGCATGCTATGCTGCAAGGCTCTGGGACTGATTATAAAAAGCACTTCCTTAAATATTTTGAGCACTTTTGGGAATCTGAAACCTCCCTTCTAATTGAGAGATCCTTAACTACACCCCAAGTCCTGGCTGGTGGCCAGGGGTGCAGAGCCGAGTGAGGCAGCGAGTGGAAATCCCTTCCTCGCGCCACCCTAGGGAGACCTCCCTGCAAACTGGGATAGGTGGCAACAGAGGTTTCGAAACAGCAGAGGTCCCTGGGTGGATTCTGAGGGAGGAGAAGAGATTCAGCATGACTGAGCTCCGGCGGTGTGTCGGGAACTCAACCCGCGGCCTTTCACAACAGTTCTGTAGGGCAGGTGCTGACGGTTATCTCCATTTTACAGATGAGCATATCGAGGCTTAGCGTGGTGGCGAGATCCTCAGGTCACAAGGCTCTCAGTTGAAAGCGCAAAGGATTCAAACTTAAGTCTGATTCTAAAGCTTTGCTTTTCGTGGAATCTTGAAATCCTGTGCCCAGCCCGCGTCACCCCAGTCCCAAACTCCCTGCAGGAGTTTTGACAGCTACGCCAAGAGCCCAGACCCGGGCCTGGGAGGTGCGGCGGCGAGCAGCCCGGCGCCCCGCCCCGGCTCCGGTGCCGACCAATGGTAATGCGGCACCCGCAGTCTTTTGTCCAATCAGCTGGAGCTCCCCGCCCACCTCCCCCGCTCCGCCTCCCTCCCCCCCTCGCTTTCCCTTTGGCTCGACCGAGCTTGACGGAGCGGAAAGTCCCTTCAGCCGGCTCCGGGCCGGCAGCCATTGGAGGAAGGTCTGTCAGAGAGCCGCCCAATCAGAGCGCGCACAGAGACGGGTCTCGGGCTGTGATTGGCCAGCGCGGCAGTCGCCCCTCCCCCCGCTCCCTCTCTCTCCCCCCCGGGGCGGCTCGGAGGCGGGGCAGGTGGGGGCGGGCCCAGGTAGCAGGTTCGGCTGCGCCGCGGCCGCGCGTCGGAGGTAAATATTAAGGCGGTGGGTGTGGGGCGCTGGGGCCGGACCGGGACGCGGGCTGGCGACCCCGGGAACGGGCGACGCCCCGCCGCCGAGGTGAGTGAGCGAGCGGGCGGCTGCGCCCCCCAGGCGTCCCTCCCCGGCCTCGGGGCGCCTCCAGCTGCCGCCGCGGCCGTCGGGCCCTCGGCGCCGGCCCGTTAGTTGCCCTGGCCCGGAGCCGGCCAGGCCCGCGGGGTGCTGAGCCCGCTGACGTCAGCCCGGGCTCCCCCGCCCCGGGGCTCCCCCCCACCCCTCCCCGCCCCCGGGCTTCCCGAGAGGGCTCCCGAGCCGGGGGAGCGTGGTCGCCGCCCCGGGACCTCCGAACGGATGGGACCTGCCGTGGGAGCCGCGGGGGAGACCTTTACGGATGGGGAAACTGAGGCACGGGCCGCCGGCCGGCCCCCGACGGCCCCCGACGGCCCCGACCGGCCTGGAGCGCCCCGGCTGTCCGTCTCGATCGCTCGGCCTCGGGGTGATGGTGGCTCCCGTCCAGGAAAAGCAGTCGGGGCTCTGGCCTCGTTAATGGCGTGTTCTGCTTTTTCTTTCAGTTTCCCCCTTTCCAGGGTGAGGATGGTTTCCCACGACCCGGAGTTGTTTAGTTGAAAGGTGCGCTCTGTCGAAACAAGGTATTCTTTTCCTTCCTTTTGTTTTTCTTTGTAATCGTGTTGAAGATCTGCCCCGGGGGGCGGGGGGAATTGGGGAGTCTTGAGAGAAGGTAGTGTTTCCTGGATTTGCTTCTCGGCTGGGTCAGCTGCCCGGTTATTCATGTACTTGGCATCTTTTCTATTCCACCCTGTGGCATTTGCATGTTTTAGGGTGGTTGTCATCTTCCAGCCACCCAGCCTTTTAGGCTGCTCAGCCCCCGACGTCCCTGCCCCCCATCCTCTCCCTTCCCGGGTCTCCCTGCAAAGTTGTATCCTTCGCTCCGCGGAGGAGCATTCCCTGCCTCGCTTCTGAATTCGAGCTAATAGAGATCTTAATAAGACTGTTCCTTTTGCAGTCATTGGCTCCCGGAGGGGGGAAAAAAAATCCAGGCCTTGAGGGAGGGTGTTCATTCAAGGGTTGGTGTTCTGCACACCCCCTCACGCCCGGAGTACACTGAATGGCCCCGAGCATTAGGCTGCCAGGCCCCCACCGGGTAGTGGGTGGATTTGAGCGAGAACAGTATTGGGAGAAAATGACTTGCTGCGAATCCTTGTGGAAGTTCGTGTACTGTGAATGTCGGCATCACCCAGAACATTCTCCAGGGTTCTGCTGCAAAATGTTACTTACAGTTATTCCCGTGAAGAAGCCTTCCTGTGGATGACAACTTTTGCGAAGAGCTGATGAGACCAGGGCTGTATTACATAAAACAAACATTCAGCAGCAGTAATCTCTTGTGGTCTGGCACGCCTCGACTGTGATTTCTCTCTTTCTTTTTTTTTTTTGCTTGACTTCATGGAAGTCTTTATCACAAGAGGAGAGAAAGGAAAATCATCCTGCTCATCAAACGATTAGTATTTTGTTCCTGGTTTCCACACTTTGACCTTAAATTTGTCAAGGTATCCTCATCAGTTACACACAGTTTATAGGCATCGAACATGGTGTGAAGGTCTAGGAAACCAGTTTCAGGTGAACCTCAAAAACAACTTGTTTTTATGATTGTGAATTTTTGATTTGTTTCTTCTCACGTGTGTGACGATGCAGTAGGATGAACATTAGCTGTGACTTCATTTATTCTGAGAAGTAGTATAGTATACCTTTTTTCCCCCTCTTTTAACCTGGAGGATGCTTTTGATCACTTCAACACCTAGGATGAGGAAATGGCATTTTGATCTTCACTTTTCTCACCTGGGTTAACCAAATTGTTGGTTCGTTTCGCACATACTGAATGCCCATTACGTGTGAGGCACTGGTTTGGCATGGGAGATACAAGATGAAGGACTTGGGGAGTTCCCGGTTTGGAAGTGGAGGGGCCGGGTTTAACCCTAGGGAGACTGCAGGGTTCCTTGTTCTTCTGCCATGAATATACATGAATATATATGCAGGAGCCAGACTTTTTTTTATATTTTATAAATCCCGCTTGTTTTAGGGACTGATGACTCGTGCACTTGGGTTGCAAGTTAGAATGTGGGAAAGATAAAACTGACTCTTTTCTGATCATGGAATCTCTGTTTTTCTGTTGGTAGCTGTTCAGTAGTATAACAACTTGTTCTTTTAGTGACAGAGATTATTCCTTAAAACGGTGATTATTTTAACTATCCAGAAGCTTTTGGAAAAAGTCCTGTATGTCTTCTTTCTTTGGTATTCTTGATGACTTTCCTGTCTCTTTGCCATTTATAATTGAGGGCAGTATTTGAGTATTGTAAGTTTTATTCTGATTTAGGTAGCCTCCTGTGGTTTTTAGAACAAGTCGGGATATTTGAGAAGATGCAAAAAGGTTTTTGAATTCGATCTTTGTTTTCTGTAGTGAGGTTCTTTGAATAGTATAACCTGATAGCTTGAGAATTGAAAAGACATTGCATTTTCTAGACAACCGTTGTCAGTTGTACGTAGTTAATGCTGTTCATCTGTACTATATATTATCTTTTAGAATGTGGTGATTCTGACCTTTAATATTTCTGTATAAAACATATTTCCTGACTATCTTTTTTATTGGATTGATAGAACACTGATAAATATTTGTCTTTCAACCTCTGTCTTGGTCTAATGAATTTATTTTAATACAGTTAAACTCCTGTTTGTTCAGAATCCAGAACCTCAACAAGCTCAGATAACCAGAAATATTTTCAGAATCTCTGTGACTCTGAACCATTCCGTCTTCTCGAATGTTGTCAAAAGAAAGGCTTCTGGTATGGTTTAGGGTTAAATATATCATTGCACTCCACCTCTTTGGTCATCTTCACTCAGTGCTTAGAATAATTATCAGGATATTCATAATCACTCAATTTTCCAGTCTGAGATAAGTACGAAGGCATTTAGATGAATCATTTGTGATATATTTACACTCAAAGTGAAGTATACTATTAGAGGCAGTTTTAAGCCAATTAGACCTGAAAGGTAGTAAGAGAACATAAAGTAGGGCAGTTATCATATCTTAAATCTGTCATACCTCTTAGTATCTAACACCGTGCTGAGTGCACAAAAATGTTAAATAAACATATCTTGATTGATAAAGAACTCATTGACAATGTCATTTAAATCTTTCCCATATAGTCTTTAGGTTTTATTGCTTGGTGTCCTTAAGACTTAATTTAACTGTTACGCATATTCCAGTGAAATGGAAGAACGTGAAAGAAGAACGTTGTCGTTCTATTTATTTCTATGGTGGAGTAAAGTCTCTTTATTAACCTGTTTCTGCTGTAATGGCAGTATGTGAGATATTCACAATCATTAAATTTATTATCTTGTGTAGCTTTGGAGTCATAAAGTTCCCCATTCACCTTTCTCTAACTATCTGTTGCAATCAAGAGGATCAGTGTTTAATATGGCAATTCCGAACTTACTCTTTCTTAATCTGTGCTTTCTAAAAAAGGAAAGGCCTTTTGGCTAATGCTTTTTAAATATTTTATAAACTTTTGTTCTGGCTGTTTTAGTGGTCTAACATGGTCTAACATGACCCCTGCTTTTATTGAGTTGAAACTCATTCCATTCCCCCTTGTGCTAATGCAGGTTAGAGCAAAGCTGCTTCTGTGTGTTCACTATAAAATATGGTTCTTAATAGTGATAGTTAAATTGCCTTCCACCCCTTTTTTTAAAACCATAGGAGTTACATATTAAAGTTTCTGTAGACACTCTCTTAAATGATTAGCAAAAAACATTTCTGTAACCAAATTCATATGAAACATAGCATCCTAATGAATTACATATAATAATCTAATTTTGTCTTGGTAATATATCATGGTGGCCTTTTTAAAAACCGTGACGTGGGGATCCCTCAGTGGCTCAGCAGTTTAGCGCCTGCCTTCGGCTCAGGGCATGATCCTGGAGTCCTGGGATCGAGTCCCGCATTGGGTTCCCTGCATGGAGCCTGCTTCTCCCTCTGCCTGTGTCTCCACCTCTCTCTCTCTCTCTCTCTCTCTCTCTCTCTCTCAATGTGTTTCTCATGAATAAATAAAATAAAATAAAAATAAAAATAAAAATCATTACATGACTTGTTAAGCTAGAGAACCAATAGAGTAGGAATTGTGGGTATATAATATTAAGATTCAAGGATGTTCTTAATTTTAATATTTGAAGGTATAATTTTTAGGAATTTTTAAAAATTCTAAATAGAATCATCATACTTGAAAAGCAGTTTTTGACCAAAAATATTTAAATACATTTATAAAGAGAACAAAGCAACTCACTTTTTTAGAATTTGCTTTTTGACTATCTCAACCTTCTGAAAGTAACCCAGTGTCCATGCAGTAAAGCCTCTGCGCTTTACTCCTAAAGGCCATTCAGAATTTATACATACTTCTTTGAGTTATTGTTGCTGGGTTTTTTTTTTTTTTAAACACAAAGACATATTTCATCCCCTGGCTTCTCAGAATTGATTAGAAACAGTAAGTTGGAAAGCAGCAAGGCCATAAAATGAGTCAAATGCACACTGTAGAAAACCACAGAAAATGGCTGATTGCAAGGAAAAACCAGGTACTGTAAATCTATAGAAAGGAGACAGAGGAACTCAGCAAGCATAACATCAAGCCTTTGAACACAGTAACAAACATCTTGGTGTAATGAAAATTACATTCATATTGATAATTTGATGATCTAGAAAAGCATATTTCCTTGTTGACATTGGAGAAGAAGTTTATTCAGAAATCACAAATACTTCATTTTGGTACTTTAGAGGAATACAGCCAAATTAAGGCTTTGGGTGACTGGGTAGCCTTCATGAGGGGTTTTGTTTATAATGATGCCAAGATAGGGGTTTCCACAGGTGTCTTATGTAAGTGGCAAATATAAACTGATTCTATTCCTGCTGAAGTAGATAGTGCCCTCAAGTGGAATTAAGACAACACATTATACAGAAAGGAGAGAGAGAGAGAACTACTTTACACTAACTCTGTCCCTTTACTGAATGTTGTGCAGATATTTCAGTAATGTTGGTTTAAAGGGATGCCAAACTCTATCCTGTCTTGGGTAACTTACATGTCTCATTCTGGGTTGTAGAGGGACAGACTTGTATAAAAAACTTGACCAATTCTGGAGTACTTCATTATCTAATGATATGTTCCTTGTATAGATTTGCCAGGTTATTTAATCATTAAGTTAAATTATTAAATTTAATTTGGTTCTTTAATTAGGAATATTTATTTTTAAAGTCCCAGAATAAAATGGATAAATATGACGCTACTCTCAACTGCTGCTGTTACTCAGAAAGGAAATGGATACCTCTACCTCAAAGAAGGATGGAAGGGCACCTGGGTGGCTCAGTCATTTAAGCATCTGACTCTTGATTTCAGCTCAGGTCATGATCTCAGGGTTGTGAGATCAAGCCCTGCATTGGGCTCTGTGCTGGGCATGGAGCCTGCTTGAGGTTCTCTTTCTCTCCCTCTCCCTGTGGGCCCTCCCCCCCCCGCCCCCAAATAAGGATGGAATAAGTAACTGTATTTAGAAACCCAGTGGCCACATTCATGTGACAGAAAATACCTAAGAACTTTTTTTTCAGTAAAATAATTAAGATAATGTACTAAATCTTAATTTGATTTAATGAAATTGTATCATTTTTAACCATTGGTTAAAGTAGGGTTGAGAAGGCTATTTTAATTGTGACAGATTAGTATTGTAAAAATGTTAAATGAAAATTTGAAACTGAGAAAGAAATAATCTTTTTGTATTCCTTTCTAGTATAACATAGTTAAAATTGTGGTATAAAAATGTTTTGTTACTGAATTACAGTTATGTTCCTTGTTATGTAGTCCAAGTTTTAGTGGCTACAAAATTGATATTTTTAAAAAGATTTTACTTATTTATTCATGAGAAACAGAGAGAGAGAGAGAGAGAGGGGCAGAGACACAAGCAGAGGGAGAAGCAGGCTCCATGCAGGGAGCTTGACATGGGACTCAGACTCCGGGTCTCCAGGATCATGCCCAGGGCCAAGGGCGGCGCTAAACTGCTGAGCCACCCAGACTGCCCCATACAAAATTGATTTTTAAAGACACTTTTGCTGTAATCAGATTTATATTATCTGACTGAAATTTTGAGAAATTAAATGATGGCTCTGATTAATATGATTAACATTTGCCTAAGGACAAAATGTACATGATGAAGAAAATGAAACTGGATCATTGAGTAAATAAATGATCCATTATCAAAATATGGAACACAGATATGAATTGTGCTTAAATTTTCAGAATATGATTCATCATTTTTTTAATAGAAGATGTTCATCATAATAATTATGTTGGGGGTAACTTTTTACTTAAACTGTGTGTACAGAAATAACAGCCTTTTTGGTTTATGTGTGTTTTGCCAAAATATAGCAACTTATTCATTTAAGTTAGGCAGGATCTATTAAAAATGCTACTTTTTAAAGTTTAAAAAATGTACGTATATATGTATATACGATGCAAAAATGATGATAGATACAAATAATGTATGTCTTTTAACCTTTTTAGGTACTTTTGGAAGTATTTCACGTATGTGTGTGTTTTTATTAATAGAATGAGATCTTAAGAAGTCTTTAATCTTAATTAGATTAGAGTTCACGTAGAATAAAGTGTAAAGTTTCTTTTTGCTTGTCCTCTAGGCATTTTGCTTTGCTGTCTTTTTACAGCATGGACACCAAATTGCTAAAAACGTGCTTTGGGACTGCCAGTGAATTTATCTTTTGCGGTTTTACTACAAACTTAGTAGTTTCCTTTTTTTTGAGTTAATATTTTGGAGTTAATGTCACAATGAGTTCAGGCTTATGGAGCCAAGAAAAAGTTACTTCACCCTACTGGGAAGAGCGGATTTTTTATTTGCTTCTTCAAGAATGCAGTGTTACAGACAAACAAACACAAAAGCTCCTTAAAGTACCAAAGGGGAGTATAGGACAGTATATCCAAGATCGTTCTGTGGGTCACTCGAGGATTCCTTCTGCAAAAGGCAAGAAAAATCAGATTGGATTAAAAATTTTAGAGCAACCACATGCAGTTCTCTTTGTTGATGAAAAGGATGTTGTAGAAATAAATGAAAAATTCACAGAATTGCTTTTGGCAATTACCAATTGTGAAGAGAGGTTCAGCCTGTTTAAGAACAAAAACAGACTAAGTAAAGGCCTCCAGATAGATGTGGGCTGCCCTGTGAAAGTACAGCTGAGATCTGGGGAAGAAAAATTTCCAGGAGTTGTGCGCTTCAGAGGACCCTTATTAGCAGAGAGGACAGTGTCGGGAATATTCTTTGGAGTAGAATTACTGGTAAGTTTGATAAACTATTTTAGTGAGCTCTGTGTGTGTGTGTTTCTGTGTATATTTGTATGCACACATGTATCCCCCCCCCCCTTAAATACAATAAAGAAGTTTTTCTAGAGATCTGTGATTTTGATGCTTGTAGTTCTTAGGATTTACTTTCTAATGATAAATTGAGATGATGCAAAGATGATACATTGAAAACTTTATAAAAATGACCTACTATAGTAGGAAATACACATCATGTAATTATTCAAGGCTTTCAGATCTTAGAAATTTTAAGTGTCTGTGCTAAAAATGAACTCTACCAATTATAATTGAATTATCCTACAAAATTATTAATTACCTTGTGTCATTAGCATATGTAGGTTTCTCAGTTTTTTTGTAGTGTGTGCTCATAAGTAATGAAATGTAGCTATAAGATTTTTAAAAAGGTCCAGCAATTTCAACTTGCTTATAGTCGTCCCTCATGACATATGTGAAAATCATCTTGGAATTTATTTCTCCTGAAGATAGAACCAAGAACTCTGTGACACATTTCTGAAATTAATATTAATTCTCAAGAACTTAAATGTCAGTTACATTTTTACATTCTTTATATAGAATTTCATGCCTTATTAATAATTAAAGTTTTTAAAGCAGTGATTGTAAAACAATTGGAAATTTGAATCTCAGTTATGGTATTTACTAGATGGATTGCCAAGTTACTTAACCAAGCTACTTCTCTAAATCTGCTTCTTCATCTGTAAAATAGTGAAACCAGTACATAGCTTGAAGTATTTTTGTTATACACTGATTGAAGAGTTAGCATGGTGGCTGACATACAGTAAGTACTCAGTAAGCAGAGCTAACATGATCATTATTTTAGTGATCAAATTTTATGACAAAATTATTGTTCAAATCACAGTGTAGAATCTAGCCATGCTCTCCCACAGTGGAATTATGATGTAAATTTAATTAATTAATTATATTTCAGCATCAGGTACACCTTCTTTATTCTTTTGTAGACACTGGAAATTGAGCAGCAGCTGCTAATAATTCTATTTGTTGTGTGTGTCATTTAGAATTTTCCCAGTGATTTCCCCCAAATCCCCAGAGTGGATCATTTTTTCTTATGGATCATCTTTCTCCATCTCTTTATCTATCAATCATTTTTGTCCCTTCTCATTTGAAAACTAGGAAGAAGGTCGCGGCCAAGGTTTCACTGATGGGATATATCAAGGGAAACAACTTTTTCAGTGCGATGAAGACTGTGGAGTATTTGTTGCGTTGGACAAGCTAGAAATCCTAGAAGATGATGACAATGGATTGGAAAGTGATTATGCAGGTCCAGGGGACACAATGCAGATGGAACTTCCCCCTCTGGAAATAAACTCCAGAGTTTCTTTGAAGCTTGGAGAAACTATAGAGTCTGGCACAGTCATATTCTGTGATGTCTTGCCAGGAAAAGAAAGCTTAGGATATTTTGTTGGTGTGGACATGGTAAGAAACTTTTGGAGAATATTATCTTTGTGGATATATCTTATTAGTTTTATGACCAATTTTAGGTACAAATTAAACACTTTGAATATTAAAAATGGACTAATTTGGAATAACTTAAAAAACATCTTCTAATTTATCTTTGGTAAAGGAACATATCAGTATATGGGACAGGAGTCTAGAGAGTTACATTTACTCTTTTTTTCCAATTTGAATAAACTGGAATAATGTTTTAATCCTTAAATATGCTCTATGATAGCTGACCAATAAACAGAAAAAAAAAAACAAAAAACAAAAAAACCAAACCAAACCACCCGAATGTATTACATGATGTCTTATTTTTCCTTATTTGAAAGGTTTTTTTTTTTCCCTTAATCTGTGATTCTCTTTTTATAATATTTTGCAAAATCCTATTGGCCTATCTGATTATAATGAATAGTGTAAAAATCATGTATGGAAAATACCTGCATAGAGGAAGAACACATTACTTCTTCTTCTTCTTCTTCTTCTTTTTTTTTTTTTTTGAACACATTACTTCTTAAAGGAAAAGTATCTCCTTAGGATGTAACTCACTCCAAAAATTCTTTTTTTCATTATGGTAAAATATATGTAACGTAATATTTACCATTTTAACCATTTTAAAATTTATAGTTGCATGGCATTTAATTACATTCACATTGTTGTGCAACCATCACCACTATCTTTCTCCAGAACTTTTCATCACTCCAAACTGGAATTCTGTGTACTTTAAATGCTAACTCCCCATTACTCACTCCTCTCAGCTAGTATTCTACTGGTAGCCAATATTCCACTTTCTGTCTCTGTAATTTGCCTTTTCTCTAGGTACCTCATATAAGTGGAATCCTACAGTATTTTTCCTTTTGTTCATTGTTTTGTGTCATTTTTAACGTTAGCTTACAATCATATTTGTTCATAATGGAAATATCCCAGTATGGCAAGTTGAATGTTACCTGTGGATGTTAAGAAGAGGAGAAGAAAGAGCCTGAGAAGAAGATGTTTATCATAGATTGGAACTATGGATAAGAATTTGTTAGGTAGAAAGAAGTAACTCATACAGAATTATTAAACACTAGAATGAGTTAGGACAGATTGTGACTACCAGGCTCTTGTACTCACGATGTTTTTAGTGATTATTTTTTCCTCTCTTCAGGGATACTTTTTGGTAGGGGATGAATGTTCTAGTATAAATTTATCTTGTGCTTGGAAATTCTGGGACATTCTGTTTGATACCCATTAGTTAGACAAACAGTACTGTTTAGACAAACATTTGCTGAACATTCGCCATGTAAAAAGTTAGAGCCAGAGTATAAAAATGTGTGGGCCCCTCGGGATAGCTAATGATAAAGCACACCTTTAATATTTATTTAGAGGAGGGAGTGTGAGGTGGGTGGAGAGGGGCTGGAGAAAGAAGGCTATTGGTCATGGTTAGTTTCTCTTGCTTCAGGTCATTTGGGCCTCATACTTGGTAAAAGCCCTGTAGGCCTTCCCCCTCCTTAGATGGCAGTCAGGATCATCTTGTTTACTTGGGGCAGGCTGCCTAGAACTTTTCCCCATCAACTTCTCCTCTTGCCTCTGTCTATCTTTCAGTTGGCCTGTGCAAGTGTACATTCCAAACCCCTCTAGTGTGCTCTTTGAAAGGAAAGTTCTGGCCAATGCAATATTTTTCATCTATTTCCATTGTTGTTCATGTGGTGCTCAGGGCAGTTGTCTGACTGGCCCATCTCCTAATCTAGCTGTGTGAACAGCACTGAACTACTTGGTGCAACATTGGAACATAAAAAAAATTAAATGTCTTCCTGTGAAGATGGGTGTTACCATATAGACTAGGGTTTGTTATCCAATAAAGTATGATGAATACTTTCAATTTCTTGCTCATCTATGGGCTTCCTATAACTTGGTTATTCTTGGATATCATTTTTACCAAAACAAAAAACAAATAAACCAAAAGTTTATTACTGTGGTAATTATTTCTGATATATATATATATATATATATATATTTTTTTTTTTTTCTTTTAGGAGAAATAAACTTGGCCAGTGTAAAATCTTTGGGAAGATCCTTTTCTGGAAAATATAGATCTTCATATTCATGTTTTATTGAGAAGGGCTTAAAATTTTATTCTATTACTTACTTTCTAGGATAATCCTATTGGCAATTGGGATGGCAGATTTGATGGAGTGCAGCTGTGTAGTTTTGCAAGTGTTGAAAGTACAATTCTCTTGCACATCAATGATATCATCCCAGGTATGTTTTCTTGTGTTTATATATATTTTATATATATCAATATAAGGCAGAGTTTCTAAGCTGTGTTTTGTTATGAAGATATAAATATAAGCTTCAAGATGCTTTTTGGAACGTGACTTTTTATATTTTGGTATTGTTATTAAATAGAATATCCTTTCTTACCCCCAAATGAAAACAACACTTAAATATTTTTATTTCTGAAAGTAGGGGAGTGTGGAGTGGTATTTATATATTACTAAATTTTCATCTCCCACCTCAGTGGGAGAATAAAAACCCTTTCTGATCATTGTAAGGGTTAGATAATATGATTGAGAACCTCGTTTAAACTAGAAGCCTCTAAGCAGAAGTTGGTCATGTAATATGATCTGATCTACTTGGGGAGAATTCTTGCCGAACGCGCTATGAAATTTCTTCCAGTTTTGAGATGGTGTAATTGATCAGGCTTCATGTCTGTATAGTCAGAAACAGATCATTCAACTTTACACCTTTATACCTTAAAAAAAAACCCCTTTAAGTGGCGCCTGGGTGGTGTGGTTGGTTAAGTGTCTGACTCTTGGTCTCGGCTCAGGCCATGAGATACAGCCCTATATCGGGCTGTGCGCTCAGCATGGAGTCTAATTGAGGTTCTGTCTCCCTCTGCCCCTCCTGCTTATGCTCTCTCTCTCTCTCTCTGTCTCTCACTTTCACATAAATAAGTAAATCTAAAAAAGAAAAAAAAGCCAAAAAACATTAAGCAACCTTTTATTTTTACCTCAAACAAGTAGCACCTAATAGCTATTGTCAACAAATGGATAAATGCCTATTGATGGTGAAATCAACAGCATTTTGCCCCTGCTCTTAGTAGAATTGCAGTTACAGCCTAGTCAGCTGATAGTAGGTTAATCATGAAACTGACAGGCATTCAGAGGTGGTGCTTTTTATTGAGCATTAGGCAACTATGAATAAATGTCAGAAAGCCCACATCCAGTAGCCACCAATGTATGAATCCATGAATTAGATGTCTTGTACTTCTTTACATTCTTGACAAATTTATAAGATCTTAATTATTCCCGTTTTGCTGATAAAAAACAGGAGTTTAGCTAGGGCTAAGATTGGCGAGGATCAACTAAGTGGTAGAGCCAGAATTCAAATCCAGACCTGTCTGATTATAAAGCTCTGCTCAGTTCAGTACCTCTTCACTCCACATCCTGTGTGTACTCTTTGGATGTGAAGATTTGCATAGAAAAGCATACTCCTCAGCCTCAGAAGGATCCTTGGGAATATTGTTTCCATGGAGATGTATTTTGTTTCTAATTCCATAAAAGCTGAATTTTACTATAGCAGGGATCATAACTGAACAAAAATGATTTTTCTACTTCCAGTATTTTGTTTTTCTCCCTGAATTTGACACAGAACACTTTTGAGTTCCTCACAGGTCATTTCAGGTCCTCGGTATCTTTTTTGTAAAAATGAAGGGGCTAATGTTAGATGATCCTTAGGAGTCCTTCTAGCCTGCACTGTTTGCCCTTCCTTTCCCTGTTGGCCTGGCAAGTAATAAGTGCTTGTTTTGCTGACTTGAGAAATGCTTTCTACTTTAGCTTTTAGCTTTGCAGCAAGAGTATGTTAATTTAATTGGAGGTATGGGATTCAAATAATAGCTTTATTTTGATTTCGCTTTGTAAAAGTCTGGCATACTTGGCTTTTCTTGAATTTTAGACTGAACATTCGTATACCTACCACCTAGATTCTACAGTGAACATTTTATTTTACTTGTGTTTCTCATGTATCCATCCCTCTATCCATGCACTAATCCATCTTATTTTTGTATACATTTCAGAATAAGTTACAGACATTTCTGTATATTTCCTCTTAAAAACTTCACACATATAATTAACTAGAGAGAAGTTTAGGATATTTTTCCTTTTGAGATAAAAGACATACATGTAGTAAAATGCATGTTGTGTCATTTGAGTTTTGACTAACACATTTACCCTTGGATTAAAAACCCTTATAAAGTCACTAAAATAACATCTAATAAGAAAGATATTTGTATCTCTCAAATCAAAATAATAAAAAACTACAGTAAGATACCTCATTTCCATTCTGTCTCCCGACTTCAGTTGCTTCCTTACCCCATCTCTCACCTCCCACTATTTTTATTAGTTTCTTGAGTATCTTTCCAGAATTTCTTTGTACAATATAAATACATATTTTCCCTTCTCTTTTTATATAAAAAACATACTATTTACAGTGTTTTGCACCTTGTTTTATTCTCTTAAATTTGTATCTTGGAACTCTTTGTATATTTGACTAGAGAAGTTCTTGATTTATTTTTTTTACAGTGTATAACTTTCCATTGTATTTATTTAGTCAGATTCCTACTGATATATATTTGGGTTGTTTCTAACCTTTACAAACAATGCTGTGATACCCTTGTCCATTTATGTTTCCCACATGTGCCAGCAAATCGATAGGACAAATTCCCAGAAGTGGGGTTGTTTGTTGGAAAAGTCCATACATTTGTATTGTTCTAGATACTACTGAATTGCCTTAAGCCATTCATTCTTACATTCAATTACATTCTTACCAGCGGAATATGAGAGTGACTTTTTTTTATATCCTAACCATGAGAATATGTTGTTAAATTTTTCTCCCAGTCTGAGAGGTGAAAAATATATTTCAGTATAGTTTTAATTTCCATTTCTCTTATGAATGAGGTTAAGCATCTTTTCATATTATTAAGGGTGATTAGTATTTTTCTTTCTGTGAACTGTGTATGCATACCTTTGTCTTTTTTTTTTTAAATGGGATTGTTGGTCTTTTTTCTTCCCAATTTCTTTTTTTATGTGTTAGGGAATTAAACTCTTTTGTGATATGAGATGTGAATGTTCCCTACTTGGAACTCTAATTTGTCATTAGTCCTTTTTTATCTGGCTGCCCTCATTTTTCAAAATTGTGGTAAGATAAATGTAACAATATTTGCCATTTTAACCATTTGTAGGTGTACAGTTCAGTGACATTAAATACATTTACTGTGATGTGATACCATCACCACTATCTATTTCAAGACCTTTTCATCATCTCAAATAGAAACTCTATACCCATTAAGAAATCACTCCCTTCCCTCAGCCTTTGGTAACATCTATTCTCTACTTCTTGTCTTTATGAATACTTTATATAAGTGGAATCATATAATATTTGCCCTTTGTAAATGTCTTATTTCACTTAGTGTAATGTATTTTGACTTGGATTTAGGTGGGTTTTTTTGGCATGCAGAATTTTAAAATTTTTACATAGGTGAATTATCAGATTTGTTTAATGGGCTGTATATTTATAACTCCAAGGTTATAAAGGAATTTCCCCCATGCTTTCTTCCAGTACTCTTGTGATTTTGGATCACAAATATATACATATACATATATATATATGTATGTATATATTATATATATATATTTGATCCATTTTTATTTCATGTAGTGTATAATGTGATATATGGATTGGCCTTAGTCTCCCCTCCCCCAGATAGCTATCCAGTTGTCCCAACATTTTTTTATTAAAAAGATCATATTTTTCCTGCTCCTTAGAGATGCCACTTTTACCATATTCAGTGCCCACATATGCTATGGTGTATTTCTAGACTTTCTGTTCTGTTTATGCTTCAGTACCAAATCATTTTTAATGATTCTTTATAATCTGTTTCAGTATGAGTGCTAGTCCTCATTGCTCTTCTGAATTTTCCTGCTATGCCACATTATCATCTAAAAGGTTAATAGACATATTTAAATCTATAATCCACCTAGATTTGATTTTGTGTAGGATGTGAGGTACATTAATCCAATTTGATCCACCATGCTTGCTGTGTATAAATCAAGTTTCAACACAGGTATATACACAGGTATATATGGATCTCTTTGTAGGCTCTACTCTTTTCCTACACTAAGACTTACAGGCCTTCATTATCCTAGCTTTACGAGAAGCCTTCTAGCTGGAAGAGTACCTTTCCCCTCTTGTTTTTTTTCCCGCAATGAGTGTCTTGGTTGTTGTTGGCCCATGCCTCTCCATTGTCAATTTAACAATCGGCTTCTTAAATATTATAGGAGAATTCAATGGGATTTTGATTGGAAATGTAGTTAAGCTGTAGAGTCATTAGAGAAGAATTTTTATCATATTGAAATTTCTACTACATGAACATTGCATTTCCCTTTCAGTACATTTCTCCATTTCTTGCATGCATTCTGATATGTTATAAAGTAAAACATATTTTCTAACAATTTTTTGTGGTATATAGAAATACAGTCAACTTTAGAAAGAACAGGTATATTGAAATCTAATTCACATACCATATAATTCCTTCATTTAAGGTGTACCATTCAGTGTGTTTTAGCATATTTACAGATACATGCAGTCATCACTATAGTTAGTTGTAGAACATTTCCATCACCTCACAAAAAAACCCTCTACCTTTTAGCTATCCCTCCACTATCCCTTCCTCCTCCTTAGTCCTAACCAAATGCTGATCCACTTTCTGTCTCTGTGTTTGTCTGGACATTTGGACATTTCATGGAAATAGAATCATATAATATGTGGTTTTTTTGTGATTGGCTTCCTTCACTTAGCATAATGTTTTCATGGTTCATCCATATTGTAGCGTGTGTCATACACATTTTTGTGTAGATGTATGCTTTTATTTTTCTGGGCATATATCTAGGAATGGAATTGCTGGGTCATTTGGTAACTCTGTGTTTAATCATTTGTGGAACTGGCCGACTGTTTTCCAAAGCACCCCTCCCACTTTACATTCTTACCAGCACTGTATGAGAGTTCTGATTTTTTCACATCCTTGCCAACATTGATTATTATCTGAGTTTTTGGCTCTAGCCATCCTAGCAGGTGTGTTAACTCAGTTGACTTCTGTGTGCTGAGTTTTGTTGCAAACAATCTTACTGAAGTCTCATTAAATTTTCAATTTATCCACATAGATTCGTTTTTTTAGTAACCAGCCATTATCCTCTGCAAATACTAGTAGTGTAACTCTTCCTTCTAATCCTTATATCTTTTATTTTTAAAATCTAGTTTCTTACCTTAATGTCCTAGCTCCAAGAACCTTTTCCTACATACTGAGTAGAAGTCGTCATATCAGCCATCTTGGTCTTACTCCTGCTCTCAGAGGGAGTGCTTTCAGCATTTCACTATTAAGTGTGATCTTTGCCCTAGGATTTTATTGTTGCAGTTGTCACTTATCAGGTTTGAGAGGTTACCTACCATTCCCTGTTTTCTAAGAGTTTTATTCTGAATGGATGTTGAAGTTTATCAAACTTTTTTGTCTACCTATTGACATAATCCTGTATTTCTTTTCTTTTAATCAAGTTTCCTAATATTAAATCAGCCTTATTTTTCTGATCTAAATCTAACTTCATCCTAGTCATACATTTCTTGGTCCAGTTTGCTAAACTGCACATTTTAAAATTTTTGAACAAGTTTGCATTGCATGTTTAATTTTTTTTTAATTGTAAAAATAGCATGTGTTTAAATTTAAAATGGTCTTTTTCCATAGTGGCAAAGTGCATATAACATTTACCATCTTCACCATTTTTAAGTATACAGTTCAGTGGCATTAAGCACATTCATCTTGTTATACAGCCCTTACAACCATTCATCTCTGCAACAGTTTTCATCTTGTAAAACTGAAACCCTACACCCTCAACAGTAACTCCCTAATGCCCACCCTTAGCCTCTCTGCAAACGTATCCTACTTTCTCTCTTTCTGATTTTGACTATTCTGAGTACCTCATATAAGTGGAATCATGCAGTATTTGCCTTTTTATGACAGGCTTTTTTCACTTAGTGTAACGTCCTCAAGGTTCCTCTGTGTTGATACATGAGTCAGAATTTCCTTCATTTTTAAGCTATGTAGTATTCCATTATGTATTATATACCACATTTGTTTATCTGTTTATCTCTTGATGGATACTTGAGTTGCTTTCATGTTTTAGCTATTGAGAATAATGTTGCTCTGAACATGGGTGTAAAAATAATCTCTTTGAGACCCTGCCTTCAGTTCTTTCGGGGATATACCAAGAAGTGGAATTACCATTATATGGTAGCTTGATTTCTAATTTTTTGGGGAGCTACCAAGGTTTTCCACAGTGCCTGACCATTTGGCATTCCTACCAACAATGCACAAGTTTTCCGGTTTCTCCACATCTTTGCCAACATTTATTTTGTTTTCCTGATAGTAGCTATTTTAATGGGTGTGAGAGTGTGAGGTGTGAGGGTGGTTCCTTGAATTATGGTGGTTTTTTAAATTATGTAGAAAACAAAATGTAGAGTTACCAACCAAAGTTACAATAATACGAGCTTTTAGACTAATTGTTTTTTTTAAAAAAAATGGATTAGTTTCTCTCTCTCTTTTTAAAGATTTTATTTATTTATTTATTTATGAGAGACCCAGAGAGAGAGAGAGAGAGAGAGAGGCAGAGACATAGGCAGAGGGAGAAGCAGGCTCCCTGCAGGGAGCTCCATGAGGGACTTGATCCCAGGACTCTGGGATCATGCCCTGAGCCAAAGGCAGATGCTCAACCACTGAGCCACCCAGGCATCCCAATGGATTAGTCTCTTAAAGCATGTAAAGAACAAAAGGTAGTGTTATAAACTGTTGTTTACAGTAATACTAGTTTTTATAATTGCCAATGTATTTACCTTTATTGGGATCTTTATTTTCTTCATATGCCTTAAGGTTACTGTCTAATGTCCTTTGATTTCACCGTGCATGGCTTCCTTGAATATTTCTTGTAGGATAGATATAGTGGAAACAAATTCCCTCTGTTTATGTTTATCTGGAAATATCTTAATTTTTCCCTCACTTCTGAAGTTTTGCCCGATATAGGATTCTTGGTTCACAGTATTTTTCTTTTATCCCTTTGAATACCTTGGCCTACTGTCTACTGGCCCCCAAAGTTTTTCATGAGAAATCTGTATATGTCTTTATTGAGGGTCCCCTTGTATATGACAAGTTGATGTTCTCTTGCTACTTTTAAGAGTCTGTGTTTGTCTTTGGAAAGTTTGATTCTAATGTGAGAATCTCTTTAATTCCTCTTACTTGGTGTTTGTTGAGCATCTTGGATGTTATTATTTTTGCTCTCGTCAAGTTTGGGAAGTTTTTATCCAGTATTCTTCAGCTAGTCTCTGTCTCTGTCTCTTTTTCTGGGACTCCCACAGTGTTCATGTTGATCTGCTTCAGGGTTCCACAGGTCCCTTGGGTTCTTAATTTGCATTTCCCTCATAACTATTGATGTTGAACACCTTTTCATGTCACCTGTTGACCATATGTATGCATTCTTTTGAAAACTGTTTAGTTGCTTTGCCCATTTTAAAATCAGGATGTTAGTTTTTTGCTATTGAGTTGTATGAAATCTTAATCTTACATATTTTGGATATTAATGCCTTAATAGTTATATTATTTGCAAATATTTTCTCCCATCCTGTAGGTTGCCTTTTTACTTACCAATGATTTCTTTTGCTGGGCAGAAGCTTTTTAGTTTGGTGTAGTCTCATTAATTTATTTTTGCTTCTGTAGCTTGTGTTTCTCTTGTCCTACCCGGTAGTTGTGAAGGGTAGTTTGCAGTCAGGAAGTATAATGCTTCTGCCTTTGCTCTTCTTTCTCAGGATTGCTTTGACTATTCAAAGTCTTTAATGGAAGTGTTATTTTTTAATGATTTTTTTCCCACTGAATCTTTGTTTTTAAAGTTTTTGGCATAACATTCTTAAGATCTCTTATTTTCTGTTAAATCTCAGCAGTATCTGCAGTTGTGTTCTTATTTTCATTCAAAAAATTGGTCTATCTTTAGGCTTTCTTAATCCTTTCTAGACATTTGTTTTCTATTTTAGGAATTTCTGTTCTTCAAATTATTTTTTTGGATTTGTTGTTTTCCTAACTCCTTTAAATAGTTTATTAATTTTTAGTTTTTTCTAGTGTAAAGCATCTAAGGATATAGGTTCTTTGTACCTACATTCCACAAAACTTAATATGTGGTTATCTTGTTATCATTAAATTGAAGCATTTTATAATTTCCTTCATGATTATTTTAATGTAACTCATGTGCTCTTTTAAAATATGATTTTAAATTTTTAAGTGACTTTTTAGTCATTATGATTTTTTTAAATTCAATTGCTTTATGATAAAAGAATATGATACCAATCCTTTGACATTTGTTGAGGCTGACTTTATGGCCTAGTACATGATCAGTTTACAGGATATTCTGTGTGGACTTGAAAAGACTGTGTTTGCTCCAATTGTAGCTGCATTCATTGCATGCATATTTTATATGTCCCTTAGACCAAGCTAATTTATTATGCTATTCAAATTTTATGGATCATTATTGAGTTTTTAATTGCTGGATCTATCAGTTACTGAACAAGGTATGTTAAAACTTCCTAACACAATGATGGATTTGTTAATTTCTTCTTAATTCTATAAGGGTTTGCTTAAATTTTGAAATAGTTATTTGCTGCATACAAGTTTAGAATTTTTAAGTACCTAGAGTCTGGAATTGTTATATCTTCCAGGTAATTTAAACTATTTATGGTTATATAATCTGTCTATATATAGAGAAAAAGGGAGAGGGAAAGAGGCACTACCTTCATTGCTACTGATTCTTTTTGCCTTAAATTCTTTTATATGGAGTGGATAGATTTTCTTTTGGTTTGTATTTTCCAGGTGTTTCTCTTTTCAGTCACTTTTTTGTTTGTTTCAATCACTTATTTGTTTTAGGTATGTCCCTTATGATAGTGTATAGTGAGAAATCACTTAACTATAAAGAGCAAACCAACGGAGAGATGCTGGAGGGAAGGTGGGCAGGGGAGGATGGGCTAGATGGGTGGTGGGGACTAAGCATTTTTTTCTTAACTAGTTTGGCAATTTTTGTACTTTACCTGAAGATTTAATCTATTAATACTTATCATTACTGATAATTGGATTTATTTCTACTATCTTATTGTTTTCTGTTTGCCCTAATTTTCTGCTTTACCCCTACTGTGTTATTGGATTGAGATGTTTTCTCTCCCTTTCTTCATTTTATCCCACTTCCTTTTTTTTAAACAGCATATAATTTTAAAAAATCTATACTGATGATCTTTGTCTTTTCTTTGTTGTGTAATCTATTAACATTTAATGTAATTATTGGTATTATTGAGTTTAGAACTATAATTTTATTATCTATTTTTTATTTGTCCCTGGTTTTCTTTCCTCTTATATTATTTTTTACCTTTTTTGCAGATTATTTGAAAAATTTTAAGGATTCTGTGTTAAATTTGTTGGCTTCTTAGCTGCATTTCATTGTCATATTGCTTTTAGTACTTTCTCCAAGGATTAGAATATATATCCTTAATATTTTAGTGTTTAGGGTTGTACAACCTTATGTAAAATGTAGATGACTTGCTACTATGTCAGTTTTTACCTCTTCCTCATTTCTTTATGCTATTGTCATATACATTACATCTATGTACATTAAAAACTCACAAGAAAATGTTCTATATATCATCATATATATTTTAAAGAAATTGAAAGATCCAGGTATCCACCTTTTAACATTTTCATTCATCCTGAAGAACTTCTTTTATTGTTTACTGAATTACAGTTCTTCTAGAAATGAATTTCCCTGAATTTTCTTGTATCTGAAAATGTATTTATTGTGCCTTCATATTTGAAGGATATTTTGAGTGTATATAGAACTCTAGTTTGGTATTTTTTCTTTTCATTCTGTTTTCCAGCATTTTCTGACCTCCATAGTTTCTGGTGAACATCAGTTGTCATTTAAATCATCCCCCTTTATGTAATGCAACATGTTGTTTTTCTCCGGGAGCTTTGATGATTTCTCCTTATATTTAGCTTAACAACTGTTTAATTGTGATGCCCTTTGCATAGTTTTCTTCATATTTATCCTGCTTGGAGTTTACTAAACTTCTTGGATATGTAAATTTATATCTTTTAACACAGTAGGAAATATTCTGATCATTATTTCTTCAAGTGCTTTCTTTGTCCCTTTCAATCTTCCTTCTGTGGCTTCATATTGATACATGTTAGAATATTTGGTATTGTGCCTACAGTCCTTGAGGCTCTTATTATTTTTTTCATACTTTTATGTATCTGTTCTTTACATAATTTCTACTGTTCTATCTTGAATTTTACAGATTTCCCCTTCTCTTGTCTACATTGTGTTTTTAGGGATAAAATTCATTCCTCCAATGAAATATTTTTTCAGATATTGCCTTTTATGTTTCTAGAAGTGTTTTTAAGACATCCATCTTGTTCTTTTTCATTTGTTTCTTTAAATAGTTTTAATTTCTCTGGTGAGATATTGCTGTCTTCTTCACTGTGAACATATTTTCTTTTTCCTCATTAAGCATAGTTATAATAGTTCCTTTAAAATTCTTCTTCACTGCCAATTCCAACATCAAAATAGTCTATTGGTATCCATTGTGTTTTTTTCTTTTGAGAATGGGTCACAATTTCCTTTTTTCTTTTTTAAAGTATGTTGAGCAGTTTTGGATTATATCCTTGTATTGTCCCCTTCTTTTAAATTTTGAGTCTCCTTCATAATCTGCCTGTTTGGTTTTCTTTTTTCTTTCTTTTTTTTCTTCTTCACTCTCCAGTGCCTGTAGGTAGTTTTTATGTGTTTTGTCAAAGTTTAAATCTATTATTTCAGTAGAAGAGGCCTGGTGTGAGCTTACTCCATCATAACAGCTTTATTTTTAAATATATATTTTGGAATATGGAGCACATTTATTCAAGAAAAAGGGGGATTTCTCTGGGTAGGTATGATGGGTTTTATGATTGATTATATCTTATAGTTTTTTCCCCTTATTTTCAAGTTTTTATGTAAATTCCAGCTAGTTAACATACAGTGTACTGTTAGTTTCAGGTGTAGAATTTAGTGATTCATCATTTACATACAATACCCAGTGCTCATCACAAAGGGCTCTCCTTAGTAATACCCATCACCCATTTAAGTTTTTGATTCAAATACAAATACAGTGTTGTTTCATACTAGAACTATTGAATTTTTAAGTTTTTAAAAAATTGTTTTTAAGCTTTAGTATAAAAGCTTAGGTCAGCTTTAGGTCGTTTCATTTCTAAGCCAAGTAGGTCTCAACCTTGGGTGATTTTGACCCCAGGGAATGTTATGTCTACAATCTCTGGAGACATTTTTGATTAGCACATTTGGGGTGGGAGTACTACTTGTACTGAGTAGGTGGAGACAGAGATGCTGCTAAGTAAACATCCTACAATGCAGTAGAGCAGCCCCTACAACAGAACATGATCTGGTCCAACATTGCAGTATTGCTGAGGTTGAAAAATCCTGTCCTAAACAAATTCTGTGAATTATGCTACTTTTATAATGTTAACTTGCTGGATGGCTAAGGGGAATCATTTGTAAAATAAAGTTTCTTTCATTATTAAAGTGTTCTTATGGGGGTAGCCAATTCTGTGCTAATGTTGTTTCTCCAAAAATCACATGGATAATTGTAATTTAACTTGTCTGACCAAATAAGATACGTTTGTGGGTTTCCATAAAACAGACTCTTAACTATAAAGAGCAAACCAACGGAGAGATGCTGGAGGGAAGGTGGGCAGGGGAGGATGGGCTAGATGGGTGGTGGGGACTAAGGAGGGCACTTTTGATGAGCACTGGGTGTTGTATGTAAGTGGCAAATCACTAAATTCTATACATGAAGCCAATATTACACTTTATGTTAACTAACTGGAATTAAAAAAAAAAAAATAAGGCTACAAAAAAAGTTTCCAAAGGGTGCTTTTGAAAAATTCAAAACCTTATTAGTGTAATCGTCCTTTTTTACTTACCTTCATTGAATTTCTTTGAATTTTGCATTTTACAAGTGAATATAATTCATTACACTGAGTAAATTGGGAGACTAGAGAGAATACTAGTTTAGTATTATAATTTTAGAAAGGAAAAGATACCTGAAATATGAGGTTGGCTTCTGTATAATTGATTGTGTTTCTCTTAGGCTGCAGTAGAATAAAGACTTGAAATACTTCCCTATCGCTCCCCCCCCTCCCCCAGCCAAACTCTAGAGCTGTATTTCTGTATGTTTTTTCCCATGTCTCAGTCTGGTTTGAAATGTAAATGATCTTGGGTTCTACAGTAGCACTTAAAAAGAAATGAGAGGAAAAGCTACCATTTCTATTTTTCCTATGATGGAATTATATATGACCTGACAAAGGAATTCTTTAATAGTATTTATCTTCAAAAACATTTACAATTCTGTTTTGTTTAAATACTAATGTAGGATTAAAATAATAAAAATTAGTTACACGAATCTCTTGGGAATCACCTGTCAGGCACTTTGATCTTCTAGATCAGTGGCTCTCATTGTCATTATTCTTGGCTCTCAGAGCAGCGACAAGAAAGGAAATAATGCTTTATTTTTTCCTTTTAAAGCTTAGTTTCATAAACCTTGAATAGAAGATAATTAAGAATGATACCAGCTTTTATAATGTAATACACAAATTATACTTTTTGCCAACAAAATAAAGCTCACAAATAGACTTAAAAAGTAAAGTTGTCTACATGAAAATTAGTTGCTTTGAGTGAATCTTCATCTGTATTTCATGTCATCATTAACATCCCTTTCTGGGGAGACAAGAGAGTCATAGTGGCTCCTTTAGTTCCTTAGTTTCTTTTTCTTGCCCAATTACCTTCATTTGTAGGACAAAATTAATATTCCCAGCAGTTAAAACTGTTTTGAAGCAGTTCAACAGCTGCTGAGATTAGGAAAGAATTCATCTCCATCAGTTACTTGTTATGGTGGGAAGAATATCTTTGATTAAAAGAGGCAAGGGTCTTCGATCTGTTTTAAAGTTTTTCCCTCTTCATTTCTGCTTCAAATGTTAACAACTCTAACATAGCTAATTTGACGTGTTCACGTTCTTAAAGCTGTTGTGATGGAGCATATCGTTTAGCGCCACCCTGAAATTATACATTTCTGCTTTTTCTAGTCCAGTCTGTGTCTTCTTTTTTTAGTGTTGGAGGTTGGGAATGTAATGCAAATTTTCCTTTTTAGATTATGCAGTGAATGCACATTTACACCGAAATTGCAAAGGGTATGTGAGATCTTCTCCTCCCAACATTGACCCCCAGCTACCTACTTTTCTTCTATGTCTTTCTTTTTTTTTTAAGTTTTTATTTAAATTCCAGGTAACAGTGTAATATTAGTTTCAGGTGTACAATTTAGTGATTCAGCATTTCCATACAGCACCTGGTGCTTGTTACAAGTGCCCTCTTCCACCCTCTTCACCTATTTTACCCATCCCACCACCTACCTCCCCTCTGGTAACCCTCAATTTGTTCTCTACCTCTTCAGTTAAAAAAGAGTCTGTTTCCTGGTTTGCTTCTCTCTATTTTTCTCCCTTTGCTTATTTGTTTTGTTTCTTAAATTCACCTCAATCAAGATAGCATATCTATTACCTACAAGGATGCCCTTTGTGATTATTTCCTCCCACTTCCACTGCCTGCCCTGCTCCACCCCCCACACCCCGCATATCCAGGCAATCACTGATCATCTTCATGTTAGCATACATTTGTCCACATTTTTTGGAATTTTATAGATGTGCAGTAACTCAAGCTGTACTCTTTTTTTGGTCTGACTTCTTTCACTCATTATAATTCATTTTGACTCATCCATGTGTCTTTTTTATTCCTGAGAACTATTTCATTCTTGATGGTCTATAATTTTATATATATGTTTTATAAGTATATTATTTAATGTATGTTAATATGTAATATATAGTTAATATATTATTTAATATATATTAATATAACTATTAAATATATTTTACATATATCCTCAGTTCTGGCTAATGTTTAGTCTTTGACCCAAATTCCTGACACAGAGTTCCTAAATCCCTTAGAATATCCTGGGTGATAGGAATGTCTTCTTTTCTAATGAGGTGATTCTTGGTGGGCTCCTGGATGGGGGCTGGTCACTGGAAAGACCAAGCTATGATTAGAAGCTTCAACTTTCAGCTCCAGTCCCCATCTTCTAGAGAGGGGAAAAGGGTGAGAGGCTGGAAATGGAGTCAATAATTGATCATTTCTGCTTGATGGGGTCTCTATAGAAATCCCTAAAGTAGAAGATTTGGACAGCTTTCAGGATGCTTGAACCACATGGAGAAGCCAGGAGGGTTTTGCTCTGGGAAAGGGCATGGAAGCTCTGTGCCCCTTCTTTCCCCACAGCCTTACCCTAAGTCTCTCTCCTCTCTTTTTTTAAAAAATATTTTATTTATTTATTCATGAGAGACAGAGAGAGAGAGAGAGAGAGAGAGAGAGGCAGAGACACAGGCAGAGGGAGAAGTAGGCTCCTTGCAGGGAGCCTGACGTGGGACTCAATCCAGGGACTCCAGGATCATGCCCTGGGCCAAAGGCAGGCGCTAAACCACTGAGCCACCCAAGCGTCCTACCCTTAACCTTTTTATCTGGTTTTTAGTCTGTATAATTTATTATGTCCCTTATAATAAAATGGTAAATGTAAGTATTGCCGTTAGTTCTATGAACCATTTTAGCAAATTATGTAACCCAAGGAGGGAGTCCTAGGAACCCTGGTTTGTGGTTGATCAGTCAGTAGTACTATAGACAACCTGGAACTTGTGACTGGTGTTGCAGTGAGGGCAGTCTTTGTGACTGAGCCCTTAAGGTATGGGATTTGCCTCTGACTCCAGATAGTATCAGAATTGAATTTTAAAGACACCCAGTTGGTGTGGGAAAACTCCCCACACGCTTGGTGACCAGAAGTATCAAAAGTGTCATATGAGAGTAAAGGAAAAGACACTGTATGTTTTTCCCTTTAAACATATGGATATACCAGTTGATTTATCTGTTCATTTGTTGATGGACATCTGGATTGTTCCTAGTTTTTGGCTATTAGGAATAATGCTGTGAAAATTCATGTGAGGTCTTGGTATGGACATAGGCCTTCATTTCTTTTGGGTAAATACCTAGATGTAGAATGGCTGGTACTATTGTAGGTAATTGTTTAATTTGGATAAAAACAAAAACGAAAAAACCACCAAACCTGTCAAACTGCCTTTCCAGAGTGGTTGTGCTATTTTACATTCCCGGTAGCAGCTTGGTAGAATTCTAGTTCTCCCACATAAGTTGCCAACACTGTGTATGGTCAGCTGTATAGATTTTAGCTGTTCTGATAATTGTATCTAATTATGGTTTAATTTTGCATTTCCCCAATGACATCTTTTCATGTGCTTATTTGTCATCTTATGTATCTTTCTTGGTAGAGTATCACTGCACATCTTTTGCTAGGCTTTAAAAATTATTGAATCTTAAAAAGAAATAAAAATATGATTGAATCTTGTGAATTCTTTATAAATTCTGATTATAAGCCCTTTAACACATATATGGTAGAAAATATTTATATTATTATAGATTTGCATGCACATGCGAGAAGTAATACAGAGAGATTCTGTGTACCCTTTACACAGTTTTCCCAATGGTAACATTTTGTAAAACTAGAGTACAGTATCACAACCAGGATGATGATATGCCAAGATGCAGAGCATTCCTGTTACCATAAGGATCTTTCGTGTTGCCCTTTTATCACCATACTCTTTCCCTCCTTAACCCCCTCCTTAACCTTTGGCAGCCACCAATGTATTTTCCATTTATGTAATTCTGTTATTTTAAGAATATTATGTAGATGGAATTGTACAGTATGTAACCTTTTAAGATTGGCTTTTTTCTCAGAGTAGTTCTCTGGAAATTTGTCAATGTGTGTGTATCACTGTTTTAGTCTTTCTTACTGCTGAGTAATATTTTCCATGTAATGGAGGTGCCGCTGTTTGTTTTATTATTTACCATCAAAGGACATCTGGTTTGTTTCCAGTTTTGGACTATTTTGCATAAATGCTCTTATAAACATTTGTGTACAGTGGATGCAAGTGAACCTAAGTCTTCATTTCTCTAGCGTAAATGTCCAGGTTCATGATTGTCAGTTGTATGCTATTTGTATATTTCATTTTTTTAAACAACTACCAAACCGTCTTCCAGAGTGGCTATACAATTTTTTCTTAATACCAGCAATAGATGAGTGGTCCATGTTTTCCACATTTTCACCAACATTTAGTGTTGTCACTATTTTTTATTTTAGCCATCCTGAGATGTGTATAGTAATACCTCATTATGGTTTTTTTTTGTACATTTTTTAAATTTAAATTCAATTTGCCAACATAAAGTCTAACACCCAGTGCTCATCCTATCAAGTGTCCTCCTTAGTACCCATCAGCCAGTTATCCCATCCCCCCCCCTTTCTGCAACCCTTTGTGTATTTCCCAGAGTTAGGAGTCTCTCATGGTTTGTCTCCTTCTAATTTTTCCCACTCAGTTCCCCTCCTTTCTTTTATAATCCCTTTCACTATTTCTTATATTCCACATATGAGTGAAACCATATGATATGGTCCTTCTTCAATTGGCTTATTTTATTTATTTATTTGCTTATTTATTTATTTATTTATTCTTTTTTTTTTTTTAACTGACTTCACTCAACATAATACCCTCCAATTTCATCCACATTGAAGCAAATGGTGGGTATTCATCTCTTCTGATGGCTGAGTAATATTCCATTGTATATATATGCCACATCTTCTTTATCCATCCACTCATCTGTCGAAGGACATCAAGCCTCCTTCCACAGTTTGGCTATTGTGGACATTGCTGCTATGAACATTGGCTATTGTGGAACATTGCTGCTATGAATGCCAGGTGTCCTGGCGTTTCACTACATCAGTATCTTTGGGGTAAATACCCAGTAGTGCAATTGGTGGGTCGTAGGGTAGCTGTATATTTAACTCCCTGAGGAACCTCCACACTGTTTTCCAGAGTGGGTGTACCCGTTTACATTCTCACCAAAAGTGCAAGAAGGTTCCCCTTTCTCCACATCCTCTCCAACATTTGTGGTTTCCTGTCTTGTTAATTTTCCCCATTCTCACTGGTGTGAGGTGGTATCTCATTGTGGTTTTGATTTGTATTTCTCTGATGGCCGGTGATGTGGAGCATTTTCTCATGTGCTTGTTGGCCATATGTATGTCTTCTTTGGAGAAATTTACATTCATGTCATCTACCTATATCATGATTGGAGTTTTTGTTTCTTGGGTGTTGAGTTTGATAAGTTCTTTATAGATTGTGGATACTAACCCTTTATCTGATATGTCATTTGCAAATATCTTCCCCCATTCTGTAGGTTGTCTTTTAGTTTTATTGACTCTTTCTTTTGCTGTGCAGAAGCTTTTTATCTTGATGAAGTCCCAGTAGTTCGTTTTTGCTTTTGTTTCCCTTGCCTTCATAGATGTATCTTGCAAGAAGTTAATGTGGCCAAGTTTGAAAAGGTTGTTGCCTGTGTTCTCTTCTAGAATTTTGATGGATTCTTGTCTCACATTTAGATCTTTTATCCATTTTGAGTTTATCTTTGTATATGGTGTTAGAGAATGGTCTAGTTTCATTCTTCTGCACGTGGCTGTCCAATTTTCCCAACACCATTTATTGAAGAGACTGTCCTTTTTTCAAGTGGATAGTCTTTCCTGCTTTGTCAAATATTAGTTGAGCATAGAGTTGAGGGCCCATTTCTGGATTCTCTATTCTGTTCCATTGATCTATGTGTCTGTTTTTGTGCCAGTACCATACTGTCTTGATCACAGCTTTGTAACACAGCTTGAATATCTGTGATATTGTGATGCCCTCGGCATTAGTTTTCTTTTTAAATATTCCTCTGGCTATTTGGGATCTTTTCTGATTCCTTACAAATCTTAAGATTATTTGTTCCAACTCTGTGAAGAAAGTCCATGGTATTTTGATAGGGATTGCATTGAACGTCTAAATTGCCCTGGGTAGCATAGACATTTTCATAATATTTATTCTTCCAAACCATGAGCATGGAATGTTTTTCCATCTCTTTGTGTCTTCCTCAGCTTCTTTCAGAACTGTTCTGTAGTTGATCCTTTACCTCTTTGGTTAGGTTTATTCCTAGATATCTTATGCTTTTGGGTGCAATTGTAAATAGGATTGATTCCTTAATTTCTCTTTCTTCGGTCTCATTGTTAGTGTATAAAAATGCCACTGATTTCTGTGCATTGATTTTGTATCCTGCCACATTGCCCAATTGCTGAATGAGTTGTAGCAATCTTGGGCTACGTAGAGTCTTTGGGTTTTCTATATACAGTATCATGTCATTGGTGAAAAGGGAGAGTTTGACTTCTTCTTTGCCAATTTGAATGCCTTTTATTTCTTTTTGTTGTCTGATTGCTGATACTAGGACTTCTAGTATTATGTTGAATAGCAGTGGTGAGAGTAGACATCCCTGTCATGTTCTTGATCTTAAGGGAAAGGCTCTCAGTTTTTCCCCATTGAGAATGGTATTCGCTGTGAGCTTTTCATAAATGGCTTTTAAGATATTGAGGAATGTTCCCTCTATCCCTACACTTTGAAGAGTTTTAATCAGAAATGGATGCTGTATTTTGTCAAATGCTTTCTCTGCATCTAACAAGAGGATCATATGTTTCTAGTTTTTTCTCTTATTGATGTCACATTGATTGTTTTACAAGTGTTGAACCAATCTTGCATCCTGGGGATAAATCCCACTTGGTCATGGTGAATAATCCTCTTAATGTACTGTTGGATCCTACTGGCTAGTATCTTGGTGAGAATTTTTGTGTACATGTTCATCAAGGATATTGGTCTATAATTCTCCTTTTTGTTGGGGTCTTTGTCTGATTTTGGAATCAAGGTAATGCTGGCCTCATAAAATGGGTTTGGGGTAGCCCGGGTGGCTCAGCAGTTTAGTGCCACCTTCAGCCCATGTTGTGATCCTGGAGACCCGGGATCAAGTCCCACATCGGGCTCCCTGCATGGAGCCTGCTTCTCCCTCTGCCTGTGTCTCTGCCTCTCTCTCTCTCTCTCCCTCTCCCTCTCCCTCTTTCTCTCTCTCTCTCTTTCTCTTTCGGTCTCTCATGAATAAATAAATAAATAATTAAATAATTAAATAATTAAAAAAAATAAAATGGGTTTGGAAGTATTCCGTCCCCTTCTATCCTATGAAACAGCTTTAGTAGAATAGATATTATTTCTTCTTTAAACATTTGGTAGAATTCCCCTGGGAAGCCTTCTGGCCCTGGACTTTTGTGTGTTGGGTGGCTTTTGATGACTGCTTCAATTTCCTCCCTGGTTATCGGCCTGTTCAGATCTTCTGTTTCTTCCTATTCCAGTCTTGGTAATTTGTGGGTTTCCAGAAATGCATCCATTTTTTCTAGATTGCCTAATTTGTTGGCGTATAGCTGCTCATAATACATTTTTATAATCATTTGTATTTCCTTGGTATTTGTTGTGATCTCTCCTTTTTCACTCATGATTTTATTAATTTGAGTCTTTTCTACTTTCTTTTTAATAAGGCTGGCTAGGGGTTTACCTATATTTTTATTTCTTTCAAAGAACCAGCTCCTGGTTTTGTTGATCTGTTCCATGTTCTTCTGGTCTGTATTTCATTGAGTTCTGCTTTAATCTTTATTAATCTCTCTTCTGCTTGATGTAGACTTTATTTGCTTTTCTTTCTCCAATTTCTTTAAGCGAGAGATTAGCTTCTGTATTTTAGTTTTTTCCAATTTTTTGAGGGATGCTTGTATATTGCATTGTATTTCCCTCTTAGGACCGCTTTTGCTGTATCCCAAAGATTTTGAATGGTTGTATTTTCATTTTTATTAGTATCCATGAATCATTTTAATTCTTCTCTAATTTCCTGGTTGACCCATTCATTTTTTAGTAGGATGCTCTTTAACCTCCATGGTGTTTGAATTTCTTCCAAATTTCTTCTTGTGATTGAATTCTGGTTTCAAAGCATTCTGGTCTGAAAATATTTAGGGGACAATCCCAATCTTTTCATATTGATTGAGACCTGATTTGTGACCCAGTATATGATCTATTCTAGAGAAAGTTCTATGTGCACTTAAGAAAGTGTATTCATTTACATTCAGATGGAATTTTCTGTATGTATCTGTGAAATCTATTTGGTCCAATGTATCATCCAAGGCCTTGTTTCTTTGGTGATGTTCTGCTTAGAATATCTGTCATTTGCTGAAAGTGCCATGTTGAAGTCTCCTACTATTAGGGCATTATTATCTAAGTATGTCTTTACTTTGGTTATTAATTGATATACTTGGGGCTTCCCACATTAGGGGCATAAATATTCATGATTGTTAGGTCTTCTTGTTGGATATAGTGTGATATAGTGGGATATAAGTATGATAGAGTGTCCCTCTTCATCTCTTACTACAGTCTTTGGTATAAACTCTAATTTATTTGATGAGGATTGCTACCCCAACTTTCTTTTGAGGACCATTTGAATGGTAAATGGTTCTCCACCCCGTCATTTTTAGTCTGGAGGTGTTCGAGGTCTAAAATCAGTCTGCTTATAGACGGGTCTTGCTTTTTTATCCAGTCTGATACCCTGTGTCTTTTGATGGGATCATTTAGCCCATTCACATTCAGAGTAACTATTGAAAGATATGAATTTAGTGTCATCGTATTACCTTTTCAGTTCCTATTTTTGTATATTGTTTCTTTGGACTTCCTCTTTCTTTTATAGGGTCCCTCTTAATATTTCTTGCAGAGCCAGTTTGGTGGTCACATATTCTTCCAATTTCTGCCTATCTTGGAAGCTCTATATCTCTTCTATTCTGATTGACAGCCTTGCTGGATAAAATATTGTTGTCTGCATGTTTTTCTCATTTAGTACCTTGAATATATCATGCCAACCCTTTCTGGCCTGCCAGGTCTCTGTAGAGAGGTCTGCTGTTAATTTGATATTTCTCCCCATATAAGTTAAGAATCTCTTGTCTCTTGCCTCTTTAAGGATGATCTCTTTATCTTTGAAATTTGCAAGTTTCACTATTAAATCTTGAGGTGTTGCATGTTTTTTAATTGATTTTTTGGGGGGAGTCCTCTTTTCTTGGATCTGAATGCCTCTTTCCTTCCCCAGATTAGAGAAATTCTCAGCTATGATTTGTTCAAATATACTTTGTGGTCCTCTCTCTCTCTCAGCCTCTTTTGGAATCCCAATTAGACATAGATTATTCCTTCTCAAGCTATCATTTATTTCCCTAATAAGTCTTTCCTCATGAGCTCTTAGTTTTTCTCTTTTTTTTCCTCAGCTTCCTTCCTTTCCATCAACTTGTCTTCTATGTCACTCACTCTCTCTTCCACCTCATTAACCCTAGCAATTAGAGCATCCGGTTTGGATTGCAGCTCAGTTCATCTGTTTTTAATAGACTAAAATTCTGTAGTAATTAGATCTCAATTCTGTACTAATGAAGTCTCTAGAGTCCTTTACTCTTTTTGCCAGAGCCACCAGTAACTTTATAATTGTACTTCTGAATTGAATTTCTGACATTGTATTTAAATCCAAATTCTGTAACTCTGTGGCAGAGAGTATTGCTTCTGGTTCTTTCTTTTGTGGTGAATTCTTCCTTCTAGTCATTTTGTCTGGTGTAGAGTGGCTGTATGAGTGATCTGAGTCAAAAATATCAACCATGCATGACCTTGTTACAAGCGAAAACTTTTCTTTCTTTACCATTCCAGCGGTTCTCTCTTTACATCTCAGGTCGAATTCATAGGTGTTCAGGATGTTTTGAAAGTTATCTAGGTAAGTTTGTGGGACCAGATGAGTAGGACCCCTACTCTTCCACCATCTTGCCCTGGTCTCCTCCCTCATTGTGGTTTTAATTTGAATTTCTCTGATGGTTCATGATGTCGAACATCTATCTTTCATGTGCCTTTTGCCATCTATCTTCTTTACTGAAATGTCTCTGTTTCTTTTGCCTGTATTTTATTTGGATTGTTGCTTTTTTACCTTTGAGTTGGGAATTCTTTATATATTCTGGATACTAGTCCTTTTTTGAATTTGTGGTTTGTGAATATTTTCTCTCAGAGTGTGGCTTGTCTTTTCATCCTCTTAACAGGGCCTCTCACAAAGCAAAATATTTGATTTCTATTAAGGTGAAGGTACGATTTTTTAAAAAATGGAATATGCTTTTGGTGTTAGGTCTAACAATTTTTGCCTAGCTTTGGATATTGAAGACTTTCTCCTAAGTTTTAAAAAATCAAAATATAATTCACACAGAAGAATATTTACCCATTTAAAATGTACAATTCAGTGACGTTAAAAACATTCACAGTGTTGTGCGATTATCACCACTATCTAGTTGCAGAACATTTTTATCACGCCAAATGGAAACTCTCTACTCATTAAGCAGTCACTTCTCTCAGGGCCTAGTAAACACTGATCTTCTCTATGTCACTATGATTTGCCTCTGGACATATGGACTATATGCTGCTTTATGGACATTTCATATGAATGGAAAAAAATATGGCCTTAAAAAATATGGCCTTTTTAAGGGGGGCTCCTTTCACTTAAGCATAATCTTTTCAAGGTTCACCCATGCCATAGAAAGAGTCAATATTTGAGTCCTTATGGGTGCACAATATTCCATTATATAGGCATAGTACCTAATTGACCCTTGAACAATATGGGTTTGAACTGCATGGGTCCATGGATTTTTTTTTTTTTTGTAGTACAGTAGTATAAATGTGTTTTTCCCTTCCTTATGATTTTCTTAATAATATTTTCCTTTCCCTTACTTCATTGTAACAATACAGTATATAATACATATAACATACAAAAGGTGTATTAAGTTGTTAACATTGACTATGTTAGGGATCCCTGGGTGGCGCAGCAGTTTGGCGCCTGCCTTCGGCCCGGGGCGCGATCCTGGAGACCCGGGATCGAATCCCACGTCGGGCTCTCGGTGCATGGAGCCTGCTTCTCCCTCTGCCTGTGTCTCTGCCTCTCTCTCTCTCTCTCTGTGTGACTATCATAAAAACAAAACAAAACAAAACAAAACAAAACAAAACAAAACAAAAAAAACATTGACTGTGTTATTGGCTTCCAGTCATCAGTAGGCTATTAGTAGTTAAGTTTTGGGGGAGTCAGAAGTTCTATGCAGATTTTCAGCTGGGGGAGTCAGTGCCCCAAACCCTCCTGGTATTCAAGGGTCAACTGTATTTTATTTACTCATTCATCAGTTGATGGCCATTTGTAGTTCTAATTTTTGACTGTTTACAAAAATGCTGCTGTGGACATTCATATTATAAGTTTTCATGTGGACACCCTTTTCAGTTCTCTTGGGTCTATGCCTAGGAATGGAATTTCTAGGTCATTTGGTAACTGTATATTTAATCATTTGTAGAACTGCCAGACTGTTTTCCAAAGTGGCTACACATTTGTTCCCACCAGCAATATATGAGAATTCTGACTTCTTCACATTCTTGTTCTTTCTTTTCATTTTTTAAAAGTTTTATAGTTTTTCATTTTGTGTTTAAGTCCATTTAAGTTCTTTTTTATTTTAAAGATTTTATTTATTTATTCATGACAGACAGAGAGGCAGAGACATAGGCAGAGGGAGAAGCAGGCTCCCTGTGTGGAGCCTGATGCAGGACTTGATCCCAGGACCCCGGGATCATGAGCTGAGCCAAAGGTAGATGCTCAACGACTGAGCCACCCAGGTGTTTGCTTTCTTTCTTTCTTTCTTTCTTTCTTTCTTTCTTTCTTTCTTTCTCTTTCTTTCTTTCTTTCTTTCTTTCTTTCTTTCTTTCTTTCTTTCTTCTTCTTTCTCTTTCTTTCTTTCTTTTTCTTTTTCTTTTTCTTTTTTCTTTCTTTTCCCTTTCCTTTCCTTTCTTTCCTTTCTTTCTTTTCTGTCTGTCTGTCTGTCTAATTGTCCCACCACCATTTGTTGATAAAGACCTCTTTCTGAATTGCTTTTGTACCTTTGTCAAAAATCAGTTGGGTATATTTGTATTGGGCCTATTTTTTGATAATTTTTTTCTTTTGAGAACTTTCTTTAGATCTGCTGGTGACAAAGTATCTTAGTTGCCCCTCAACTGAGAATGTCCTGCTTTCCTCTTCAATCCTGAAGGATATTTTCACTGATTATAAGGTTCTGGGTCAAGAGTTCTTTTCTCTCAGCACCTGAAAAATACTGTGCTACTTCCTTTGGGCCTCTCTGATTTCTGATGAGAATCTGCTCTCATTTGAATTGCTTTTCCACCCCCATACTTTTCTTTTTTTTTTCCTGGTCTCTTTCAGTTTCTCTTTGCCTTTAAGCTTTCTAAAGTTTAATTATGATGTCTCTTGGCATAGAATTGCTTTGGGTTTATCCTGTTTGATGTTTGCTCAGCTTCTTGGGTTGGTAAATTGATGTCTCTTGCCACATTTGGTGAGTTTCAGCCTTTCTTTCTTTTGAGTACTTTTTCCAGGCCTGCCCCCTCTTTCTCCTTTCCTTTTAGGATTCTGATGAACTAAATGTTAGATCTTTTGTGAAGTCCCACAAGTCCCTTGAGTCTCTCTTCTTTTTCTGTTTCTTTCTTTCTATCTTTTTTTAAAGTTTATTTTCTCTGAGGTCTTCCTATTGGATAATTTGTATTGTTTTATCTTCAGGTTCACTCATGATTTCCTGTGTTTCCTCCATTTTGCTATTGAGCCCATCCACTGAGCTTTGTATTTGAGTGGTTGTTTTTTTTCAGTTCTAAGATTTCCATTTCACTCTTCTTTATATATTCCGTTTCTTTGCTGAGACTTTCTATTTCTTTGATGAGGTTTCTGTTCTATCATTTTTTTTCCCAAGTGTGTTTGTAATTGCTTGTCCAGCATTTTTACATGGCTGTTTAAAATCTTTGTCAGATAATTCTAACCTCTCTATCATGTCATCTCAGTGTTGGCATTTATTTTAAAATTCTTCGTGGGATTTTCCTGGTTGTTAGTATAATGAGTGACTTTTGTTTGAAACCTGGACAGTTGGGTATTATGTTTTGAGACCCTAGGTCTTACTAGCTTTTAGCCAGCTTTCTTTGACATTGCTCTGGCCAGGGAAGCGGGAGGTACATGCCACCTCATTATTACCAGGAGGAGGCAGAACTTGTTCCTTTCTTGGCCTCTGTTGATACATGGGATGGAAGCTCCTCATTCCTGCTGGGTAGAGGATTGCATTGTGGCTTTCTACACGGTCTACAGTGACATCTGGGGTGACAGTGGCCTCATCACTACTGGGCTATGGTGAAAGTTATGACTCTTCACTAGACCTCCTCTGGAACTACCCCAGTAGGTAGACAGAGATGGAAATCTAGGCTCTCCATGTGGTCTCCACTGACACCATAGGGGTGGGAGAGCTTGGTTATCAGGTGGTGGCTCCAGATTTGGCTTCCTCTGACATCATGCAACTGGTGTGTTGGAGCACTTTGTAATACCCTCAATGAGTGGAAGGCTCCCTAGTTGGCCTTTGTTGGAGTGGGTGGGGCCACTGTTTTTCTCTATGGTGTTTGGCTAGTGATGAGTGATTATTATCTAATATTTTTTCTGTCTTACTAGGTTTCCTCTTTCTCATCCTTTGACTAGAGAGAGCTGACTTGTTGGGGCTTTCTTTTGTCTATCCATTGGTGTTTCCAGTTTGGTGGCTTCTTCAGGCTCTAAGAGGGATATATGAGGCAAGAAGAAAATCCAGGGAATTCTCCACCATGTTGTTCCTTAGGTCTGGAGCTCCACACCTGGTCTGCTTCTCTCCACCTTTTAGTCTTCTAATTTTTGTTTTGTATCTTATGTCCAGAATTTTTAGTTGTACTTATCAGGAGGAGTAGAAAAAGGTATGTCTACTTATCTTTCCAGAAGTGGAAGTTGCACCTGTTGTAAGTTAACAATCATAGATCGTAGGTAGCATTTTACATTAGTATACGAATTGCAGACTTAATCTTTTGTTTAAATTATACATTGTATTTCATTTTATTAATGTTCCCTACTTTTTTTTAACCAGTCTCCTACTGATGGGCATTTCAGTTGTTTTCAACTTTTGCGTTACAAACAGTGCTTCAGTGAATAACTTCATATATATATATATATATCAGTTTGCAGGTGTCCCAGTATAGCTAAAAGATAGCTTCCTATCTTATTTTACGTATCTTCTTAGAGAGCTGTGTATTCATTTGATAGTGACTGTCATCTGAAGGAAATCAGATTATTTCATTTTAGACAGATCTGATTGTGAAAAAGTCACTCCTCATATGATGTGTGCTTAGATCTACTTTCCTATAACTTCATGCATTGATTGTAGTTCTGTGCCAGTGATCAAAATAGGACAAATCCAGCTAGTTCCTCTTTCTTATAACAACTCTTAAATATTAAGAGTTGAGTGTCTTTGTAATGTTCATTTTCTGTTCTCCATCCTAAAAAGTGTCATTTTAGCTGTTTTCCTGTGGCATGATTTCCAGATACTCTGAATGAGACCTAGTTTGTTGAAGATGTTTTTTCTACACTTGGGTATCTTAAGGGAAGTGGAATAGTGTAAACCATGTGTGGGCTAATGGTTGCCAATGACAAAAAAATTGACCAAAAAATTTGGGGTACAGCCCTTTCACAGTCTGAATTATATTGCCAGACACCATAGTAATGCCTTTCTTGTATTATGGATGAATGGATGCATCTTTAAATCAATGAATTAGCAAATACTGAGCTTACTCTTGACTTAAATTTCCAGTTTTGTTCATGCGTACTTCTGCTTCTGATTCTGTGCTTGTATGGTTGTTTTGGAGGGCATCAGCAAGACTTTGCATTTGTCCCTGTTAAACTTATATCATCAGAGCTATCTAGTCTTTCAGCATTTTAAGATCATTTTGGATGCTAATTCTGTCCTTGCATGGATTGTTTCTCTCTCTCAACACCATGCCATCTGTACTCATCCAATTATTTAAGTGGGATATATTTTGCTCGTATTCATACAAAATATCATAAGATATTTGTAAAAAGGTAACTTCCTGGTAATAGAGTTGCCGGTCAAAGGGTATGTGTATTTTACATTCTGATACGTAATGCTAAGTGGCCTTCCACAGAGATTGCTAGTCTGAATCACCTTGAATGTTGTTTATATGGACAGGACTTCTGCTCCTATGAGATAGAGCCCAAAAGAAGGCACTAGATATAAGTATACAACCCTGATGTCATCTGAGGGACCTTCTATGTTTTTCCAACAAATTTTCATTTCAAATGATCTAATATATAAGGAAAACATTTATTTTGATCAGTAGTCGTCCCTCATTGAGATCTTTGTGTAGTTGCTATGTACAGTATGTTTGATGTCTGTTTTTATAATACGTCAGTTTCTCCAAGTATACTTATATTTTCTCTAGTAGCTTTCTTTGTGGATATTAAACTCTCATTTGGGTCTAAATTAGCTTTTGGGGCTGATGATGTTAAGCAGTACATCAGTTAAGTGATTTTTCTTAATTTAATGGTTCATTCAAATTCACAGACATTTCTTGTGGTTTAATTGTTATTGTTCACTAGTTTATTGTTATGATTTTCAACCTAAGATTCTCCAAGATATTTTTGTTTTTCTATTAAATTAACAAGAATGATGAATGAGCTGCTGTTTTTATAAATTTTTATTGAATTATAATTGGTATAGAATATTATATTAGTTTTAGTTGTATAAGATAGTGATTCAGATTTTTTTATACATTACCAAAAAATAATGATTGCCATGATAGGTCTAGTTACCATCTGTCACCAAATTTATTTTAATATTATTCACTATATTCTCTATGCTGTACATTACATCTCTGCAGTTTTTTTTTTTTAACATCTGGAAATTTGTACTTCTTTATCCCTTTTACCTATTTTGTCTACCTACCACCCCCTACCCTTGGCCACTGCTAGTTTGTTCTCTGTATCTAGGAGTCTATTTCTTGTTTTTTTAGGTTCTATGTATAAGTGAAATCATACAGTATTCGTCTTTCTCTATCTGACGTATTTAACTTAGCATAGTACCTTCTAGGTCTATTCATGTTGTTGCATGTGGCAAGATTTCATTCTTTTTCTTTTTCTTTTTTTAATTTTTTAAATTTATTTTATGATAGTCACAGAGAGAGAGAGAGAGGCAGAGACACAGGCGGAGGGAGAAGCAGGCTCCATGCACCGGGAGCCTGACGTGGGATTCGATCCCGGGTCTCCAGGATCGCGCCCTGGGCCAAAGGCAGGCGCCAAACCGCTGCGCCACCCAGGGATCCCCTCATTCTTTTTCTTAATGATGAGTAATCCTGTGTGTGTGTGAGTGTGTGTGTATCATATCTTTATCCATTCATCCACTGGTAGACACTTAGGCTGCTTCCAGATCTTGGCTATGGTGGGGATATGTATATACTTTCATCATTTTGAATGTAGTTCTGCTCTGTATACGTAATAGGTACTCTTCATCTGGTTTCTTTTACTCAAGCCAGTGTCCATGTTGTGTATATCAGCATTTGCTCTTTTCTTATTACTATGTAGTATTCTGTATGAAAAGATTACAATTTGTTTATTTTGCTCTAGAATGGATTATTTCAGCTTTTGGTTATTCTGAATAAGGCTGCTGTGCACATTTTTGTACATGCCATCTCTTAATATCTCTTAAGCAGAATTGTTTTAATCTCACAGAATTATCTGCTGGATGTATTAATTGTTTACTATTCCATACTGTTCTCACTTTGGCAGCACTTATACTTTCCCATACTTAACCTTTTCTTGTGGTGTGGTGATCTTTTAAAATTCATTTAAGGTAGAAGGCTTTGGTTTTAGATCTTGAACATAGTAGTGACAAAGAAACAAAATGGATATGTCCTTGCTGGAGGGCAAGTTAAATGTGGCATGTGACCCATCATCTGCATAGAATTCTGTAGGAATATCTATTCCGCAAAATTAGCATTTGACATTCCCTCAAAGTCTTTGGCAGAGGATAACCACTGTTTACAACTCCACTGCTCTCTGCATTCTCAGTCTTTGGAGCCCTCCCCTAATCACCAGCAGAATGGTCACCAGAGGCTTATCCATGTGGCCCCCTGGTACTGCTAGGCTGCCTCAGTTAAGACCATTTGCTGCCTTTGTTATAATCACCACTAACTGCATCGCATATGTAGGCTATAGTATGCATGTGCATATCTTTTTAACATGGACTTACATGTAGCTAGTTACAGTTAATAGTGGGATTGGTTTTCCTTAGTGAATTTATATGCTATCATTTGAGAACTTTTGCCAGTGACTAAAAAATTTTACCTTCCACAATAGCTGTCATCTATACCTGGAGACACTTGAATAGCAACATCATTAAAGTATTAGTAAATAGCTTAACTATTATATCACTTGGTTGCAATCATGGTTAATTAGTGTAATTTTTTAATTAAAATAATTTTTCATTTGATCATATTCTGACACATTTAAGATATAGTTTAACACTGCCATCTTTTTCCCCTCCAACTGTGATTTATATACATTACCAAGCATGATTTATATATAATTAATTCAGTATTATTTCCTTTTTCTAAAAAAGTAGCCTTTTCCTTGTGTTTAAAATGTAAAAATTTTCCTATTTTTTTCCTTCTGTTCTCAAAAATCCACTGTGGGTGCTATCGTTTTTGCTGATACACAGCTTTATCAGGTATGATTTCTGAGTGTCATGTTGGACTTTATAGATGTGTTGTTAAAATTTCCAGGGGAAAAACATTCCAGATTGACTTTCCACATTTGCTTGATCAGTATTTGTGAATATCTTATAAAAATTGCTGGCCTTTAAGGTTGAGAGTGGTCTGTATCTTAAAAACAACTCTGCCAAATTTATTATACCTGTATTCCAAAAAGAAGATTTGAGTGTTTTCTTCAGAAATATTACTCCTTCATTAATCTATGCATAGTTCTCTGCATTTTTCCTGTTTATATGTGTACGTTTGTATACTCGTCAGTGTTATTCTTAACTTACATGATTTTTAAAAACTGCTACATATTTCTAAATAGATTTTTTTCCAGACTGTGTTCCATGAAATACATTAATCTGAGATGCTTAGAAGAGTGGGACAAAAAATATTATAAAATAAGTTTACTATATCCCTCTTTGAGAGGTTCATAATGCACATTAGCATATTAAAGGATCTGGTATTATGCAGTAAAGAAATTTGTGTACCTTTGTCTATCTCAGCATCTTCTGGAAATATGAGTGTAGAACACTTATAACCCCCTGGGTGTTCTCGGGATACCAATTGGGAAACTCTTGCAAAAGGCTGAGTAGAGTATTCTCTGTAGTGTTTTAACACATCAAATAATGCTGACTAAAAGTGATTAAATTTTCAAGAAGTTAAAATACTTAGCTGAATTGTATTCGGGTTGTATTTTCTTGTAGAAATTACATTTTAAAGTACAGCATTGATTTTTTTTTTTCTGGTATACTCTCAATCCTTGTGTTGACCTTTAAAAATTCATAAATCTACTATGAAAATGCTGCTTTTTTGTAGGAAAGAGGTTTTTTTTGGTTGTTGTTGTCCTTGTTTGCTCACTTGTTTCTCTTCTATAAGAATTTGCTTTTATCCTTAAAAAATATGTTTACTGTTTCAGATAGCGTGACACAGGAAAGGAGGCCTCCCAAACTTGCCTTTATGTCAAGAGGTGTTGGGGACAAAGGTTCCTCCAGTCATAATAAACCAAAGGCCACAGGTATGGGTCAGTATATGATATGAGATTTGCCATAGCACTGAAAGAAGGTTGATAGGCTTTACTCCTTAATGTAGATGTAGGCTCTCTTCTTCCATACAGTTCTAGTATTTTACTTAAAATTCTTTATAGGTGCTCTGACTTAAGTCAAAGAGTTCCCAACCGTTTGCAGTTGATGAAAAGTTTTCTGTAAGGACCTGTGTCTTTTGTTGGTTTGTATCAGCTGGTTTTTGGACCCCCTCCCCCCGAATTGCAACATTTGTATGTAAAGTTTAGAGTTGCAATTGTGCAAAAGAATTGTATCTGGGTAATGCTATAGAGGGTTAAGTATATAGAGAGTAATTATGTGGATTTTGCTAGCAAAATATGGCACAAGATAAATTCCAAACTGCTAAGCAAAAAATTCTCTCTCTCTTCCAGAAACTCCCTCACAATGCATGTGGAGTTCTTAGCTTTTTTTCTTTAGCTTCTACATATTTCATAGTTTTAACGGATGGTAGTTATACAAGCTAAACAGCTCATTTAAAAAGCTGTAAGAATGTTTGTTAACTCAGATGTGGGTTAGGAGCAGGATATTTTTTCCTCAGTTATCTGGTGAACAAAACTACTTTGGCTCGTTTTAAAGAAAATTGTATTTTAAGAAGTAGTTTATGTGACACTGGACCCTGGGATATTTAGGATTAAATAGGATACACAAGTAAAAGTTATGTTTTATGTTAACTTATGGATCTAGATAGGGTAGCTCACACTTGTTATTCTCACTTAAATATAAATAGCTTACAGATTTTCTGAAGACATGTACATTACTTGTGTTGTAGCAGATCCTAGTTATAAGCATAAAATATAGAACTATCTATTTTAAATTGGAAAAATAAATCAGATTTTGTATGGGTTCTAGAAACCCCCTGTTCTCACCTACATTGTGTCTTCTTAAGTACTGAGGCAGGGTAAGGTCTAGAAATGTCTGTGACAGGGCTACACTAACTCTTTCTTACTTTAATAAGTCTAATGTAAAAAAAATAATATTGCTTCATGTTTTAAAAGACATGAAACGAAGCAAGAAATTTGATGACCAAGAATTCCAAACTCTTTAAATTTTTTAAACTTAATTTGTGCACTGATTTATGCATACAACATTTGAAGATTACCCTCTTCTGAAAGGAACTATTTTAAAATAACAGGTTAAATTTGGGAGCCAACAGGTTCATCACATGAAATTGGGGAATGCTGATGTTGAACATTTGGAAATAAGTCATAATAGATGAAATAATTTTTAAAAGCTGTTTGTCTTTTAAAAAAACAACAGCAGACTTTTCTTTTTCTTTTTAACAGACTTTTAACTTCCTCCTGTTCCTTTCCTATATTGATTCTTGGGTGGAAGAATTTTTTCACATTGCCGAAATGGTTATCTATTTTTTGGACGTTGCCAAAGTGGTTGAAAACGCTAATAAAATACATCGTGTTTTATACATGTGTTGCTTTCTTAAGCAATTGTTAACACTGTATGCATGTTAATTTCTCTTAGGGAAAAGCTTTCACACCATATTGACTTTATTTTTAAAAGGAACTTTTCTTGATTCATAGGATCTACCTCAGACCCTGGAAATAGAAACAGATCTGAATTATTTTATACTTTAAATGGATCTTCTGTTGACTCACAACCACAATCCAAATCAAAAAACACATGGTACATTGATGAAGGTAATCTATAATTTTAGTGTTCTTTATAATGATCCTCTCCCTTTAACTCATCAGGAAAAAAAAGAAAAAAGGCTTTTCACCAGAATATCTAATTTTTGGAAACAAAATGAGTATGCCATTTTTTTAGTAATGTAGCTGAACTAAAATATTGTATACAATTAGAACTGCACTGCCTGTGAGATTAAGATAACATTCAGAAAATGTATTAGTAGCTCGTTTTCTTCTCTTAGCTGATCTTTAGGGTAGATCTCTCAAATCAGTTGAATCATTTAAAGTCTTTCCTGTCTGGGTCTTTCTTACCTCTTTAAACACTCCTTTTTTGCTTTTCCTTGGTTTAGGAACATCTTTTTCTTCTGTTTATTTTCTTTGTTCATCTCTTCAGTAAATATTTATTGAGTGCTTACTATGTGCCAGACAGTCTTCTAGGCACAGGGGTTACGATGGTGAGTGAAAAATAGACATGGTCCTTGCCCATTCTGAATTTACGATCAAGTTATTAAAGCAAACATTAATCAGACCATGACAGAACAGAGAATTGCAATCAGGATGAGTGCAGTGAAGTCACATGATGCCATTAAAGTGTATTAAAGGTGGATTTTACTTACAGGGGCTCAAGGATGTTTCTCTGAGGAAGCAGCACAGTTTCAGTTTTCCAGAGGAGCGTAGAATAACACAGTGAAAAGGGACAAAGAACCTTTTCGGCAGAGGGAATAGCATACGTAAAGGTCTTGTGGAAAAATGGAACCTGTGTTTGCCAAGGACTAAAAAGATCCAGAGTAGCTAGAACAAAGAGAGAAGCATAACATTTTATGAGAAAGGCTTACAGGGCCAGGGCATGTGGAGCCTGGTGTGCCCTATTTAAAGGGAATGGAAAGCCACTGAAGGATTTTCAGCAAGGGGTGACATGACCAAGTTTGCCTTTTGAAAATCATTCTGGCTGCATGGGGGACAGTGGCTTGAAACAGGGACCATGGTATGAGGGCACCATTGAAGGTTGTTGCAGGGCTCAGAAATAGATTATAGCAGCTAGGGCGAGGCTTGTTGGGGAAGGGATGGGGGGAAGTGGATGGTGTCGGACATCTTTAGGAAGTGAATTGATAAGACTCAGGCTGAAAGTGAGAGCTGAGAAAGAAAGAGGCATTGATGATACTCCTGGTTTTCTGGCTTGCAGACTTCAGCAATTGTAGAGGAAGGTAATGAATTTGATTTTGACAATGTTGAGCTCCAGGGACCTCTTAAATATCCAGAGTTGATCTGGAGTCAAGTAGATAGTTGGATATGTAGGTCCAGAGCTTAGAAGAGTTAAGAGCTAGAGAAGTAAATATGCAAGTTGCCCCCACATATCTGGTGATTAAAGTCCTGTGAATACTATGGCCCGAATAGAGAGTGGTGGGGGGTGAGTGTGAGAATGAGACTGAGTCCCAAGGAATTTAATGGCTGGGAGACAGAGGAGACAGAGAAAAAGCCACTGGAAGGAGCTGAGGAAAACCAGCAGGTTGTTGGGTCAAGAAGCCAAGGAGCTAGTGGACAGCAGTATTGAATGCTCCTGGGAGGGGAAGTAAGAGGAAGACCATACAGGTACCCGCTGGATTTAGCCAAAGGAAGCTATCAATGACCTCGGTTGGTTATGCTTCTGTGGAGTGAGGAAATGGAGACATGAGTTTGGTTGCCAAAAATGGAAGTTTGGGTTTCATCTTGGACTTGTCTCTCTCATTAGTCACATCCACTTGTCACCAAGTTTCCTGGAGCTTCTCCTCTTCAGAATCACTAGAATCTTTCTCATATTCTTCATTTATGTAAGCCCTGCCTTAGTTCAGATCTGTTATTGCTGTCTAGTTAATATAATGGCCTTTTAGCTGGTTCATCTGCTTCACCCTTTTTCCTTCTGAATTTATTCTGAATAACTGTCATCACCATCATCCTTATCATCACTACCATCATCACTGAAGTTGACGTTTCTTGATGACTTACTGTATACACTAGACATGGTGTTACATGCTTTGTATGCATTACTTTGTCCTCATACCAATTTTGTGAGGTAGATATTTTTGCTTTTTCTTTTGTTACAGTGGTTAGATACCTTGCCCAAGGCCACACAGCTAGTTGTAGTGGTACCAGTGTTTCAACCCAAGTCTGCTTGACGCCAGAGCTGACGCTTTTGATCACTACACTGTGTTTCTCTTCACATTACTTTCTGGTTGATTTTTCTGCAGATGTATCTGCTTGTGTCTCTCCTTTGCTTTATGTCTATTAATTTTCTCCTAGCCCTTGAACATAAAAATCCATATTCCTTACTTTAGCTTGTTGGACCCTTTTATGGCATGACTTCCTACTTGTCTCTGTCATTTGTCCTGCATCCCTGCTCTAGCCATGCTTGGAGCGGGGCCATTTTGGAACGTGCCATACTTTCTCTTTTCTTGGCGCCTGTTGTACCTCTTGCCTGGAAGTCCTTCTTCCTGTTCCTCCCACTCCGTGCTTAGGCTTACTTGTATCCATCTGTTCAATCTCAGCTTGGGTATTATTTTCTCCTGGAAGCCTTTCCTGCCTCTCCTTGGTTAGGTGAGGTGCCATCATAATTGTTTGTCGCCTGTTTCCTCTGCCAGACTGGAGTTCCAAGTGCTTCGCACAGGGCTTGGCATGGAGTACATTTAGTAATTGTGTGCAAATTAAATCTAAATAAGAAGTTACAGGAACTGTAGGACTCTATAGTGACTTTTTAGCTATTGCCTGGATTATTTAGGTTATATACACACAAATGTATATTATACATACACCAATGTCCAAGTCTACTGTTTCATCACTTGGGCTTAGATACTCATGGGAAATGATTTGAGTGAGATCTCTGATTTTGTCTTCTTGTACCTTCGTTTCTGCTTGGGTAGGATGTTGTGAGGGTAGACAGGGCCTTATCCCCAAGAATTCTTCCTAGCCGTAGAGCAGGAAGCTTCCTTAAATGGTGCTTCTTCAGGAGATTCTGTCTCCCAGTAGGCTAGTAGTGTTAAGATTTGGCCCATAGGGATCCCTGGGTGGCGCAGCGGTTTGGCTCCTGCCTTTGGCCCAGGGCGCGATCCTGGAGACCCGGGATTGAATCCCATATCGGGCTCCCGGAGCATGGAGCCTACTTCTCCCTCTGCCTGTGTCTCTGCCTCTCTCTCTCTCTCTCTCTCTCTTTCTCTCTCTGTGACTATCATAAATAAATAAATTAAAAAAAAAAAAAAGATTTGGCCCATATGTTAGCAGTTACCAGCTCTCTCAAGTATCTTGGCAGGCAACCATCCACAGTGGCTGTGGGGCAGCCCCACTCTGTCCCCCAGTTGTTACTGGTAGCTTTGTGAATCCTTTTCCTATGAACTGCTTTCTTTCTAAGGAAAGGAAACTAGTAATACCGAGGGTTTGTCATAATCTAGGTGACATTAATTCTTCAAGTTTAGGCAATAACTTTACTTTCATACAGTTTCTGTAGTAGTAGAATATTTTTAAGGTCTTGGTTCTAGTCTGATGTTGTATACTAAGTGTTTATAAGTATGTGGGTCCTAAATGAGATCTATAAAGTCATGAGATCTATATGGAGTAGGCCTTCATCTTTAAATTAAATTAAATTTCAGTGTGAAAGAACATTTCTTTTCTATAATTTCATTGATATATTTTTTATTTTTTATTTTTTATTTTTATTTATTTATGATAGTCACAGAGAGAGAGAGAAAGAGAGAGAGAGGCAGAGATACAGGCAGAGGGAGAAGCAGCCTCCATGCACGGGGAGCCCGACGTGGGATTCGATCCCGGGTATCCAGGATCGCGCTCTGGGCCAAAGGCAGGCGCTAAACCACTGCGCCACCTAGGGATCCCCTCATTGATATATTTAAAAAGCTTTTTTTCCCTACAACATTTGATTCACGTATTCACTTTTTTTCTTAAACCTTGAGTATTTTCTTGTGTTAGTGGCTATACCAAGTGCTGCAGATTCACCTGTGAAGCCTCATGAAAAAACATGAAAAAGCCTACCGAATTCCTCCTCTTGCTTATGTTCTGGTTGGTATGACAGATAGTAAATATATAGATAGACAAGGTAATAATTGATTGTGACACATGCAGTGAAGGAAATGAAGCAACCGGTGGGGAGCCAGCTACCATAGTGTTTTGGAGAAGTCCCTTTGAGGGAAGGGTATTTGGGTTGAGATCTGGATGATGTGAATGAACCTGTCGGGGAAAGAAGTAGGAAGAGCATTCAAGGCAGAGGAGAGAGGAAAAGCAAAGACCTGAAGCAAGAAAGAGTATTTGAGGAAAGGAAAGTAGGCCAGAGTGGCTACAGCATGGTGAGCAAGGAAAATAGGTGTGGAAATGAATTTGGATCGGTAGGTGGGAGCTAGGTCATCTAGGACTTTGTTGATATCAGTGAGAAATGTAGTATTTATCATAAAAACTCTGGGAAACCATTGGAAGTTTTTAAATAGGGGAGTGATATAAGATCATGTAAAATCTTTAATTTTAAAAAGATCTCTCAGAGTTGTATGGTGATTAGTTTGGAGAGGGACAAGGGGGGACAGACCAGGAGAGACACTGGTTATAGGGTGAAAGACAATGGTGGCTTGAATTAGGGAGATAATAGAGGTGAAGAAGAGAGGATGGATTTGAAATATGTTTTGGAGATAGAACCCAATGCTTTACAGATTTGGGTTTTGGGCTTGAGGAGTTGAGTGTTTCAGAAAGAAAAGAATAACTTAAAATCCCTATATTAAATATCACTTCCAAAGAATTTTAAATGGATGAAGTATATAGAACAATAAGGTACAAAGCACAGCAAACACCCGTATAGTCACGACTCACTTGAAGAAAAAATCATTATTATTACCTTTGAAATTCCCTTGGTGCTGCTTCCTAGAACCCTTTCCTTCATGCTCTCCTCTGAGCTTCTGTCACCTTTAATTTACTGTTCATCATTCTCTTGGTTTTCATGATAGTCTTTTGAGTTTGTTTATTTAAACAGTATACTGTTAGTTGTGCATGTTTCTGAGCTTCATATAAAAGAATCAGATTCTATGTATTTTGTGATATCCCCTCAGTGTTATGTTCTAGAGATTCACCACACTAGTAATAGATTATAATTTATTTGTTTTCATTGCTCTATAGTGTTCCATTCTGTTTCATTCCATTACTGTCTAAATATACCATAATATACCTCTCTAATCAACCACCGATGGACATTTGAATTCTTATTTTCCTGCCATTATTAACAGCCCTGCTATTAACATTCTTACGTGTCTAGGCTGTATACCTAGGAATGCATTTACTGGGTCATGTCATATGGACATCTTTCCTTTACTGAATCATGCTACACGTTCCCAGAGTAGTTGTACCAGTTTATACTCCCATCAACATTGTGTGAGGGTATCATTTGCTCTTCATCCTCACCATTATTTAATGTTCTAAAACCTTGAACTTTTGAAATGGTATCTCACGTTGCTTTTGACTTCTTTTATCCACTTGTGCGGGCAAGAATCTTTTCACTGATGTGTTGATTATTTGGGTATCTTCTTCTGAGTTGCCTTTTCAAGCCCTTTATTCATCTTTCCTAGTTTTTTTTTTCATCTTTTTTGTATTGATTTATAACCTTTTGTCCAATTTTAATCCTTTGTCAGATATATATAAGTGTTTGCTATTTGTTCAGCTCATGTTTTCACTCTTGCTGAAGGTGCCTTTTAATGAATAAGTAGCTCCATTTTAATGTGGTCATATTCGATATCTTTTCCTTTACGGCTTATATACTTATGTTCAAGAAATTTCTCTCTGCCCTAAAATCATAAAGAACATTCTTCTATATTGTCTTCCAGAAGTTTATGGTTTTACCTTTCACATTTGTCTTTAAGCCACCTGAAAGTGATTTTTGTATGGAGCATGCAGTACAAGTCCAATTTAATTTTTTTTGAAGTACTGATAACTGATTATCTCAATATTATTTATTGAAAAGTTCATTCTTTCCCCACTGATCTGCAGTGCCTGCCTGGCATCTGTTTTCATTATCTTAAGGAAATAAATTTTGGCTTTGGTTCTCTTTTTGTGTGTGTATTTTCTTTTAAATTATTTTCTGCTTTTGTAAATTTATTCTGGTTTTGATCCTCTTTACTGTGTTTATCTTCTCTTTCATTAGTTTCTGTTTTGCATTTATTCTTTCCTCTTGACTGCTTTTTGGGAGGTTACTCTGTTCTAACTTCCTCAGTTGTATTTTGAGTTCTTTAATGTTCTTTCCTAAAATAAACTATTACATCTATAAATTTCCTTTGTAAGTACTGTTCCACAAACATTTGTTGCTTCTTTATTTCTCTCTTTTTTTATTTTAAAAATTTACATCATTGGAGCACCTGGATGGTTTAGTCGGTTAAGCTCAGGCCATGATCCCAGGATCCTGGGATTGAGCCCCACATTGGGCTCCCTGCTCAGCAGGGAGTCTCCTTCTCCCTCTCTCCCTTCCCCCTGTTTGTACTCTCTCTCTGTCTCTCTCCCAAATAAATAAATTTACGTAATCATTTCTGTTTTGATTCTTTAGTTATTTAGAAGTGTCTTTCTAAATCTTTTGGTATTTTTATTTGTATTGTTTTCTAACTATTGTATTTTGGACAAAAAGTATCTCCTATTTAATACTAATCAATAATAGTTTTTTTGGTTTGAGCAGTTGGGTGCTATTTACTGATGTAGAAAAATCTGGAGGTGGGAGGAGAATGTAGATTACTGCTTTGGAGAGATTAAGTGTGCAATGCTTACAAGAATCCTAAAGTCAAATGGACAGCTGGTCTAGATGTGTATATTAATTCTCAGAGATGTGGATGTATTTAATATTCTTGAATACATTTCTCTAAATAAGGATAATTTTTTTATAGTTGCTGAAGACCCTGCAAAATCGCTTACAGAGATATCTCCAGACTTTGGACACGCTTCACCACCACTGCAACCTCCTTCTATGAACTCATTATCCACCGAAAACAGATTTCACTCTTTACCGTTCAGTTTGACAAAGATGCCCAATACCAATGGAAGTATTGGCCACAGTCCACTCTCTCTGTCAGTTCAGTCCGTGATGGGAGAGCTAAACAATGCACCTGTCCAGGAGAGTCCCCCCTTGGCCATGACTTCTGGGAACTCACATGGTCTGGAAGTGGGCTCTCTGGCTGAAGTTAAAGAGAATCCCCCTTTCTATGGGGTAATCCGTTGGATCGGTCAGCCACCAGGACTCAATGAAGTGCTAGCTGGACTGGAACTGGTAATTTAATTTGACTTAAAAATCGCAATTCTTCTCTATCTGGAGTTTTGTGTAGTTTTTTCCCCCCTTTTATGCTTTTTTTTGGTCAAAATGTTTTATTTGTCAAAAAAGGCATCACTAGAGAAAAATGTTATTACCATGTCATCTGGCTTCTTTGCCACCCCTGAAGCAGCTGACCCACTTGTTCCCCATGATAATTGATCTATGTTCAAGTAATGGAAACAGATTTTTAGGCCACTGTGTTTAGGCTCATTATATTCAACAGAATACAGTAAGGAAAACAAATCTATTATTGGCTGTCTTTTTCTTCCTCAATCTCTCTCCATCAGTCAGTTCTAATACTTATTTCATCGGTTTTAAGATTAATTGCCATTTTTAGAGATTTTTTTGAGATCTTTTTAGAGGGAAAAATTTTCCCTTTGGAGATTGGGAAAGCATATCGTTTGGCCTTTCATGATCTGGAGAGCATAATTTGAGTACAATTAACTTTTACTTATAAAATATATTTCTTAAAAATTCATTTGTATGAAAAAAAAATTCATTTGTATGAAAAAAAAATTCATTTGTATGCTAGCAAAGGCTACTTTTGGGGAAGGGGGAGGTTGTTAAATAAATCACCCGTGCCCCTTAGTTTTCAGTACTTGTGGAAATGGTGCAGGAGAGCCCGTTAATCAGGGAAGGCATAAGCCTACATTCTGGAAGAAAATACATTGAGGACTTCAGGCTGGATTAAAGAATTAATCTCTTAAATGATAAGTTGTGAACTGAAGCACTGGTTAGTTGATCCCCTCTTTCCTGATGGAGTTCTTGGGACGAACATGATGAGGGAATTCTGAGAAAGAGTGAGCCATGGAATAGAAACCTCCATTCCTTGTGTACTCAGGTGCATGGTGCAGAATAGCACATCCTGAAGCATTTCTTTTTCAGGAAGATGAGTGTGCAGGCTGTACAGATGGAACCTTCAGGGGCACCCGATACTTCACCTGTGCCCTGAAGAAGGCACTGTTTGTTAAACTGAAGAGCTGCAGGCCAGACTCCAGGTTTGCATCTCTGCAGCCGGTTTCCAATCAGATCGAGCGCTGCAACTCTCTAGGTATGGGACACCTTTCATTTACTCACCTGCTTCTGATCTCAGGCCATTCTGCAGTAGGCGGCAGTAACATACATTAAAATGTATTTTTCCTGGATGTTCATTGGCCAGTCAATCAGCAAAAATTGCTACTTAGTAACAAGAAAGTTACAGTTGTCCCAAGAGGGGACTTTTGGACAAAGTATCAGGCAGGAAAAAAATGAGATTTGGAAAGTGAAAAATAGTGAGACTTACTTTTTTCCCTTCTTATTGGCCACTAACATTTAATTTTTAAAAACACAGAGGTAAAAATTGAAATGGGGCCTTCCTTGGGCACGGACTACCCTCTCTTGAAGGATTAAGTACACCAATAAGCATATCTTACAAAATCAGCATTATTATATGATGTAGTCCTAGATTGATTGATAGAGGACAGGTCCCCTCAACATTCATAACGGGTAACAGTTTCTTGAAGTTGTCTCTTTCCAGTTTTGGGTAGTAGTTGTGAAGCATTTTGACAGTTAAGTGACTATCAACAGGAAAGCCATCTTTATGGAAAATATTTTTTCATTACAGTTGAAGTAGTATTGTGGAATTTTTTGTTTTCTGACTTAAAGATGAAACATCTCAGACAAATAAAATATTTGGGGAACAAAGTATTTTAACTTGGCAGATTCTTTTTATACATTACTTAATACTCTAACGTCTTTTTTAAATGGTGGAGGGAGTGAGGTTGAAATGAACATTTTTACAAACCAAGCTGAAGAGCAGTGAACCCAAACCTAGTTTTAACTTAGTTTTAAGTCATGAAACAAGTTTTACCTCAGAATACAAAAATGTATTTTAAAATGATGAAATACATGGGAATACATATTGTAATAATTAAAAAGGGAACTTAGCATTTTCATTTTTATGTTTGCAGCATTTGGCGGCTACTTGAGTGAAGTAGTGGAAGAAAATACCCCACCCAAAATGGAAAAAGAAGGTTTAGAGATAATGATTGGAAAGAAGAAGGGTATCCAGGGGCATTACAATTCTTGTTACTTAGACTCAACCTTATTCTGGTAAGTTTCAAATAAATGCAATAGGACTATAGTTCTGTGGGGGCAGAGAATATATAGTATGTTCTGTATGTTCATATAGTTCTGTATGAGCATCCGTGTGTGTGCCTGTTGCATGTGCATGAAAGAAATTGCTAATTGCCTTTGAATAAAGAAACTGGGTAGCTGGGGAACAAGAAAGAAAGGGAGATTTACATTTCATTATAGCCTTTGGAAGCTTTTGAACATGGTCGGTCTCATGTGCTCATATCCAAAAAATTAATACAAAAGTAATGTGGTGAGTAAGGAGTAACAGTGATAGTGTTATGGGGGGCAGATGTTTTGAGGGTGTCTGGGAAATCATGGATTGAATGAATTAGTTTTAAAGAATTATTTTCAATAGAAAATAATTGCCGTTGTATATGTAGTTTATTCCAAAGTTGAATGACTTAACATGGCAAGAGGCTTTACATTGAGATCAAGCCACATACGCTGCCAGTTGAGTGTAACTAGCCAGCTCTATACAGTCACGTTGTAAGAATTAGGAAGTTAATGGGGTGTTCAAATTTTAAAAGTGGGGAGAAGAATAAAAATGGTGGGCCATTCTTTTTGGCAGGATACTGTACATCTCTTAGGTGTGTGTACAAAAACAAGCCCTACTGAACTGATATGAGACTTTGTAGATTTCCTGATAAAAATTTGTATTAGCCAAAATTCCTTGGTCTTTGATCCCAGCAAGTCACCAGTGTTAGTCCTTCACAAGTGACTTTGGCATTTAAAGAAATTTCCATCTCTGTAAAGGGGTGTGGGGAGAGAGAAGTATGATATCTAGAGTGGGTTTTATATTGTGTCCTGTGTCTGCATTGGGAAGTAGTTTCAAACTTCCTCCTCTGCTGTCTGCTTGTACTTTGACTCAGATTTGTAGGCCCCTTTTCAGCTTTTGCAAAGAAGTTCTCTTGATATACTCAAGGCTTATTTTTATCCTTGAACACTGTCAATCTGGAGTTTGCTTTCTCAGTATTGGTCTTTTCATCTTGAAGGAGCTCTAGACCCTGATGATTGAACCATGGGAACCTTAAGAGGGGTGTCTCTGGTACCTGTGTTAGCAGAAAGCATGCGTTTGTATGTTCCTTGTTCTGCAGACTTTGTGTTTTTTCTCTTCTCATTCTTTTTAGTCTTCTGTTTCCAGAAAGTATCGTTTTAGTATCTGTTTGGTATTTTTTTAGTATTCTGTTTAGTGTCTGTAATATGCGTACAGCATGAGGAAAAATATTCCTTTTATTTTACAGCTTGTTTGCTTTTAGTTCTGTTCTGGACACTGTGTTACTTAGACCTAAAGAAAAGAATGATGTAGGATATTATAGTGAAACTCAGGAGCTACTGAGGACAGAAATTGTTAATCCTCTGCGAATGTAAGTAGAAGATCTATCATTATTTTGCCTTTAGATATGTCCTATTTATGGTTTTTCGAGGTAGTAATTAACTTATACCTGTTTTCATGGGTGAAAAATTGTTCTCTTGATGAAGTAGGATGACTGAACCTTTACTGCCGTAACTTTTTAACCTTTACTGCCTTTACTTATTTAATTTATTAAATCTGGTTAAGGTGTAGTATATAGTGTATGCCATAAAATGATGAAACCATTTTGGTATTGTCCAATTTAGTGATTGCAGCAGGTTTAGAAAAGTTGATAAAAAGTGCAAGGTACTCTTATTTTCTATGATAGTTCATTCTAGCAGTATCCCTAACAACGGTCATGCTCTCTGGTCTAATTGCGGAGTTTGGCTTCTGAAACTTAATTTTATCTGAAAAAAAAAAAGCAAAAGAAAATTTTAATTTGTAGAATAGCTAGTATTTAATAGTCTTGTATTAGAAACAGATGAAATATATTTTATTAACACATTTCTTGGTTAAAGGAATATAGTTAGGCCTCCCTGCACATTCCTTTAAAAATGGTATTTTGATCATGTCTTAGTTTATGAATTACAAATATGTTGTTCTTTGGTCACGAAGAAGTGATTTGTGATGATACAAGGTTAAGTTACGAGATCTCTAGTAAAGACATTTCATAAGTGGTAGTAGTGAATGTGGGATAATATCGCAGTTTAAAATTTAAACTATGAAGAGTTAGGTCCCTAGACTATGAAAGAAATCTGTTCACTCAGGAATATAGAGAGCAAACTATGCAATTTAAAGTCCACATTAAGTCTGTACTCATTTAAATCTTGAGACCCTTTTCTTATTTAATGATTAAAATAGTTTGATGTGAACTTTTGATGACAGAATGCAGAAGATTGAACAATAAAGGGCATGCATAATGGCCTACTGTATCACATGGCTAGGAAAGTCAATTATAAGCAAATAAGTCTCCCTCCTTATATCTTTTCTTTACATTCTGTAATGATGAAAATGACTTGAGTTTTCACCCCATAAGATAATTGAGTCTTGATTTTGACATCAGTTATTTTATCTGATGCAGATTTTTAAATTTACTGTCCATTTCTTCCTCCAAGTAATTAAAAATGGACAAGATAGATCAAATTCAAAACTCTAGGCCATGTGACCACGTCCTTCTTCCTTCCCAAATACCATCAGACCATTAATAGACATTATTTGGATACTGTTGTCCAACCAGTTAAGAATCACGATTAACCGGGCTGTTGTCCTGTCCACAACAAGGACCTTGGCGGATACCCTGTGATCAAGATTCTCTGTGTCTGCAGCATTCCTATCTATTAAAGCTGACTGGTTTTATTTGGTACTGAAACCTCTGTTTTCTCTGTCTCAAACTCCTCAAAGGCAGAGACCCTGTTTTACCACCTAATTCATTTTTGTATTCCCAGTGGCTGACAGGTTAGATTACTGTGTAAGTGGTGGATGCTCAGTGTATGTTGGTTGCAGAGAGTTGATGGGCGAATGAATAGTCAATATACAAAATGGATATTAGATTAGCTATTTTTGACTTGCTCTTGTTAAACCTGCGTGGACTTCTCATGTTTCTTCCAAAGGCATTTTTAGCTTTAGAATTTTGTCAGGGATCACTGTGGAATGTACTGAATGTGTCCTGTATTCAAAGATGAGAGACAATATCATATACGTGATGACTGTTTTGATTGTACCTTTTCCATTTTCAGTTTCTTATCAAGGCTCTTTAGCATTCCCTTTGGCAATTTTTTTCCTCCTTTAGTATTAAAATGACTTGTTCTCAAAGTTTTTTTCCTAAGTAAATAATTTCTTAAGCATATAGAATCAGAAGACTAGTCATTGTAATTTAAAATGTAATTTAAAATGTAATTTAAAAATGCTTTCTCTTAGATTAGTATATGACAGCTATTACTTTGATGTAGTGTCTAGGGTAATTCTGATGCTAGGTCTTTAATTTGCAAACCTCAGGAAGCAGCCTATAACTGTGATTTTCAAAATGATTGGCTAGCCTATTAATTTACATATGACATGTTGGGATTATATAAGAATTCTGTGATTATCAAAATGTGTTATACTAATGTAATATATATGCCAGTATTAATTAATTGTTTTTTGCTAATGTAGATATGGATATGTGTGTGCAACAAAGATTATGAAACTGAGGAAAATACTTGAAAAAGTTGAGGCTGCATCAGGATTTACCTCTGAAGAAAAAGGTGGCTCCTAATTTATAGGATATGCATTAAAAATAACTTGAAAACATATGTGAAATTATTAGAAATGTGTGTCTGTGTAGTTTGGGGGGGTTTATTTTAAGCTAGAAATTCCTTTCTGTGTGACGTACAATTTTTTAAGTCCTTTTTTTAAAGTTTTCATTTAAATTCCAGTTAGTTAACATACAGTGCAATATTAGTTTCTATGTGATGGACAGTTTTGTCCCCTTTTTGTAAATGCTTTATCTTTTCTAAAAGTGAGTGATATGTGGGAAAATGAACCCCTTTAAGAAGCTGTCTGGTAGTAGTACATTAAGTGAATAAATAATTTTTGTCTTTCTTCCAGCAGTGGTATTTGGCATTGTTTTCCTTCTAGGGGTGAAGGGTTGCATTGGGTCCATCCCCCATTTTCCAGTTAGCTTTCCAGTTATAAAGGGAGCTAACATGGGCAATTAGAATTAAGTTTATGATCAGAGATCATATTTTAATCTATTCTTAGCTACTGGATTTACTCAGAGATTCAGCTCCTGACTCTGAACATGCTAGCAGCATATCATAACCAGTAATGATGTTTAGAGACTTGCTAATTATTCAAAAACAGGATAAAACAAGGTTTTATTTCCAATTTTATTCTACTTAACCCCCTCAGAAGAAATTGGAATTACTTCATTATACATGAATTACTATATCTTTTCAAAAACAGTTAAGTTATAACAAAATTGGACTGTCCTTTATCATAACATTATCATAACTATGGTTTTCATTAGGCAGGAAAACTTGAGAACTATGCTTTTAATTGAAAAAGTGTCAGTTATGAAAGTGAATTCAGAATAAGAACGTAACTATTATAAATTTAAAAAATAGAATGATTTAAAAATTTTGTCTGTGACTTACTTTTCAATTTTCTCCTAGATCCTGAAGAATTCTTGAATATCCTATTTCATCAAATTTTAAGGGTAGAACCATTGTTGAAAATAAGGTAACTTTTAAATTGTTACAGAAGCATTGGGAAAAATAGGCAATCTTCATATCCTCTACCATCATTGGATAGAAAGATGTCTTTAGTGATTACATAATATTGTATTTGTTTAGGAATCTTAATATGCTAGGTTCCAGGGCCTGGGTGGCTCAGTCAGTTAAGGGTCTGCCGTCAGCTCAGGTCATGATCCCATAGTCCTGCTCAGCAGAGAGTCTGCTTCTGCCTCTCCCTATGCACCTCCCTTTGCTTGTGTGTGCACACGCTTCTCTCTTTTCTCTCACTGTTTCTCAAATAAATTTTTTAAAAAATCTAAAAAAAAAGAAAAAAATGTGCTAGGTTTCTACAATGCAAATTAATTAAGCTATTTAATTACATGATTAATTTAATCATTGTCCTCGCTAGGGTATTATACTTAACTGGAACACTGAATCTGGTGTAAATTTGTGCTTTTAATTTTAACCCTAGTTGTAAATATTATTGCAAATCATTTTCTTATAAAAATGTACATAAATATTCTTATATTTAATTAATGAAAGCTTCCAAGGGATATTAAAGAGTAAGAGAATCTTATTCTATGGGTGCTTGGGTGGCTCAGTTAGTTGAGCATACAGCTCTTGATTTTGGCTCATGTCAAGGTCTTGGGGTCAAGTCCCATATTGGGCTGTCTGCTCAGCAGGGAGTCTGCCTGAGATTCTGTTCCTCTGTCCATCCCTCTGCTCGTGTGTGCACTCTCTCTCTTTCAAATGAATAGATTAATCTTTTAAAAAAAGAGAGAGAATCTTATTCCAACCCAATTAAATACCTTGAGAACACTGTTTTCTTTCTTTTTTTTTTTTTAAGATTTTATTCATTTATTCATAGACACAGAGAGAGAGAGGCAGAGACACAGGCAGAGGAAGAAGCAGGCTCCATGCAGGGACCCCGATGTGGGACTCGATCCCGGGTCCCCAGGATCACACCCCAGGCTGCAGGCGGTGCCCAACCGCTGCACCACCAGGGCTGCCCGAGAACACCGTTTTTGATGATCCATCACTCAGAGAATCATTTAGCCTCACATTAGCTTTTTTTTCCCCAGTTTTGTGATTAGCCTTTTTTTTCTCCCCCATCTTAAATGAAAGTCTCGAATCTAATGCACTCAAGTTCTTAGGGAGATATTCTAAATGGATGAACTTTTCAGGTAGTTAAATGTTTACAGTCTAAATGCTGGACCCCTTTACACTTTACACTTGGGTTTCTCTATTCGAAATCTTGCCAATTTACTGTTTGCTTTCCTAAGAGCTATTAAAGACAAATATTCTTATTATCTTGTGTCATAAGTGAGGTGTGATGCTAGCGTTGAATTGACAGATAGAAGGAAGGGAACGGAGGAGAGTACCACAATTACAGTTTGATATTGTTTTAGATGTTCTAACTAATGAAATAAGACATGATACATAAACATCAAGAATACATACTTATTCTCTGTTCAAAGATGATGATAGCTGTATGTATACCTAGAAAATCCTGGCAAATTCTTCAGAAACTACTGGGATTACACAAGAATTTATAAATTGACCACATAGAAAGTAATCATGGAGAAATCACTAGCATTTCTATATACCTTCTAACAAATATGTAAAAGGGATGCTTTCATACTTCATGACAGTATAAAATGCCAAGAAATACATTTTATTGAGATGTGTTTTTTAAAAATTTGTGCAGAGCTCCAAAGGCGATTTGATTAATTAGTGAGAAAGATTGTGTTCCAGGTAAGAACAGTAAATTACTTAAAGATGTTAATATTTTATAGGATTACTTACATGTAAGCAAGATCCTAACTTTTTTTTGAACTCTGTAAAGTGATTTTAGAGTTCTTTATAGGATGAAATGGGTGAAAACATTGAAGTTTGAAGGTTTTTTTAAAAAAGAGTTCTATTATAAGCTATAAGGCAAAGCTATAGACATTAAACAGTGTGATACTGTATAAAAGTGGATCAACAGACTTGAATAGAAAGCTCAAAAATAGAATCTCAGTATCTTATAAGTCAACTCTCAGACACAAATGAGGAAAGAAAGCTGTGTTTAATACATGTTGTAGGAAATCTAACAGGCAATTTGGGAGAAAAGAGTCACTTTTGTATTTCCTCTGGAAGAGATAAATTTCAGATGATTAAAAAAATTTTCTTCTTCTTCTTCTTCTTCTTCTTTTTTTTTTTTTTGTAGCCCAACAACCCTTGGCGATGTCCTAGACTCCCAGTAATAACATAGGATGAAAACAGCTGTGATTCTCAGGGAGTGAGGAGGGCTGGACAGATGTAGGAGTGCATCTCAGTGCTTGTAGGTCTTGTGGGTTTTGGAGAGGGCCCTGGGAAGTTCTCGGAATTTCTGCCACCCCTTGAAGGGGTCACTGCTCCCCAACCCTTTCAGCAGCCTCTTCATATGGGGAATTGCTGGTTTAAAGATTACAAGAAGATATAAAAAGATACTTCAAACGTTAACTTTTTCAAGTGTCATTCTTCACCTGCATGAGCCTTGCTCTCTCAGAGAGTCTGCTGATATAAAAACTAGGAGGAGGAGTACCGTAAACTCTGAAATAGTGGAACAGTCTGAGAGACTGCACTGAAGTCTTACAGGACTGATGAGACAAAGGACTAGCCACCTAGGAGGATAAATGAGATTTGATAACAGACTAAATAGAGTAAACAAAAATTGAATTCCCAGAAATAGAAGTTAAAAAGGTCTATCTCCATGTATATGCTGTACAGCTGGGAGAGGGAGCATCACTAGATCTAGTATGTAGAGCTGAAGAGAGAATTGCTTATTTGGAAGATAGATTGGAAGAAAGTACCTGAAATGCAGCCCTAAGGGAAGAGAAGTTGGAAAACAAGAGAAGGTAAGAGGCGTGGAAGACCAGATTCCTAAGTGCAGTTCTAGGAGATACTGGAGAGAATAGGGAAGAAATAATATTTTGATAATAGCTAAATATTTTCCAGGCTTTTTGTAGACTTAAATTCTAAGAAGACATATGCACAGGATTTCTGAGCAGGAAGAACTGGGACTAAATCACCTAACCCAGAGACTTATTACAGAATGTACTTTACTTTAGAAGGACAAAGGTGATCTTAAAGTAAGAGAGTAGTATGCTAGGAACAAGGAAGAAACAGGTTTAAATGTGGGTAAATTAAAGCCTTCATTTTCTAAAAACAACAATAATGATAGTACTGGTATTGATGACCAGTGTGGGGTGTTAAAGAGAAGGTGAAACTGAAGTCCCAGCCACTAACTGGAGAAGATAGTGCTCAGGGGCAAAGATGGAAAAATTCTAAGAAAAACAATTGAATAAAATCAGCAATCAAAAAGCAAAGACACAGGGCAATTTTCAGGTTGTGTAATTGAGTACTTCTCATTATAGAACATGGTCTGGGTATTCTTATTACATGGGTATATTATATTCCACAGTGCTAGATAATCAAGAAATCTGTAAAGAATTTTAGTGGCTACCCATTCAGGATTGTATTACAAAGGTAGACAGACCAATGTTACACAATTCCATGAATGTTTTGATCTTCTTCCTAGATGTATGTTTTCTTCTAAGGTTAATGCAGCATTTGTACCCTTCTGCTTCTAGATTTTCTTAGTGGGAAATGGCAATCTAAATTGTATAGTTCTCTACCATAGCACCAGCTTTGTTGTGATTCTTGTATATGTGTGCCTTCATGACCAGCTAATTTGCTCTAGGGTTTAAGATTGGAGTGCTTGTGTCCCACCCCCGCCACCCAAGCTCCTAATCCCTCTGCCTCAATATCACAGAGGTGTTGGTCTTCATCCTTATTTCTGGTTCTCTTCATTCCATGTGTGCCACTTGGGTTCGCATCAACTATGATTCCCTTTCCCTGTCACCATGGTTATTTCTAATTGTTGCAACTAGTGACCTCTACCACTTTAAGCTTTCTTAGTTTCCTGTCCTATTTTTCTTCCCTGTTACCTGTTAAAATTTTTTATTCTTTTGCTTTCGCAGAAAAAATGCTGGTCTTTTGCAGTCATCAACAACCAAGTAAAATATTGATAGAGCATAATCTTCAGGCTTTTTGGTTATCATTTGTTTTTATTTGTTGTGAGTTCTCCTGAATCTCCTGGTTTTATTAAGTAAGTTTTGTGTATTTCAGGGTATAAGTTGCTTTGGAAAGCAGAGGGCTTCTGAAGGTTGGTCTTTGAATAGCTGTTTCATTATGAAAACTGTTAATAATTTTCCATAAAAATCTTGAAATCTGCCTATAAATAGGCTGATTCTTTACAGAAATTCTGCCGAAAAGGTAAAAATTACACTTAAACATTATTATTCCTTTTGGCAGAGTTAGTTTTAAAGATTAATGGCATTCTTTTTTTTTTTTTTTTTTTTATTTTTTGATTAATGGCATTCTGTAGTAAAATATTTATTTTAAAATTTTCTTTATTTTAGAGACAGAGAGAGCACATAGGTGGGGGGAAGATACAGAGGGAGAGGCAGAGTCTCAAGCAGGCTCTGCCCTGAAGTGTGGAGGCTGATGCGGGCCTTGATCTTACCATTCTGAGATCATGACTTGCTCCAAAATCAAGAGTCAGACTCCCAACCAAATGAGCCACCCACATGCCCCTGTAGCAAATATTTTTGGTTAATATAATGGTAATACTGTGATGGGTATATAGTAGGAGCTTACTGGTATTTGTTGAATAGATGACCATCTAAAGAGACAGCATGCTTTCATGGAAAGAATAGTAAGTGATTAATAGGATACCTGATTTCTACACCTAGCTCTGCTTTAAGTTGCTGGGAAGCTATGATTATTCTTCCCTAGAACTCAGGGCCTTCATTTCAGAAGTGAAAAGTTGGGTCTGGAAGGTGTCTAAAGGTCTGTCCCATGCAGAGACATAAGAATTCATTCTCCTTTTTCAAGCATTAAATGCATTTTGGATTTTGAACAATCAGTATTTTAATGAATTGTTGATTAAAAATACTTTTTAGATTTGGACAGTGACATTAAACCAAGTGATTTTAGCTTCTGGTATTGTTCACACAGTGCTTCTTGACTATAGATTTTACTCCATTATTTTTCTGCTGATCATTAGGGAACTTTTGGATATAAAAACTAAAATAAGAACTCATTTTTAAGGTCTTATGCAAAGTACATTTAATGAATTAATCTACATTATTGTCTTTCACCCATTGTTCTGATGACCAAGGTGGTACCGTCCATGTCGTTTTCTTTTTTTTTTTTTAAGATTTTATTTATTTATTCATGAGATACACACACACACACACACACACACACACACACAAAGCAGAGACACAGGCAGAGGGAGAAGCAGGTTCCATATAGGGAGCCTGACGTGAGACTCGATCCCAGGTCTCCAGGATCATGCCCTGGGTTGAAGGCGGCACTAAACCGCTGAGCTACTGGGGCTGCCCTGTCATTGGTTTTTCTGTCCTCAAATACTGCTGGGTTAGCTTCCCGTTCTGACTTAAGCATTTCATAGAGAAATCATGTGTTTTTTTCTGCATATTTTTAGATCAGCAGGTCAAAAAGTACAAGATTGTTACTTCTATCAAATTTTTATGGAAAAAAATGAGAAAGTTGGAGTTCCTACAATTCAGCAGTTATTAGAATGGTCTTTTATCAACAGTAACCTGAAATTTGCAGAGGTTAGTGATTATTGTATTTTATGTGACAGTGCTTTGGAATCTTGAGACTACTACTAGATTCAATAACTGTTAATTTTACCCCACTGAGAACACACTGTTAACAAAACTCAAATTAAAAAAAAAAGTTCAGTGTTTCAGTTGTGTCCATGTAGACAATGCCTTAGAATTAAGATTGAACTGTTTGAATTTTTGGTGCTAAAGAAAATATCAAGCAGATTTGTAACTTGAAAACTTAAGTAGTATTTGAGCAAAAGGAAGAAGTACTAAAAAAACGAAAACAAAAACAAAAAAAACCCATCATTTTAGCAATTTTAACATTTTACCTAAGCATATTAGCCAAACATAGGAAAAAAAGAATGTTTACTTTTCCTTCAAACAAGAGACAAAATAAATTCACTTATTTATATTCATTTGTTAGTGAACAAGTGATAGAAATTATTTTTCTTTTACTGTTTACTGTGTCTTCATGATCTTAGTAGTACATGCTTGTGGTTTATTTTTATTGTATTTATTTCTGAAAGAAAGCTTTTAATGGCTATAATTATTTGTTGAAGTATAAGGAATGGTGTCCTTCAGTGACCACAGTTTCTTTATTATACTTGCTGAAACAATTTTTCTAAAACGTTTATTTTAAATATAAACCCACCGTGGAGTGTTACTCTAGATTGTCATCATAGTTTAGAGACCCAGGGTTGTTGACCTGCCTGACCTCTGGGTGTCCATGGAATGGATCCTGGACCACTTGAAGTTTTGTGGCTCATTGGTGCTCTACCTCCCTGCTCCATATTCACACTCGGATTCTACATACAGGCCATTAGTGTTACGGCAGAAACACAGTTTGCTGTGGCAACTGTCACTGCTTCAGTTTTATAGGGAAAATTTTTTTCAGCACTTTGATTCTAAAAATATATGTATCTTGTTTTTAGGCACCATCATGCCTGATTATTCAGATGCCTCGATTTGGAAAAGACTTTAAACTGTTTAAAAAAATTTTTCCTTCTTTGGAGTTAAATATAACAGATTTACTTGAAGACAGTAAGTATACGATTTTTTAGTTTGTTTTGTTTGTTTTTCACAAATAAGCCCGTCTCATTAATTATGAGTCAGAGTCTAACAGGATATGGTTCTTCAAAAAGGCAGTTGAGTATCTGAAGGGCCTGGCAATATTAAGCCGGTACTTTCAGTTCTGAGTATTCTAAGAAAATAATCAGAGATGAAAATAAATATTCTATATGCAAATGTATTTATTGTCACATGATTAAGAAATTAGAAACAATCTATATGAGAGGAGAGTAGTTAAATGAATTATGGTGTATCTGTACAATGAAACTACTGCCATTAAAATTCATGTCTGTGAAGACCAAAATGTACAAAACTGGTTATGACCTAATGTTAAGTGAAAAGGTAAGTATTTGGTCCTTTCTCTAAGAGGACCCCTCCCTCACACGCACACGCAAGCACACACACACAGGGTTACGTAAATCGGCAGATATAAAATTTTTGGAGGAAATTCACAGCAGTACTGACAGTGGTTATCTCGTACTAACTGAAATTGCAGATGCTTGCAGTTTTCTTCTTTATACCTTCTTATATGTTTGAATTTTCATCTATAGACATTTCGTAATTATGTGAAAAGTCGAGAATATACTGTTTTTTTTAAAAAATTGTCCCTTAAAAAAAAAAATTGTCCCTTGATCAGAGAAAATGTCTTTTTAAAGATATCCTGAGCCCACAGAGATACAACATAACATTTATGGGGTTGGGGAGGGATGCACATGTTGAGTCCAAGTTCTCAGTAAAGCTTACCTTTTCCTTTTAGTCATGTTAATGGAAGAATGCATGTTTAAAGACCCCATAATCTCTCTCCCCCCTCATCGTTTTAGCCCCCAGGCAGTGCCGGATATGCGGGGGGCTTGCCATGTATGAATGTAGAGAATGTTATGATGACCCTGACATCTCCGCTGGAAACATCAAGCAGTTTTGTAAAACCTGCAACACTCAAGTAAGCCTGATGTCACTAACTGGATATTCTCTTTTTGAATAGGAAATGATTTGTAGTTGAAAATATTTCAGGTTTTGAAAATTTTTCAAAACCATTATTAACTTGAGTTCATAATTAAGTGGTACTGCTTATGTGTCTTCTGTGTTCCCTGGTGGACTGTTGAGAAGTACTCAGTTACTGTTTATGGGGTTGAATTCAGTGAGAGTAACTGGGCTGCCTCACCAGAAACACGGAGTTTGGCTCGTCAGTGACATTCTCTCCCTGCTCTGTTTCAGGTTCACCTTCATCCCAAGAGACTGAACCATAAATATAACCCGGTGTCACTTCCCAAAGATTTACCTGACTGGGACTGGAGGCACGGCTGCATCCCCTGCCAGAAGATGGAATTATTTGCTGTTCTCTGCATAGAAACAAGCCACTATGTTGCTTTTGTGAAGTATGGGAAGGATGACTCTGCCTGGCTCTTCTTTGACAGCATGGCTGATCGGGATGGTATTTTATTTTATTAAAGATTTTATTTATTTATTGGAGAGAGAGAGAATGAGCAGGGGGAGAGGCAGAAGGAGAGGGAGACACAGATTCCCTGCTGAGTAAGGAGCCTGATGGGGGGCTTGATCCCCGGACACTGGGATCATGACCTGAGCCGAAGGCAGATTCTTAACCGATTGAGCTACCCAGGCACCCTCAGGATGGTATTTTAAAAACTTTTTTTCTATGTATGGCACTGTTTTAGTTTGTAGTAGCATAGTTCATAGTGGATAGGCTGTTCTGAATAATAGAAGAGCATATATGAAAAGCCTCCCAGGTGTATCTTGGTGACATCATCTTCACATCTTAAAATGCATATACATCACTGTTACTAAATTAAGGAATAATATCATTGTGATATTTTGACACACATGTGGTTTTTATTAAAAGAAGAATCGTTTTTAAAATCCTTATTTTAGGGCTCAGAGGTTTTCCTTTCAGCTTTGTCTTCTCTTACTTTCAAGGTCCTCTCCTTTTCTATATGATCCATAATCACTATTTATTAAGTGCTTATGCACCGAGCTCTCTGGGAAGCACACTGAGTCATTATACTGAAATCCCTGCAACATGGGGATTACTGCTCTTTTCCTGTTATTAAAGCTGAAGTTGAGGTGCCTGAGGTCCCATAGCTTGTATTTAACTCCGTCTTTCTGACCTCAGTGCTTATGTTTTTTTATACTACACTACGTTGTCTTCTAAATGACAAAGTGAAGAATAGAAATAAGTACCTTCTTGGAAAAATAAGCCTATTCTGCATATAATGTGCTTCTTCCTGAAATGGGGAGGATGCTGCACCTGCTAGGCCACATTCGAAGATGCTTAGGCATTATTTAACAAATATGTAATGAGCACATGTGCAGTATCACAGGCTCTCGTGTTAACTTAAAAGCATCTAGGGGTCGAACATTTGGAAAAACGATTGAGAGGCTGGACCAGGAGAGCCTTTCTGGGAGTGCCCCAAACCACACCAGCATCCTTATTCAGTCTGTGAGGCAAAGCCTTGCAAGACTTGCACAAATACGCATTTAAAATTTAGAGAAGTGAAAATAGTACTCATTTTGCTAGGTGTGCTCTAAACTGGACATCTCATGGTGAAAGTGTACAGGGGTGCTTCTGTCTGGAAAGGGACATGGGATATGAAGAGATGGATATTGTTTGATTACATATATGGAACACTATTCCCTCACTGAAAACAGAGAAGCCTAAAAAGCAGGGTTTGGATTTTGCTCAGGATATGCTTTCTCTTACCGGTTTTATTCCATTGGCCCCAGAATCCTTTCAGAAACCAAGAAATGAGAACACTGTCAAGACTTAAAAAGAGGCTTGAACTTCTAGGAATCAGAAGTGACATAAGGTCCTTCAGATCTTGGAAATCAGCCTCCTCTAAATTTAGAGTTGTAAAATCGCTTTGGTAGGGCAGGGCAGCAAAGGGGGTTAGATCTCAACTGCCCTAAATAGAGCTCGTCCTCTTTTCTTCAGGCGGCCAAAATGGCTTCAACATTCCTCAAGTTACCCCATGCCCAGAAGTAGGAGAGTACTTGAAAATGTCTCCAGAGGACCTGCATTCCTTGGACTCCAGAAGAATCCAAGGCTGCGCACGAAGACTTCTTTGTGATGCCTACATGTGCATGTACCAGAGTCCGACAATGAGTTTGTACAAATAAACGGGGTCATCTGGGCAGGGGCAGCACCGATGGCAAGATCTTAATGTTGCATTTTACCCGAGCTGGCAGTTTTGTTCAGCGTCCATTGCCGGCAATGGATGTCTTTGTGGTGGTGATCCTTCTGAAAAGGATTCCTATGTTTAAAAAACAAATTGCTTTTGTGTTCCTGAAGTATTTAATAAGAAGCATTTTGCACTCTAGAAAGTATGTTTGTGTTGGTTTTTTAAGAAGTCTAAATGAAGTTATTAATACCTGAAGCTTTAAGTTAAGTGCATTGATCATATGATATTTTTGGAAGCATAAAATTTTAATTGTGACAGTTTAAAACCTCTTCTAGTCCATTGAGAATGTAAATAAATGTGTCTTCTTTATGGACCAAGGATATGAAATCATTTCTCCTTTTAGCTAATGGTTGCCTTGAGGAAGAAATATGTTGGTTTTATTAAGAGTCTACTTTTAATCCAGTTATGAAAATTGTACTAAGTTTGATTTGTTAATTCTCTCCTCTATAGTGCCGACCCCTGCATGTCTGCAACCCGCTGAGCTCCCGTGTTTCCGCAGTAGTGGCCAGAAAAGTACTTAAATTCCATTACTGGTGTTGTTTTCTATTTGTTCTGGTTTTGAGATATCTCAGTGATTTTGTCATAAGACGTCTATTTTTGATGTAATTTTCCTGGGGGATTCGAACAGACAGCAACTGAAGCTCTTCATTCACATTAGTAACTGTCAGCTGAGAGATTTGTTTGTTTGTTTGTTTGTTTTGTTAAGGCTCTCTAACTATTTTACGGAACAGGGCATAATGAATTTCATTAAATGGTTGGGGTGATAAATAGATTTCTATACAAATATATGGCCCATCAGAAAATAAATTTGAATCTGCAATACTCATTAAAATCTCCCTGAAGAGATGTGTTGGCTTTTCTAAACCTCTCCCATTGTGAGGAAGACCGTCCAGAATTTCAGTGAGGTCAGCTAGTCTGCTCACTAAAAATCCAGCTTGATTTTATGGGAGATCATGGCAGTTACGAATCAGACACTTGATTGAAGTGTTTGCAGCAGCTTCATCCTCCTCTGATTAAATAAGTAAAACATGGATGTTTCCTTAGCTCATGTCCACAGTGCGTGTCTGGACCACAAGTGGATGTTGTAGCCTAGAATCACAGATTATAAATGTCAGTGACGTGGAATGTGCTGTGGCCTGTGTTTTCTCTGAGTGTCCCTTTGTGGTATTGTTGTCCTTCTGGAAAGACTTCCTAACCGTAGAGAAAGAAGAGTTGTCATGTGTATATAGCATATGACTTCATAAAACATTCAATGTAAAAAAAAAAAAAGCGGAGAGAATCTTTACAAACCCTGCAATTAGTTGTTTTAAAGTCACATTTACCTTTGGTTCTATCATTCCATGTTGCTAATATTTTTATTAGTTTTATAAATTATAGTAAGGTATAAAAACTCAGCTTGTAATTTTTTCATTTTTAAAATGAGAAGGTACCTAAATTTTGCATGAGGTTTTGCTAAGTGCTTGGGTACAACAGGGAGGTGGACACAGGATCAAGGATTGAGGGTGAAGAACCCAGGCTGTGGGGCTGGCACTGCCCCTGTCTACCTTGGGTAACAAGGGAGGGGCCTGGGTTGCACGGTACCTGAGGTCTCCTCTGGCTGTGAACTACAAGACCGGTCACCCCTTAGTAAAGAGGTCTTGAGTGAATAAATGGATGAATGAGCTTATCAGTGTTTTTTAAGAGATCTGGAGGAATGACCAAGAATCTCTTTTTAGGTAAGACTGTATTTAACAGTTAAAAAAGAAGGGAAAGATCCTTTTCTTTTGAACAAAATACAAGTTCAAGGTCTGTCCTGCCTGGCCTCTTGTAGCAGAAGGCTTGAAGAGGACTCATCTGGATGCATGCATGCATGCACAGGTTTCCTCCCAGGGTGTGGAGGCTCTTTGGGAGGGGTGGGGGTGGGGGAGTCACTTCCATAAATTATTTCTGAGAACATTTCCTTCAAGTAGAACCTTCTGTCCTCTTTCTCAATAAGGGGTTGCCAGAGCCAGCCAGGGTGCTCTCTGTGGAGGCGTGGGGCTCTTCCCCTGGCCCTGGGTGGTCCCTCCTTGTCCCCGTCCCAGGAGAGCTTGTGTGGCAAGTGGGCACCCTCAGGGCTGGGCTGTATGGCACTGGTGGCTCATGTACCTGTTGACTTATTTATTTTTTAGCCGTAAATTTCCTTTAATATTTTCCTGTTGGCTTTTTAAATGTTTTGGTTATCCCCTTTTCCATATTCTAGCTAAAATCAAGATGGCAATGGAGTAGAATTATTTATAACATGGCTTATGATTCATCGCTACAAATAGAAAATATAACAAGTCCTGTTCACCCACCTCCCAACTAAATTCACACTTGTAAGTGTGTGTGTGTGTGTGTGTGTGTGTGTGTGTGTGTGTGCGTGCATGCGCATGCGTAGGGGGAGGGAGGGAAGAAGTGATGTAGAGGCTAAGTGTGTATAGTCCCTCACAGTCAGCTTTATAAAGGAGTTATAGTTTGACTCCATCCCTGAAAGAATGTTTTCTAAGACTGAGAAAACACATGGGAAACCAAGAGAAACAGTAACAAAAGTCAGTAATACACAGTTGTTACAATTGCTAAGGATGATCTCCTTAGAATAGTTTAGGATTTTTGTAATTCACATTTGCTAAATGTTATAGGTAAATGGCTTCTTTCTATCCCTTGGATTCACTTATTTTTTCATCTAACACATAATTCAGGAACAAAAGGAAGATATAGTGATTAATCTTATGCAACTTGTATTGTCACACAAAGTCCTGCTGTTTGAACGTGGCGTCTTCATAAGTTCAGGCTTTCCTCCCTCCTCAGGTAGATCTCCACATGCAGCTAGATAATTTCATACCCACTTGGCTAATCAGAGACAAGTGAGCTGAGAATACAGTAGTAGGCCTCAGCTGAGCACCTGCCCATCGACAAGTATTTATTGGACATTTATCACCAAGGACTATGTCAGAAGGAATAGGAGACGTGGTCCCTGCTTTTGAACAGCTTAGCACCTACTTCTGACAGCAGAATCCCTACTAATGGTGGCTTCAGCGTCAGAGCCTCCAGTCTCGGGGAAAGCCCTGGGACCCAGTAACAGAAAAAGTATTGTAGGGGATGAGAGACCTGGTTCCACCCCTCTCTCTGGCACTTGCTCTGTTGGCCTTAGATGACTTCTTTGCTACTTTCATGTCCTCTGTATAAGAAGGGGGTTGGAATGTCAAATTTTATAGAAAAAAAATATAAGCTTCTGGGTCCCAGGTCATACCTGCTGGATCTGAGTCTTCATGATGAGTGGAGCTTAGGAAATTTGTTAGTAAAAGGCTCCACCAGGTGAGCCTGATGACCAGCCCGATTTAAAAACTACTGAACTAAAAGATCTCAAAAATATCTTTTATGTGATTGTGTGATTGTGTAATGTTATCGCATTAATTACTTTGTATAAATATGGGTAATCGGATGTTTATTACATTATTTATCTGTGTTTACATAGGAATTTATATAAGGAATGCATTTGAGTATACATACCTCAACCCACTGTTTCCTAGAGGTTTTAGCAGTCTTTGGAACACACACAGATCTTAAGAGGATATTTGATAATATTTACCTGGACATTTGTCTTCCATTTTCTTTCTCTGGGGGAAATTGAGGCTCACCCTGGGCACCAAAAAAGTGGAAAAACAAAACTGTTATGCAAAATTGAAGCATTATTTCATACTGTCTGCTACTTTATGAAGAAAATTTTAACATCATTTGAGAAGATTTTTCTCATGAAGTAAAATGTCCTTGTTATAGTAGGTGGAGTATATGTTTCAAATTAAAAATAAGATCTCCTTCTCTGGCAGTTAGTGATGTTAACAACACACCCACGATTCCCCTTCAATGAAAATAATACTTGAATCCCCCAAGGCGAGTGGGGGGAGTGGAGGAGGAGAATGTATGAAAATGGAAACCCGTGTGCGGAGGAGAGGGTGGAGGAAGAGGGCAGGTAAAGTCCTCACAGCGGATGTGGTGCGGGGTGTGGGGGGCTCCATGAAGGCAGGGTTTCCGTGTGCCCCCTGAGGTCATGTCACTTGGCCAAGACCAGGCTCGTAGTGGTTGAGGCTTCCTGCAGGGAGTTTCCATGGCACTTGTCTATCCTTCCAGAAGTTTTATTGGAGGGAAAAGAGAAGAAAGGACTCTTCATCTTATTCTGCACACTGGGGCAGCTGCAGGGTCTCTGTCGAGTCAGGGAGCAGTGCTGGACCCCTAGCCAGCAAATGTGGCCAAAGAGTGGAAACGTGGAGAAGGAGCTATTCCTTCCTCCCTATCACAGTCAACGCCGGCATTTGCAGGAGGTCACTTGGGAGCCCTGCTTGATTTCCTGACCCGTGTTGTTGGCCCATTTGTGTTTGACCATATGTCTCTCATTCTCTCATAGAGGTCCAGGCCTGGGTGGGGTTGGGGTGAAGAAAGGCCAGTTATGGGGAGGGTGGTCCTTCCAGGCACCACAAGCCTCAGATCTCTCTTGCAGTCTTAAACACTGTCCACTTTTGCTGTGTACTTTTTCTGGAGAGATTATGTTGGAGACTCCACTGTCTTTGGTTTTATTTTGTGAAATGGCCTGTAGTACTGTCAAAGTTTAATTCCACAAGAGTCTAGTGTCCTGTCACAAAAATTCACTTTTTTTTTCTTCCCCAATCCCATTTGAAACTTCCCAGGGAAGTTGTGGTTATTCATAAATTGGTATAAAGGAGCACATTTTGTACTGCATTTTGCATATCTGGTATCTTGTTGAGTTTTTTTTTTTTTTTTGGCCTGAAGAACATCCTGTATTTATGAAGATATTCTTTAAAAATAACACCCCATAAAATAACCCTTTACTATCAGATTGCTCTGATTTAGCCTTAATTTTGTTAAATTTTTTAGAGATGAATGAAGTGCTGCTGTGGAAAGAAATGTACTATATACTATTTCTGTATCATTAAAATTAAATTTTTATGGTTCCTTTTGCTTGATTTCTTTGGGGAAGGGTTTTGGCTTACAGGAAAACTAGGATTTAGTACAACTTCTTATGTTGTCACAGGTGCCAGGGAAGAAGGTACCTTTGTGGGAAAAGCCTTACCTGAAAGCACATACGTTTTGTCCAGCCTCTGCCATCATTACGAGCATTCTAGAAAACCTCACAGAATTCTGCTCTGGGTGATGTGCCAGTGGCCTCTGGGTTACCTCCCGGCATCGTGGTTCCCTGTCGTTTCTTGAAGTAACTGGGCATTTCCAAGCTCTGGCCCTGATTAAAGCACAGTTCTGCAAGTCTCTAAACCACTCCAACTAGAAGTTGCCCTCCTGTGCTCCATCGTCTCTAGACATGGGCACAAAGCTGTCGACTCGAATAGTGTGTCCCAGTCCCCTACAGCTGCCAGGGAGGCGGTTCAACACTTTGCTGTTCTGTATAATCCAGAGAAGTGATTACAGGATGTTACAAAGGCTGACACTTCATCTTATTCTAGATACTGATAAAAACAAGTCTTCCTCAAGAACTACTTGGAGTTCAGGTCACTTTATGCCAAGGTAGGGAAGCCAGAGTGGTTTAAGCGATACTGATGATAATAGTACATTCAAGGGGCGCCCGGGTGGTTCAGTCAGTTAAACGTGTGCCTACGGCTCGGGTCATGATCCTGGGGTCCTGGGATTGAGCTCAGCGGGGAGCCAGCTTCTCCCTGCCCCTCCGCACTGCTTGTGCTCTTTCTCAAATAAAATCTTTTTAAAAAGTATATTCGAGAACCTTCTTGTTTCAAAAACCTACAGCTGAACCAACACATTGGTGAATAACATTGCAATTTTCAGACTCAAGGGTTTGTGTCCTTTCTCATAGATGCCATTCTTTGGGAGTCTTACGTTAATGTGGCAGTGAGGGTTTATGTTCTTGTGTCCACCTGTGGCTGGGGACCACCCAGTGAAAATGAGTCCTGGTCAGAGGAGAGCTGACCAGCTTGGCAGAAAAACCACCAGCCCATTCTAAGCCTCCCTTCCTGGGGCCAGGCTTGGTGTTCTTCTGACTCTCGGAGGCACGTCGTCCCCCATGAAAGCCTGTAGGGTGGGTGTACGGCCTAGAGCAACAGTCATCAATCCTGGCTGTTTGCTGAATTCAAGCACAGAGACTTCAGACATACATGCCTGTGCCTGCCCAAGCTATTGGTATCTGCAGACAGGGCCAGCCAGGCATGTGGTATTTTTCGAAGCTCTTTGTCCAATGTGCAGCATGATTGGGAGCCACTTGTCAGGAGGAATGGAGTTTTTTTGAGAGATGTAATCTTGTCATTCCCTGCTGGAACTTTCTGCTTTGGAGAAGACAGAGGATCGTGGACTTGGACAAACTCCCAAGGGGAAGTGGAAAATCCATTGTAGAGCTCCTGGCCTAGGCTCTTGAGAAAGGGCCTTAGGGACGTATGTTGGACATGTTTGGCAGGCAGGAGAAGAGCATTTGGAAGCAGAATGAATTTCACTGCTTTTGAAGAGGACTTGAATAGAGATACCAAAGGGCATGATGAAGATGCTCTTCTCCCCATTCAGGAAATATTCCAAATGGTGTGTAAACAGATGTTGTAAAACAAGAAGACCCACCAGTCTGATTAGGTAAGAAGTAAGGGGAGTTCTCTGGAAGACACTTGGTTTTGCGGGGCAGCCATGATGCTGAACTGTGGACAATCACGCCTGTGTGAGTTGCCAGCTGTGGTGGACTGTTGTGCAGTGTTGAATGTCATTGGAGGGGGAAGTAGTTCCTGAGGCCTAAGCAAAGAGTTAGATGAGCGAAGACTGATCTGGACAGCATGAACAGACTGGAATCCACCCAGTGGTGACCATCACAGATGCCCAACTAAATTTGCAGATTGTGTCCACTATTTGGACCTCACTGCTTTCCTAGGAGTTCATGCAGGCTCTTGAATCTCATGCATGAAACCATTCCCTTATCAATAACCCTCAAGTCTGTTTTAAATGCTGCCTTTTCCAAAGAAGTTTGTGGTAACACTCGGGGTTGAAGAGTCGAATTGGAAGGTGACTTTGCCTGGGGTGCATTATTGAGTCCTTGCTCCCAACCCCTCCCCACTTTGTGAGGTGTCGAATGGGACCTCGGAGGTCGAGGCTTGCAGGTGCCAGTCAGTGGCAGGCAGGGTCTTGCCAGCCTGTGGAATGAATGAGATCAGGCCTTGGACCATGATGTGTGGCTTCTCAGCTGCCCGTTCTAAATAGCTACAGAGAGGCAAAGCTGCTCCCTGCAGTGTGGCAAGGTGGGGTTATGATCTTGCCATCTATACATTTTAAACCAGTGTGTGTTTTACTCTTTCTGGGCATCCTGCAAACGTTAGACTATTTAGTAGACGTATTTCCAAACTGTGCCCGGTAGATCTCCCCCTGTGGGCGGGATGGGGTGCTGCAGGTGGAAAGATAAAGTGCAGTTCCAGCTTCCAGCTCAGAGGTCACTTCCTCAAAGAGGCCTTCTCTGCACACCACGATAGCTGGTGGTGTGCTGGTAAAAGTTTAACCACCACCTCCCTGGGGTGAGGAAGAGCCGTGATCTGTAGCCTCTGCTGATTTTGTGGTGTAAATACTCTCACCATGGCCAATGGTGAGCCACCAGTGTGCCTTTGCTACAGGTGGATTTGGAAAGAGATGCAAATATGATTGCACGTAAGTATGTAGCGTTTCCTTCATGGGTATAGAGAGACATAAATACCTGAGCCCAGACCAAGGTCAGCTCCGCCTGTTTTTGGAAATACTGTATTGGAACACTGTCCTTTTTCATTCACATCACATATCTACGGCTGCTTTTGTGCTCTCGTGGCAGAGCTGAGTGGTTACTACAGAAACTGCCCCACTCAGCTTAAATTATTTACTGTCCAGTCCTTAACAGAAAAAGTTCGCTTTAAAAAAAAAAGAAACAGTTTGCCTACCCCCAGTATAGGTAATTGTAAAATATAAGACAATTTGGAAGTGATGCGTTTTAAATAGAACTTATTTAATCAAATTTAATGATAACTTTTAAAATAGAACCTGTTAACTGTAAGCTTCCATAATTTAAGAATAGATGTGTTTAAGAACTGGCTCTCACAATTCTTGACAATGTAGCAATCGCCTCCTGAGAGTCCCGGGGTTACCAGTGACGTCACTGAAGATGCACCCGTGCGCACGGTGTGGGCCCCGCACCGTTCACTCACTCCAGGGCGCCTCTGGTGCGGGACCTCATGGTGAATTGTGGTCTCTTTGTGGTAGAAGCAGGGGCTTCCTCTAGGTCCCTCGGCTCCCTTTCCTTAGCACCTTGAACCTTGCCCAGCACAAAGTAGGTGCTCAAACATTTGCAGAATGAAAGAGGGAAAATTTTAGCCTTGAATGCATGGAAGCCACCTCATCACTTGTTGATGTGGCCAGAATTAGGTCACTGTCCCTTCATCTTTTGAGATAGTGCAAGAGGTCCCGGCCTCTGGCTCCCCACATAATGTTTCTGCTGAGAAGTGGAGACCTCAGAGAACTTCCCTCATGAATCTCTTGAGATGAACCCAGGCACGCCCGGTGCTCAGCGCACCCTGGTGCTCAGCAGCCCCTGAGTGAACTCGCCCCCACAGTGCAAGCAGTAGTGGTAGTACGTATACTCGCGAATTTGAGAGACAGGTTGCAAGCCTAAGCCACACTTCTCTCTCCACCTCGCTTCTCTCTCCGATCGCATCTTCAGGTTGCTTTTCCAGAGGTAGACTTGCCTGTGCAAACGTGTCCTCTTGGCGCAGCACCGCCATCCTGTGGTCGTAGTGGGTTGTGGCATCGTCCCGGCTCCTCACGCCCAGCTCGCAGCTGCAGGCAGGCCCAGGTTTGGGAAGCCGCAGGTGATTTTTGAAAGCCAATGCGGCAAGGAGTCAGGGCTACACGGCAGGTCCCAGATTACGTCCAGGAGGGTGCAGGCTTCGTCTGTGTCATTTCAGGACAGCTGGCCAGTGTGGGGCGTTGCTGCTTGTGCCTGTCCTCTCCAGCTCTTTCCGTCTCCTCCCGTCTCTCCGTCTACCTTGAGCTCTCAGGTGGATTTCTGCTTATTTCAAACGAGTTAGTGCCATCTACTGGACGAAGGCTGTAAGGTCGGATGTGAGGTCTCCAGGATCTGCGGAGGAATGAATTACAAACCCTTGGCTTTATGGGAAGAACGTGAGCAAATAATAGGATCTTGATGTCAAGCCCCTTAATTGTTGCACATTTCTCTCTTCACTAGAAACATTCTTCTAAGAGGGAAGATGGTGCGGGGGAGACTCTTAGTGTGGGCCTAGTGGCTACTGTACTAAGGTTAGTACACCTACAATTGCCAGCGTCTCCGTGAAAACTGGTCACACTCTCATCAAATTTTCCTAAAGGGTGGGCTGCAGACCACCTGCATCTGGGTCGCCCGGGGCCTTAAGAAGGCAGGCTCAGAGTCGCCTGATGGCCCCAAAACGTACAGAACCATACAGATTCTCAGAGCCGGGCTCTGGAATCTGCATTTTGAGCACCTAACCCTTTTCTTCACCAAGTGAATCTTATATGCATTTAAGTTTGAGAACCACTGCCCTAGACCCTGCCTTTGGAAAAAGACTTTTCTTTCATCAAAATCTGGAAAGAGTTTGCACTTGGATTAAAGCTTTGATCAGCTGCTTTCTGTGCTAGGGAGAGCGCGCATCTCTTACAGAGCTGCGGTTCCCACCTTCCCTCATCCTGTGCGGTGGATGGTTACAGACCCAAAGCCCCTGGGCCAGCGCCTGGCACGTCACAGGTGCTCACACCGACGCTGCTGCCCCTGCCAGCCGCATCTCGCCCACCCCCTCTCACTCCTGCTCTGCTCCGCAGGTGGGGTCAGGCCAGGCCGCACACCTGTACCCAGGCTCAGCACAGGGCTGTTGGAAATATCCTGGCACTGGTCGTCACCACCTACCTGGGTGGCTTCTCTCTGAGCCTCATTTCTCCATCCCTAATACAGCAGTAGCGTGCAGGACCGTGTGTCCTGGACAGCCAGAACAGGGAACCTGGATGGAAGTGTGGGGTTGATTGCATTCCTGTGGGTGGCCCAGTGGCCTGGGGTTGGGGGACTTGAGGGTGGGGGCTGAGGCGCAGAAGGAGCCACACAGAACCCTGTAGCCATGGGTCCCGACAGGAAAAAGGCACGGCTCTGCCCTGAGTGAAGCACGTCTGCACCCTGGGCCTTGGTTTCCCCACTTGGTGAGCATCCGGCCCTGGTGAGTGCTTCCTATGTGCACTCTCTCGTGCTTGCCAGAGCCTCCTCCTCAGGTCCCAGATGAAGACCTCGAGGCCCAGGCGGGGCCAATGGGACTTGAACTCGGGGCCGCCTGGCTCCAGAGGCCTGGCGGTGACTCTAAAGTGGGGGTAGTGTTGGGGAGTTGGTCCCAAGACAGTTCCCATGCTCCTGCTGCATGCCTGCGGGATGGGGCTCCATCCAGTTGCCCCTCCAACAGGGTGCCCCTGTCTGCCAGATGAGGGCTCAATCTGACGCTCTGTAGGTGCAGCGTGAGGTTTGGAACCATTCTCTGTGAGGTTCAGAGAACGTGCCACCACCCTGCCAAGGACAAGGGGGCCAAGGACCACCCCCCTTTCATGGCAGCTCTGAGCTGGTGTGGGATTTCGGGATCCCCAGGCCACCTGCTGCAGGCAAGGCTCTGCGTGGCAGCTGAGAGCAGGAGCCCAGGCCCCCAGACCTGTGCGGGGCCCTGGAGACACTTTGCTGCCCGCCCCACCCGCTGGGCACGTCTCCACGGGCTCCGTGAACATCACGTGCAGATGCATCATCCTTCCTGTCAACTTCAGGGAACCTTCCAGCACCAGGCGGCATCCCTCTGCTCCACCCAGTTCCTCCTCCTGACCCCAGTGACAACCACTATTTTGGCTTCATTTTGCCAGGTTTTGGACCTCATGTAAAGGGAGACGCAGCTCCTGTACACTTAACGTAGTGTCTGCAATTTTCACTCATTCTACGTCATGGCCAGGGAGCAGCCCGTTAGATAAACACCCCATCATTTGTTTATCGGGTCTCCTGCTGGTGGACTTCTGGGGTGTTTCCAGTTTGGGGCTACAATGGCTATGTGGCTGTGAACTTCCCAAGCATGTTGTTGGGGGGCGCTCACGTAAGTCTTTCCTGTGAATGCCTGGTGGGGGATCCGCAGGTCGCGGGAGACAGGCGTGTGTTGAACCAGCAGACCCTGCCACACGGCTTCTCAGGGTGACTTTCCCATTGGCACGGCCTCATTTCCTTATTTTTCTTAGCCAACATTGTGGCAGTGAAACAGAGGCCATTAGACGGGGATGGCTCTAAGCCCTGGCGGCCTCAGTAAGCAAGCCAGAGCCCAAGCAGGACACTGTGTGCCGGGTTTGGAGGACACGAGACCCAAGATGTGATCTGTCGATGACAAATAGCCAGTGAGGCTCCCCCAAACAAGGCAACTGCCCAAGCTAAGCCCCAGCGATCACAGCAGGTCCCCGCTCTGCCTCTGCACCGTCTCCAGGAAGCTCTCCTGGGTTGGAGCGCCCCTAACCACTTTTGTTTTGGCACAGCCAGATTCGAATTGCTGGACGCTCAAGTAAACCCTTCACAATTGTTATGTGCCTCAGTTTACCACCTAGCACCAACTTCACTGAGCTACTGTTTACACACAGTATTTTAAGGGAACAGATGAGTTTTGACAAACTTTGTGTTAAAGTTCGGTTCCTTTGTTCAGTTACCTCCAGCTCAAAGGGTTTGGGTGGTGGGAGGTGGGGGCTGTTTCTTCCCTTTTTTTGTAAACCCAGGCCCAGTGCAGAATGAGAAAACTCTTTAGAAGTTCAAGTTGGCAAACATCTCTCCTCTTCAATACCATCAGCATCTGGGGCCCGGGCCTTTGGAGCAGTAGAAATTGGGTCCAACCCTTTGTTTTAAAGCTGGGGAGCCTACAGCCTATGCCATGGGGCCTCCCAGTGCTCCCAGGGGCATCGAGTTCATGCGGTGGGTTGGAGACAGAGCTGGATTAGAATCTAGACGTGGACCAGGCCCTTTTACCCTGGGATGCTGTGTTTGCACCCAGTGGTGGGAAAAGGCTGAGTGGGGTGGGTGTCTGATCCCGGCCCTGCAGGCTGTGGGTGGTGGAGGCCGATCCGCCCCTGGGCGCAAGCTGGCCTTCCCCATGTGGCAGGGTATGGGTGGCCTGAGTGCTGACCTTCCCTGGGATTCTGGGGCTGTCAGGTTTCCCAAGCCTGACAGAGGGGCCTGAGAGGCTCCCCTGTGGCCAGGCTGTCTGTTCCCAGCTCCTGGTTTGATCACATTATCCTTCATCTGGAGCCTCCCATGTCCTCAGGAGCAAGGCTTTCCAGGCTCAGACCAGCCGCATCCCTACCCTTTGCTCCTCACCCACCTGGTGCTGGTCTCAGGTTAACACAGGTAGGAAGGATTCAAGACTTCTGCTGAAAGGATGCTGTTCCCACTTTCCTGAGTGAAGAGGAAGGCCCGGGCTCCCCTCTAGGCCTTCAAACAGCCTTACCCCCCAGGTGACCACACCCCCAGACACCCCAGTCTCCTGGAGCTGCCCTATGCTTTATGCTCAGCCGGCAGCTCGAGTAGTGAGGCCACCAGAAGGCATGTGGCTGCCATCCCTGAGCCCCCTTGCAGGACTCCCCAAGGTGGGGGGCGGGCTATGGTCCCTGGAAGACTGAGTGATTCACAGAAGGTCATTCTTCACGAGCATGTCCCAGCTGAAGGTTCTTCTGTGCACCGTCAGGATGTTCGGTTGTCAGGACCTTCCTCCCTGGTGTCCCTTTATCCACAGGCCCACGTGGATTAGGGAATTTCCCCCAGCCTTCTCCAGGCTGACCCGAAGAATCTGGGCTCAGCAGGACTCAGCCTGTTGTTTTCAACTGCAAACATCACACCCGGGGGTGTGGGTCCATCAATACCCCAACGTTCCAGGGGCCCCAGAGCCTTGGTTCGTTGCACATGGTCTCCTCCTGCCAGGCCTCACCCGGCTACAGCAGGGAGAGTGTCCCTTCGTGGACAGGTCATCGCCCCTGGGGCCCCTAACTCGGCCTGGGTTCTCTGTAAAGCCAGCCACCCTCAGCCTGCTTGGAGCCTGTTCACCATATGCACCTTGCTGGGCCTCAGTTTCCCCACGTATACAATGAGGAGGTGTCCCAGACCAGGGCTCCTCAGGGACCAGGCAGGTAACAGGAGGCAGGGCAGCGGGTGGGTGCCATGCAGGGAACGCGAGAAGCAGAGGCAGGCCAGGGTGTTCAGATTTTCCAAATAAAGGCAGGAATTTCCCAAAGCAGTGAGTTATCCCAGTTTGTGAAATGCTGGCAAAAATTGAGTTTTGGGGTTTGTTTCTACAACACTTTATGGCGCACGATACTGGAGCACTGGCCCAGACTCGGTCCCAGCCCCTCTGGATCTACCACGTTCCTTCTCTACGGGGCACTGGTGGCGGTGGCGGGCTGCAAAACCCCGAGACTGGGAGCTTGAATCCTGGCCGTCCCTCGCCGCCCCGCACCCCCAGCATGCCAGCTGTCACACCATAGCATCCCCGGAGCAGGATCACCTTCCTCTCAGGGCGCCTGAGCTGGCATATGAAATTTTGATCAGATTGCCTTTTGAATGAGTTGACTGTCATGAATAATAGGGCAAAGGGCGCCAGCATTGTGTCCTAACTATAACTGTTCCAATTAATTATGGGTTTAATTAGCATACAGCGGGAACAGCCCTGGAAAATCATACTTCATGCGTTACAGATGCCCTGGCAGCTGTTACATGAAGGGTGATACCGGGCTGGGGTAGAGATAGTTATTAATAAATTACTCCCATTGTCAGAGACCCTTATTTATACAAATTAGCAGGGGATACATAATCAACTTTAACTGTATAATTTATAATAATTGATTTCGTTTTGACTGACCACTAGTCGGTTACCAAATACCCTCGGAAGAAAAATTGCCCTATTAGGGTAAGTTTAATCCTAAACATAGCTAATGAATCCTATTACTTTAAGGTCATATTTGAAGCTTTTGTTAATTGTCAGAACCATTTTAAATTGATTAGAGTTAAATTAAATCAATGTAATGTTTAGAAAAACAATATTTCTAATGGATGAGGCCAGGCTGACCTCGAATAAACATATTTATCAACCGATTCCCGGTGACGAGAAGGGGAACAGCTGGCCCCATAATTCACATTTGTCTATAATATGGGAAATGTCACCAGGCAATTAGTTATGTCAGGTAATGAATAGGGAGCGTGGGGACTCCCCTCTGGCAGCTGGGGTGGATGGGGGTAGAATGTTCCGGACACAAGCCACTGCTCACCTCTCGATGGCTTCCTGTCCTCCTACCTCAGCACAGTGCTTCCTAGCTTCCTCACTGGCTCATTCCCCAGAGGTCGCCTGGCCCCCTGGGCCACTCCATCCCCTCCACCTCCCACTCTGCAGACTCTCTGGTCTCCCTCCGGGAGCTGGGATGCTGCCCTTGGCCTGGACCACACCTCTCACCCCTCCTCACCCCTCCCCACCCCTCAGGATTCACTTAAGCGTTGTTGCTGCAGGGAAACCTTACTTGACCCCGCAGACTCCGTCAAGTCCCCCAAGTACGAGCTCTCAGGGCAGCAGGGGCACCCGTCCCAGCTGTCAGACTATGTGACTCTCCAAGGGCCCCCACCAGGTTGCAAGCCCTGCAGGAGCCACCGTGTGGCTTCCCTTGCACGGGGCGCCCACATGCTGCCTGCTAAGAGGTATCCGTGAAGACTTGCAGAGTCAATGAAGGAATGAATGATACAGGATGCCAGCCTGCTGCTCTGCAAGTCCTGGCTGGAAGGAGGAGGGTGCCATCGAGCACTCTCTCAACATTGACCAAGGCCAAGTGCTTTCCACGCATGCCACTGGCTTTTGTGCCTTCGCACCAGGTGGATGCTGGTTCCCATGTTGTACAAAGTGGGCAAGTCACCCACGTTGTCTCGGCCAGAGATCCAGAGCCCTTTCTGGGTCCAGTCAGCCGGGCTGCCTGCAGAAGGTGGTGTGGGGAGGGTTGAGGTCCTGAGGGGGTGGAGGATGCTCTAAGCCTACTCCCAAGGGAACAAGATCAGGTGGGAAGAGCAGAGGTGGAGGACAGGAAAGAGATGGCTTATTCCCAGCAGCCCCTGCGTACTTGCCCAGCCCTGAGGGATGGTATCCGAGGTGGGATGGTGGGCAGGCTGGAGATCCCGGGTGAGGTCCAGACCTGGAGTGAGTCCCTGATCAGAAACGTATTCAAAGTGTTGACTTGGGCTGTTCACTCTGGCCTCCGTTTCCAGGGCGGTGGAATGGGCTCCTGCCCACTCACTGCCCAGAGGAAGGGCCTGGAAGGCAGCCCTGCTTCCGCCACCCTGGCCGGGCAGATGCCAACCACAGGCCAAGCCTGTTGGTTGGGACGGTGGGGATCTCCTGCTTCGTTCGGCTTCTGCTTGAGACCCTGGGGCAGAGGGGAGGATGCAGGCAGGCTGGGATCCTTGGAGCCTGCTGAAGCCTGAAAGAGGCCAGAGACCCTTGGATACACAGGGGTGCCGGGATGGCCGAAGCACCCAGACTCCCTGCCTAGGGAGACAGCTTTGGGAATCAGCTAGATGCAACTTTGTCATGCCCTCCGAACCCAGAAATTTCCAAAGCTCTTCTGTACCCACCAAAGAAAGGCAGAGCAGCAGCTTCATGAGCCCCTCCTCCCGGAGAAAACTCGGGCCACGCAGGGCTACCCAGCCTGCCCCCGGCCGCAGAGCCAGGGATGGCTGCGCCAGAGGTCAGCCTCCTGCCTCCCATCTTTCTAACACTGCCAGGCCTCCCCTCTCCTCAGGGTGTGGCCAACTCTGGCTGATGGCCAGATTCACGGGGGCAGGCCAGTTTGCAAGGCACCCCACAGCCACCCGTTCCCCAGCAAGCCAACAACGTGTACCCCACGTGTGCCAATGACAACCACAGCGGGGGTACTGAGTGCTCTCCTTGGGCCAAGCAGTGTTCTCTAGATGTTTCCCAGAGGCACCCGGGTGGCTCAGTTGGTTGAATGTCTGCCTTCAGCTCAGGTCATGATCCCGGGGTCCTGGGATCGAGCCCCCTGTGAGGTTCCCTGCTCAGCGGGGAGCCTGCTTCTCCCTCTGCCTCTGCCCCTCCCCCTGCCTGTGCTCTCTCTCTGTCTCTGTCTCTCTCTCTCTCAAATAAACAAATAAAATCATTTTTTTAAAAAAAGCTTTTCAGGGCAGCCCCGGTGGCCCAGTGGTTTAGCACCGCCTTCAGCCCGGGGCGTGATCCTGGAGACCCGGGATCGAGTCCCGCATCGGGCTCCCTGCATGGAGCCTGCTTCTCCCTCTGCCTGTGTCTCTGCCTCTCTCTCTCTGTGTCTGCCATGAATAAATAAATAAAATCTTAAAAAAAAAAAAAGACTTTTCAGATACTGTGGTAATTAATTCTCACAAAAATTAGGAAGTAGGAAGTGTTTTTATCATAACCATCCCGTTTTTTGGATGTTCCGACTGAGGCACCGACAGGTTAACACCTTGCCGGAAGCGCCACAGCTCGTAGGTAGCAGAGTTGGGATTTGAACCCGCGGTCTCGCTGGGGGGCCTGAGCTCATCCTCACTCTTTCTCCTCTGGTCGGGAAGATGGAGAGCCTGGGATAATTTCCGATGACCTCCAGCAACCTTATTTTCGATCACAGCTTCCTTAAATGGCTGTAGATTTTTATCACTGAAAACCATTTTTAAAAATGGTTAAAAGCTAATACAGCTCAAGCTGGAATAATTCGGCAACAAACGAATCCGCTGCAGTGTGGGGATTATAACCCAAAGGATGAAGTCAATACCCTTGAGTCCAGACTGATATACAAAAATGATTGAATAAATGTAAAAGAAGGGACAAATCCCCCTTTGTGAAAGTGACCAACATCATGCAGCTCAGAGGTGGAGCGTCCATCCCTCCGAGTTGGGGCTGGACTCAGGGACTGGCTTCTGAGGAGCAGAGTGTAGACAGGAGAGAACAGCAATCCCAGCAGGAGACTGGCGGACGCTGCAGGCCTGTGACCGTGTTGAGTCGCGGGCTCCCGTGTCCCTGACATGGTGTGGGGGGAAGGCGCGTCACCTCTGCGCTGTTCTTCGCCCGACCCGTGGCCTCATCTAATCATGAGAAGACATTAGAGATGCAAACACCCGAATACTACTCGCCGAAAGTGGTCATGTCACCAAAAAACAAGGAAAGTCTGAGAAAGTGTCATGTGCGTAGGAGACATGCTGATTCAACGCCCTGGGGGATCCTGCGTGGGGACCCGGAGCAGAGAGAGGACATCTGTGTGACACCTGGTGACCTCTGGTTAAAGTCTCCAGTTGACTTAATAGGATTGTGCCCGTGTTGATGTTTTCTCTTGCACCAGTGTACCCTAGTTATGCTGACGTCGAGGGAGATGGGATGCAGGGTATGTGGGAACTATATTATCTTCACCAACCATTTGTAAACCTAAAAATATTTCCAAACAAAAACAAATTCATTAAGAAATTACTGATACAACCATATGGTTAAAAAAGATGTTCAAAAGTACCAAAGTAGAAAGTGAACCTCCCTCCACCTGTGCTTCTCAGTTTCCAATTCCCTTCCCTAGGGTTAGACATTTTTACCGGTTTCTTATTTCCTTTCAGAAATCTTTCCATGGATAGACACAGGCAAATATCTCCCTGCCTTTTCGGGGCACAAATGGGACACAGTCTGCCCTTGGTCCCATGCTTTGCTCTCTTCGCTGAACCACGCACGTCAGGTGGCATCTTAGTCTCTGTACACCGCTGCTGTTTTCTACTGTTTGGTTGTCTAACATTATCTTTGACTTTTAGGTTGCTTCCAATCTGTAGGGGTATTTTTTTCCCTCCTTTTTTATTTTTAAATTTTTATTTATTTAGTTAGTTTTTAAAGATTTTATTTATTCAAGAGACACACACACAGAGGGGCAGAGACACAGGCAGAGGAGAAACAGGCTCCCCGCTGAGCATGGAGCCCTATGTGGGACTCGATCCCAGGAACTCGGGATCATGAGTTATGCTGAAGGTAGATGCTCAACCACTGAACCATCCAGGAGCCCCTCTCCTTTTTTTTTTTTTTTTTATTTTTAAATAAGGACTGGTATATGGTAAGACAGAAACTTTCTAGGGGCATTTATCATGTAATAAGCTGTCTCCTGGCTGTCTTGAGGGCCTGGCCAGGTGCCAAGTGGTCATTGAGGGGAGAGAGCTTTCCTTTATGGGCTCCGAGTCCTCTGCCCCCACACCTCTGTCATTGGTTGGCCCTGAGTGTTGCTCTGAGCAGAGGTGGCTGCGTGGCCAGGAGTGACTGGTAGCGGGACTGTGGGCAGGTGGGCGGCCTCGGGGGACGGGGTCCCATTTGTTGTAAGTGGCTCTCACATGTGGCAGGCGCCTAGTAGCCCCGTATCGATCTGTGTCTCCGGCAAAGGAAGGGCACTTTGATCAACATACTCCAGAGGCAGAAAAAGCTGGAGTCTGACATTTCATTCCGTGGGAGGGAGGGCGTGCGGAGCGGTGGCAGACGTAAAGGCGGACCGTTGAGAACTGATGGCACTCTGGTGGGTGTGCAGGGTGGGCCCCGGCCGCTGTGGGGTGGGTGGGCTTGCTCTGTGTCTCTGAAAGCTCTACACCTGGGGGGCGAAGGTGGGGGCCTGGCGGCTGTGAACTGCGGCCTTTTCTCTGCTTTGTGGAGGTTGCAATTTTGCAGGCTGTGTGATGTTTGGAAACAATTGGGAAAGGTTGCCAGAGTTTTTTTTTTTTTTTTTTTAAATGGAAGATTTCACATAAAATCTAGATATTCAGCTTTTCTTGAAAAACTGGAAGAGCAGGCATGTTGGGGCCTGTTTTCCAGAAGGGCGACCAGGGGCTGGAGCTGACAGTGGAGGACTCTGGGTGACAAGCCCTGTGCTCCGCAGTTCTGCATGTCCCGACCTGGCCCCTTGTCCGAGGCCTGGACACCAGAGATAACGGAGTTTGCAACCCCGCGTATAAAGAGAGGGGCCTCTGGGGTCCACGTATCCTACCTCCAGGGAAGGTCAAGACTTGTCTTACTCTAAACAGAAGGAGATCCTGCTGCCTCACATGTGAATAGGAAGAGAAGGAGGCAGAGAAGTGGCATTTCCTGGGCACTGACTCTGTGCCAGGCACCACCCAAGGCATTCAGAGACACACAACCGATTCTCCCTACGACCGTGTTGGTAGGTTCTAGTTCCATTTTACAGATGGGAATACAAAGGCTCAGAGAGGTTACGATCGTGCCTATACCTAACACGTGGCGCTGGGTCTGGCCCTGGGCAGCCCTTCTGGAAGCGATTCTCGGGATGAGCGAGTGAATGAATATCTGAGTGCATGAATTGTTGGGCAGTGGAACACGTCCAGTCCTGGGACCTTCCCTCTGTGCCTGTGTCTGTGTCCGAATGTCCCCTTTTTGTAAGGACACCGGTTGTACTAGATGAGGCCCGGCCCAACCTGATTACCTCTGGAAAGGTGCCACCTCCAAATAAAGTCACATTCTAAGGTGCTGGGGGTTAGGAGCCTCACAAATTGTTTCGGGGAAGGCAGGATTCCACTCCCAACAGGTGGCTTTAGGACTCCACTTCACTTGGCCAAATGGATTCCTGTTCCCTGGCTTTTTCCTAGGCGCCACGCCATTCTGTTGACGATTCTGTTGACCTCCTAGGTCAGGGATGACTTGCATGTCACTGTCCTGCTTTCCTGCTCTATCGATTAGAGAACTTTTTCCTGAGCCCGGCTGGGTCTCAGAATCCTACCACGGTTCTCCTGGTGCTGCTCCTGCTCTATTCATTAAGTCTGACCTCGGCCTTCAATTTGCTTGATTCCATTCCCCCTGCTGTGCTTGGATGCCCTCAAAGCCCCGTGCAGACGTCTGCCCTCCCCTCTGTGAAGCTTTCCCTGATTATCCATGCACAGAGTATCTCTTCTTCCATGTGCCCTAGCAGCATGAGTTCTGGAATATTCTCTGCAGGTAAAACTCTTGTTGGGAGGAGGGGACCTGGGGATGGATTTATACCACCTTTGCTCAGGAATCAGAGAAGCTCCATCGTTTACCTCAAAATAGGGGAGACAAGTTGATTGGGATGCAAGGAGGGCCCACATCCCTCGTTCCTTTGTCAGTCCTGGGTTTGCCTAACTTAGTACTCACCTCATTTACTTCCTTCATTGTGTCTGACAATGATCTGTTTGCCTGTGTAGTCGATGAGAACGTCTGCGTGATGGACAATGACAAGTCAACCTGTTTTGCCTTTGAAGGAAGACTGTGGCCTGTTGGGGGGGGAGGGAAGAAGGGGGGATTGAGGGGAGGGTGAGCCTTGCCCAGGTTCGAAGGGGAACATCCCCTTCTCCTTTAGGATCTGCAGATCCAGGAGTTAAGACCAGGTCCTCCCTGTTCTGAAGAAATGAGGGGATCTTAGTTTTGGCTTGCTAATGTTTTAGGCTCTAGGTTTCAGTATCAGATGGAGATTCTTCCAGAATGGCTATGCAGAGGAGGGGTGGACAAAAAAAGGTGGGGGGGCAGATCCCTCTGAGCCCATTCAGCAAAAGTAGAGCCTGGGCATAAAGAGCTCAGAGGTGGCTCCCCAAAGAGTTTTTCCACCCTGAAACTTTTTTTGGAAAAAGGGTCTTTGTAGATGTGTCAAGGTAAGGCTTTTGAGATGAGATTGTCTTAGATTAGAGAGGGACCTAAATCCTGTGAGGAGTGTCCTTAAAAGAGACAGAAAAGAGAGGACACAGAGAGCCACCCAGGGAGAAGACCACGTTCAGGCAGAGGCCAAGATGAGAGCACAGCGTTCGTAAGCCAAGGAGCGCTGGCTGCCAGAAGATGCTGGAAGACACAGGAAAGTGTTCTCCTTCAGCCACAGAAGGAGCATGGCCCTCCTGATACCTCCATTAGGACTTCTGGCCTCCAGAATGGTGAGAGAAGACATTTCTGCTGTTTAAGCCACTAAGTCTGGGGCAATTTAGGCAACCTTAGGAAATGAATACACCAGCAGCAATTTTTGTTGCCCTGAGAGTTGTTAAGACCATGACGGGAAGACTTCCTGTGAGGGAGAACATGAGATTCATAGCAGACGTCTGTAAAGGGTGCTGCATTGTTTTTTGTGTCTCTTCACAGCTTCCCAAGAAGACCTGGACCCCATCTTGCACCAAGCCTTCTCTGCCACCCACCGTGTCAGCCCCCGGCGTGGCCTCAGTCTAAGGACCTACTGTGAGAGAACATAAAAGCACACCCCTTTGGCAGAAGGCTTGGGGTGGGGGGCAGTTCAAGGAGTTGGCAGGAAGCAGTGGAGTGGTGGTTGGGAAGAGAATAGAGGGCTGGAGCTCTGAAGCCTGGGGTCCCCCAGAGTGAGGCTGCCATTCTTGTTGGGTGGGGTGGTGGGCCCGGAGAAAATCTGTGAACGGAGCTGCCTTGAGACTGGTTCGATGGAGAGTTCCCTGGGTCGGCCACAGACCCCAAAATCCCACTGTTGAGTCCTCAGAAGAGCTGGGAGGGGTGAATCCTCCAGCAGTTACGTCCCAGGTCCTGTCTTCCTCTTATAAATTGCATCTGTGATGGATAATTGGCGACATCCAATTTCTTTTAAAAAATATTTTATTTATTTATCTAAGTGGGGCAGGGTGCGCAGCGGGAGAGGGAGAAGCAGACTCCCTACTGAGCAGGGAACCCCATGCAGGGCTTGATCCCAGGACCCTAAGATCATGACCTGGGCCAAAGGCAGATGCTTAACCAGCTGAGACACCCAGGCGCCGACCCCCACCCCCCCGATTTCTAAAGGCACAGTGAGAATGGAATTGCTTGTGGAGCACTCTGAATAGACAAACCTAGATTTCTATGAGATTTTCTTTTAATCTTTCATAGTTGTGTTGCCAGCACCTATTGCCACAGCAATGTTTACAGCAAATCACCACTATGGAGTCTTTGCATTAGTCCCATTCAAATTCTGTTCAAAGTTTTTTCCGCTCGTCTTTCATGGGTTGGATACTGTGTAAGTCCTTTTACAGGAACACCGACATAATGGGTTTGAGAGCAGACACAACACAAGTGACAGTCATCACTCAACCCAAACTGGGGGGGGGGGGGGGGGCGGCCGGGAGCGGAAGAGAGTGTGTGACCAGCTGAGACCTTCTCACACTTCCACGTGCAAAGGAATTATCCGGGGGTCTGGTGAGAATGCAGGTCTGACTCCGAGGGAGGGCGTGAGCTGGGGTGTGGGATTCCTCATTTCTGCCTTGGCCTCCCCACAGGCACGCTGATCCTGCCGGCCTGGGGTCGATGCATCCAGAAGGCGGAGAGAGCGGCATCTCAGCCTTGGCCGACAGTCACTGGGCTCCATGGTGCAGAAAGAGTCTCCACTACCCAGACAGGCCTGGGGTGCCGGGGCTGCAGCACGGAGCTGCTTTCTGCATTCCTGTGCGGTCCCATCCACGGAGTCCAGTCCCCGTCCGGCAACCAACCACGTGGGGTAAATCGATAAGTAACTGTAAGCTTCGTGGGAGCCGTGTCAGCTCAGTGCTTAGCATGTACTTGGAGCTCCTGAAATCTTTTATTTTTGTCAGGTTTATTGAGATATAACATATGGTAAAAAGCACTTTAAAAAGTGAGCAGTTGCATGAGTAGTTTTGACAATACACAGTCATGTATATCAGCCACCACCGGGATGCGGAACATTTGCTGCAGCCAAAAACCTTCCCTCATCAATTTCCTCCCCAACCCTAGCTCCTGGCAACCACTGATTTGATTTCTGTTCTTACACTTTTGTCTTTTCTTGAGAATCATATAAATAAAAATCTTACAAATTGGGTCTGGTTTCTTTCACTTACCGGAATGCTTTTGAGATTCATTCCTATTATTGCCAAGATCAGTGGCTCATTCCTTTTATTCTATTACATCCATTCATTGGTTAATGGATTTTGGGGTTGTTTCTAGTTTAGGCCAATATAAGTAATACTGCCACAAACATTTGAATATAGGACTTTGTGTGGACGTGTTTTCATTTCCTCCAGGCGTGGAGGTGCTAGATCATAAGGTAAGAGTACGTACCATGACCTTATCAAAGGCTGGCAAGAGGTTTTCCAAGAGAGTTCTGCTTGCCTCACATTCTTACCACCACATGGATTGTCAGTCTTTCTAATTTTAGCCATTCTAGGAGGGGTTAGTAGTATCTTATTGTGGTTTTGTTTTTTGTTTTTTTAAGATTTTGTTCATGAAAGGGGGGGGGGAGAGAGAGAAAGAAATTGAGAGCCCTAGCAGAGGGGAGAGGCAGAGGGAGAGAAGCAGATTCCCTGCTGAGTAGGGACCCCCATGTAGGGGTCAATCCCGGGGTCCTGGGATCATGACTTGAGCCAAAGGCAGATGCTTAACCAATTGAGCCACCCAGTTGGTTAAGCATCTGCCTTATTGTGGTTTTAATTTGCATTTCTTTAACGAGTAATAATCTTGTGTATCTTTTCATGAGCTTATTTGCCATCCATATATCTTTCTTGATGTAGTATCTGTTCTGATTTTTGCCCAATTTTTTTTCTTGGAATTTTTTGTCTTATTGAGTTGGAAGAGAGTTCTCTGTGTATTCCAGACTCAAACATTTTATCCAGTGTTTCTCAATGTATTTTAGTATTGTCCACCCCACCCTTCACTCCTCAGAGGGCTTCTTAGACATTTTTTTCTTAACGCCACATCAAGAAATGGATATATTGTATATTTGTTTATGCACTATTGCTATTTGGAGGGCCGCACACCATTGTGATGTTTAAAAGTTTTTTAGTTCCCCTAAAACCAATTTTTGCCCCCTTGAGGGTGATATCTCCTCAATTTAAGAATGTGTGCTGTAACCAGATATGTGTTTTGCAAATATTTGCTCTTGACCTGTGGCATGTCTTTTTATTTTCTTAACACTATCTTTTGAAGAGCAGAATTTTTAATTTTGAAAAACTCCAATTATTTCTTTTTATGATTTGAGCCTTTTGTTTTCTAACAATGATTTGTCTAAACTCAGATCACAAACATTTCTCTTATATTTTCTTCTAGAAGTTTTATATTTTTAGCTCTTACATCTCGGTTTATGATCCATTTCAAGTTACTTTTTGTATTTGGTACAACAGTTGAGGCTTTTTTCTCTTGAAAGGAATGCCCAATTTTTTAGCACCATTTATTAAAAATACTATTATTTCCCCATTCCATTACCTCTGGCACTTTGTTAGAAATAAATCGATCATTATGTATTGGTCTATTTCTGGACTCTTAGTTCTGTTCCATTGATCTATCATTATGCAAATACAATACCATCTTGGTTATAGTAGATAGCCTTATAAGAAGCCTGAAATTAGTATGTTTCCACTAAAGATTAAAATATTTGACTTTATTTTCAAAATTGTTTTGGCTATTCTAGGATCTTTATCTTCCATGTAATTATTTTCCATGTAAATGTAAAATCAGCTTGACAATTTCCACAAAAAAACCTGCTGGAATTTTGACTGGGATTGAATTGGATGTCTAGAAATATTTGAAGGAGTACTGACATTTTAACAATATTGAGTCTTCTGATCCACGAACGTGGCATGTCTCTGCGTTTATTTTGGTTATAAATTTTTTATCTTTCAGCAATTTTTTATGGTTTTAAAAACACAATATAGCTAGGTTGATTGATAACTATTTCACATTTTTTGAAGTTATTGTAGATGGTATTTAAATTTTTTAATTTCCAATTGTCCATTTCCAACACATAGAGATATAGATTATTTTTTTGTATATTGATCTTTTATCCTGTGAGTGTGCTGAACTCGTAATAGTTCTAATAGCTTTTTGGTAGATTTTAGGGCAGAAAAAATATATGGTAGAATTTTTTTTTTAACATAGATGATCATATTGGATGTGAAAAAGATGCATTTTATTTCTTTCGCTTTCTTTATTGCACTGGGCAGCCCCCAATACAATGTTGAAGAGAAGTGGTGTGGATCTTCGTTATTAGATCTATTGACATGACCGTTTCATTTTTCTTTTCTCAGTCTGTTGATATGACATATTTCTATACTTTTGAGTGCTAATCCGATTTTTCATTTCTGGGATATAACCCACTTAGTCATGATGTAGTAGTCTATATATTGCTGAATTTCATTTGCTTGCTTTAAAAGTATTTTTGAGACTATGTTCATGAGGGACATTTATCTCTAGTTTTCTTTTCTTAAAACATCTTTGCTGGTTTTGGTATCTGGGCAATGCCAGCCTCATAAAATAAGTTGGGAAGTATTATCTCTTCTATTTTCTGGAGCAGTATTATTGTTTCCCTCAATGTTAAGTAGATTTTATCAGTCAAGCCATTTTGGCCTGGAGTTTGATTATGGGAGGGGTTTAAACTATGAATCAGATTTCTTTATGGAAAATTATCTGTTCCTATTCAAATAAGCTTTGGTAGTTTTTGCATTTGTCCATTTCATCTAAGTTATCAACTTTATTGGCATCAAGTCACTCTTAATACTAGTTTATCATTTTAATTTCCATAGAATCTGTGGTTGTGTCCCTACTTTCATTACTAATCTTTCCATTTGTACTTTTTCCCTTTTATCTTGATCATTCTGCCTGGAAGTTTATTGGTTTTACGGATCTTTTCAAAGAATTATATTTTTGTTTTCTTAATTTTTTTTCTATTTTTTTCCTGTTTTCTATTGTATGGATTTCTGCCTTAATCTTTATTATTTCCTTCTTTCTTCTTTGGTTTAACTTCCTTTCTTCTAGTTCTTTAAGGTAGAGACCACAAGGTCTCAGTAATTTGAGACCATGCTTCTTTTCTAATGTCAGCACCATAGGGTCTACTGAGTCATATGGCTCCCAATGCAGGGCTTGTAGCACAGACTGGACTTGTCCATCAAGCCCTTTTTTGCTTTGAGTCTCACTTAGGACCGGCAATCTTCCACATAACTCAAGGAATGGGCAGGAGCAATCCTCCCTAATGTGGGAGTATGCTGCCTCCGAAATCTAAATGGGTCCTGCAAACATTGGGCTTCTTTCTTAGTGGTAGGAGGTGCACAATACAATCCTTTGTGCTTTATTTTGGAGGAGATGTTCTACTGCTCCAGATAACTGGATCCTTCTTTTTTGAAGGAATCATTTTTCTGAATCATTTACTGCCCATCCTTTGGAGAGCATGGATCTTACCGAGACATCCAGAAGACTTACCTCTTCTTGTTTATCTGGTCCAATTAACATGATGTCATTGAGACAAGGAACTAATGTCAGGTTTTGTAAAGTGTCCAGATGGTCCAAGTCACTTCAGATTATATTATGATATAAATCAGTATTACTGTATTCCAGGGCTGGTTGCAAATGAATGCTATTTTCCATTGGATGTAAACGCAAACAACTTGTGATTCTCATTTGTGATGGGCATGTGTGGTGGCTTGAATGATGGGGTCCCCCTGCTTCTAAAGATATATCTGTCTGGAACCTATAATTGTGATCTTACTTGGAATAAGCGTGTTTGCAGATGTAATTAAGTTAAGGATTTCAAGCTAAGATCATTTGGATTAGGGTAAGTCCTAAATCCAATGATCAGTGTCCTTAGAAAAGAAGGGAAAGCTGACACACAGGGAAGAAGGCATGTGAAGAAGGAGGGAGAGGTTGAAGGAATGTGTCCACAAGCCCAGGATTGTGGGCAGCCACCAGAATCTGAAGTGGCAGGGAAGGATTTTCCCTCAGAGTCTTCAGAGGCAGAGTGGCCCTGCCTGAACCTTGATTTCAGACTTTGGTCTCCAGAACTGAGAGAATATGTTTCTATTGTTATTAGCTACCCAGTTTGTAGTTGTGCATCATGGCAGCCTCAGGAAACCCATCCAGTATGGACAAGGACAGTTTTGCCAGATCAGAAATTGCAAACCACAGCCTGAGGCTGGATTGATCTGCTCTAGTAAATGTACCACCTCTGGCACAAGGACCGAGGTTCAGCTACTGCTTGGTTGAACCTTTCCTTCACCTTCTGCAGCCAGAGCTCTGGTATCTCTACTTCACTGAATATAAGCAATCATTTTCCCCATTCTGCTAGGAGCCATCCCAGCTGTGGATCGGATCCATTTCCTGGGTGTTAAATCCTGTGTCAAAAGAGAGGGCTCCCTTGTCAACAAATGTTGCCTTAGCCAGCATCTCATTCTGTCCACCTTGGCCCAGCACCCTCAGGATCCGCCCCTGGGCAGACTCTCCCAGTCTTGCGGGATGTGTTCACCAGGTCCTGTGACTTCCATGCCTTATAAACCCTCCCGTCCCTTAGCAGGCCTAGCACAGCTGACTCATGCTGAGATCTGAAATGTGCCTGGTGGCCGGGGGGAGAGGTGGCAATAGATCCTGAGGAGGGGCCAGTGCTGCGACAGAAGCCCCAGCTGAGGCTTCTTGGGTAGTCCTCTTCAAGGCAGGGAGGGCCATATCTGCAGACCCAGAGAAAATCGGAGCTCTCAAGGGCACAGAATCCACTGACTCCTTCCTTCTCAGGGCCCCGACTTGGGTGTAGAACACTTGCTTATGCCAAGGATTGAGATTTCTCTCTCTCTTTTTTTAAATAAATTAATTTTTTATTGGTGTTCAATTTACCAACATACAGAATAACACCCAGTGCTCATCCCATCAAGTGTCCCCCTCAGTGCCTGTCACCCATTCACCCCCACCCCCCGCCCTCCTCCCCCTTCACCACCTCTACTTCATTTCCCAGAGTTAGGAGTCTTTATGTTCTGTCTCCCTTTCTGATATTTCCCACACATTTCCTCTCCCTTCCCTTACATTCCCTTTCACTATTATTTATATTCCCCAAATGAATGAGAACATACACTGTTTGTCCTTCTCCGAAGGACTGAGATTTCTCGATGGTTCTGTTCCCAGTGGTCAGCTCAAACACCAGAGCTCTGGCATAAGGCAGTGCACTGCTTCCACCTGCTTCCCATGCCACAGGTGTATCACACGTGGAAGTCATAACAACCATGCTGCTACTGCATGCCACAGACGTATCCACCTGCCAGTGATGGGTTGTCATTTCTAGCCAACAGTGACTTCGGAATCCCATCCCTGCGTTTGTTTCCTGGGACCACTCCTGGTACCAACTATATTAGCTCAGGTGCCCTAGAGGCAGAGGAGTGCATGGTCTGGAAAATACGTTGCTAAAAAAAATTCACTATCAGTATGGAGTTGTGCTTTCCAGGAATATAATACACACCACCTCATGGAAGATTCGTCTTGAATTCTGCTAGCTTTGAGTTTTATGGGGTCCTCTCCCAGTGCTCCTTCCTGGACCTCTGCTGCACAGTTGGCTGGTAGTGGCCCCCAGACACCCCTTCTCTGGTGCAGTGCCCTCAGCTGATGGGAGTTAAACCCCAGCACACGGCAAGGGCAGCTCGCAGCCCATGATGGGCTGATCAGGGGTTCCAAGAGACTCTGGCTTCAAGGGGACAGCTGCAATGTGATTTAGGCTCCAGAGCTCCCTACCTTTGCCATGGCTTAGACAGAACTGGGCTCTGCTGGGGTGACATTTATGCCCTGCCATTTTGTCTCTCTTATCCTGTTTGATTCTCTCCCTTATGGCCTTTCCCTGAAGAGAGAAACTTCTCAGTTAAGCACGTGTTCCTGATGCACATCATGGTGGTTGTTTGGTCTTCTCCAAAATAACTTTACTCTCTACATTCTCTGGCCCAGAGTTATGGGCCAGATGTGTAGGAGCGGGTGTGTGCACATGCATGTGTGCATGAACGTGCATGGATTTTGACACAAAGTCTAACATTACTACCATCCTTGGATACATCCTTGCATACTATTGTTAAAAGATTGAAATATGTTTTGAACCACAAGATCAGGTAATAATAATGCACATTAGCCACCAAACTTACTGTGAGGATCTGCGATGAGGAAGCAACTGCATGAGTCACCCGGTAATGACAAAGGACAGAAGACCCCTCTTTCCACTGGCTGGAGAGGCATTGCCATGTTGTGGTAACAGAAATGCAGTCTCAGCTCGCATGGCCTACTAGCTTTGAAATTACACAATTCCTGAAGACTTGTTTTCCTTTTAAGGGGGAGGAGACCTTAAATTTTTCATGTCACGTGGAGACATTGTTCTTATGTGACATGATTTCAAAATCACTTCATTCAATTTCACATCAGATACAACACTCGGTGCCTTCTAATACTTTTCTATGTTTGTCTTCTCTATTTAGCTTCTTGATCATGTAGGAATTTACTTTTATATGTGATGTGAGGTAGGGATTGAGGGTTTTTTTTTTTTTTTCAAATGGAGGGCCCGATGTCAGTCTCATGTTTCGAAAATGCCATCATTTCCCTTATTTTTCCTACCATCACGTGTCTCTCTCTGGACTTTCAATTCTGCTTTTCTGGTTTCTTTGCTTAATCCTATCCACTTCATGTGATTTTAAATATTTTATGGTCTGTTTAATATTTGGCAGAACAGATGCCCAAGTAATTGTTTTTCTTTTTTGAATTTTGTTTTTGTTCTTGGCTATTCTCCTGCATTTTGTTTTCTGGGTAATACCTGACATTGTCTTGTCTGGTTCCACAAAAAATCCTGTAGGGATAGTGATTGGGGTGGTAGTGAATTTATAGTTTAATTTGAGGAGATTTGACATCTTTACAATACTGAGTGTTTCCATCCAGGTCTATGGTTGTGCCTTCCCATTCATTCAGGTCTTCTTTTATGTCCCACTGTAAATTTTTATAGTTTTCTTCTCATAGATCCTGAGCATTTCTTGGTAGGCTTATTCCCAGGTATTTTATATATATATATATATATATATATATATATATATATATATATATATATATGTATGTATATATATATATTTTTTTTTACCATGAATTAGCCTGGAGGGTTTCTGGAATTGTGCTTACATCACAACAGGATTCTTGAGGCTTGAACGAAGAAAAAATATTTCTAGCTCCTGAGCGAAGGAGGCTGTATCTCCACTCAACGAGTCAGAAGGTAAAAGTGACCGAAGAGGTGGGTTTGCTGTCTTTGGCATGCAGTCAGTCCTTGGGTTCTGACTTGGGTTCCGTTGCAGCCTCCTGCCTGGTGTATGGCGGGGGTGGTGGGGTGGTGGGGGGCGCGGGCAGGTGGGCTCCATTGGCACACATGAAGCCCGATGCTGAACACGGTTATTTTACTCATCCCTTTGCCAGGCGCCGTGAACACAAGGTTACTTTGGGTCTTCTCCCTTTCTCAGCAGCTCTGGCTCTGGTGGTTTTCACTGTGATTTCCTCTGCTCCTGCCAACCCCTTCCCATCTGCTCCCTGTCTTCCAAGAATCCTGGGCAACTTCTCCAGCGTGGTTCACTCTGTCTCTTTCAAATACGGCTTCTCTTTCCAGAGGCCTGGGGCAAGAGGACAGGGAAATGGGAACACCTAGTGATGTTTTGTGTCTTCATTTCTCTTAGGTCCAGAGAGTCTCAGATATGTTTTTGCGGCAGTGCAGGGAAAGCTGAAGATCAGGTAAGAGGGTACAGGGAAAGCTGAAGATCAGGGAAGAGGTGCTAAAGAGATGTGGTACGGTCCCTGGAGGTGGAGCAGGAGGGGCTGGACCCAAAGGTCGGTGGTAGGGCTGGCTTAGACAGCAGCCCAGATCAAGGGCAGGCACAGGTGCAGGTGTATTTCTGTTAGAACATGAACCGTGTTCCCATTTGTCCCTTCTGTGTTCTCACGAGGCAGGACAGATGTGAGGTTATCATGCATTTCTGTTCCAGGCAGGGAGGGTTCCCTGTACAGGCTGATTGGAGGACCACAGATTTCACTTGTCCCCAGCTGGGTGGGTGCCTGTGCAGGGAGTTGGGGTGTGCCCCTGAGTGCCCCCAGACAGGCCCTGGCTGTGTGTGGACCTCGCTCCCAGAGAAGTGGGAGCGGTTTGCACAGCAGTGGTTGTCACCCGCAGGGGAACCAGGGATTTGGGGCAGCCCACGCCTCGGCTTCTCCCACTGGCTCTGAGCTGGTGCCACTCTGTCTGCGCTGAGCCGGACCACGGGGAGGGCAGGACTCCCGGGAGCGTCCCACGGGAGCCAAGGCTCCGGTTAGAGACTCGAGAAACCTGTTCCCAGGGCGGGCAAGTTGGGGAACTTCAGTGTGTGACTCGTTCTTTTCCAAAATTCCTCTTTCCCTCTTATTTAATTTTTTTTCCCAGAAAACGTGTGATTTTATATGCTTTTCTCTGCATGTATTAAACAAATTGCACAGCTGAATAGCTTTTCTTAAAACCTGGACATTCACCAAAAAGAAGTTTGCCAGCACAGACAATTAAGCTTTCTTCTTTGAACAATGGAGTGACTGACTGGCACATTTGAAATGCAAGCGTGTTTTTTTATTCCACTGTTCATCCTTCAAGCTGATAAACAGCAACAATGGGGAACAGCTGGGACAGGACAACATTTGAGTTTGTATTTTCAAAGCAAGCAAGAAAGAAACCCGTCAGTGTGGGCCAGATCCCGTCTTCCGCCTGAGGGCGAGCCGGCATTTGGGGAGGGAAAAATACTATACATATTTCTAATCAAACATTACATATTTATTAATGTGCAGCTGGTGCATTGTATTCCGAGGCTTGGGTGTGTGTGGGGGGGTGTCTTCCCCCACCCCCACCCCATCCGCCTTGTTCTTATAATGTGTCTTGTCTGGCAGCCTGGCATTGTTCTATAACTGACGTTACTTTATAAGAACCCAGAGCCGCGTACATTTAATAGGAGTCATGGAGACAATTGCTCTCGAAGCAGCTCGTGTCCCTGTGATGTAGGTGCCATCTGAACCTCAGTTACTGTCCTGAGAGCAGGACGGGTGGACGATGGAGGTCGTTTTGGACAGGCGCGCTGGGGATACGGTATATGGGCAAGTCCCCGGCACTTTGCTGCCACCCCCGCACCGCACACTGGGGCCCTTTCGATGAAGGACACACCTCCTGCCCGTGCCCTTTCGGAACGTGGGAGCAAATTTATTTTGATGCTTATTGAGATTACACTTGCCGCGCATTTCGTTGGGAGCAAGGGTTGCATCTGTTCATTAGGTGGGGAGGCTCACCTTGTCAATTTCCATCGAGCGCTGGCACGAGCGATCACTTTATCATCATTTGTCAGCAGCCTGGACAGGTTTTACTCAGCTCTGATTCCTCCCGGGCCCTGCTGTCATAACTTCATTGGCTTTATGGTCGCAGCTGAGCTCCCCTGTGCAATTGTCTAATACATCTACTTTACCTTAATATTGGTAATATGTTAAATGTGAAAGAACGCAGAAGAGAGACGGAAAGATCAAGCTTCGGGCAAAGCCACACAGTCCTGCGACGACCCCAGGCCCACCCTAAACTAGTGTCTCCATCCGTCTTTGGAAATCCCATTATAATGGGTAAGGGAGGGGATCCGTCTCCTAGAGCCTGGAAGAATTGGAACCGAGACTTCAGCCTCCCTCAGGTCCTGTGGACCTGGAGTGTTTAGTGGGGGAGGCTGGAAAGGGTGCTGGGCCAGAGAGTGGGGGCACTTGGCTGCTGGGGCAGAGGATGAGGCCTACGTCCCTGTTGGGCTTCAGCCTTCCCATCCTTTACTCAGGGGAGCAGGCAGGAGGCCAAGGCTTTCACACCCAGGTTCCCCCTGGGGCCGGGCGAGAATTGAGGAGCAAGTGGGCAGACCCAGGCATATGGATTTTTAAAGAGAATTTGTATGTTAACCAGTTTCATTTTTTTAAAAAGATTTATTTATTTATTTAGTCATGATAGACACAGAGAGAGAGAGAGAGAGAGAGAGAGGCAAAGACACAGGAGGAGGGAGAAGCAGGCTCCATGCCGGGAGCCCAACATGGGACTCGATCCCGGGACTCCAGGATTGCACCCTGTGCCAAAGGCAGGTGCCAAACCGCTGAGCCACCCAGGGATCCCCAACCAGTTTAATTTTTAGTGTTGGCACTGAATTACATTCTTAGCCCCCTTTGTTGATAAAATGAAATGTCTGCTGACTTTGATTAATGATGAAGATGAGGAGGAGGAGGATGGTTAATGATGGCTAACATTGCTGAGTGCCCATCACGGACCGGGGACTGCTTGGGGCGGGTGTTACCCTCACAATGATGCTGTAAGACAGGTACCCACGTTATCTCTGTTTTACAGGTAAAGAAGTGGAAGCCTCATAAGTAACTTGCCCAAGGTCACTACCCTTGCTGTCCGCTGGTCAGGTCATTTACTTCCAGGACTTTGGAGATCTGCTGACAAGGGCCTCTGGGCCTCTGTGGGAAATGTGGCTCGTGTCTGAAGATAGATTTGCTGGCAAAGGCCAACTTCTTGCAACCTTCTGTGTAGAAAAAAAAATCTATGCTGCATTTCAAAATCCTGGGTATTCCTTAAGTAGCAGGGAATAATCCTGTTCACGTCTAAGTTATAAGGCAGAGGTAAAGGACGTGGCTTGGATTTACTGACTTTTCCACAATGACCTTCCTTCATATATGTATATATTTAAAGATTTTATTTATTTATTCACGAGAGACACAGAGAGGGGGACGGAGGGAGGGAGGGAGAGAGAGAGAGAAAGAGAGAGAGAGAGAGAGAGAGAGAGAGAGGCAGGCTCCATGCAGGGAACCTGATGTGGTACTTGATCCCGGGACCCCAGGATCACGCCCTGGGCTGAAGGCAGGTGTGAGCTACCCAGGGATCCCCCCTGCTTCCTTCATATATTAATGAAATGTGTGAAAACCCAAGCTATGTCCTCCACTCCCTACAACTCTGCCCTCAGGCCTCCAGACTGGGAATTTACCTGAAACTTATTAGCTCCTTAACAAACATTTGTGAGATGAATGTTTGGTGAATTAAATATTTGAGAGTAGGGTGTTATGAACACCTACTTTCCTTCTTCTCCCCTCCCTTCCTTCCTTTCTTTCCCTTCAACTGTGTTTAATTTTTCCCGTCATTATCTCTGGTTTTCACAGACTCTCAAAGACCAACACACACTATGTACACACTTACCTGTTACATGTACCTGTGTACATGCAATGCTCATCTGTGGCCCAACATATACCTGTGCACACGCTTGCATATGGTCCAACACAACTGTGTGCACACTTATATATGGCCCAGCACACACACATGAATGCATATACCTACATATGCGAATGCACACACATGTGGTTTGACGTACGTGTGTACACATGACGTTGTGGTTCAGATACCCTCTGGGGTAGGAGCTGCATTGTGCCCCTGAGTGATCCTGAATCCCGCCCAGGCTTGGAAGTGACAAAGTGATGTTTCCTGTGCCCTAGCCTCAGGGAGAAGGATGAGAATCTGTTCCTGCTTCTCACCTGAGCCAGGATCTGCGACTGCCCCAGTGAGGGCTGACATTGGCACCCAACATCCTCAGGAGGTAATGGATGATGTTCACTGGTCAGCGTAACATTCCCCAGAGACCGTTGGCTGTGCGCAGTTCCACCCGGGGAGTCCATCAGGGAAGATCTGTCCCGCCTGCCCTTGCAGGTGGGGTGATAAAGGGAGGTGGTTTTCTGGGGTGTAATGCACAGTGAGTGTCCTCTGTGCATGAATGTGCGTGTACACGCAGGCACCCAGTGCAGTGGGTGCTCCCGCAGGTGTGCGGGGCCCTTATGGGATGTCTCAGGTCCCTCTCCTGCACCTGCCCAGGAGCAGTGTGCCCTCTGCTGGCTGGACCAGGGAACGGCAGCCTCCTGCTGAACCGGGTCGCCCTGTTCCTGTAAACCCTGGGGAAAGGTGTTCTCTCCTGGGGGAGGTGGAGGCCCAGCATGGTCAGGCCCAGGCCTTAACCTTTCACCCAGACTCGGACTCGGGCTGGTATTTCATTCCAGAGGCTTTGTGGAGGTCTTGCCCTTTTGTGGAGATGCGGTGACTATTCGGGCTGGTGGCAGAAGAGTCTGGTGGGGCCCTGCAAGGTCACTGAGTGGGGAGTGGACGGACTCCCCCTGTCCCTCTGAACCCACCTCCAATGCAAGGATGGAGAAACAGAAGGGGGGGGGCGAGTCATTGCGGATAATAGCAAAGCAGCCTGAGCACTTACTCTATACCTGTTTCCGTGCTAAGTGCTTTTCATAGATAATTTCTAATCCTGACAACCCCTCCGAGGGCTGATAGCTGTACGGTCTAAGCCCATTTCTCAGAAGTGATAACTGAGGCTCAGAGATGCAAACTTCCAATAGCATGTTGGTGCCCAGTGGCTCCTGAACCCGGGACTAAATGACCTCAGAGCCCCTTCCTGTCCCCACAAGAACACCAGCCCCCAGGCTCCCCACCCCTGAGAGGGCTTGAGGCTGTCCCGCCCCCCCCCCCCAGGGCCGGCCACTCCGGGGGGGCCAGGATGCCCAAGGCCCAGCGGAAAAGGAAAGGTAGCTGGGTGACCCGCCTGGCCTGCGGGCCCAGCCGGAGCGGCGGCGGGGTGGGGGCGCGGGCGCGGGCGCACCTGTCGGGCTCTCCGCCCGCGGTCAAGGTTACCCGGTGGCGCTGGCCTCGTGCGCAGGCGGCGCCGAGCGAATGCCAAGCAGGCGGCCGGCGGGGCGCGCAGATAAGGTCTGCAGGCCCAAGTTTCGGGTTGTACTTGCATTATCACGGGCTTCCTTAAGCTCGGATGAATATGTAAATCTCTCGCCGCCGCCTCCTGGTTCCGCGGTAATGGGGGCCCGCCTCCGCCCGAGCAATTCCGAGGGTAAAATTGATTAATATTTGTTTTCAAAATGACACGCGGTGATGTATGGGCCCTTTTACAACTTAAATTAATACTTTAAAGAGATGAATGGTCTCTACAGAGGGTGTTAAAGTTCAAGCCCAGGGAATTTGCATATTTATATTACAGCCAACTGATAGTAATTGTGGGAACGGGCTGTAATGCTGTTCGTTTGTCATTTTCAGCAGGGTTGCTTCAGCCCGGGACCTCATTAACTCCCGGAGCCTCAGCCCCTCCACCCCGCAGGACACGGCTGGGGCTGGGCACCGGCGGTGTCCAGGCCACACTTCTGCCTCTTGATCCCCAGGAGGCTGAACCTCCCCCCCAGGTCTGGGCACCTATTTTGTGGGGGGCAAGGCATGTGGGCAGGGGTGCAGGCAGATGCCTTGAGCTTGCAGACTCCACATTCTGTTTGTCTTCAATCCCTCTCTCTTACCATCGGTGAAGCCCCTCCCAGCCCCCTCCCAGCCTCACCAGGGTCCCCCCATCCTTCTGTCTTCCTGAAGGTTGTCCCACATCTGAGACAAGGGTCCGAGGGCAAAAGGCTTCCTTAGGAATTGATCCCAAGAGGTAATGGTAGAGAAGGGATGGGAGACCAGAGAGGGGCGTCATCAAGCAGGTGGGGCGCATCCTGCGGGAGACCTGGGGCGAGGCTGTAGGGTGGCTTTGTTCTATGCAAAGGTGAGGAAGCTGGGGTAGTTCATTTTCTTCTTCTTTTTGATTTTATTTATTAATTTGACAGAAAGAAAGAGAGCACAGGCAGGGGGAGTGGCAGGCAGAGGGGGAGAAGCAGGCTCTCCCCTAAGCAGGGAGCCTGATGCTGGGCTCGATCCCAGGACCCTGGGATCATGACCTGAGCCATGAGCCAAAGGCAGATGCTCAACTGACTGAGCCACCCAGGTGCCCTGTACTTCATTTTCTTTTCTTTTTTTTAATTTTTATTTATTTATGATAGTCACACACACAGAGAGAGAGGCAGAGACATAGGCAGAGGGAGAAGCAGGCTCCATGCACCGAGAGCCCGACGTGGGACTCGATCCCGGGTCTCCAGGATCGCGCCCTAGGCCAAAGGCAGGCGCTAAACCACTGCGCCACCCAGGGATCCCCCTGTACTTCATTTTCAACTGCATTTGTCATTGGCTGAGGGCTGCTCCTTGGGGGCTAATCCCAAGCACCTGCTGCAAGTGCCGGCTGCAGAAGCCTACCGGCAGGAGTCACACACACTGCCATTGGGCCGGATGGCCTGGACCAGAATGGCGTGTGGTGCGGGGAGGCCAGTGTCTCCTAACCGGCCTCCTGCTTCTGCCTTTGCCTCTGTAACCTCAGTCTACCTTCCCCTCAGCAGCCAGACCAATCCTTTTGAAGCGTAAGTCAGGCTGAGTCATTCTGCTCAAAACCCTGCCCTGGCTCCTCCTGTCTCTTTGGAGACAAACAAACTCTACACCACGACCAACAAGACCCTACAAGTCGGACCTGCCTCCTAATCTCACCTCCTTGCTCCTTCTGCAGCCATATGGCTTTCCGTTGTTCCATGAAGATGTCAGACATGTTCCTGCCTCAGGGCCTTTGCACAAACTGTCTTCTTTCCCTGAAATGTCCCCCACCTGTTCTCTGGGCATGACTCAGTCCCTCAATTCCTTCAGATCCTTAATCAAATGTCACCTTCTCAGTGAAGCTTTCTCTGCTCACTCTAGTTGTTATTCCTCCCCCTTCCCAGTTCCCTGGGCCTCTGTCCCACACTTGGTATGACTCTTCCTGCTTTGTTTCTTCTGGATAGCTCTGTGCACTCTCTGACATATGACATACTTCTCCTGTTTATTATTTGTTTTTTCACTCTAGAATGTAAGCTCCATGAGGGCTGGGACTTGTCTGCTCACAGCTACACCCCCCAGCACTTGGAACAATTCTTGGGGGTGTAGTAGACACACAATAAGTCTGTATTGAATGAATGAATGAAGGTAGGCCCATGAGCGGCCACATGGTGGGTCCCACTGCCCAGGTGGGATAGCTAGGGTCAGTCCAGGTGAGGAGGTCCTCAGGCAGGGAGGGCTAGCCTCATGAGTTTGGGACCTGTTCAGCCCCCTGCTTAGCAGGGCTCCGTCCTTGGGCTAATGCTCTGCTGTAGCTGTCTTGAACATTTTAATCATCTTAGGATAAGGAATCCTGCATTGGGTCCCACGAAAATTGCCAGAGCTTAATTCATTCTATAGCTGCTGGCACGGGGTCTGGGCAGAGACTCCGCAGGGAGTTTTTAGGCAATACTGCCAACAGTGATGGTGGTGTGCCCCTCAGAGGTGTTTGGGGGGACAGAGGGCCTGGAGTTATCCATCCCCGAGCAAGAGAAGCCTGCTCTGTGGTAAACACAGAGTTTCTTTATTTTTCATGGGCATGCACCCTCCACAGGCCCACGTGTTCACACAGGTGCACATGGACAGACCCAGGGGCATGCATTTTAATATAGATGTATTTTAAAATATTCTACATTTTTGGGTAGATTACTTGCAAAATTGGCCCGGTTCTCCACCCCTCCTTGTATCCAGGGCACTGTGAGTTTGCAGCCCCTCCTATTACGGAGTGGAGTCCGTTTATTCCCCCAGCCCTTGAACCTGTGCGTTGCTTTGGCCAGTGAGTGGAAGTGCCCGGTGCTGGTTCGGATCCTGTCTGTCTTGAGTGTTGTCCCCACAAGAGAACAAGCGTGGGCTGGTGGCCTGGAGGGTGAGGGGCCAGGAGAGTCGGCCAGGCTCTTCTAGTGGAGATCTCAGGAGGAAGCCCAGGCACGGCAAGCCAAGCAGCCACCCTGCAGAGGACAACAGGAGCGTCCAGGAGTCCTGCCCTGCCTGGCTTAGATCAGAAGTGCCCTTTTGACCTGCAGAATCATGAACAATAATAAACGGCTGTTAGATAAGCCACTGCATTTTGGGGACAGTTTGTTGTAAATCAGTATTGTGGCAATGGGTAATCAATACGCAGCTCGTACTTAACTACAACAGCAATTGCTTGCACGGGAGCAAATGGCCACGTGCTTGTGCATCCTTACTGAACCCTGGTGGGTGGTGTGGGCAGATTAAGGGGCCAGAGGCGAGGCGGGGGGAGGCTGGTCCCCCCCTGTGCTTGCTTTTCTAAGGGGAAGAAACGCATAGAGTGTGTGTGCTGTTGACCTCTGTCCCCTGGCCCTGGGGCCTGGGGCATCAGCTCAGAGAGGGATGGGCTGCTTCCTGCCTGAGGCATTGGCAGGGTGTGTGACGCAGAGGGGCTCCAGTGCAGCCCCTTCCCAGTTCAACGAGAGGAAATGCAGATTCGGAAAAACAGGTGGGGAGCAGGCTGGAGAAGGCAGGCTAGATTGAAACCTGGAGCTTCCTGGACAGGGGAGCCTGGGCACCCACAACCCTGAGCACCTGCCAATTTGGACAGGATGAGCCAGTCATCAAAGGGGTGGCTGCTGGGTGAGGACTGCACATGGCACTAGCCAGGTGGTGCACACACACACACACACACACACACACACATCATGAACAGGACAGAAGGTAGATGGCACTTTTATTAAAGAATTACTTTTTGGGAGGCGACCTGAGTGGCCCAGTGGGTTAAACGTCTGCCTTTGGCTCAGGTCAGGATCCTGGGGTCCTGGGATAGAGCCCCACATCTGCTCAACGGGAAGTCCCGCTTCTGCCTCTGCCCCTCCCTCTGCCCCTATCTTGTTCCCTCTCTCTCAAATAAATAAATGAAATCCTTAGAAAAATTAACTTTTTTGCGGGGGGGAAAGTTCCAACTTAGACAAAGTTGCAAGAACAGTGCAATGAATGCCTGTTTACTGTCACCTCTGGTCACCAATCGCTAGCATTTTGCCCCATTGGCTTTATGTCTCTTCCCTGGTGCATATAGTATAGCTAGGATTCCTGCTGCCCGCTTTGAGAGAAAGCATGACCCTTCACACACCTACATATTTCAGAGAGATCGAAAGATAGATGTTTACCCTGACATCCTGTAGTATACTAATCACATTTAGGAAAGTTAACATGGATGCAATACTATTAACTTTTTTTAAATAAAGATCCTTTTTATTTATTTGAGATAGAAATTACTAGCAGGGGGAAGGGCTAGGGGGGAAGAAGGGAAGAGGGAGAGGAAGAAGCAGACTCCCCACTGAGCAGGGAGCCTGATGCAAGGCTCGATCCCATGACCCCAGGATTGTGACCTGAGCTGAGGGCAGACACTTAACCAACTGACCCACCCAGGCACCCCTAATACTGTTATCTAATATACAGTCTCCACTCAAAGTTGACTGACTGCCTCAGTAAAGCATCCCCCCGGCGCCCCCTCCCCCAGAGAGATAGTATCCAGCTGAGAATCCAGGGTTGCATTTCCATGTCCTATCCCCTTTAATGAGGGACAGTGCCTCAGGCCCCTGCCCTGTCTCCCCCTTTTGCCTCTTATAACACTGATGCTGTCGGGTCAGGTCGTTCATGGCAGTTCTAGAGAATGGCCCTCCATCTGGGTTTACATGACAGTTTCCTCTGGATTATGTTTAGGCTTTAGGCAGCACACTCAGCATCATTTATGATTACAGAATGTGTGTCTTGACAGAGGTCAGGCTTTTTGACCTCCAGCTCAAACATCACCTCTCCAGAGCTCCCTCCAGCCCCCAGGTCCCCAAGAGGATTTCTTCCTTTGAGTTCATTCAGTGGAGAGATGCGACGAAGAGACTAGAGTCCAGAACCAGTGTTCTGGGCTCAAACTCCAGTTCGAACACTTACTCTGTGACCTTGGGTATATTATTCAACCTCTCTGAACCTCACTTTCCTCACTGATATATATAATGGGATCATAGTTCCTACCTCTTATGTGAATTAATGACTGAAGGTATGGGATGCATTTGGACAGTACCTGGAATAGGGTTTATGGCAGTGATTAATATGGCTTCGTAAATAATTTTGGCTCCCTGTCTTGCAGAAGCGTGATAGAATTGCATGTCCTGCCCTCTTGAAAGTGGGTGTATGGAAGTAGCCTTGGCCAGTGAAGTATTTGCAGAAACTGTGGGTGCCGCTTCCTGGGCCAGAGTGGTGGATGGCAGGTGTAAGACTCCCCTGAACTCTTTCTCTGGCACAGTGAGCAGCAACTTTTGAGATGCTGGCTGCTTCACTTGTTCTTTTAGTAACTATAATAAGCAGAATCTCTTTCTCCCTCTGCCTCCATGCCAACGTGCAATGAACAGTAGCATGCTCAGGCAATAAACCTCGGCCGTTTTAAGCTACCGAGATTGTGGGCTTATCTGTTACTACAGCATAGCCTGGCTTATCCTGACTAGTACGGATACTACAGCTAAGCCTGACTAGTATCCTGACTAGTTGGACATCATCCCCACCATTATTATTCTTAATATCATCATTATTATTTCGTGTGTGCCTCTCTTTCAGAGCTTTTTCTATTATGTTGTGATGAGGGTTTAGATTCTAGCTCTCTCTTCTCACCCCCAATTGTTGAGTTTCTCAAGCATAATTATTATATCTTTCTATCTCTGGAACCCTAAAATCCCAGCCTAGGACCAGTCACAGACTTGGCACTCAGTGTTCAGTGAGTGATTGTTTAAGTATCACTAGAGAAATCTGAGTTTATATGTAGCCTTTGACAACTTGGCTTCGATTTCAGTGTTTTTAATTGCACAAACAATATTGTAGCACGACCATAAAAATAAAAGGCAAAAAAAAAAAAAAGTCATTTATAATCCCTCTAAATTTAAGGCCTTGTCCATGTTTTTCGCGTCCCTCCCCATAAATGTATGAGTTTTGTAGAGGCATTTTCAGCCAGAGAGCATTTGTTTACTCCCCGCCCCCTCCCATCTAAAATCGTGCTGTCAGGGGGACACATTTCCATAGGGTTTTTAAAATATTTTATTTAGTTTTAGAGAGATAGATGGGGAGTGAGGAGAGGGGTAGAGGAAGATGGACAGAGAATCTCAAGAAGACTCTGAGCTGAACCCAGAGCCTGACTTGGGGCTCAATCTCACAACCCTGAGATCATGACTTGAGCCGAAACCAAGAGTCAGACACTCAACCAACTGAGCCACCCAGGTGACCCTCCATATAATCTACGAGACCTTTATTTTACAGTTTGCATGTATTCCATGGGGGCAGATGAACCCTGTAGCTTACTCAGAAAGGCTTTAACATTTTGGACATTTAAACATTTTCCAATACTTTGCTGGTTCAGCCAACCCCCTCTTCCCCACTACAACTCCAGGAAGGCGCCTCAAGATCCACTCGGACCCCCATTTAAGTACAACATCCTAGCACATTATGCTGCCCCCTCCACCACCATAAGAAAAAAACAACGGAGGCACTTAAGTGATTGCTTCGGTTGCAAAACAACTGAATAACAGTATTAAACCAAGTTCCGCCACTTTTAAACTTTGCCTGAAGTTTTCCTTCTCATCTGATGAGCCATCTCCCCGTCTTTTGAGCCCTTCACAAAAAACAGTCTTGTGATTTGTTTTCCTTGTTCCCATTCGGAGGGATGGGGACCCCACTGCTGCTTCCTGCCCCATTAATGAAATGTTGTGTCTTTCAAAGTTCCCTATTCTTTGCTTTCTTAAACCGCTTCTTGCTCTCTCTCCCGCATTAGCAGTGGGCTTCTTTTCTTGGGACTCTTTGTCATGGAGAAACAAGCTTTTATCTTTTCAGGGGCATTATCTTGGGGGTAAATGGCAAGTGTCCTGGGGGTGCCTGCTGCTTGCTCTGTCCCCCTCCTGCTCTGCCTGCTGGGTGACACAGGAGGCCTCTTTGTGACTCATCCAAACGGCAAATCAGCCACTTCATGGCTCCTGGCTGATCACCCCAGTGGCAGGTGGTGAGTCGTGCTGCCCTGGAAGCGCAGAGCAGAGCATGCATCGTGGGGGGAAAGGCGAGGCCTGCTGGACTATGAGCGCTCTGAGCCCGGGGCCCGTGTTTGTCCTGCTTTTTACCATGTCCCCAGCACCCAGCTCCTTGCTTGGCCTAGAGCAGAGGCTCAAAGATTGATTGTTGAATGGATCCTTGAAAGATATGAAGAGGCTTCTGGAAAGAGGGGGGCCTGGGTACTGGGTCTTGTCAGGGGGAGTCTGGGGAATGGGGTCAGAAGGGGGATGAAGAGAAAAAGGCATTGTCAGTAGGAGCTTTGTTCAGCCCACAGTAGAGATGGGTGTGCATGCGTGTGTGTGTGTGTGTGTGTGTGTGTGTGTGTGTGTGTGTGTGTGTGTGTGTGTGTGTCTTGGTTGCAGTTTCACTTGGGTTTGCATAGAGAGATCGATCATTCATTCATTCATTCATTCGGTATATATCATGAAAGTGGCTAATACTCGGCTTTATCCTAGGCAAACATTGCAGCCCTCATGAGGCTGATGTTCTGGGGCGGGGAGGAGGGGAGCGGATTAAGGCAATAAAAATTCAGCATAGATAAGTGAAATAAATCAGCCAAAGAAAGACAGATACCATATGATCTCACTCACACATGGAATTTAAGGAACAAAACAGATGAACAGAGGGGAAGGGAAGGAAAAATAAAATAAGATGAAAATTGAGAGAGAGGCAAACCATGAGAGATGCTAAACTCTAGGAAATGAACTGAGAGTCACTGGAGGGGAGGGATGGGCATTAAGGAGGGCACGTGATGGACTGAGCACTGAGTGTTGCAAGTGACTGGTGGGTCACTGAATCCTACCTCTGAAATTAATAAAACCAATCCAGCATAGAACATGTTAAGTAATGAAAAGTGCATGAAGAAAATGAAGCCGACACTAGCCATGCTCCCACTCCTCACTTCGTTTTCTTCTTTGCATTTTGGTTTGTTAAAAAAATTATACAGGAAAGAGAAAGAATCCATTTGCACTGTAAAGAATTCATACAATACAGAAAGAGTATAGAGGCCACTCAAGGAAAGCCCCTTCAGCATCCCTGCTTCGATCCACCCTCTGCCCCAGAGTTCAGGTGTATGTGTCCATGTTTCCAGACTCTTCTTTGTGCATATGTAGAGCGTTTTTATTTTAATTCCAGTTAGTTTACAGACAGTGCTATATTAGTTTCAGGTGTACAATATAGTGATTCAATACTTCTCTACTTCACACGGTGCTCATCACAAGTGCCCTCCTTCATCCCCATCACCTATTTCCCGCATCCCCCACCCAACTCTCCTCTGGTACTTACCAGTTTGTTCTCTATTTTCTGTGCGTTTGTAACAGATCTATATATGTATTAACCATCTGTCATCTGTACATACGTCCCTATTCTTCCAACACAAATGTGATTATGCTAGATGTATTGTTCTTGCTCTTTTTTCTAACATAACAATACTGTGAGGATCTCCTTTCGGGGCATATGAACCCACCCTTTCCTTGTGAAATGCTGCAGAGGGTTTCAGAGCGGGATTGTTCTGCAACTGACTTAACCACTTCCCCACTGAGGGACCTCTAGTGTGTTTTCAGCTTGCTGAGATTACGGATGATGATTGTCGCAGTGAACACGTTGGCTGCGTCTTAGTGGGCATGTGAGAGCATTTTGGTAGGATCCTCAAAGGGGAATCAGTGGGTTCCAGCTTCAGGGTGGGGTCTTACATTTTGACACATGCTGCAAAATCGTACTCCAAGTGAACTGCTCTAATTTCCACCCAGAGGGTCTGTTTGCCTAAACAACAGCCTGTCCCTCTTCATTCCCCCATGAGTTGTCCTGCCAACTCAGCTTTGTTTCTCACAGGTCAAGGTGGAACAGTCCCCTGCTAACAGGCACTGCTATGTCCCCAGTGGCTTATGTGGTCTTGTATGTACCACATAGAAGGTCAGAGTAGGAAAGCCCCTGTCAGACCATCCAGCCCAGCCTGCTTACTTTTGGGATGGGGAAACCGAGTTCCAGAGAGGAGACAGGACTTCCTCTGAATGCGTAGCATGTTAAGGGCATCCTGGAACTGAGCCTGGATCTCTTCTCTTTGCTCAGAGGAACCTTGATTCCTCCTAGGACACATCTAGACAGTCTGTCCAGATTAATATTTTTGTGAGAAGTGGTTAGAATGTAATGATCGAGAGAGCATGGGCCCCAGAATTAGATGGCCTGGAGTCAAATTCTGACTGTCCTTTAGAGCTGTGCTACCTGGAGCAAGTTACTGAACTCCTCTGGACCTAAGTGTCTTCAGTGAAATGGGTCCAACTGCAGCATCTATCTTAAGGGCTGTTGTGTTGGCTAAGATCACATGTTGGGGCAGGTAGATGGACACTGTAGGTTCTATTCAGTAATCTTCCTCCTGGAAGGAAAATTCTGTTCATTCCACATTGATCCTCCTGGTACTTATCCCATGTCATGCACTGTGCTAGAGCACAGCTATCAGAAATTGTGAGATGGTGAGAAAGGTCAGGAAGTGCCAAATCCAAGGTTCTAAGTATTTACCCCATATTTTCTTCTAAGAGTTTTATAACATTAGCTCTTACACTGAGGTCTTTGATCCATTTCCAATTCATTTTTGTATGTGGTGTGAGGTAAGGGTCTAATTTCATTCTTTTGCATGTAGCTATCTAATTGTCTAACACCATTTGTTGGGAAGACTACTCTTCCCATTGGATGGTCTTGGCACCCTTGTTAAAAATCAGTTGACCATGGGTGTGTAGATATTTCTGGATTCTCAATTCTATTCTGTTGATTTATAGGTCTATCCTTGTACCAGTGTTACACTGTCTGGATTGCTGCTGCGTTGTAGTAAGTTTGAAATAAGTAAATGTGAGTCCTCCTACTTAGTTCTTCTTTTTCAAGGTTGTTTTGGCTATCCATCTTGGTCTCTTGAAATTCTACAAGAATTTTAGAATTGGTTCATCAATTTATATAAAGAAGGCATCTGGGATTCTGATGGAGATTGCACTGAATCTATAGATGAGTTTGAGGAATATTGCCATTCTAGCAATACTATGTCTTCTAATCCATGAATATGGGATGTTTCCTCAATTATGGAGATCTTTTTAAATTCCTCTCAACATACTTTGTAATTTTAATGTGAAAGTCTTGCATTTCTTTAATTTATTTCTATTTTACTCTTTTTGGTGTTATTATTAATATAATTGTTTTAAAAATTTCATTTTCAGATTGTTCATTGCAAGTATATAACATTACAATTGGTATATATATATATATATATATATATATATATATATATATATATATAAATCTTGTCTCCTGCAACCTTGCTGAACTTTATTAGTTCTAAGCTTTTTAGTAGATTCCTTAGGATTTTCTATGTGCAGATGATGTCATTTGTGAATAGAGATAATTTTCTTTCTTTCTTTCTAAATACCTTTCTTTCCTTTCTTCTTTCTTTCTTTCTTTCTTTCTTTCTTTCTTTCTTTCTTTCTTTCTTTCTTTCTTTCTTTCTTCTTTCTTTCTCTCTTTCTTTCTTCTTTCTTTTTCTTTCTTTTTCTTTCTTTCTTTTTTTCTTCCTTTTCTTTCCTTCTTTCCTTCCTCCCTTCCTCCTTTCTTTCTTTCTTTCTTTCTTTCTTTCTTTCTTTCTTTCTTTCTTTCTTTCTTTCTTTCTCTCTTTCCTTTTCTTTCTTTCTTTCCTTCTATTTCTTGCCTAATTGTCCTGGCTAGAACCTCCAGTACAATGTTGAATAGAAGTGGTGAAAACAGATGTCCCTTGTTTTTGTTCTTGATTTTAAGGAGAACATAACCAATCTTGCACCACTTTAAGTCTGTTTTTAAGTGTTGTGTTTTAACATCATTTTTAGATGCTAGCAGTGGCGTTTTTATAGATGCCGTTTAGCAGATGAGGAAATTCTCTTCTCTTCTTTGTTGAGTGTTTGTATCATGAAAGGGTGCTGGGTTTTGTCAAATGCTTATCCTGTGTCAATTGAGATGATTATGTGATTTTTCTTTTTTATTATATTGATACAATGTATTACATTAATTGATTTTCAGATGCTGACTCAACCTGGCATTGGGATAAATCCCACTTCGTCATGCTGTACCATTCTTTTTTTTTTTTTAAGATTTTATTTATTTATTCATGAGAGACACAGAGAGAGAGAGAGGCAGAGACATAGGCAGAGGGAGAAGCAGGCTTCTTGCAGGGAGTCCAGTGTGGGACTTGATCTCCCGACCCGGGATCATGCCCTAAGCTGAAGGCAGACACTCAACCACTGGGCCACCCAGGAGTCCCCCACACCCCTTTTTAAAAAAGATCTTTACAATTCTTCTTATATGTTGCTGTGTTCCATTTGCTAATATTTTTGTTGAGGAATTTTACATCTATATTCATATGAGGTATACGTTTGTAGTTTTCTTGTGATGTTCTCTTTGCCTCTAGCCTTCTGAAGATCCCTCAGAATTTGGATCAGCATCTGGGCTCCTATACTTGGGCCAAGTTATTGGCTACCTCCTGGGAAGGGCACATCTTCGCAAACATTTATACAAATGCCTGGGGAGACAGGACCCATTGGACATTGGCTGAGTACTGAGCCTTTGCACACATATTCTCTCCTTTGACCGTCTCAAAAAAATGTTGTGAGTACTATCATTTATGTCCACTGACGGATAGGGAACTGTCCCTGGTAGATCTATGGGCTTGACTTCCTCCAGAACAGATCCTTGATGATATCACATTTTATCATGAATGTGCAACGGACTGAACATTTATGTCCTCCTGCAAATCCATGTGTTGAAATTCTAACTTCCAGTAATGATATTAGGAGGTGGGGCCTTTGGGAGGTGATCCTGGGAGTTGGAGCCCTCAGGAATGGGATTACAAAAGAGTCCTCACAAACGTCCTTATCCCTTCTGCCAGGTGAAGAGACAGTGCAAGGACAGCTGCCAGCGATCCAGGAAGCAGGCTCTCTTCAGGCACTGAATCTGCTGGTGACTTGATCTTGGACTTCCAACCTTCAGGACTGTGAGGAATAAATTTCTGTTGTTTATAAGCCACGAGGTCTATGGTATTTGGTTGTAGCAACCTGAATGAACGAAAACAAAATGTACAGTCAGATTTAATTCACTTTCTTGTTTTTATTTCAAAGGATAATGTAATAAATATCCTTACTCCCAGTCCTCGGCTCTTGCAGGTTTTCATATTTGCTTCCAGTTGGTTTTTCCTCCAAGAAATAAAGCATTAGAAATTAAACTAAAACCCATTTAACCACTTCCTCCTCAACTCCACAGAGACCATGACTCACACTAGTTTTGGTGGTTAATCTTTTAGAGAGACCAATTTAATACTTCTTTATGTGTAATCATGTATCTAAAAATTGCATATACCTTTTTGCATGTATGTTTTAAATATTTTTATTTTAAACATTCAAATATTTACATAGCTGCATGAATTTGGAGTTTTTAGGCTATTATATAATTTACAGAAATGGGATAGTTTTATATATACTTTCCTGCTTTTGCTTTTCTTACTCACCGTCATCTTAAGGGTAAATTAGAATTCAGAATTAGAATTAGAATCCTTCCAATTCTGGTATGACTCTAATTCATTCTTTTTAATGGCTGCATAACTTGGATATTATCCATCCATTTACCTTTCGATGGACATCTGATGTCCTGTCTCAGTGACCAATTGCATGACAAGCACATATGTATTCTTAGGTAACAGTGTTTTTATTTTTGTATGATATATTTCCAGGAAAAAAGAGTGTCAGGTCAAAGAATATATGTAATTATATATATATAATTATAATTATATTATGTATATATATTATATATATAATATATATATAATTATAATTATATATATATAATTACAATGACTATTTCTTAAATGCACCCCCAAAAGCCTGAAATAATTCCCATTTCTTTTAGATTTGAACAACAGTAACCACTTCCCCACCTCTCCCCTGGCAGCAGATATCACCTCACTTCAAATTTTTGTGAGTTTGGGACACCTGGGTGGCTCAGTGGTTGGGCACCTGTCTTCAGCTCAGGTCAGATCAAGTCCCACATCAGGATCCCTGCATGGAGCCTGCTTCTCCCTCTCCCTATATCTCTGCCTCTCTCTCTTAGTCTGTGTCGCTCATGAATAAATAAATAAATCTTAAAAAAAATTTTTTTTGCGAGTTTGACGATTGAAAAGTATCTCATTGTTATTTCAGTTTGGGTGGCCCTGAGTTTGAACATTATTTCATACATTTATTGACCTTCTGGATTTGCTCTTCTGTGGTTCGTTTATTCACATCCTTATTCTAATTTAAAATTTAAAAAATAATTTCTTCTAAAAAATAGAAATAAAAAATAATTTCTTCTATTTTCTTCTAACAAAAAAAGAATGTTATTTATTTAACACACACAAAGAAAGGGAGAGAGAGAGAGGGCACAAGCAGGGGGAGTGGCAGGCAGAGAGAGGGAGAAGCAGGCTCCCTGCTGAGCAGGGAGCCCATGCGGGGCTTGATCCCAGGACCCAGGGATCAGGACCTGAGCTGAAGGCAGATGCTTGACCAACTGAGCCACCCAGAAACCCCTCATTTCTTCTATTTTTAACAGCCCATTAGTATATTGTAAATACTAGCCTTCTGCTCTTTGGATGGCAAATATTTCCCTAAATCTATCACTTGCCTAAACTGATTGTGTCATCTAAGCCAAAAGTAAATTTTAATTTTTATATCATCAAAAGAATTTTGATGATAAAAATTCATTTTTCTTTTATGGCTTTGGATTTTTTCAACTTCAGAAAATTGCCGATATTTATGTTTGCAGTGGTTAAAAAACCCAACCGAGCAGTGGACTGCTGGGTTTGTTATGTCAGCAATTACCAATCTATTTTGATGTGTTAGGGTCAATTCAAAAATAATAACAATAACGCTAATAATTCCTTGGTAAATATTCAGGCCTTGTTATTTATCAGGCTCCATAGAACCATACATACATTATTTGGCTGACCCTCAATACACACTGTGAGATGGGTGCCATTTTTATTTCCAATGTATAGATAAGGAAACTGAGGTACAGAGAGGTTGAGCATGTTTCCCAAGATCACATAGCAGCTACAAGGCAGAGCTGGCTTCCAGATCCTTGCCCCCCTCCTCTGGAGCCCATGCTCATGACCACTGGGCATGTTGTTACAGAGGGAAGCTGGGTTTGCACAGGGCTCAGAAACAGCCTCTGGTAGAAAACAGGCCTGCTGTGGACACAGGGACCTGGAGGGTGGCCAGTGTGGGCTCATTAAGAAGCCTGCCCCTCCCAGGGAGGCAAGCTGTACCTAGGACGTGTATAGCTAAGCCCAGATAGGAACTTCCCCTATGACATGGGACACAGAGACAGGGGTGGTGGTTGGGGGCGTATGTCCACACAGATCAATGGTCCAGTGGTAACTATTGGCTGGGTAGCTAGCAGCCCACACTGTACCTGCGTGTGCTGACTAAAGTTATGCATCAATTCTACAGGGCCATGGGGTGACCAGTTATTTGACCATGAGTTATTCTGGGTATTTCTAGGAGGATTTTTTTTTTTTTTAATGACATGAACATTTTAATTGGTAAAGTAGATTGCCCTCTATAATGTGGGTGGTCCACATTCAATCAGCTGAAGGCCTGAACAGACAAAAAGACGGACGCTTTCCCAAGTAAGGTGTGATTCTCCAGCAGAGTACCTAAGGACTCTGTACCTGGGCTCTACCTGCTGGTCCACACTGAAGATCCGGGCTTGCAGTCCCCATACTTGCACGAGGCAATTCCTTATAATAAATCTTTTTCTGTATATGCACACCAGTCCTTTTGGTGCTGTTTCTCTGGAGACCCCGACTAATACACGGTGAGATTGAAAATATTTGCCATGCTCCTTGCATAGTACAGGGGAATACCAACTCTGAGGGGGAGAACATATGTGAAGTTTCTTCTCTGTTGGGCAGAGGCTACTGATACATGGAAGCAAAGACTTTTTCTCTGGCAACAGCATGAGAGATTTGGACTAGATGTGTGAAGAACTTCCAGAAGGTGAAAGATGCTAAGACACATTCAAGGGGAAGGATAAAAGGAGTTCTGTTTCTTTGATGACAGGGGCATTGAGACTAAAGAGTAGAAGAAAGAGCTTTCCAGAGCTTTTCTGGGTCTTTGAGAATGACCCAGAAGGCATAATTGTTGCCCCTAAAAATGTGGCCATCTGGAAAGGATCATGTTTTCTCCCAATGCTCAAGACTGAACACTCCCACTAAATTCCAGGGATGGTGAGGGGTTTCCAGGGTGTGATTGTGTGGGCCTCCTGGGGCAGACCCTTCCTTAGTCTTCAGCTGCTGTGGACACTGGGACGGACATGGGGCTGCAGAGGGCCTGTGTCTTTTGTTTCCAATATCAACCCTCTGGTAGGCTGTTCTGTAGACCTTAGAGAATCTCAGGACAGGGACAAGGGAAGGAAGAGATTTGCTGTTCCTAGAGGGTTCCAGGCCCAGGAGAGGTGCTTTGCCTTTAGCGAGGCTGTTAATCCTTACATCCTCTTTGAGGTGGGTGCTGCTGCCTCCATTTAAAAACACACACATCTGGGGACGCCTGGGTGGCTCAGTGGTTGAGCGTCTGCCTTCAACTCAGGTCATGATCTGGAGTCCAAGATCGAGTCCCACATCAGGCTCCCTGCAGGGAGCCTGCTTCTCCTCTGCCTGTGTCTCTGCCCCTCTCTCTCTCTCTGTCTCTCATGAATAAATAAATAAAATCTTTAAAACAAACACACATTTGGGGGCACCTGGGTGGCTCAGTTGGTGAAGTGTCCAACTCTTGATTTTTGCTCAGGTCATGATCTCAGGGTCATGAGATGGAGCCCTGTGGTGGGATCTGCACTCAGCAGAGTTTACATCTCTCTCTCTCTCTCTCTCTTTCCCCCTCTGCCCCTCCCTCCTACATGCTCTCTCTCTCTCTCTCAAATAAATAAACAAATCTTAAAAACCCCTCAATTTGTATTATTGTTGCAAATTTACTGCTGTTCTTTGTACGATGGTTAAACAACACATAGGCATATAAAGTAAAAGGTGAAATCCCTCCTGCTCCACCCTTTCTTCCCATCCTTGACAATGTCCTTTTAAACTTTCTGTGATATAGGTGCAAGCATACACACATGGGGTTTAAAAAAATCTTTTGGTACAATCTCTCTAACATAAAATTCCCCATCTTAGCCATTTTTGAGTGTACAGTTCAGCGGCATTAAGTACATTTTGCAACCATCCCCACCACTCATTTCTAGAACTTTTTCATCTTCCCAGACTGAAGCTCTGTCCCCATTGCACACTCCCCTTCCCCTCACCACTGGCAATCATTCTACTTTCTGTCCCTAGGATAGAGATTTGATTCCTCTAAAAAACTCATGTAAGTGGAATCACATAGCACCTGCCTTTGTGACTGGCTTACCTCACTGAGCATCATGTCCTCGAGGTTCATCCTTGATCTAGCAGGTGTCAGGATGTCCTTCCTTTTGAAGACTGGACGGCATTCCCTTGCATTGGACAGGCCACATTTTATTTATCCATTCATCTGAGGGTGGACACTTGGGCTGCTTCTCTCAGCTCTTGTGAATCATGCTGCCATGAACATGTGTCTACAACTATCTGCTCCACTCCCTGCTTTCAGTTCTTTTGGGTCTATACCCAGAAGAGGAATCGATGAATCATGTGGTAGTTCTATGTTTAATTTTTCAGAGTGGCGGCACAATTTTGCATTCCTGTGAACAGTGCACAAGTGTTCTAATTTCTCCACATCCCTGCTAACTCCTACTCCTCCCCCTGCTCCTCCTCCTCTTCTTTTTGGATAATAGCCACCCTAATGGGTGTGAAGTGATACCGCATCATGGAACACAGAAGGTTTTAATTTCATAAAAGTGACATCTCACAATGCAAATCAGTCATCAGTCATCACATTTTCCCTTAAAAACAGCATGGCACCTTTTACGGGGCACATACCCGTTGCTTCTTTCGTTGTCACTATTCTTCTGTCACAGATGAAGAAACTGCAGTTTGGTGAGTTCAGAGAGGATAGGGGGTTCCTCTGGGAAAGGGCTGGAGAAGCCTCCCGTTCCAGCTACGAGGGCTGCATAATAACAAACCACCCCAATGGGGGGCCATAGAACAACCCTCTCTAATGGCTTCTGTGGATCAGGAAAGGGGACATTTTGTCTCTGCTCTGTGATGTCTGGGGCCTGAAGTTGCTGTATTTTCTACTGCTACGGTAACAAACAATCACGAACTTCAAGGTTTAAAATCACACATATTCGTGATCTTACAGTTCTCACAGGTCCTGAGTCCAGCGGGCCAGGCTGGATCTGTGTTTGGAGTGTCACAAAGCTGACATCAAGGGACCCGCAGGGCTGTCTGTGATCTTCGGAGACTCCAGGGAAGAATCTGTGTTCTTGCTCATTCAAGTCGTTGAGAGGATTCAGTCCCCTGCGATTGTAGCACTGAAGTCTCCTTTCCTTGCTGGAGTTCCCAACCTCCAGAGGCAGCCTGTATTCCTTGGATGGTAGCTCTGTTCCTCTACTTCCAAAGCCAGCAACAGGATTTGATACCTCTCCTGCCTCTTCCCCTGCCGTGTCTCTCCCACAGTCTCTGTCTGATGGGCTCCAGCTGCCAGGGAAAGTGCTTTGCTGGTACAGGTGCATGTGATTACAGTGGGCCCACCTGCGTAGTCCAGGCTGCTCTCCTGTCTCAGAGTTCACACCCTTGGTTCCACCTGCCGTCCTTTATGTCATGCCACAGACGTTTTCCCAGGCTCTGGGGATTAGCATGCAGAGACCTTTGGGGGCCATTATTCTGCTGGGGCCTGGACTCACTGGAAGGTTCACTCACCCGTGTCTGCTGGTTGATGTTGGCTGTTTGGCAGACAACTTACAGGGGCAGCCAAGTAGGACACCCCAATGATCCCCCATGCGACCTGGGCTTCCTTACAGCATGGTGCCTACATTCCAAGGTTAAGTGAGGAGAGGGAGAGAATGGTGGAGGGGCCTGGGGTGGGGGAAGAGGGAAAGAGTGAGGAAGAAGGGGAGGGAGAGAGAGAGAGAGAGAGAGAGAGAGAGAGGAGCCATATCATTTTTGTGTCCTAGTCCTAGCAGCCACTTCTCTGTCCTCCATCCCCTGATGAGAAGTGACAAGGTTCTTCAAGAGCACAGGATTGAATATATTTTATAAAATCTGGCCATACTCTCCTAGTTAGCAGTAGTAGCAACGATGATTATAATGATAATGATAATGATAATGATAATAATAATAATAATAATAATACAAGTAGTGGTAGTATTTATTGAGTTCTTACAAAACCCCTGTCTGTGTTCTAGGCATTTTACCTGCATTATGTCATTTTAATCGTCACAAGCACTCTGTGATATAGATACTCTCATTATGCACATTTGCAGATGGAAACTGAAATGGGACTCCAGGGGAAACTGAGGCACAGATGGGGACTTCGAGAGAGCTCAGTTAATAGACAGGTTTGGGGGGACAGATCTTTGAAGCCATAGAATGGGTGCTGGAAGCTGGGCTCAGGAAGTAGAGGGAAGAAAAGACCTGGGAGAGTCTGGGTGAGAGCACCGGGTCAGCCCTGGCGGCCCCACACTTTGAAGGCTGGCTCGGGGGGACAGCAGTAGTGCTGGTGCGAAGGATGTCCCGCATTTGGGGCACATGCTCAGCAGAGGTGTGGAGGTCAGGCATCCCACAGTGACGGGGGAGGTGTGGGTTCTTTTGCCTGGAAGAGAGGGGGCGATGCGATGTTGGGAGAGGCTGGGAGAGGCGGGGAGGGCATGCAGTCAGCTGGGACGTGCAGATTTCTGCTGGGGACTGGGGGGCTCTGGCAGGTGTGAGAGCAGGGAGGACGGCAGTAGAGGCTGTTCTGTTCTGCAGGACGGCCTTAGGGGAAGGGATGGCAGCTGGTTGGAGCTGGCTGGTCTGCAGTCCTGTCTTTATCCTCAACCAGTTCCGTCCCCACTCTCTTCTCCTCTGTCTGGGAGCTTGGCAAGTGCTTTAGGCTCCCAGGGTTGCCCACAGTGACCCGCTGAAGGCCCGCTGGGCAGCAGGCCAGCAGGAGCCAGCCCAGCGACAGGTGCTGCTGAGATCCAGCCTTGGGTTTCCTCCGGCCCCGGTGGCTCTGGGAAGGCAGCGGGGCTCAGTGTCCCCCCAGTTCCATGTGCTCTTTTCTCTCTCTTTGTCTTCCTTTATGGTGCTCCTCGTTTTTTTGCTTTGTTTTTTCTTCTGTTCCAAGTCTGAGCCCCTTTCCCAGATTAGAAGGAAGGCGCGAGAGAGACCCCTTGGGAGAGCTGACTGCAGGGCTCTGGGGTAGTTGATGCACAGGGTTCATTTTCCTTATTGGCAGGAGAGGGTTACGCAGAGTTGGAATACGATGGAATGAGACCACGCGGCGACAGCACCCAGCGGACGGCGAGTCGTCAGTGAACAAGCCCACTGGGATCCTCTGGGCCCCGGGTCAGGGGCAGGAAGCACTGCAGCCCTCGGTGGGCAGCGGGCAGGGCAGCGGGGAGAGGTCCTGTGGGAGCATCACAGATGGCCCCTCCTCCACGGGATTCTCCTGGGACAGCCATCAAAGGCCCGGCCTTGCCGACCAGGTGATTCAAGGAGGACCAATCAGAGGCCCTTTGGGGGAGTGGGCTGGTGGTGCTGGGACAGAGAGGGTTTTCCTTAATCAGAAGCTGAAAAAGTAGTGAAAGGACATGACATGCTCCTCACGGTCTGGAACAAATCGGCTTGATGGTTTAACTGACACAGAGGAGAGCAGAACTGAGACCTGGAGAGAGAGAGGCAGGTACTTGAGGATGTGAAGCCTCTGGATCCAGCTGTGCCTGAAGGTGGCTTCAGGCTCCCAGTTCCATGAGTCATTCAATGCTCTTTTTGGCTCAAGCCAGTTTGCATTGTGTTCTGTCACTCAGCCCAGAGAGTCCTGTGCAACCTAGAGTCACACTGGTGCCCCTTCCTTCGCCATTCATCTGCCCAGTATCTCCTGCCCATCTCCCTGCCTAACCTTGCCCGTCACCATAGTTCAGGCTTTTAATCTACTTCTCTCCAGGGCTCACCGTGCGTGTGTGTGGGGTCGTGGGAGGGTAGGAGGGGAGGGGAAGGGAGACACGGTGGAAGGAGGCAATGGACTGGGGAGGCAAAGCGCAATTCCAGGGGAGGGCCTGAGGACTCCCGCAGCCCAGTGGATTTCCACAGCCCGCTTAGCTGATGGGCCACGCCTAAGGTCCTCCCCCGGGTCCCCATGGTCTCTCTGCACTTAGCCTATTTATTTTGGAGAGGAGGAAAACTGAAGCAGATGGGGCAGGTGACTTGTTCAAGGTCACGCAGCTAGGAAGTGGCAGGGCTGGGGGGTGCGGCTGAAATATGGGTCTTTTGGCTTTAAACTCAATCCTCGCAAAACCTCAGACGTCAGAAGGGAAAGGCCCTCAGCCAGGCTTCCAAATATGCAGATCAGAAAACCCAGGGCCCAGATGGGAGAGATGCTGGGGCCTCCTCTCCCCAGTGGTGTGGAGGATGAGGGGATGCGGGGCACAGGTGCACGGGCGGGTGCACACAGAGCCAACGCTCTTCCCAGGTGTGTGCTGAGGGTGGGGGGCTGACACTGCCCAGGGCCATGGGGTGGGGGAAGCAGAGGGAAGGCCAGGAGCAGGAACAGCAGCCAAGGATTTAAGACAACACAATGGTGCCGCGTGGCTTCGCCTACAAAGTGTGGCCTCCTCGCTGGCTTCCCAGGGCTGCCTGGTCCCCTGACCACTGCCCTATCTCTAAATAATGCGCGTCTGCCACGATTTCCTGATTCATCAGTTTTAGACATTATCTATTGACTTTCTGCTGTGATAGATGAGGATGCCCCTCACACTCACCACGGCCTCCCCTCACTAATGCTTCTGCTAGTTCTTCTTTCCAACTTTGAAGACTCTACCTCCCCTCTGTTTCCTGGTCCGCAATGCTGGCTGCCCCCTCCCTGGACTCCCAAAGCCCTCCCCGGTCATGCGAGGCTCCCCGGGCCTGCCTCCCCTGCTGCTCCGCAGACACCCGTCTCCTGATGTCCCAAGTGCATACCTGTGGGGACCTGTGGGTTACCAATGTCATAGGATCCTGGGTCTTGAGTTCCTTTTCCCATCACTCTGTTCTTCCTCTTGTGTTCTGTCCCTGAGTCCCGGCTCTGCCACAGTCCCCTGCAAGGAGTGGGGGTGTCAGCCTAGCCAGGAGTCCTGCAGCCTTCCTGGTGACATTCAGCTTCCTGGGGTCCTGTGGCTGCCTGTCTCAGACACCGCCCCCCATCTTCCCCATCAGCACTTTGAAACAAATGGGGGTCTCCAGGGGTTTTTCTCTGATTATGAAATTGTCTGGCTTCATTTTTTAAAAAAGATTTTAGGGATCCCTGGGTGGCGCAGTGGTTTGGCGCTTGCCTTTGGCCCAGGGCGCGATCCTGGAGACCGGGGATCGAATCCCACATCAGGCTCCCGGTGCATGGAGCCTGCTTCTCCCTCTGCCTATGTCTCTGCCTCTCTCTCTCTCTCTGTGACTATCATAAATAAATAAAAAATTAAAAAAAAAAAAGATTTTATTTATTTATTTGGCTTCATTATGTCATTAGAAAAAGAGAGCACCAAAACACACCCAGGACAGACAGGCAAATGACAGGTGTCAGCAGCCAGAGCCCGAACATGCTCTCTGAGTTTGCAATTGCTTAGCACCCACCCCTTACCTTTAAAATATGAACAATGGGGCCTTTTGTGAGGGTTGTCGCTTCTGCTGGGCTCTTCTGAGTCACTGCATATTTTTATGTGTTCAGTAATATACAGCGTGAGTCATTCCCCAGCTTGGGGGTATTTTGGGACTTGTGTTGTTTTCCTTACAATTGCAGAAAAATCAAATATTACAGAGGTGATAAAAAATACAGCAAATTCATATGACCCAGCTCAGCGTGCGTACAATCCCAGGGCTGGGAAAGGAGCTGCGACATGAAGTCATTGTGAAGGGTTCTTTGGGGAGGGTGGGTAAGATTGAAGGCCAGGCATGACCCCTTTTTGCTGAAGTCAAAGAAGAAGCTGAGTATGACACCCTAAGAAATCTTCTTAGGCCAAAGCCAGAATGTGCCAGCCTCTTGATCCAGTTCCTGAAGGTCTAGAGAGCAAGGGAATTCTTCTCTCAGTGGGAGCTGGTGCCTTGAGAATTCTCTAGTCTTTAGACTGGGTGTGTTGGGGTGCATAGCGGTTGGATGGAGGGGGGATGGGAGGGACAGAGCCGAGGTTCCACTTCCTCCAATGGGCCAACACAGTGTGCCTTGACCCGGCCCTCTTCTCCTGGAGTTGGGGACTAAAGTGGCTGGCTCTAGCTGGGGAAAGGGCCGAAGTGGGTGCGTTTGATTGGATAAGATTGATAGGGACAGGAGAGGGTGTGGAGTGGACCCACGGGCCTCTGCAATAATGGAGAAACCGAGTCACAGTGTTGGAGGCTCCTGAGAGATGTCCTGGGGGCAGCATTGGACACAGGGGTTAGCCTCACCTCCTTCCACCTCCATGTCCTTCCTGTTGCCGTGCTGCCTCTTTCGTGCCACTGACCTTGAGTAAGTCACTTCCCCTCTGTGAGCCTCAGTTTCCCCCAACCTGGGACTTAGATGATCAGTAAAGGCTGATTCAGCCCAGACCTCTGCTTCTCTGAGGGGCGTCTGCTTATCAGGCTCCGGCCCACCGAGGTCAGGGCCCCGGTCCTTCGGGAGTGTGAGTCTGCAGGGCGGGCAGGTCCTAGGGAGCCAGGTGTGGCCCAGGTACCAGGGGTTCCAGCATTAATTGCATTCTGAGCACATGTGTACCTCTCCGAGCTGCGGGGCCTGTCTCTTTCTATTAGTTTAACAAGCCCTGGTATTAATGAGATTGCTCTATAATTGAACCTTTTCACGGGTCCCTCGGTAATGAAATTATGCTAATTTGCATTCAGCACCACCAGGCATCCATCACGCGGGATCAGCCGGGAGCGGCCGGTGAGGCGGCGGGAAGGCGCCGCTAATTATCACCGAAATGAACAAACCCGGCAGTACTATTATTTCATCTTCTGCCCCTGCCCTGCCCGCTGCCCACCTCCCGGCCCCAGCCAGTTTGGTCTTGGCAGCCACGTGACCGCGGCCGGAGGGCTGGGCGGGCGGGGGCGCGGGAGGACGCCGCGTCTCCACTGTGTGGCAGCACGGGCCCGGGAACGAGCTGCGGCTGCCGCCTGCGTGTGCGGGTGCGTGTGTGTGTGTGTGTGTGTGTGTGTGTGTGTGTGCGCGCGCGCGGGGCGGAGCGCGCTGCTGCTGCGCCTGGGATGCTCGCGGCTGCCTGTGCATCCAGCCGGCTCCGTGCCCGGGAGCGCCTGCAGGTCTGGCGCGCGTGCAGGAGTGTGCGCGCCCGTGGCAGCCTGGTGGCCGGCGGTGAGGGTGCATGTCTTTGAGGTCTGGCTGAGGACGTGTGTCTGAGTCCCTGCGTGCACGGACCAGAGTGGGAACCTCAGCAAAGATCTGTGCCCGCACCGATTGCGTGTGAGCGTGTGGGGTCCACATCAGTATACCTTGTGCATGGGTCCAGGGGTATCACCGCCTGTCCAGAGGTGTGTGTGCAGGGCGCATGTGTCAGGGTGAATGGGGCCGCCCTGTGTGTCTTTCTGTGCCTGTGCCAGGGTGTGAATTTCTGGGACTGCCTAGGGGTGTGTGAACGTGTGTGTGTGTCTCGGGCCACGTGTCTGGGAGCTCCCAGCTTTTCCTGGGAGACCCAGGGCCCTGGGAATGGTGGCTCTTGAAGGATCTACACCCAGAGCGGCTCACAATGAAGCTACCTGGAAACTATGAGGAGGAAGAGACAGCAGGATGGTTCTCCCCATTTTCTGGGCCCCAGGGACTCCTCCTGCGCTCTTGGGTGAATCGAGAACGAGTTGAGACTGATTTTCAGGCCAGGCCTCTTGGATGGCGGCTAGGAAGAGGAGTTTGATTTGCTTTAGAGAAAAGGATTTGATGTTCCTTGCTAACCTGAGTCTGTGCTGTAAGACCACTCCAGCTTCATGGGAAATATGACTCAGGTGTCCCTCTGTGCCAGGCCCCCTGGCCGCGGCTTGGGGGCTAGTGGGCTGGGAGGAGAGCAGTCCACTGAGCCCCTCCCTCCCCGTCTGCACAGGCAGGCCATGTTCAGCTGTGCCACCAATTGGTCATCCACTTTGGGTGAGACTCTCCCTTCTCTGAGACTCACTTTTCCCTGATGTAAAATGAGAATAGGAGAGACATTGGCTAATGTGATTTCTGAGATCTTTCTAGAAATGAAATGCTATGGCTCTAAGAGATTATGAACTCTGTTTCATAGCAGAGTGCTCTTACTGTGCTCCAGGCGTTGGTGACAGTCATCTCTGACCTTCAGCAAGTTACTTAACTCTCTGAGCCTCTTCTTTCCTTGAAAAAGATATACTAATATTTCCATCTTACATATTTGTGCTGAGGCTAAAGGAGAACAGTAAATGGGCTGGCAAATGTTTAACAACTAGCTTGATGAAAACAATTGTGTGTGTGTGTGTGTGTGTGTGTGTGTGTATCTGCATATATACGTAAAATAGGATTTACTTCTACCAAGGACTGCAGCACACAATTTACAAATAATAATAGAACATATGGTACCTTTATTGTAAATTCCAGATAATCAATTGATTCTCCCCGAATGCTCTTGTTAGTTTTTGCCAAACTCTCCCATTCACAAATAACCTGTGCTTGCAATTGACAAATGAGTTTAGTTCTGGAAAGTTGGAACAACTAAAATGTGTATCAAAACCTTACTCCTTTGTCAATGACTCAGCTGACTTCTTGCTGAGTTAACAGTTTTTTTTTTTAATTTTTTATTTATTTATGATAGTCACAGAGAGAGAGAGAGAGAGGCAGAGACACAGGCGGAGGGAGAAACAGGCTCCATGCACCGGGAGGCCGACGTGGGACTCGATTCCAGGTTTCCAGGATCGCGCCCTGGGCCAAAGGCAGGCGCCAAACCGCTGCGCCACCCAGGGATCCCGCGTTAACAGTTTTTGAGTATTTGAAGACTATGTCTTCAATGTCTTGTACTACTAGAAATATAGGGTTTGCAAACATGGCACACTTTTAAATTTAATGTGCATTATTAACATTTTCTTCATCAGTTCCTCAGGTTTAGGCAATCAACAAAATGACAAATCAGTCCCTGCTTTGTAGTGTTTGCCAATTCCCATGATATAAATAAATATTCCCACTATGAAAAAAAAATTCCCACCATGGCCCATCTCAGACATGACGTTACTAAACTGCAGTTGGGAAGAGATACACATTAGCACACACATGTGTAGCATTTTCACCATAAAGATACAATAGAGATGAATAACCTCAAAAGCACAGACAACAGTAAAATTATTAGAAACTGATTAATTTTGAGTATGATCTTTGTTTTTAGTTTAAATATAATATATAATATAATTCAATATAATTTATTTATATTTTACTATATTTAATTTAATATAAAATTTTAACTGTAAATTATTTTAATTTCATTGTAATGATGGTGGTGTTGAACAATCTGCTCACAATTTTGGGGCAAAGTTTAATAATTGACTCTTTTTTTTTTAAATTTTTTATTTATTTATGATAGTCACAGAGAGAGAGAGAGGCAGAGACACAGGCGGAGGGAGAAGCAGGCGGAGGGAGAAGCAGGCGGAGGGAGAAGCAGGCTCCATGCACCGGGAGCCCGACGTGGGATTCGATCCCCGGTCTCCAGGATCGCGCCCTGGGCCAAAGGCAGGCGCCAAACCGCTGCGCCACCCAGGGATCCCTAATAATTGACTCTTAAAAGCTAGTGTGAGCCAGGTCCCACACGAGTAATGAACGAAATAAAATAATGCACAGATGGCTGTATTTTATTTTATTTTTAAAAAATATTTTATTTATTTATTCATGAGAGACATAGAGAGAGAGGCAGAGACACAGGCAGAGGGAGAAGCAGGCTCCCTGTGGGGAGGCAGATGCGGGACTCAATCCCAGCACTCCAGGATCATGCCCTGAGCTGAAGGTCAACTGCTGAGCCACCCAGGCATCCAATTTATTTTATTTTTGTAAAGATTTATTTATTTTGGGGGGGGGCAGAGAGAAGGAAGGAGGGGCAGAGGGGGAGGGAAAGAGAGAATCTCAAGCAGACTCCCTGCTCACCATGGAGCCAATGTAGGGCTTCATTTCATGACCCTGAGATCACAACCTGAGACAAAACTAAGAGTCAGGCTGTCAACCTACTGAGCCAACTAGGTGCCCCCAGATGGCTCTATTTTAATCACCTATTTTAAAGCAGCCAGCTTTAACTATTAACATCTCTGCTACTGCTGCTTATTAGCCACCCTCAGATACCTTCACGGTAGCTCGCTGATTTTGTCACTAGCTCTTCATTTGTGAAACCGAGTTCACGATCTCCTCTATTTTCTAGAAGTCTGAGTGAAACCTGTGGATTCTATGGTTCTGGAAACTGGGGAGGGCCAGGTAGGGCCACAGAAAAAGTAGCAAGCATAGGTAGCTTATACCCCTGGTATACATGTGTGTTTAGTTTAATAAATGCTTTTAAAACATTGAGATGAAATTTCTGGTACTGAAACGCATAGATCTTAAGTCTACAATTTGAAGAATGTTCCCAATCAAGACAGAACATCTCCTTGGAAAATTTCCTGATGTCCCCTCCTGGCTCAATCCCCTTTTGTCCCACCATAGGCAGAGTTCACATTCCTATCAACACAGATTTGTTTTTGCCTGTTTTTGAAGTTCATATAAATGTAATCACATATATATGCAGTCTTTTGTATCTGGCTTTCTTTGCCCAGCATCGTTTTGTTTGAGATCCATCCGTGTTTAGAGACAGTGTTTATTTAGCTTTGCTTGCTGCATATTCCACAATATGTTTATAATTCACCTGTTAATGGGACATTTGAATAGTTTCTGATTTGGGGCTTTTATGACTAAAATTTCTATAAACATTCTTATATATGTATTTGGGGGGCATGTATCTTCATCTACCTTGGTTAAGCACTCCCTTGGATTAGTATTCCTTGGTCATTGGGTAGTATATGCTTACTTCAGACATTCATCTAGAGTGGTTGTACTGGTCTACACTCCCCACCAACAAGGTGTGAGACTTCTAGTTGTTCCAGATTTTTACCAACATTTGGTGTTGTCAGTCTTTAATTTTAGCCATTACAGTGAGTTTGTCATGGTATTTCATTGGGCTTTCAGTTTGTATTTCCCTGTAAGTCAGTGATATCGAGCACTTTTTAGTATGCTTATTGGCTATTCATACATGATCTTTTGCAAAGTATCTATTCAAATCCTAAGTTTATTGTTTACTGGATTGTTTATATTTTTATTACTGAGCTGTAGTTCTTTATATATCATGGCTACCAGTCCTTCATTGGTTATGCTTTCCAAATACTGTTTCCCAGTCCATGATTGCCTATTAACATTCTTTTTTTTTTTTAAGATTTTATTTATCTATTCAGGAGAGACACAGAGAGAGAGGCAGAGACATAGACGGAGGGAGAAGCTGGCTCCAGGCAGGGCGCCTGATGTGGGACTCTGCCCTGAGCCGAAGGCAGACACTCAACCACTGAGCCACCCAGGCATCCTGCCTATTAACATTCTTAATGATGCCTTTTGGTGACCAGGTTTTTTTTTTTTTTTATTTTTTTATGTGATGGAGTCTAAGTTATAATTGCTTTCTTCTAATGCTATTACTTTCTGGATTTTGTCAAATAAAACTTTGCCTACCCCAAGTTAGTGAAGATATTCTCCTATGCTTTCTTCTACATTTTTATGGTTTTGCTTTTACATTTAGGACTATCCTCTCAGTTTTTGTGTGTAGTGTGAGGCAGGGGTTGAAGTTTTTTTATTCTATGTGTTTATCCTATTGTCTCAGTGCTCTTTGTTGAAAACATTTTCCTTTCTTCATTAAATTGCCTTGATAACTTTATTGAGAATCAAATGATGGTATATGTGCAAGTCAATTTCTGCACTCTATAGTCTATTCCACTGATCTATTTGGATATGCTTTTCATGACCATTCTGTCTTGATTACTGCAGATTTATAGTAAATCTTGAAATGACATACTATGGGTTCTTCAATTTTGGTCTTTTTTCCTCAAGATTATTCTGGCTATTTGAGGTCCTTTGAATTGCCATTTAATTTCAGAATCAACTCATATGTTTATACGAAAATAGACTTCCTATAATTTTGATTGATATTGTGTTGAATCTTTATATTAATTTGGGGATAACAGATATCTTAGAAATATTGATTTTTCTACCCCAGAACATGGGGTATATCTCTCCGCTTACTTATGTCTTCTTTCATTTCTCTCAAAATTTTTGTACTTTTCAGTTCAGAGATTTTGTCCATATTTTGTTACATTTATTTCTAATTGTATATGTTTTTATATTACTGCAAAAATATGATATGACATTTTTATTTTACAACTGCAGTATTTTATTTACTGCTATATAAAAATATAATTAGTTTTTATGTATCAATCTTACATCTGGAGCCTTACTAAATTCCTTTATCAGTTTTAACAGTTTTTGGTGGATTCCTTAGGGTTTTTCTATATAAACTATTATGTAATCTGTAAATAAATGCAGTTTTTCCTTTACAATATGTTTATCCTCCAATTATTTTTCTTATCTTATTGCACTGACTAGGGTCTCCAGTAAAATGTTGAATAGAAATACTGACAGCAGACATACTTGCTTTATTCTTGATCTCAGGAAGGAAGTATTCAATACTTCATTATTAAGTATGATGTGTGTTCTAGAGTTTTTTTTTAAGTTTCTCTTTATTAGAGGACATTATTTTTATAGTTTGCTACTTTGCTGCAAAACTCTCGAGTGGGTATTAAGTTTTGTCAAGTGCTTCTTGTGAATCTATGATTTTTCTCCCTTATTTTATTAATGTGGTATGCATTTCTTACTTTTTTGCCATGGTGTATCATTATTAAATATTGCTGACTTCTATTTGCTAGCACTTGTTAATTACTTCAGTGTATAAGAAGGAGATTGTAACATTGCACAATTTTCTTTTATTGTAATAACTATGTCTTGGTATTTTGGTGCTTATTTATTTATTTATTTATTTATTTATTTATTTATTTATTTGAAAGAGAGAGAAAGTGCACAAGCAGGGGGTATGGAAGAGGGAGAGGAAGAAGCAGGCTGCCTAGATCCAGGGCTCAATCTAGGCCCTTGGTATTGTGACTGAGCCAAAGGCATATGCTTAACTGAACTGAGCCACTCAGGCACCCCAATATCTTATCTTTTTTAACTATTAAAATGTACATAGCATAAATTTCATCATTTTAACCATTTTAAGGTAAACAATTCAGTAGCATATACAATGTTGTGTGACCATCACAACTATCTAGTTCCTAAGTATTTTCATTACCCCAAATGAAAATTCATATCTATTAAGCAGCCACTTCCTATCCCCTCCTGCCCCCGGTCCCTAACAACCAGTAATCTCTTTTACATTTCTATGGATTTGCCTATTCTTGATATTTCATATAAATGGATTAAGCAACATGTGACCTTTTGTGCCTGCTTTTCCTACTTAGCATAACATTTTCAAAGTTCATCTATATTCTAATGTGGCTAAGTACTTCACTCTTTGTTATGGCTGAATAATATCCATATTGTATGGATATGCTATATTTTGTTTATCCATTCATTAATTAATGCATTTGGCTATTTCTACACTTTGGCTATCATGAATCATGCTACTATGAACATATATTTACAAGATTTTGTATAAAGACCTGTTTTCAATTCTCTTAGTATATACATAGGAATGGAATTTCTGCATCATATGGTTATTTGATGTTTAACTTATTAAAGAACTGCCACACAGCTTTCCAAAATGGCCCTTGTTACGTTCTCACCAGAGATGTGTGAGGGCTCCAAATACTTTACAACATCACCATCACTTGTTACTGTCCACTTACAAAAGAGTTGTAGTCAAGCTAGTGGGTATGAAGTGCTATCTTACTGTGATTTTGATTTGCATTTCCCTACTCTAATGACACTGAGCTTAATTTCATGTGATTATTGGTAACTTGAGTTCTTTGGAGAAATGTCAATTTGAGTCTGCCCACATTGGAATTGGGTTGTTTATCTTTCAGTTGTTGAATTATAAGATAATAGATATTGGAAACCAGATCCTAATCAGATATATAATTTGTAAATCTTGTCTTTTATTTTGTAGGTTGTCTTTTTCACTCTTTTGATAGCGTTCTTTGATGCATGAAAGTTTCTAATCTTTTTTGTGGATTCTTTAGTTTTCCATATATAAGATCATCTCAGCTATAAATAGATATAGTTTTACTTCCTCTTTTTAATTTTGAATTCTGTATTTCTTTTTCTTGATTAGAACTATTTTAGTGTTCAGTAGAAGTGGTGAAAGCAGAATCCTTATCTTGTTCCTTAGGGAAATAGTTGTCAGTGATTATGATGTTAGCTGTATGTTTTTCATAAATGTCCTTTCCCATGTTGAGGAAGTTCCCTTCTCATTTTAGTTTGTATCATGGAAGTGTGTTGGTGTGTTAAATACTCTTTTCTGTATCATTCTATTAATGAGGTGCATTATATCCACTGATTTTTTAAAGGTTGAATCATCCTTGCATTTCTGTGTTAAATTTCACATGGTCATGGTGCATAATCCTCTCAATGGGCTGCTGGATTTGATTTTGCTAGTGTTTTATTTAAAAATTTGCATCTATATTCATAAGGTATTAGTCTATAGTTTCTTGGATTATTTTTGTCTAGCTTTGGTATCCGGGTAACACTGCATAAAATGCACAAGAAGTATTCCTTCTTCACATTTTTGTAAGAATTTAAGAAGATTGTTATTAATTCCTCTTTCTATACTTAACAGTGAGTCTATCTGGTACTAGACTTTTCTTTGTCCAGAGGTTTAAATTACTCATTCATTATCTTTACGTGTAAGTCTACTGAGATTTCTATTTCCTCTTGAATCAGTTTAGATATTTCATATGTTTATAAGAATTTGCCCATTTTATCTGGATTTGTTGGTATGCAATTGTTCACAGTATCCTCTTTTAATTCTTTTTATTTCTGTAAGTAATAATGTCAGTAGTAATGTCTCAACTTTTTTTTTTATATAGCCTCCTCTTTTTTTTTTTGTTAAAGATTTTTTATTTATTCATGATAGACATAGAGAGAGAGAGAGAGGCAGAGACACAGGCAGAGGGAGAAGCAGGCTCCACACAGGGAACCTGATACGGGACTCAATCCTGGGACTCCAGGATCAATCCCTGGGCTAAACGTCTGGGCCAAAGGCAGGTGCTAAACCGCTGAGCCACCCAGGGATCCCCCTCAACTTTCATTTTTAATCTTAATTATTTATATCTTTTCTTTCTTTTTTTTTCTGTCATTCTAGCTAAAACTTTGTCAATTTTATTGATCTTTTTAAAGAACCAGCTTTTGTTCTTACTGATTCTATTGCATTTTTATTTCTTACTAATTTAGCTGACTCTAATTTTTATTATTTTATTTCTTCAGCTAGCTTTGGTTTAGTTTACTCTTTTTTTTTCTGCTTCCTTAATGTGTTAGTTTACGTTTCTTCTTTTTAAATATGGGCATTGAGGGCTGCCCAGGTGGTTCAAATGATTAAGAGCCTGACTCTTGTTTCAGCTCAGGTCATTATCTCAGGGTAGTGAGATTGAGCCTCACATTGGGCTCATCCACTGGGCGTGAAACTTGCTTAAGATTCTCTCTCCCTCTGCTCCCCCCTCTTAAGAAAAAAAAAAAAAAAGGAAACAAAACAAAATGTGGGCATTGAAATCTATACACTTCCCTCCAGGCTGCTTTTGCCACATCCCATAACATTATGTATGCTGTGTTTTCATTTTCACATGTCTCAGAATATTTTCTAATCTCCCTTGTAATTTACTTTTTGCTTTATTAGTTATTTGAGTGCGTTGCTTCATTGCAAAATGTTTGTGGATTTCCACTTGTCCTTTGTTACTGATTTGTAGTTTCATTCTTCTTAATGGATGGAGCCTTTTACTAATATATAGTGTCCTTTGTTGTCTCCTGTAAAAGATAATTTTGACTTGAAGTCTATTAAGTCTGATGCTAGTCTGGTCACCTCAGCTGTCATTTTGTTATTATTTGCATAATTTTCTTCCTTTCACTTTTCACCTATTTGAGCATTTGTATTAAAGTTAGTGTCACATGCACAGCATAGAGTTGGATCATATTTTCTTAATTGATTATGTCAATCTCTTCCTTTTAATGAAAAGATTTCATCCATATACATTTATAGTGATTATTCATAAGGAAGGACTAACTTCCAACAACTTGCTATTTGATTTCTGTATGTTCAATTCCTCCTTAATGCTTTCCTTTCTGTTTATTTTTCCTAGTTATTCTTTTGGTTTCCTTCTCATTGCCTTTTGTGTAAATTTTGCAAGTTATTTTCTTAGCGGTTACCATGGGGATTGCAATTAACATCCTAAACTTAAAATAGTCTAACTTGAATAGATGCTGACTCAGCATCAATGGTATACAAACCTCTTCTCTTATACAGCTCCATCACCTCTCTCCTGTATGCTGTTATTGTCAAGAAAATATCTTTATGCATCATGTACCTATTACCATAAATTTATAATCATTGTTTTATACATTTATCTTGTAAGTCGTATAGGAAAGAAAAAGAAAAAGAAGCATAAGTCAAATATACAATAATATTGGCATTTATATTTTCCTATGTAGTTACCTTTACTGTGGTTCTTTATTTTTTCAAATGGCTTCAAGTTGCTCTCTAGTGTCCTTTCATTTCAACCTGAAGAAATCACTTTAGGATTTCTTGTAAGATGCTTTATAAATGACATCATTAACTTTTGTTTATCTGAGAATATCTTAATTGCTATCTCATTTTTGAAAGGTGTCTTTGCCAGGTATCGAACCTTATCTTGGGAGACAGAGTTTTTTGTTTTTGTTTTTTTTTTTTCTTTCAGCACTTTAAATATGTTATTCCACTGCTTTCTGACCTCCATGGTTTCTGAAAGAAATCTGCTGCTAATCTCGTTGAAGAACTTTCATATGTGATGTCACCTTTTAAAAAAGATTTTATTTAGGGATCCCTGGGTGGCACAGGGGTTTAGCGCCTGCCTTTGGCCCAGGGCACGATCCTGGAGACCCGGGATCGAATCCCACGTCGGGCTCCCGGTGCATGGAGCCTGCTTCTCCCTCTGCCTGTGTCTCTGCCTCTCTCTCTCTTTCTGTGTGACTATCATAAATAAATTAAAAAAAATTAAAAAAAAAGATTTTATTTATTTATTCATGAGAGAGACACAGAGAGAGGCAAAAACATAGGCAGAGGGAGAAGCAGGCTCCCTGCAGGGAGCCTGATGTGGGACTAGATCCCAGGACCCCAGGGTCACATCCTGAGCTGAAACCAGACAGATGCTCAACCACTGAGCCACTCAGGCACCTCAAGTCACTTCTTTCTTACTGCTTTTGAGTCTTTTCATCTTTTGACAGTTTGATTATAATATGTGTTGGTGGATCTTTTGGAGTTTATCCTATTTGGGGTTTATTAAGATATTTGGGATGTATAGATTCCTGTAGTGTCATTAAATTGGGGGAGTTTTAGATCATTCTTCCTATTCCTTTCTTTCTTTCTTCTTCTGAAACCCCCAGTATGTGTTTGTTGATGTGCGTGGTGATGACCTACAGGACTCATAGACCCTGTCATTTTTCTTCATTCTTTTTCCTTTCTGCCCTTCAGACAGAATAATCTCAATAGACCAATCTTCAGGTTCACTGTTTTTCTTTTGCTTGCTCAAACCTGTTGTTGAACCCCTCTAGTGAATTTTTCCTTTCAGCTGTACTTTCAACTTCAGAATTTCTGTTTGGTTCCTTTTCCAATCATTTAAATCTCTTTATTGATATGTTAAAACATTATTATCTTGGTTTCCTTTAGCTCTTTGAGCATATTTAAGAGAGTTGATTTAAAGTCTGTCTATTAAGCCAATGTCTGTTCTTTCTCAGGGAGAAAGTCTTCTAATTTCTTTTTTTTCCCCCTATCAATCAGCCAGATGTTCTTGTTTCTTTCCACATATATTTCATTGTTGTTGAAACCAAACATTTTGAACATTAAAATGCATACCTCTGGAAATCAGATCCTCCTGTTCTCTTGAGTTTATTGTTGCTGCTTGTGGTTTTAGTTGTTTGTTTAGTGCCTTTTCTAAACTATTTTTATAAAGATTGTATTCCTTGTCCTCTGCAGTCACTGAAATCTTTGTTCTGTTAGATTAGTAGTCAGGTAGTGATTTGACAGAGATGTCCTTAAATGCCTGGAATAAACAAACATACACACGTACTCACGCAAATTCATAGATTGGATCTGTGTTGGGGCATTTCTTCATTATTTAGTCATGTTTTTTCCTCCCCCTCTGTCCATTTCTAATTCTGCAGTAGCCTTCAGGCTTCTATGGAGCCTAAATGTCAGCCAGAATTAAAAGCTTGAAGTCTTATCAAGTCTTTTCTAACATGCATCCAGCCCTGGGCATATGTGTAGCCTTCTAAATGCTCCAGTATAATGCTTTTATTCCCCCTTGTAATACATTCCTCAGCCTCTTTGTTCCCAGGCTATTTGGTTTGTTTGCCACTTTATCTGTTTGTTATCCTTTGTCCTAGGATGTATTTGCCTTTAAGTGCTTTTGATGGTACCACCCTGAGAAAGTTTTGAGTTGGGCATAACAAAGGCAAGCCCCTGAACTGATCCCTCAGGGAGTCACAGGATAGGTCAACACACATAACAACAACAATTTTTTGAAAACCAAGTCTGTATTTCCCTTTCTGGTACCAGAAAGCCACGGCAGAATGTGGGCTTGTGTCCCCATGGCGGCTGCTGAGTTGGTGATTGGGGGTGGGTAAGTTGGCAAGTGAAACTGCCATAATTTCTCTTATTGAAATTTAGCAGTTTACTTCTTCATTAAGCATTCCTCTGCTTAAGTTTTTATGTCTGGTTTTGAAATTACAATAATCTTGGCCTCATAAAACATCTCGGGAAGTATTTCCTCTATCTACATATTCTGGAAGATTTTGTGTAATATTGGCACCCTCCTCCCCCTCCAGTGTTTAATAGCATTTATCATTGATACCATCTAGGCTTAGAGTTTTCTCCGTGGAAAATTTTGGTGATGAATTTAATTTAGTTATTAGGTAAAAGGATATTCAGATTTTTTTCTATTTTATTTTGTGTCCATTTGGATGAGTTTTGTTTTTAAAGAAATGTTTTGCATTTCACTTAAGTTGTCATATTTATTTTGCATAGTTGTTTATTCCCTTATTAGTCTTTTAATGTCAGTAGGATTTGTAGTGATGTTGCCTTTTCACTCCTGATATTGGTTGTTTCTGTTTTATCTCCTTTTTCTTCTTAATGATTCTGCTAGGGTTTATCAATTTTATTATAAATCTTTTCAAAGTGCCACCTTTTTTTTTTGTTTTGCTCTATTATCTGTTTTCTTTTTCAGTAACTTTTGTTCTCATTTCTATCATTTCCTGCCTTCTACTTATTTGGGGCTTAATTTGCTCTTGTCTACCTATCTTCTACATATGTTACGAAGTCCATGAAGTACTGAAAAGCCAGTTGTCTATTACAAAGCCAAAGAGAAGAAAAAAAATTATCTTTTATATTTATTCATAAGTTTATCATTTCCAATCCTCTTCATTTTTTTCTTCCAGATCTGAGTTGCTATCTTACTTAATTAGTCCTTAGCCTAAAGAATGTTTAAAAGCATTCCTTTGTGGGGGTTTAGGGCTGAATTCTGTAAATGTTTGTCTTACCTAAGAATGTCTTTCTCATCTTTGTCTTTAAAAATATTTTTGCTAAATATATAATTCTGGATTGATACTTCTTTTTTCCTTTTAGCATCTTTAAGACATCTTTCCTTTTTGTTTTTTTCTCATCTCCATATTTTCTGATGTGATAACCCATCAATTATATCATTATTCCCTTGCATATATTGTCTTTTTCTCTGACTGCTTTTTTTTAAAGGTATACATCTCTGACTGAACATCTTTTTTTTTTTAAGATTTTATTTACTTATTCATGAGAGACACAAGCAGAGGGAGAAGCAGGCTCCATGCAGGGAGCCCGATGTGGGACTCAATCCTGGGTCTCCAGGATCACACCCTGGGCTGAAGGCAGGCGCCAAACCACTGAGCCACCCAGGGATCCCTCTGACTGCTTTTAAGATGTATCTTTTACTTTTTTTTTTTTACTTTTTTTTTTTTTTTTAGTATTTTGACTAAAAATGCCTACAAGTGGTTTTCTTTATATTTATCATATTTATTGCGGTGTCTGCTGAGCAACTTGAATCTCTCAGATGATACTTTTCATCAAATTATAGATATATTCCTTTAAATATATTTTTTCCCTCTATTCTCTCTTATCCCTCTGAGACTCTAGTAGCACCTATTTTAGATCACTTAATATTGTGCCACATTGGCTGAGGCTCTGTAAATTTTTTGCCTACCCGCCCCCCCCCCACCCCGTTCTTAGAATTGGGTAATTTCTACTGACCCATCTTCAAGTTCACTGGCTTTTTTTCTGCCACCTCCCCTCTGATTTGAAGGCCATCTAGAGAATATTTTATTTCGGTGATGATGCTCGTCAGTTCCAGACTTTCCATGTGGTTCTTTTTGTGGTTTGTATTTGAAACTATCCATTTTTTCATTCACTGTGTTCATGTTTGCTTTTAAGTTCTTTAACATATTTATGAACGCTGTCGTAAAGTTGTTAATTTCAACTTGTGAACATCTCAAGGTCTGTTTCTATTATCTGCTTCCCCCGCCCCCTTGGATTTATTTGATTTTATTGTTTTTGCAGGTTTAGAAATTTTTTTGTGTCATATTCTAGATATTCTAGATTTTTCTGTCTTTTTTTAAGTGGTGTTGACTTTTGTTCTGGCAGGCAGTATAATTACTGGTGAATTCTCTTGATTCTATGAGGCAGGATTATATTTTTTGCTGAAGTAGTTTTATTAAGGTTTTGTCCTTAGTCTGAGGACAGGACCCTCACTCTAGGTTATGGTCCTTTCTTTTAATGCATAAAGTTCCTTTTTTCTCAGTTGAATGCCTGAGGTTCCCAACGAGGGTCTCTTCATTCCAACTGTGCCGGATCCTCCTCCATAGTATACCTCTGCTATCCAGCAATCAACCTTCAGCAGCAGCTCCCAACCAGCCTTGCAGAATCTCACTCCCCACGTGCATAGCACATCAATTGGCCAAAGATCTTCAGGGGATCCCAACAGAAATTGCTGGGTCCCAGCTTTTAAGCCATCCTCTGTACTCTAATACCCTTCCTTGAAAACCTGGAGGCATTCAGGCAAGTAAAGTGTTGAAGGGAAGAACGTGAGAAGAGACTTCTACAATGTGTTCCTTACTACTTTTCAGCTATGTGATCAGAGTGACTTGCCTAATTTCCCCTGCCTCAGTTTCATCATCTGCAAAATGGGGACAACTAGCAGTTCCCAACTGATAGGGTTAGATTGAGGATTAAATGAGGTAATAACATGTAAAGTGTTTAGAACAGTGACTACTATGTGGTGGGTTTATATAAGAATCATCGGCTATTTTTCCTCCTAGCTCCATAGAGCTGGTATGTGGCTCATGCCTAAGGTGGCAACACTTAGAATATGGTGAGAGAAAGGTTCATTCTCTGCTCCTTTGGCAGAGAGCAGGAAGGTGATCACATTCTAGAAGAATCCTGTTGCATAGATGTGTTCTTCCAAAGAACCAGCTACAGGACTGCCTTTTAGAGAGAAATACCACCATTTATAAATACTCTACACACTGACACTGCTTCTGTGAAGCCCTCTATGATTTCATCAACCCAGGAAGGACTTGGCATGGGTGGTGGCTACCTAGAGTGGAAAAGTGAAGAGTCTAGGTGCTTTGGGGTACTTGGCAGCCACTGCTGCCTCAAGCCCCGTTTTCATGAGGGGCTATTGATGTCCAGCCTATTCTTGGATTATCTGAAGATTCTTCTTTAAAACCTGGAATGGGGAGGCCTGGGTGGCTCAGTGGTTTGGCGCTGCCTTCAGCCCAGGGTGTGATCCTGGAGACCCAGGATCAAGTCCCATGTCAGGCTCCCTACAAGGAGCCTGCTTCTCCCTCTGCCTGTGTCTCTGCCTCTCTCTCTCTCTCTCTGTCTCTCATGAATAAATAAATAAAACCTTTAAAAGAATAAAAAAATAAAACCTGGAATATTATGAAGGCAATAAAAGAATGCATTGCAAATAATTCATCAAAGTGAAGCAAGGGCTGTCAACTACCCATCCCTTCTCAAGAGAATAGAATGGGAGCTTCTGTTTGAATCCCATGTGGATCACCTTCTCTTCCTGCTGACTCCACATTTTGCATCCAGGTGGACAGGCTTTTGCTGGTGTGTGCTGTCCATCCCCCTATTCCTGGGAACACACTCATGATTAATCTTCATTTCTTGCTGGACCACTTGAAAATATTGTCTTTCCTGAAGCCAAAGTCAGGCAAACTCATGGCATTTTCAACAATGTTCTGCTAAAAGCTGCTCAAAGTTAGGCCTCCGATTCACTAGACCTCATTAACGAGGTGTCTGTATACCTTTGTCTGGTCCAGTCTGTGCTTTGTCGACCACTAGTTCCAAAGACTCTCAGTGGAGTTCTGCGGTCAAAGAGCTTTGAGAGCTATAGGTTAAATTGGGTAAAACAGGATTATGGGTTGCAGGGATTATTTATTATGGGATTATTGTTACTCTGCTCACTTGTGACTCTCCAATATGCAGGAATTGGTGTTCCCCTGTGTATCCATATTTTCACCAAGCATCTTCCCACAGAATTAGTGTTCTTGCCCAACCCACCCGGAAAAATGCTGGATTTGAGCACAACAGAAACAGGAATTGCCATTTACCTTTGGGGAAGTTGAATGCTGGTGGCTTCTGTGCATGTGTGCGCACATGCGTGTGTGTGTGTGTGTGTGTGTGTGTGTTGCTCTTAAACCCTTTTATTTCCAATAAATGGTTCCCTGTTGGTTCCTAAAGTACTTTGAGGGCAAGGAGCAGTTAGTTGTCTTCCTCTTATGCTTTTTATTCTGCAGCACTGGGGCCAGGCCTGCACACATAGGAGCGGATACAAACATCGTTTGGCAGAGAAAAAAAGGGTAGAAGCAGCCTTGCTTTCCCTCATGCTTCAGACACTGTCAGCGTGCCAAGCTCTGGAGTGATTCCAGTCCAAAGGAAACAGAGAACTGGGAGGGCCTTGGAGGCCGCTGCTTTAAATGCTTTCATTTTGGAAAATAGGGAAACTGAGCCCCAGAGAGAAGAAGCCCTTCCACCAGGCTGGGCATAATCTTAGGAGCCCGTAGGTAGCTGCTCTCAACTGTGGCTGCACTTTAGCATCACTCAGGGAAATGTAAAATATCCTGGTGTCTAAGCTGCCTCCTGAGCCAAGGAAATCAAGACCTCTGGAGTAGGACTCAGGTATCCACTGTTTTTAAATCTCCCCCATGAATCCCTGGTGGGGCTGAACTGGAGACACAGCCAGGAAACCTAAAGGTTCACAGAGGTACCCTAGAAGGTGCTGGAGAGGTGGGATAAGGCAGGGGGCCTTCATCAAAGCAGCTCTGCTGTGTCCCTTTTATCTACTGCTCCCCTGTAAACTGTCACTTGAGGGAAAGCCCCCATGACACCTCTGGAAGTGAACTCTTCCAACGGCACAGACAGCGAAGGAGGTGACCTGCTCAGAACCACCGTAAACCCTGACATAACCAGGATTCAGACCCCATGTCCTGACGCCCAGCACCTGATTCTCCAGCCACCCTGTGCCCTCAAATTCTTTTTAAATGATTCGACACCCCGCAAGCTATCCTCTTGAGAGTCCACATGTTTCCTCTTAATCCCGAGGCACAGCCATTCTCTCCTGTGGACCAAATCTTTTGTTTTGGGTTCTGCAGATTAATCAAGGATGGCCGGTGGTCATAGGGCATTTTGGGTATAGGGGGCCGTGAGTTGGAGGGGGGAGCCTCTGACATCAAATTAGCCTTCATTTTAAGTCTCGATGCAGCAATTATGACTTTTGAATAGCAGTGGTTGTTACTGAGGATGGTCGCCTAAGCAGTGCACATAATTATTATAATTACTGTGTACCTAATGATGCCTAATAAGGAGCAACATCACAGAGAGGCACGGTGGCTGCTCAGCCTGGTGGTCTGGGCTCCAGGAGGGGGGCGGCTGGGGTTCTGATGCCTGCGTGGGGCTGTTTTACAGGGACGCCAGGCTGCCTGTCTCCTGGCGGCCAGGGGCTGCAGAGTGTGCAGGAAGAGAAAACTCTCAGAAAGAATGTGCTGGCATCAGCTCAGAGACAATGAGTGTGGAAGTGGTAATCCGGAGACGTCCTTCCTCAGCTGTCAACTTCAAGGTCTCAGGTTCATGCTAATTCCAGGCCCTATGGGGAACTGGGTCCAGGAAGACGGAAATGGATAACACTTCATGGACTGGGCATGTGGATGTGTTGGTATGTATATTTATAAAAAATAATCACTGATATTTATAGAGGGCTATGTGACCAGCAATATATATTCATCATCTCATTTAATTCTTGCCACAACCTCATTTCACAGATGGAGAAATTGAGGCCCCATAGTCATCCCAAAGCTCAACATACCTGCTACGTATTAAGCACTTCAATATCTACCAGGTACTGTACATGGATTATCTCACCTGACCCCCACAACAATCTCATCAGATAGGTATTATTATTATGACATTCTTATTTATTCCTATTCTGTAGATGAGAATTTGAGACATGGGAAGGGAAAATGATTTGTTCAAGGTCAGACAACTGTTACATGGCAGAGCCAGACAGCCTAACACCTGTTTTCCTTCTTTCATCAATACATATTAAATCACTAGTAGATGCCAGACACAGGTCAAAGCCTATGGCATTCTGTTTGGGAAAGATCAAACAAAAATCATATAAGCAGATAAATATATAATTCACTGTCAGTAGCAGGATAGATAGCAAGAGAGCAGAACAAGGGAATGGGCAGGAAGCTGGAGGCAAAAAGCAATCTATTCTAAGGACAATAGACAGTGAAGACTTCACTAATCACGTCAAATGAGAATCAAGGCTTGCATGCGCTGAGAGGAGGAGCCATATAGATCTTTCCAGAACAGTGGTCTAAGCAAGTGCCACAGCCAGTGCAAAGGCCCTGAGGCATGACCGCCTGTGCAGAGTCCAACAAATAGCCAGGAGGCCAGGGTGGTGGGGCACAGTGAGCGAAAGGGGGTGTGTTTCAGGAAGAGAGCAGAAGAGTGGTCAAGAGCCAGGTCTTGTAAGGCCTTTTAGACCTGGTGAAGGACTTGGTATTTTATTCTAAATGTGATGGAAAGCCCCAGGAGGGTTAGCACGGGAGGACTTGGCCTGAGTTGGTTTTGTTTGATTGTTGTGTGTGGAGAAAGGAGCATAAGGGCCCCAGAGACCACTGTGGCTTCGGGCAGGGGGAAAACAGTGCGGTGGTGAGAAGCCGCGGGGTCCTCCAGGTATTTTATAGGAGGGGCCGAGCTGCTCCCAGCCCGGGTGTGGGGCAAGAGAGAAAGAGAAGCATCACTGATTCCTACGTGTCCTAGTTGGGTTCAGGAGCTCCTGAGAGTAGGATCCCGGTGTCAGTGGTTCATGTGAGAGGTGCTCCCAGGAGGTACCCATGGGGGACAGCAGTGAGTCAGGGAGGCCCTGGAGGTGCAACCTAAAGGAGTGACCATTGTGGGCATCTTGAATTCATTCCTATGAGGACTTGGGGCAGATAGGGTGCAGCGCACATCTCGGCTCTGGGGGGCGGGGGAGCCGGGGCCCCAGCTGGCTGCATCATGCATTGGGGGGCAGAGCCGCTCGACTTTGTCACAAGCAGCCTCCAGGGCCAGTGCCCAAGGCAGAGGGGTGGGGCGTTGCCTGGCCAGCGACACCTCAGGTTTCTGGCCAGACACCTGGGTAAAAGGCCCTGCCATCTCCTGAGGCACAAGAACTTGTGTTTGGGCAGATGCTGGACACTGGCCCCAGGCTTTATGGGAATCGGGGTGGGAGGTCAGTGGACACAGCCCGTGGGCCAAATTCTGCTTTCTGTGTCTTCTGGCCTTTCAAGCTTTCTGGGCCCCAGTCACACTCCTTTATCTCAGTGTCTACAGCTGCTTTCCTGCCGCCGCTGTAGCTGAGTCACACGGTTGGGGTGCAGCCTGAGACCTCAGAACCCGCAACATTCACTATCAGACCCTTTACAGGACACGCTTGCTGACCTCAGGTTTAGATGCAGAGGACAAAACCACACCCGAACTCGGAGGCTCCAGGGTTCCATGGCAGCAAGGTGCAGGGAGTGAGGCCTTGGAGGACCAGTGGTGGCAGGGACCGTCACTCCCTCCAGGGCTGTGCGGCAGGTCAGGGGCTCTCGCCTCCATCTGGACTCAGTGCCTCTCAAGGTTTGCAGGGTTGGACCTTCCCTCACTTCTGACTGCCCTTGGCTTTGCCTACCAGGTCAGACCAGGATGCAGCAGGATGCAGCTCCCCGGGGGCCCAGCTCCCCACGATCCCACCGCACACTTTCTGTCCTGATTTCCAGTTCCTTCGAGACAGGTTCTTATTGGCTCATCTTCCAGCTGTAAGTAAGTGGCAGATGCTGACAGGAGGGGTGTGGCGGGGTGGGGGGTGGGGTTCCAGCAGTTTCTTCAGGGGGCTGGGAGCCCCTGAGGTTACCAAATCCCCATCTGGCACTTGCTCTGTGCTTTGCTCACAGTAGGTACTTAGTGAAAACCATTCTTCAGATAATCGGAGTTCCTGCCTCTATTTCCCCATCTACCACCTGGATGACCTTGGGCAAATCCCCAGATTTCTCTTAGCCTCAGTTTCTGCATCTGTGATATCAGAACAACCCTCCATCCCCCGGAAATCAGCAGGAGGAGGCATCTCAGCAGGGATGCGAGTAAAGCATGAGCCCTCGCATACTGGGCATCTAGATGGAGAGACTTAAGTCCGTGCTGTCTTAATTATAACAATTAGTGCCAAGGACCCCACTCCCCTCCCAGGATGGCTCTGGCCCCGCCCTGTTTCCTGCCCTCTCCCTCCGCACATCCCCCCCCCCCCTTAATGGCATATTGTCCCTGCCTGGGGGGAACAAGGCGAGCTCAGCTGGCCTTAGTCACAGGTCAATTGCTTCATACAAATCCGCAGGGACTCACGGATACAGAGATGAGGGGCGGGTGCCAAGGGCTCCACTTGGGGTGCGGCCGCAGCTCCAAGGGCTAGGATCTGCAAAGGTGGGGGGACGGACGCTGGTCAGCCGTGATTTGTGCAGCCCTAGGAGCCACATTATCTGCAGAGCTCACCCTCCTGGAAAAACAGGTGTCTCCTGAAAGCATGGTTTCTCTCCCTCAGCACTGAGGATATTTTGAGCTAGGTAAATCTTCCTTGGAGGGGGCCCTATGCATTGTGGGGTGTTTAGCATCCTCACTGGCCCCTACCTACTACATGACAGTGGCACACTGCCCGCTACTCCTCTTGCGACACCAATAATGTCTCCAGATGATGCCAAATGCCTCCTGTGGGGACAGGGAGGGGGTAAAATCACACCCACTTGAGAACCACTGTCCTAGAGGAGCTGCTTCCTGCAGCAAATCCATCAGAGAGCCCGCAAGCACACTGGAGCAAGGCTATGAAAAAGGGGGAGTGTTTAGCCTTAACCAAAGAGCACTTCACCCTGGGCAGAGGAGATGAGCCCCCTGAAAGTGGTGAGGGGCAGCCATTGTGTGGATGGTGGAGCATGCGCTAGCTGTGCCCAGGGCTTCCTGGAGGAGGTGGGCAGTGGGCTGGCCCAGGCTGGATTGGGGGGTGGCATTGAGGGGTACTCTAGGTGGATGGAGAAAGTCCAAGCAAGGGTCCTGGGGGATGAAATGAGATCCTCAAATACTCTCTGTGAGGTGGATTTCATGACTCTTCCCACCCTGTAGGGGAGGAAACCAAGGCGCCACGTGTCGTGGGGTTTGCCTAGGTCACACAGCCCGTGTAGGCAGGTTCAAACTTCAAGCCTGGGCTATTGACCGTCTGGCCTCACTCAGCTCTGTTCTTCTCTGTCCCTGGAGCCACCACCATGCTGGGTGGGGTTGGGGGATGAACACAGAAGGTTGCCCCGATGCCTCAAAAGTAGAGCCAGGGCTGTGCCACCAAGTGAATGGGTAGGACACAAATAGATAAATGAATGCACAGAATAAGGTCTGGTCCACTGAGGCAGAAACCGCCTTCTTGCGGGACTCCTGGCTTGGCCCACCAGCCCCAGGCCCTCCCTGGCTGCCCCTTACCTTTGGGGGCATCACGTGGCACATCCTAGTGGGCTCTTGCTTGGAGGGTTCTCTGGGCGTGGGTGCGCCGTAAGATGCTGGGCCCCTTTTTCTCCTGGGCCAGAGCATGTTTGAAGAAAGGAGAGAAAAGCAGCCAGACATTGGGAAGAACTTCCAAGGGATATGAAACTGGGGTGGGGTGGGGCCTCAGTGAGTGGCTGGATGCCTGTGAGGCCTGGAGCAGGGGTGTGGGGCCAGAAAGAGCTTTGCCACATCCCTCAACCCGCTCCCTGGCTGGGCCTAGGTCCCTTGGCCCCAGGACTGGCCCCATGGGACACGCTTTCCTCAGCCTGGAGGCTCAGGGACAGCAGGGCAGGTGCATGAGGCTCTCCTGTCTTCTTGCCCAAGAGCCTTCTATTTTCTCCTGATTTACCCCTCGCCGCCCTGTGCCCTCGGCGGCTCCGGTGCTGTGTGCCCTCCGCATGTGGGGGCCCTGCGTTCCCCTGCTTCTCCTGCAGATTCCGGCCCGCACCTCCTTTGGGTCTCCAGGGAACTTTCTGATTCAGATTCCATTTGATTCAAATTCTGCGAGTGTGTCTTGCCAGGACCCTGGTCTGCGGTCCTATTATGCTTAGACGCCAGGAATGCTGGCGGGAAGGGGGGGGGGACACCCGGAAAGTCCCAGGGGTCTCATTTGGTGACAGATGCTGCCATAGGCCTCTGCTGTGTGCTGCACTTCCTATCACACCACACGAGAGCTCTCAGCCGGTTCTTCCCAGGCAGAGCCATACATCGGGCAGCATCTTGGATCTGAGCCCCGGGGTGGGGGGTGGGGGGAGCTGGCCTCAGTTTCCCCATCTGCAGAATGGAAATCACAGGTAGTTTTATCTCCGGGATGAAGAGAAGCTTTCATGTGTTTCTCAGACTTTAGTCCATTGCTGCTCTTCATGAGTTTTCCTACAGCCACATACCACCTGTATGGTAGTTATTTAGTATTAGTTATTATTTACACAGTCATTTATTTAGTCTGTTTTAATAAAAATATTTATGTAATTATTCTTTCTTTAAATTCGGCTACCCTTGAAGGCCCTAGATCGATCTATTTCAAAAGGAGACTTTTACATTATTCCCGCAGGAGGAAAAGTGATTCTCACCTATCACAAAGGCAAAGCAATAAAAGCAAACTGAAAGGGCCGTGCAATAACTATCCTTACGCGTACCAACCAAGATCCTCCTGATGAAAAGCCACGCTGTGCCTCCTGTATTTTTCGAAGCACATGGATGTGTGCTGGTCTGACATGTGATAAGTACTCAATAAATGATCTGCTAGGGAGAAAATGAAGTCAATGTGGTGTCTGCCCCTTGGGAACATTCCTCTGAATTGGTCAAGGGGAATGATTTTGCCCCCCAACAGCCCTATTTCTTCCTCTCTGATAATTACAGCTACGTGGTCAGTCATTGTGGTAGACTGCAAAAATAGCAACAATCCTTTATCCTCCCAGTTAAGAGCTGAGGTCTATTTCCCCGCCTCTTAAATCTGCGCTGGCCTCATGACCTGCCCTGGCCCAGGGGGTGTGGCAGGTGTGGTGGCATGCCAGTGGACTTAGAGGAAGAAGTGCTCCAAGACAACTTGGATCTTCCATTCTCTTGGGTCTTAGACCGTGTGCCAGGTCTTAAACGGGTCTCCATACATTCAAAAAATTGAAATCATGCCACTGCTTGGTGAACAAGACCAGGCCAGCCAACTGGAGGATGAGAGACCTCATGGAACAGGGTGGAGGCGTCCCAGTCAAGGTCATCTCAGAGCCACCAGCAATGTGCCATCTGACCCCAGATGCATGGTGAGCCCAGCCCAGAGCAGCCTACCTGGCCCAGAGCCGCAGAGGTGTCCAGCTGAGCCATCGATCTGTGAGGAATAACAGGTGGTGCTTTAAGCTACGTGGGGTTGGGCTGGCTTGTTAGCCACGGTAGACTTCCCTGACCCATCTGTTGGGGGTTAATGGGGGTGCGATGCCCAGGCATAGCAGCTCTGGTAATTCTTGGGCTCCATTGCTCCTGTTTTCTCTTAATTCTCTTTGCTTCCCTTTTTATTCCTTTGTGTGCATGTGTGCGCGCACACCTGTGCATTTTTAAAATACATCTTTGGGAAAGGAGCAGAGAAGAGATAACGAGTTAAAAATCCAGCAGAGACTTGGCCTGAGTGTCCCTGACATTCTTGAGGTCAGCCGAAGGGGGACAAGGAAGCAGAGAAGATGGAGAACATTGGAGCCGTGAGCAGTAAAGGAGATCATTGCTCTGCGCTGCCCCTCTTTGCTCACATCTAGTTGTGTCTCCGCCACGACGGGCCAAGGGAGGTGTTATTATCAACCTTATTCTTCAGGGTGAAGACACCAAGTCTCAGAGAAGATACGTGATTTTCCCTGGGTCACACAGCAGGTCCCTGTTAGAGCCAGGACCAGAAGGGAACATTGGGATTCCACATCTCATGTTTGCTCTACAGCGTGATCAGCCATCGGCAGGGGCGAAGTGGTTTGTTAGGTAGTGATCATGGGGTTGCAGGATGGGGTCAGCTCCCAGTGAGGCCAGGCTTTTCCTATACCCTGTGCACAGATGGCCTCTCACACCAAGACTCAGATTTCCCTCTTAGGATTTACCCACCTTTCTTTCCTGCAGCAGCTTAGACTGACATGCTGGGGTTTTCTCCACGTCCCACATCCACTCCATCAGCAAACCCCTTAGCTCCACAGCACCTCACCTGTTCCACCTCTGTTCCCATAATTTCTCCTGGAAGGCTGACATTCCATTCCCTGCATGGAATCCCTGCTTCTGCCCTTTCCTCCCTGGGGGGCCCTTCCAGGGCTCTGAGGTTGGCCAAGGAAAAGCCCAAGTCCCTTACTGTGTCCTGCAAGCTTCCACATCCGGGGCACTTGGGGTTTTCAGGCCTGGCCTCCTTCTCCTCTTTTTCTTTTTAAAATCATGCATACATTGAAATGCTCCTTACGCTGGGCTGAAATGTAATTCATAGGTAATACAACCTTTCTATACCTACAGTTTAAATAAATCCATGTAAGTCATATAATGTCCTAACTATACCCTAGAGGAGAATTAAATGGAAACTAACTTATAATAAAATAACAGTTACCTGAATATGTAAATACTGCAGCCCAACTCTTCCTGCAAGGCACAGTGAGGTTGTCAGAGCTCATACCCATGCCGGTGGACTCTGAGACCATGAGGCTGCAGATGCAGGTGGATACTCTGGCAGTAAGTCGAGCCCCCCACCCCAGTGGTGAGGTCCCCCCAGAAGTGACCAATTCCTGCTAAAGTGCCCAGCAGAATAGAGAATGACCTCCCCTTGATTTATACACAGGCAGCAATCCTAGGAAGTCCAGTATTTAATAAAATTGTCCAAAAGATAAAATCTTTTGCATTGAATATGAAATAAAGTTAGATTCTAGGCTCCAAGCATTATAACTAGGTTTTCACGTTGGTTTGGTAGATGACTCTTTGTGGGGGGCTGTCTGCACATTGCAGGGGGTATGCTGGGCCTGCTGGGTCCTTTAGAGACTGAGTGCAGTTAACACTCCCACCCCGATCTTTGTGATGAGCAAAACCATTACTGTACAGTTTTAACCTCCTCTCTCCCCAGCTATAGACTGGCTGCTCTGGGTTCCTCTCGGGCTTTCTTCTGTACCACGTCCCTCCTCACCTACCATACTCCAGCGACACTGGCCTCCCAAATTGTGGGCTTATCTAGGAGAAGAATGCTCCAGGCAGAGGGAATGGCCACTGCAAAAGTCCTGGGGCAGGAATGGGTCTGGCACAGTCTCCAAATAGTAAAGAGGCCAGTGTGGCCAGAACAGGATGAGTGAAAAGTAGAGAAGTAAGAGCCAAAATCAGAAACAGTGGAGGCCAGAAAACAGAACCTTTGAGTCATTAAAAAGACCAAACTTTTAAAATCTTTATTCTAAATAAAGTTTGTTTTTTTTTAAATGACTGGCTTCTTCTGAAATGTCAGAAAACCTGGCAACACTGGGCCTCCATTCCTCCATTCCTGCATAATAACCATTAGCCAGCTTTGTCCCCTGTGGGAGGACATTTGCTCCTCAATTTACCACAAGCCTCACCCATCCCTATTGCCTCAAACATCCACCTGTGTTGCACATTACATTGCCCAGCTGCTTCTACAGGCATTTGAGTATGTAATGCTCGTGGGGAGAGGGTGCCAGGGAACACAGTGGGGGTGGCGGTGGGGGCAGAAAGTGCTTTCTCCCTTTCCTACTCCAGGGAAAAGGACCCCAGGCTTCTCCAGGAAGGGGCTCTGGGAACCTGTGGGTGAGGTTCCCCCCACCACTGCTCTGCATGCTCTCTACTCTCAGGCCGCCTGCTGAGAAAGCATCTCAGCAGGGGAGGCCAAGGCAGGGGCACCCGTGGGGACGCCTCGAAGACATAGTGAAAATATTTTCCCAGGAAAAGCCAACACTGCTATTTGTTTTAGTTGCTTAAATTATACGTGTTATTTATTTTTTATGTGGCCTGTCATTATTGGTGAATGGGGAAGGCACCCGGCCTCACAATGCAACCAAAATTTTAGATATTGCTATGTAGTTATTAACAAATGGGCTTTTCATCTTTGGAAAATGTGCTGTATGAGAAGCCCTCAGGGGTCGGGTTTCTGGATATTGGGTAATTACAGCCCACGAGGAGGGGGTGGCCTGGATCTGGGGAAGCAGACGGGGTGGGGGGGTGCCTTTTCAGACCCCCTGCCTCTTGGCTCATCCATCCATTTGTATATTCATTCAAAAATATGTATCAGGTGCCTGCTGTGTACAAGGCGCTGTTCCAGATGCTGAGAACAAAGCAATTGATGATCATATGAATATAAATGAATATAAATGTAAAACCCTTCGTGTATATGGTACCTACTATGGTGCCATCACTGTTCTGAGTGATATCTTCTACACCTGTCAACTAATTGAATCACTCCAAGAGTCTTATGAGGGGAAACTATCCCAATTTACAGTTATGGAAACTGAGGCACAGAGAGACACAAAAACCACAGGCTTCCTTCAAAAGAGACAGACGATATACAGGAAAACTCAGGTTGTGGAAAGGAGCAGAGGTACATGACAGAGAGCACCTGAGAGGGGTCACCTGCAGGTAAGACAGTCAGAGAAGGCCTCAGTGAGGAGGTGGTTATTGAAAGGAACCAACTTCTGAAGGATCTAGGGAGAAGAAGAGCAAGTGCCAAGGCTCTGTGGTAAGAATAAGCTTGGCATGCATGAAGAAGCAGAAAGAAAGGGGCTGGCAGAGGGAGTGTAGCTTTGCTGCACACTCAGACCTTGGGCTTTCCAACAGGCCCCCTGAGAGTCTGGGCTGGGGGCCTCAGCTTCCAAGGCATGAGGTGGGAGGACAGCTGGAGGTGATGGAGGGAGGGTCTCCCAGGGTGAGGAGAGGACACATGGGTATTTGAATTGACTCTCACAGGGTGGCTCAGTTGGTTAAGAGTCCAACTCTTGATTTTGACTCAGATCATGATCTCAGGATTGTGAGATTGAGACCTGCATTGGGCTTCGTGCTGGGTGTGGAATCTGCTTGGGATTCTCTCTCCCTCTCCCTCTGTACTCCCACTTGCTCTGTCTCTGTCTCTGTCTCTGTCTCTGTCTCTCTTTCTTCTTTTTTTTTTTTTTTAAGATTTTGCTTATTATTCATGAGAGACACACACACACACACAGAGAGAGAGAGAGAGAGAGAGAGAGAGAGAGGCAGAGACACAGGCAGAGGGAGAAGCAGGCTCCATGCAGGGAGCCTGACGTGGGACTCAATCCCAGGTCTCCAGGATCACGCCCTGGGCTGAAGGTGGCGCTAAACCACTGAGCTACCCAGGGATCCCTCTCTCCTTCTTTAAAGCAAAAACAACAACACTGAACCCTTACAAGTGGGTGTCTGGCCAAGAAAGTGCTAGAAACTCAGGCTATGTTTCTCAAAGTAGAGTCGAGGGACCTCTTCCTCCACACCCCTACCCTTTCCACTTAGAAGTCGCTCATTATTCTTCTCACATATGCAGATCCTTGGGTTTAGCATGTCCTCCTAATGCCAAATGTGTGGATGTGCAGCCCAGGAATCTGCACGTTTGACCTAGAAGAATCTGGAGCACATGGAATTTCAGAAATGGTGTAGCCAAGAATTCTTGATTAGAGATGGAGTATCCAGGAAGGGTAGAGACGATGTTCTTCCTTCTGCCACAGTAGCAGCTGTGCTGCTCCTGGTATCAGGGCTTCCACATGCTGGGGAGAGTCCAGAGGAGGATGACTGGGATGGAGAGCACTCCTTACCTCATGGCTTAGGAGGGTGCAGAGGGAGAGATGCTCTCAGGCCGTTGAGATTTGGTACAGGTAATGGCATTTTCAGGATGGAGGTAATGGCATTTTCAGGATGGCACAGGTAATGGCATTTTAAGGATGGAGGCCAGGAGCAGGAGTAGGGAGAGGGAGGCACCCACCGGCAGGGGCGTCTCACTGGAGGAAAGATGACTTTGTCAGAGAGGCTGCTTAGGGTAGAACCAGGGTTGAGTGGCACCAAGTCCAGGAGAAAGATTTTAGTTCAAGACAAGAAAGAACTTTGTAATGGCTGGAGCTGTCCAACAGCTGGAGATGCAGACTCCAGGGTCAGACAGACCAGGGTGGAGTCTTAGCTCGGCTGCCTCTTGGTTGTCAGGCCTTGGGCCAGAGACTTCGTCTCCTGCTGTCTAAAATGGGATTGATTTATCTTCAGAAACATGGGAACAATAATAGCAGGCCCTCCTGAAGACGAAATAAGTTAATGCATGGACAGTGCATTCAGCAAGCACCCAGTAAATGCCAGCTGCTTATGTTCCTACTACTGAGAATGGAAGGACTTGCCTTTGTGGGCTGACCAACCTCCTGTGATGACATAGGTGGACTGTAATACTCTTATGATTTGGGGGGCATCTGGAAGACTCTTCCATCCTGAAATAAAGGTTCCACCTGCCTACGATTGTCATTGGTCAAAATGGCAGTGGGTGGGTTCTGTTTGGAGGCTGCAATAGCAGTTCAAGACCTGAGAATGATGATGGAGATGAAAAAGAAGGAGAAGAAGATGATGAAGACGGTACCATCACCACTGTTACTGCCTCCTTAATGGATACAGCCTGCGCTGTTCCACCACAGTCTGCCAGCAGAGCCTTGAAGAAACCATGGGAGGGAGGGGTAGTGCTGCCGACCCTACTTGGCTTCCAAGGGAACCAAGCCTCATAGAGTTGAAGCTCCATTTTCAAGGATACCAGACAAACAAGAGGTAGAGGTAGGACTAGAATGTTGAAACCTGTTTTGGGTGTCTATGCCCTTAACCAGTGAGCCACCCCAGTGACCTTGGTCCATTAGGCAGGTAAGATGGGTTCATTGGTAAAGCGAGACCGATGTGGCGTTCATGCTTGGTGCCAATGGAGTGAGCCTGAGAGAGAGGCCCCGGAGCAAGAAGGGAAAACCTTCCCAGTACAGGCTGCCTCAAAGGAGAGGCCCCTACCTTATCAAGATGAGACCAAACTATACCCTTGGCATTTCACACTCCCTCCGTATTGCAAGACAAGGCAGTGGTAACCACCCGATTTCAACTGAAATCACTTGTTTTTCGCCCCCTTCCCAACCGGGCTCTCCCGTGAGACCCAGGTGTTAATGAAATCAAACAAAATGAAAATGGGTAAATTATTGCGAAGCTATGAACACCTCTGCCGGGCCATGCCTCACTAGTTTCCAATACCACCTCATTCAGGAGGCTGCCGGAGAAGCTGAAGCAATTTTGTCCCATGGGCGAGGTAGTGGAAGGGAGGGACAAAAGAGACAAGATATTGCAATCAGGAGGTCGCTGACCCAGGCTTTTGTATAATTATAGAATTTCATTTCGGGCCAACTGGACTGACGGCTGAGCTTGTTGGCAAATTAGTGGCGAAAAATAAAGCAATTTTTAGCATCCTCAAAAGAGTCAGCACTCCAATGGGGTGTCAGGGGCCCAGGGTGGGGGAGGACGGCAAGGATGGGGAAGAGAGGCCCAGGTGGGAAGCAGCTAGTCAGCTGGACTCACAAGGCAGATATGTTTTAATTTGGGACCTGGGAGAATATGTCCCTGGTGGGGAAGAGCATGGCCACCTTTGGGGTTTGTCTTGAAAGCAGAAGGGTTTGAAGCAAGACTGTGGCCCACACTGTCCTCTTTCTAGAATGATTCTCCCAGAATCAGAGGGTGTGAGGTTTGTTTTTTGTTTTTTTGTTGTTTTTGTTTTTTGTCAAAGAGTGTCCAGACCAGTGTGACTTCTATTCCTGCCTAAGCCTTAGTTATTTCTGCCTTTGTAAAATGGGGAGCAGGAACATTCACCTTCTAAGGTTATTAACAGCCCCCTCTATCATCATTGGGCATGTACTCTGTATATTTAATTGAAATATGGTATTGCCTGCTCTTACGCCTCCCATGCTTTCATTATGAAGCTTGCCTTTAACCTTTAGTACATACATTCAGCACTGAATACTGCTCCTCACCCTTATTACACATCACCTTTATTATTATTTTTTTGCTACATCTGCTCAGGTACCAAATGTACAATTCTTTTGTTGCCATTCTTCTTTAAATGACCTTACATTTAAGGGTTTTACTTAAATACCCTTGCTCACTTCATGCTAGTTCAAAGCATCCATGAACTCGTAGGTTTAATGGGCCAGTCTTTTATTTTCTAAAATAGGTAAAAATAAGTATTATTATTAAGAAGTACTCTTCATTAGACTTCTTCAAATACCATTCAAATCCACAAAACAGCATTTGTCAAGTTCTCTGGGCTGAGGAACAGTGTCCCTCCTTCTCCCTGGGTCACCTTGGGTCGATGGCTGGCCTCTTGCAGGAGACCTCCATTCAACTCCTGCCACATACTACGGGACACCCAAGTGGTGCAGCTGTTCACAGAAGTGGGTCCACCAACTGTGCACGTGGATATTGTGGCAATTCCACAGCTGCTGGCACCTCCAATAACATTTTCTAAACATTTACCCTCCATTTCTATCCTTGATGCCAATTCATAAGGAGTAGTTCATGGACCAGCCCTGACAGCGGGCCATACTTGGAGCAGCCCAGGTGTTTGAATACCTTGGAACACATCAACCCTGCAGAACAAGGATAAAAACAAGATTCTGTCAGTGGGGATTTAGAATTTCTTGGCCTTAGTTTCTTGATCTGTAAAATGGGTCAAGGTGATACCCTTATGCTGCTCCCAGACAACCAACTGACATTCCCAGTTCTGTACGAAAGGGCTTCACCCCATCCTGGCAACATCTCTGCTTTGGGCCCAGAATAGGGGAGCAAATGAAGCTTCGGGTGAAGTCCAGAATATTAAACAGATGCACATAAAATTTAGGAGGTAACTGCACAGTATCTCTGGCTGCTCAAGAAGCAGTAGGAAGCCCAAAGCTTGCTTTCAGCCCATCGCAATCTAGGGGTGCCCCTGACAAACCCTGGGACTCCTTTGAACTGCTGAGCAAGTGGAGAGACATTCCAAGGTCTTCCCCCCCTTTAACAACAACAAAAAAAGTATAAGTGGGTATGGCACAGGAATTCCCATTCTACTTACTTATTTGGAAATACAGAATCATTGGCAGGTCTTGGAGGGTCTCCTGGGTTGGGATGGTGGATAGCTCCTTCCTTTACCTGGGCACCAGGTGAGAGAGTCATGGTGCTCTGACTCCAGCTCCTATAGGGATGGTGATGGAGGCAGACTCGAAAGGTTTCCCTTTCGGAGGTGCTTGGTGTGTGGCTGTAAGGGATGAGGGAAGCTAGGGTTTGCTTAATCAGCATGGAGGTTTGGTGCTCCTGAAACAGGGTTACAAAGAAAAGGCTGAAAGCCTCAGGATGTGTAGAGGAAGTCACAGTCTACAGAGCCCCATACCATATGACATCTCCCTTGGGCCTCAAAATCCCACTCACCTTGCAGGGTTATAAAGTCCTCATCTTAAAGTGAAAGTCTGCAAGGACTGGACACAGGGCAAGACTTGCCTGAAGACATACAGCCAGGCATGGGCAGAGTTAGGACTTGCACCCAGAGCCGTGGGAACGTTAAAGTGTTGTGACCATGAATGACTCACTCCACGGTAGCTGGGAATCTCCTGTCATTTATGATTTGGAAGGTGAAGTAGACAGCAAAGCTGGACCAGGCACCAAGGGTTTACATTGCCCTTAGCCCATTCCAAGTCTTCTACTCATATCCACTGGTGAGGACACTGGGTGACCCCTGAGAAGTGATGTGGTTCTTGACGTTTCCAGGAAAGTCTAGAAGGGGCTTGTGATGTGTCTGGATTTTAGGATAAGACTGGGGAGAAAATTGTAGCTGTGCTTATAGGTCTCTAGTGTAGTTATGTGTAGACACCTGGGGTTAGGAAGATCACCTGTTGTTAGCTTGATGATGGTTTGATCAAAGATGGCTGCCTCTGGGACGGTCCCAGAGTCATTTGGGACATAAGAACAACCCCAAAAACATTCTCAGGGAGCATCCCTGCCCTCCAGAAGTTGGACTATCATGGGGGAAACAATGAAGTGTTTAGAGAATATTATGAGATGGCATGTGAGAGAGTAATAGAAAATGTTCTAAAATCCTGGGTGCAGCTGGCATTGTGAGGAGGGAGAGATTGCAAAGTTGGAGTAATCTGGGAGGACTCCCTGGAGAAGATGAGACTTGATCAGGGCCAGAAGAGGGTGTATCAGCCAAGACTCTGAGCTGCAAATCTCAGAAAGCCCATCTCAACCTGGTTAAGGCAAAGTAAAAAAAAAAAAAAAAAAAAAAAGAATGGGGGTGTGGCCTCATATAACCAAAAAGTTCAGAGTAAAGCACAGGAACCCAGGTGCTCCAACAATGTGGTCCCAGCTATGTTTCTGTCTGCCCATTGCTCAGCTCTGCATCCCTCTGTGTTGGTGTCTTTGCTTAGTAGCTCCCTACATGGGGCTGGAAAGGTGCCCCTGGCAGCCTCGGGCTGTAGGGTCCTTGTACACTGTGCCTCAGGATGTACCTGTAGGATTTTAAGTTATGGAGGTGACAGGAGAGGTCAATGCCATTGAAAGAAGATGTTTATTACTTACAGTTCTTAAAAGGAGGGGGCATGCCTCGCCACATGGGGCCACAGAAGGAAGCATGTTTTGATCAGGAGGCAGAAGGAGTGAGAAAAAAACCTAAGCCAGTGTCTTTACTAGGTTTTCCACAGGAAGGGCAAGGCAAGGCAGGGAACCAGCTTGGGGTTGGTTACTTTGAATAATTTTAGTGGCTTTGGGGTGTCAGGCTGCTCCTACTTTTCTGATTTAGGGCAGGGGAAATGTTGGCTTGGTGGCTGCGAGTTGGATGAAGGTGGTATGAACTTGGGATTGGTTGGGTATATATGCAAGGTGTATTTGCAGGTTTGTTCATTATCTCTAGGAATAATAGAGATGAGCCCATCTCTCCCCAATCAGTGAAGAAAAATGCCAGACTATCAAGAACATAGAAAATAACATACGGTATTCTATCAGTTTCAGGTTTACAATATAGGGATTCAGCACTTCCATACAACACCTGGTGCTCATCACACAGGTGGACCCCTCCATCCCCGTCACCTATTTTCTCCACCCCCCCACCTCCCCTCCTGCAACCATCAGTTTGTTTTCCATGATTAAGCGTCCATTTCTTAGTTCATCTCTTTTTGATTTTTTTCCCTTTGCTTGCTTTTGTTTTGTTTCTTAAATTCCATGTATGAGTGAAATCGTAAGCTACCTGCCCTTCTCTGGTGGACTTACTTTGTGTCGAATCACTGTATGTACACCCGAAACTAATCTAACACTATTGACTAACTGGAATGAAAATTAAAGCAAAAAAAAATGGATACCAAAAATGAGCAAATATTAATATTTATATTAATACAGTTGGCTTTGTGATGAACGGATGGATGTTCAGTCAACAAATATAGAATTTAAGAAAACACAATGAAATGCCCGGGAGCAGCTCTTTCTTGACAGCTCAGTGAAGTGACCTCAGACTGGTGGAGCCCAAGACGTTCATCTCCCTGGGAGGCCAGCTGAACCCCATTGGGACTCAAGAAGGAGCTGCTATGATAGTTGGGACCGATGCCTCCCCAGATGGAGGACACTTGGGGTAAAGCAGCAGGGGCATTTCTGACCCAAGGATGGAGGAGCAGGACCACAGTGCTACCAGCTTACAGAGCAATCTTCACCACTCCTGCTTTCCAACTCTGTTGTAGCTCCCTTCCCTTATCAAAACCTCAGGTAGATGGTTTTGCTTTCATGTTAAATTTTGTAATTAAGACTCTTTTTCAGGTATGAAGCTGTCTAGCCCTGTTTCTATAAAATTTAGCCTCAAAGCTAGAATTTCTTCCCTGTTGGGAGCTAGAAACCCCACAGTAGGGAAAGCTGGGGAGCAGCATCTATCTGGCCCTCTCTATCCCTTGGGTGCTGCTTTGGATGTCCTGTGTGGGGCCCTGGGGTGGGAGGACAGATGTCATACTCCATGGACTGCTATAAAGCAGTCACCGATACCATCAAGTGAGTGGTACATAGTGCAGGCTTTTGTGGGGCATTGTGGCTTTCTTGGGAGGGATCTTGGCATGATGAAGCTTCTGGATTTGGGCTGCTGGCTCTCTGACTACCCTCATGGGGCCTTCCTTTTGTTTCTTTTCCTCAAAGGACACCTCACAAGTGGCAGACATGGTACCATCAAGACCTATTGAGTCTGGCTACCTGTCAGAGTATAGATTTGACTCACAGAAAACTCATACGATCCTGTTGCAGCAAACCGAGGTGGGGTAGATTGCTTGCTGCTGCTCTCTCTCCTCATCTTGCTATTGAGGGCTGCCCCAGAGTGACCCAGAGTTTTTTTGGGGTAAGAAGCAGGTCTGAAAAAAAAAAAGAAGCAGGTCTGAGCCTCTGGGTACATTTATGCTGTCACAGGCAAATACGTAGTCTTGCTGGAAACTTTCTGCATCTATAGGCTAGCACCTTTGACCAATGCTGGTAGTGTGTCAGGGGAATCCACACCCCTGGGGGCAGACCTCAACCAGAGGCAAATAGGAGATAAATCTACCAGCTTCCTTGCCCTCAGGTGGGGCATGGCGTGATGTCAGGTGGCCCTTAATGGCATTGGGCTGAGGCCCACAGCAGTAAACTGCTCATTAATGCATCTGTACTGGCTGCCTTCCCATTCCTCTCTCATTTCCCCACTCCATTCCAGTGCTTCCTGGGATCAATTCTCAGACTGCTTCTGGGGGCACCCAGCCTATGACATGTGTGTGTAAATTCCCAAGTACACACTTCCAGGTTGAGGTTAGTAGGGGGTTAACATGGGGCTCCCAGCTCCATGGCTCAACCAGTAGCCAGCCAGATGTGTAAGACTGGTCCCTGCACCCAATCTCTTGAGTAAACTCCCTGGCTCAGTGGCTGGTGGGCCCTCTATGCCCCATCATTCTTCACGAGTCAAAGCTGATGATTCTCCTACTTCTGGATGATCTTCCCAAACAATTAATCCTCTCCTCATATAGACTGGACTGAGTCATGCTGATGCTCATAGGACCTATTAAGACTCCCTTTAAAGAGTCTGAGGAGGTGTGTCCTGCTGCTCTTCTATAAAATATGGGGCACTTATCACGTCTTATAGCTCAGCTCTGGGGCTTTAGTGAAAGAGAAAAGTCCTATTTGCTAGCTTGTTTCAAAAATATAGTTGATGTACATACATCTTCTCCCATGACCTGGGAATTTTGCTCCTGGGTTGGCACCTAGCAGAAATGTGCTCATATGTTCACCAAAGGACATGTACAAAAATATTCATGGCAACATAATTTGTAATAGCTCTAAACTGGAAAGAAACTAATGTCTATAAGCAGTAAAAGAGATATAATCATACTGTGGATACTACACAGCATTGAGAATAAGTAAACTACAACCTCACTTAACAACATGGATGAAACTCACATAGTGTTGAGCCAAAGAAGCCAGACATGGGGAAGACATACTGCATGATCCTACTAGTGCCATGCCCAAAATCATGGTGTAGAACTCAGGCTCTTGTTTATCTTTGGGAGGCTGGCTGTGACTGGAAGCTGCCAGAAAGGGAATTATAGAGAACTGGTCATGTTCTATTTCTTGATCTGGGTGCTGATTGGCTGTGTGTGTTCATTTCTTAAAAATTAATCCATCTGTACATTCAGGATTTGTGCACGTCTATTATGTATGATATACTTCAATTTCTGTATAAATATATTAACATCATCCTAATAAAAACCTGCTGGGGGCATGCTGGGCCTCATAAAAGAGGGCAAAGATTGCATTCTTAAGGAGTTGCATGAATTAGCAAGCATTTACTGGCAGGAATTAGGAGGGTACTCCTGGAATAGGATTTCTGGAGTTTTTGATCGAGGGGGGACCAGAACATAAACTGAATAAGCAAGAATTCATTGAATTGGGGGCATTTTCTTGGGATGTAGGATTTTATGCCCTGGCAAAGGCCCTGGGAGGTGGGGCAAACTCACTGCTAAGGAGACTTTTAGAAGTCTGGGGAAAGGAATGGCCTATGCTGAGGTAAAGTAGAAATACTTGGTTGCTCTGGCAAAAGGCAGAGAAAGGAAAAGGTTGAGGGAAATGGACATGCATGTTGAGGGAAATGGACATGCATGTTGAGGGAAATGGACATGCAAGTGAGGCCAGAAGAATACTCACCAGAAATTATGTTGCACTGGGGGGCCCAGAGGACACACTGTTCACCATGTCATCAGGAATGCACTACCAAGAAAGAGAAAGAAGGGCATTAGGATCAGTAAGAAACTCTGTGAAGGTTCTTCTCTGCAGACCAAAGCTACTGGCAGAAATTAGTTACTGGGCTCTCTAACAGCCATGGGAGTGGTGGATTTCTGAAGTATCAGAAGCCGGGGCCTGCAATTATCATAACAATTGGCAAGGCCAGAAGGGAAGCTGTGGTAGCTGGATCTGCAGGGAAGTGTGAAAATGAATTACAGAACATGATGTCCTTAGAGGCAAAATAGGCAGCCAATAAGGCTGCTGCTTAACACCTACAAGTAGAAGAAAGCTAAAATAAAGGAACAGGTCTAGAGAATGCCTGCTTCCAGCCAAGATGGAGTAGCAAGTCTCAGATTTTCTCTTGGGTCTGAAACAACTAAAAAAATGGACAAAATATATGAAACAATGATTTCAAGACACTGGACTGCAGGAAACTAAGAAAAACAAACCCTGAGAAATGGGAATCAAATGAGGTAAGCCTTGTGGATAATTTCCAGCCATGGCATAGGAAGGGGGAAGTAGGGCAGACCCTTACGCTGAGAAGACAAAGTTGAGAGTCTAGGGAGATTAAGGAAGCTGGGGTTTGCAGGATTGAGTACTGGAGAGGAGAGGTGCACAAAGGGAGAACTCCAGACATCTGAAATGGATCTCTCCAGTATTCAGCACAGAACTTATTAGCACATGTGTGTGATGAAATACCCCCATGCAGGGGGTGGAGCCATCTGATGGGATTATAGGGAACCCACTCCATACTCAGACAGGGTTGGAAATAGTGCCTGCTCCTCCTAGTCAGAATGGAAAATCTCAAGATTCAGGGGACATTGGTTAGAATACATACAAGGGTCTTGGCTTAGTAGAGTGGAATAATCAGCCCTAGACTGAGCTTTGTCCTAGCCCTGCCTCTGAAATCTTAAAAGCAAGACCCAAAAGGATCAAACTTAACTTAACTGTATCCCAAACAAAATTCGATAATATTTTTTAGGAACACAATAATATCCCGCATACTCTAAGTAAAATTCATAATGTTTGCTATCTAATTAAAGACTATGAGGCATGCCAAAAAGGCATGAAAAGAATGTCCAACACGAGATTAATAAATCAAAAGTAATTGACTTGAACTGACACAGAACTTAAAGTTAGCAGATAAATATATTAACAGGGCAGCCCGGGTGGCTCAGCGGTTTAGCGCCGTCTTCAGCCCAGGGCCGGATCCTGGAGACCCAGGATCGAGTCCCACATCGGGCTCCCTGCATGGAGCCTGCTTCTCCCTCTGCCTGTGTCTCTGCCTCTCTCTCTCCCCCTGTCTGTATGTCTATCATGAATAAATAAATAAATAAAATCTTTAAAAATAAATAAATCAATTTTAAAAAGATATTAACATAATATAACTGTATTCCACATATTGCAAAAGTTATGTAGTGAAATAGAAAATATAAAAAAAGATCCAAATTAAACTCCTAGATCTCACACTACAATGTGTGAGATAAAAGATGCATTGGGTAAGAGAATGGCAGACTCTACATTGCAGAAAGATAGATGAGAGACACAGCAATAGAAACTAAACTGAAGCACAAAGGAGAAAGACAACAACAAAAGGACGGGATATCAGTAATCTGTGGGGCATTTCATGTGGTCTAATATATACAGTGTCCTCAGAGGACAGAGGAGAGGACAAAAATTTTTTGAATAAATAATGGTTTAAGTATTTTCCAAATTATGATTTAAAAAAGCATAAATCTACAAATCCAAGAAACTCAACAAGACAGAAGCACAGGAAGCATGAAGAAAAGCACTCCAAGGCACATCAGAATTAAACTACTCAAAGGCAGTTATAAAAAAGAAAATCTCAAAAGCAACCCGTGGCAGGAGGTGGGTGGTGGGGGCATGTTACACACAGATGAAGATAAGGATGAGAGTACATTTCTTTTTGAAATGTTGTAAATGGGAAGACAGTGAAGTAACAACATTTTTAATTGACCAAAAGAATGAAAAAAATCAATTTAGAATTCTATACCCAGCAAAATTATCCACCGAAAGGCAAGCAGTAGCCTGAGTTGAGAGTATATGAGGTTTCCTGGGTAGAGGCCAATGGCCTGACTGATTGGTCAGTGTTCTGGAAGGAAATAGCCTGTAGGATCAGAAACAAGGATGCCTGGGGTAGAGGCATGTAGATGAACATATGTGAGTGGGTGTGAACTCTGAAGATTTTCATACTGCACATTAATTGCCAGCAGAAGCTATCCACCACAGAAGAAGCACTGAACAACAAAGGAGACAAAGTAGCTTAGCCAGTTGACTTTAACCATCGTTCATCATTGGCCACCCCAGAACTGGCACTCTGAGCAAAAAATGCACAGAGTAGCCAAAATGGTAGAGATGAAGGTTAGTATGGGCCAGCATGGACTCTCAGTTAGGGAGGCCGACTTAATTACTGCTGTCACTGAATGTCTAACTTGCCAGCACCATAGAGGAAGGCTGAGTCCCTTGCTATGGCCATGTTCCTCAAAGAGACCAATTGGCTACTTAGTAGCAAGTTGGTTACAGTGGGCCCCCTTCTATCCTGGAAGGACAAGGTCATGTCATAAGAACCCCCATTCCAGATATGAGTCTGTCTTTTATGCCTGCAGAGTCTCAGCCAACACAATTGTCCGGAGGTTTAAGTAAGGATTGAGCCACAGGCATGGAATCCTACATAACCCTGCATCTGTTCAGGGGACCCACTTCATAGTGACAGAGGGGTGAAATTACACCCATGATCATAGGATCTACTGATTGTATCATACCACACTATCCAGAAATAGCTGCCTTATAGATGTTAGAAGGGCTATTAAAATCACATCTGAGTACCAGGTTGGAAGTAAGGATCAGGTGCCATCCTTCAGAAAGCAATATATGTACGATGGCAGAGATCTCTGATGGCACTGGGTCCCTGATAGGAAGAATATGTGACCCAGGAACCAAGGGATGGAAGCAGGAGTAGACTCCACTTACCATTACTGCCAATGATCCATCAGGGGAGTTTGTTCTTCCCATCCTCCCAACTCTGGGCTTTGTTGGGATTAAAATTTCTGTTTCCCAAAGATAGGATATGCCCTCACAAGGGGACAGAAAGAGTCCCATTGAATTATAAGCTTCAGCTTCCAAAAGGATGCTTTAGATACCTCACGTCCAAGAATCTTGAGTCCAGGAACCAACAGGGCTAACTGACCCCATCACCAGGAAGCTCGAGGGCTGTTGCTGCATAGTGGGGACAAAGAAAAATATGTGTGGATCCAGGTGACCCACTTGAGAGTCTGTTAGTATTCCCTGCCCCACAGTAAGCTTTGCAGGAGACTCCTCAGCAGTGATGGGTAGAGTCATACCACTAAGCAAGGGTTTAAGACCCACCAAAGATGGAGGGAATTTTGAAAGGAGAGAGGAAGAAGGAGAGGATGAGTACCATCGTTAGCACGGAGACCCAATTGCTGTGATGTGACTACCTTCCCGCAGAAAGGAGGCCCAGGGGACCTATGCTTGCTGCTCCACCAATGTTCATGGAAAAATGAATCTGTGGAGCCAAGGAGTGAACCGTGGTGGCCATGGATTTACCTCCTTCATCTGCTCCTCAAGGGGACCTCTAGCTGCCACACCAAGGAAGCTAGCATTCATGTTGAGTCCATGCCTCCCTGAGGTTACTCTGAGCTGTGACTGGACACATTATGGTGGAGGGTCTCCAGTGCTGGACCATTCCTGCCTAATGTGCATGCTGCTTTGTTCAGAACCTACCCATCAACCTAAGCGAGACTTTATCTGAACTCTACAGCAGGCTGAGACACCTCTGATGCATTCCCTCCCCATTCTGCTTTCTTAGACCCACAGCAATCTGTAGGTTCTCCCCACCTCCTCCTCTTGCTCCTTCCTCCTTTATCCTTCACAGGCAATTTGCCTGGTAAATCTCCTACACGCCTGCTCCTGTCTAGACACCTGCTTCTCAGGAGACCTAACTGGCATGCCTTCTCTTCCCACCTCACCTTAAACACCTTCCTGTCTCTGTTTCTGTGCTCCAAGCTTCCCTTTTTGCCCGTTCATGGCTCTGATCTGAATTTGTCATCATTTTATGTTTGCATTTGATTGTTTGTGGTCTGCCTCTCCCTCTGGGCTGGGAAATTCATGCAGGCAGTGTGCTGTGAAAGATCCCTGTAGAGTTTGCTGCTGTGCTCCAGTGACTGGCACATGATGGACACTGTACGGATTCTTGTGAAATGAACGTTCAATAAGTTGTGAGGAAATTGGGCAAGCATTAAACACATGAAAATGCTTTGGAAAATGCCAAATAGTCCACTTTTCAGAATTGCCTTCTTATGGCTTGATGTCATGTGCAGCGCTGGTCACTGGGGACTCTCCATAGCTGTTGGGAGCGCATGCCCAGTCCCTGCAGACAAGCAGACACTGAAGCATCCTGGCTGCATCCCCCTGGAAGCCAGGTACAAGTTCCTAAATTCGGCATGATGAGTCACCATCTCATGGGAGTGGGCACTCTAGTAACATTACTCCTTGAAAGGCATCTCACTGGGATAAATACTGAACAGGATGTTTATCTCCAAAATGCGAAATGTATGAAATGGTGTAATTAAACCAGCAGGGGTAGGGACGGAGCGCTAGCTCCAAACGGTTTCTTTGAAGATGAAAGTCATTAGATTTCAATGAAAATCTAGGATGCAACATCCCACCGACACAAGAATATTTAACCTACATCCTAGAGCGGGGCAAGCAATTGATAGTGTGATTGATAATAACTTGATTGCAGTAATTGTAAAGGGGAATTTGAAAATGGTGAGATTAGCAGGAAGCAGGCAACGAGTCGATGGTATCTTTGTTGAGCCAAATTTCCTTAGAATGTTGAAGTTTCTCCCATTCCCTTTTTTTTTTTTTGGCCAGGAAAATGCTGAAATTGCTCTGTGAGTAGGCATGCCACGAGCCAGAGTCATAGAATCCCCAAACAAACCATCCAGAGAAAACATAGCCAGAGTGTACTCCTTTTGGTAAACCTCTGTGATTGGGGATACCCAACCACCTGGTAAATAATTTTGCCATGCCACGCACTGAGTTTTCACTGTGGCAGCAGACTTTGTCAGCACTGCCCACCCTTGCAGTGGGTTGCTCAGTGCACACCACCAGCTTCCTGCTCATGCGCTTCTCTGCCTGCCCTGTAGACTTCCACAGCTGAGCACAGGGCAGACCAGAAGTGCCAAAGAGTCACCGCACCTGGGAGCAGCCCTCTACCAATGACAAATGGGAGTCTGGGGGGTAAATTCTCAGCTTCTTCTGCTCTCAGGTGGAACAGCTCTCAGATGAGTCCATGCAGTCTCTTGGGAGTCCCCAGGAATGTGAGTGCCCGAGGTAGTCACCTGCTTGTTAACATGCTGTGAATTGCCTTTCTCACTCTCTTATGCTTGCTTCCTATCATTAGATCCAAAATACATGACCTGTACCAGGTCAAGCCCTGCTTTGGGGGGAACCCAAAGTAAGATAGCTTCTGAGTGTTTTCAGAGGTGAAATTTGAAGTTTTGACAACTGGTTACATGTGTGCTTGTGTGTGTGTGTGTGTGTGTGTGTGTGCATGCATGTGCATGCAACAGGGGAAGGCAGGCAGGCAGCTGACAGTTACCCTCAAATGTTCAACTGTCCAATTAGAATGGATGCCAACCACAGGGCCAGGCCTTACCCTGACTTACGGCATCACTGTGTGTGTGTGTGTGTGTGTGTGTGTTGTGTGTGTGTGTGTGTGTGTGTGTGTGTGTGTGGGTCCCCCTGGCCTGCATCATTGCAGGCCAGGAAGTGCAGGCACACTCAGTGGTAGGGCATCTATGGAAGTACTCAGGGGCTCAGAGCAGTGATAATGAACAAAGCAGTACAGAATTACTTCAATATTTTATCTGACCCAGCTACGCCAGTGATTGCTAACGGTATATCAACTCAGAAAATATTTGGAATTTATAAAACTTATCCCAATAGCTTTCAAGATCAGGGAGGTAATGTAAGTGAGAGAAACAGACCAAATATGAGAAAAATCATGCAAACACACGGATCTCTATTTTCCTTTTTGATAGGTAGGGGTGGAGAGGAGTCTTCGTTTCCATTAAAAAAAACTTCTACAGCGCGAGCATGAACACAAATGGCAGCAGTGGCAGGGTGTTGGGAGCTAACCATGTGGCCAGGATGGAATTAGGTGCATGTGCCCTGTTTATAGGAACAGCCACATCTTGCTCCAACCATTCCCTGGTGAGATGTGGGTCCAGGGGTACCAGCTCTTTGTCAAGAGACTCCGAAAATTTGGATTCTTATGTCACACGTCCCGGTTCAAATAATGTAAAACCATCACGTGGACCAAATGAAATCCATGTGTAGGCTGGGCACAAGGATGCAGATTGCCAGTTGGTGACCCCTATGCTAAAGGGGGGTCTTAATTCAAAGTTGCGTCTGACTGGCTGCTCTGATTGGGTGATGTTGCTGACCTTGACTTCAAGGCTCCTGCCACAACCTTCCTGAGTTCTTTACATCTGATCCCTTGCACTTTTTATATGTGGTCATATTGAAGGCAAAGAGCTGGAGCCTACTCTTCCTGGGTGATATGATCATGCCCCAGCTGCTGGAGGCTCACTGTACACTCAGGGCATTATGTCCCAGTGGTGTGCATAAACACATCCTGAAAACAGTGATGCTGAGGGTGGGGGGTGGAGGTTGGACTGAGCCATGGAGTTTAACTTGGAGAGGACTCTGTATGTGTGCGTGCACATGCATGTGTGTGCACATGTGCATATAGCAGGGGAAGGCAGGCAGCTGAGAGTTACCCTTGAATGCCTAAGAGAAGAGGAGGATGGGGCACTTGGGTAGCTCAGTCAGTTAAGCGTCTGACTCTTGATTTCGGCTCAGGTCATGATCTCAGAGTTCTGAGACTGAGCCCTGTGTCAGACTCCACGTTGAGTGTGGAGCCTGCTTAAGATTCTCTCTCTCCCTCTGCCCCTAACGCCTGCTTTCTATCTCTCTTTCTCTAAAAAATAAAATAAAATAAATAAAATAAAATAAAATAAAATAAAATAAAATAAAATAAATAAGACAAGGATACTTTTCTTACCAGAACCCAGGACCAAAAGGGAGGGTGCAGAACATGCTGCTTTCTTTGTTTTAAATATTTTTCCTTCTGAGCTAGTCCAGACTCTCACAGTTAAAGGGGACAGATTTGCCACTCAAGTTGACTTAAGCAAGCAGTAAAGGGAGTTTATTGGTTTATGCCGCTACAAGGAAACATGGAGTTCAGGAATGGCTGGATACAAGTGCTCAGTGGTATTAATAGTCTCTCTCTCTCTCTCTCTCCCTCCCAATCCCTTCATCTCTCTGCTCTGTTTTCCTCTTTTCCAGCTTCAGTTTTGGGCAAGATTCTCCTCTTGAGGTGATAAAATAGCTTTCTAGTAACCCTGGATGCTTCTCCTCTCAACCTTCCTCTCTTCCCTAATGGCTCCCAGAAGTCCCAAAAGTGAATTCACCCATAAACCATCCCTGGGGCTGAGGATTGGAGGGCGTGGGGCAGGTGCCCACCTCTGCAACTGGAGGGAACGGGCTTAGCTCCACCAAACTACATGGGGTGGGAATGGGCATGGCTGGTTTTGAAAGGAAAATCGAGATGCCCTTACGGGAAGGGGACATGGCTGACACATTGGCAGAGACCACAGAAATCCCCTACAGCTATCAGAAAAGTAATGTGACATTACAGAAAATTTGGAAAAAGAGACAGCCCTATTCACCTCTCACCTTACTATTGAAATTCAACGATGGATAATATTTTGAATTAAATTCTGCCCACACTTTCTCCCTTTGCAGTGAATTTTAAACTTCTGTGCCGAGCACAGCGACATAATTGACCTGATTGTGATCATCATTTTATGATGTATACACGTATCACATCACCACGTTGTATACCTTAAACACACACAATTTTGTCAGTTATACCTCAAAACCCCACAGTGACATACATTTGTTACCTTGCTCTTTAACAACGTTCTGAATTTATTTGTTTTCAAAATTCCAGTACAATTAACATACAGGGTAGTATTAATTTCAGACGTACAATATAGTGATTCAACACTTCATTACATCACCCGGTGCTCATCACAAGTCCCCCCCCCCCCCCCCCCCCCCCCCCCCCCCGTTATCCCCATCACCTGTTTCCCCCATTCCCCGCCCCCTCCCCTCTGGCAACCATCAGTTTGTGCTCTCGAGTTAAGAGTCTGGTTTTTTGTTTGTCTCTTTTTACTTTTGATTGTTTGTTTTGTTTCTTTAATTCCACAAAGGAGTGAAATCATATGGTATTTGTTTGACTGACTGACCTCTTGCTTTTTAAAAAAAAATTTAACACTATTTTGCAAGTCTTTCTTCTAGGTTGCTAAAGACTCCCCGTAGACACGATTCTTAATGGCTGCATAAGAATAAAGACCTTCCAACAGTCGGAACTGTGGCGTGTGAGGAGGTAGTGACCAGCACCGGAGGGGTGCCAGCAGGATCTGCACAGCAGCCTGCCAGAGTGCCCGCAGAAGGGGATCCTGTGGTGGGTGTTCTGAGGATTTGGTGATACCAGGGGCTCCTTCTCTCTCGTCACCATGGAAGGCTTGGGGAAGAGCTTTGGCAGCCTGGGCAGCTCCAGCTCCAGTCCTTGCCTCTATGTAGAGTCTGAACCTTGAGGCCTGGCAGGTGCCAGCTGTTTGCAGGGCCCAGAGGTTATGAATAACTCTGGAGAGTCTCTACCTCCTGAGGATGTCACACCTGGGAAGCCTCCAGACCATCTGCTCCAGCCCTTTCACCGAACAGGGACTCCAAGACCTGTGGCAATGTCTTAGTCCTTAGGAAAACAGAACACCCCACTAGACAGTTTGGAGACTTTTGGCCTAAATTTAGAGGACTGAAATTTTGACAGCCTGGTGATTTGACAATAACATTAAAAGCTTTGCTGGCCAAGTGTCCCATACTACCTTGCAATTTGGGGGGCCAGGTGAACCTCCAAAGGTCATCTGGTCCAGGAATGACAGAGTTCGTCTTGTGTGTTCATTTTGATTAGATGCCTGGAGCACAGTGTTAAGAAGGATTCTGAGGCTGCATTTTGGTTTAGGGGAAATTAATGTGATTGATTAGTAATGTCTACCATGATCTTGGGACCCCAAAGTGATAGTATGCATTTCAAAGGCTCAGCATTCTCAGCAGGGCTCAAACTCTTCCCTTATACCAAGTCATTGCTCAGGCCCTGCTCCAGTGTCTCTAGACTCTTCATCCATCCATTCCTTTACTAACACAAGTTTTCAAATGTAACCTGTGCTAAGGATACAACAGGGAGGAAGGAGGACACCTGTTCTCAAGTAATTCAAGCAACCTGCCAGGGCTTTTGGGAATTCCCACGTTAGAGATTCACTCTTGCTTAGGGCACTCATTTGGGTGCTGTGACCACATTTTGGGCACATACTCTTTACTGATATTCACTTAACTTTATTCTTAGAGTTGGTTTGTTACTTCCCTTTTAAATGTAGACTTTTAAAAAAGAAGTTTCCTAGGGGTGCCTAGGTGGCTTAGTCAGGTAAGCATCTGACTCTTCATTTCGGCTCAGGTCATGATCTCAGGGTTGTAAGATCAAGCCCGGCATTGGGCTCCATGTTCAGTGCAGAGTCTGCTTAAGGATTCTCTCCCTCTCCCTCTGCCCATCCCTGACTTGAGCTCTCTCTCTCCCAACTAAATAAATAAATCTTTAAAAAATTGTTAAAAATGCAAAAGGTTTCCTATAATTACCTTTAAAAATAAATCTTTGTCCTTCAAATTAACCACAAGTAACTATAGAAAACATTACATAACTGTAAATGTAAAATATATTACGCTACAGATTCAAGACTTTAAAAATAAGACTTTAGGGGCACCTGGGTGGCTCAGTGGTTGAGCATCTGCCTTTGGCTCAGGGCATGATCCTGGGGTCCCGGGATTGAGTCCCACATCGGGCTCCCTGCATGGGGCCTGCTTCTCCCTCTGCTTGTATCTCTGCCTCTCTGTGTGTCTCTTGTGAATAAATAAATAAAATCTTTTTTAAAAATAATTAAAAAATAAAGCTTTAGCATAAAAACAACATCGCTGGAAAGAAGGAAGCAAGCCCTCACTCATTTCTCAACATATCGATGCTATAAACTTTCTTTTATGTGTGGTTAAACCTAACACAACCCGGGGCCAGCATGGTGGAGGAGGCCACTAGAACCTCAGCCAGTGGGGATGAGGTCCTGTGAGTCCCGTGTGCTTTGGATTCATACATTAGCAAACTTTCCAAGAGCCCGTTTGGGGAGCCCCCAGTGGTACAGGAGGGCCCATCGTTTCTAAGCCTGGGACTTCCTTTCTCTGAATACCAATAAGTGGCACAAGCTGTCTTGGAGCCTACGGTCTGATTTCTTCATCTGAATCCTACCCAGGGGTCTCCCGTTGTATGGAAGGGTTGTCCTGTCTTTGGTATACAGCGTGTGAGGGCCTTGGTGGTTCTGGTCCACTGTGCTGGACTGGCCACTGTGCCTGGGTACCAGCGGGCTGCGTGCCATGCTAGCATGAACTTGGAGACCTCGCAGGCCCTCCATCAGCCTGTTGCCCTCTCTGGCACCTGGCAGCCACGGAGACACTCCCCCCACCACCACCACCACAAGGCAGATGTGCAGATGCAGGAATATCTGGACTTTTAGAGGAGCCGGGCTGCCCGGGGCCACGCTCTCCTCCCCATGCTCAGCCTCTTTGCCTGCTGTTTCATTTTTGCTGGATTATCAGAAGAACTCAGCCTCAAAGTTAATTCTCTTAATGAATTGTAAATAACCAAGCCAGTATGGAAAACGCTAATGATCCTCCTTTGAAATTCTAAGCATGTCTGGTTCCAGTTTATAGGCAATTCTCTGAAGAGGTTAGGGGTTGCGGCTGTCGCTGTCTTATTGGTAGGGGGGAGTGGTGCTCTGCCCCGCAAGGCCCATGGAGGCCCTGCAATGCCAGTGGAGCCCCAGCTTCCAGAGCTTTCTCCTCTGCGTTAGGGATTCACGCCCTGCACATCCTGGGGTAGGATGTGCATGCCCAGTTGGCGGAACTGTTGGAGCCCACCCTGCCTCTCCTGCACTCCCCTCTGTCTCCGCCATGCCCACCCCAATTTTGCCAGAATTCCTTTCTTTCCGAACAGTTTGTGAAGCCAGAATGGAAAATGCTTGGCTATGACTGCTGTTAATGTGAACTTGGGGAGGCCATTTTCTTGCTCCAAGCTTGTTTCCCTATCTCTATCTGTACAACGAATTCAACCAGGGGTTGCAAACTCAACAGCCAAAGAACTGGGCAGGTGACACAATGTGCTGAGGCAGACACCGGGCTGCACCACATGAGCAGATGTGGCCCGCGTGCCTGGTCAGCTGGTACCAGCAACAGCTGGCGGCCGCCAGGTGACGCCAACCCGGTGTGGCTCGTCCTTCTAAGTTCTTTTAAAGAGAAACTGAGATTTTTATGCAAAACCCCCCCATTGAAAAATATCGACAACTGGTTTTTAAAGATTTAAATGCTGCATGGCTGTGGACTGGACGCTGCCTACAGATCTCTGAGCCCCACGAGCTGTAGCCCGGCCCGTGAGAAGCCTCAGGATTCATTCAAGAGCCAGAGGCCTCATTCTGCTCCCTGACTCCAGCTCCCCGTCACCATTCCTCCTGCCCCAGAGTGCTGTGTGGGTCATTAGGGTTGATCATAGATATGTGGATTCTCCTGCCCTGCCTCCTGAACACATGTATAGTCATGTGATTGCTTTCGGCCAGTAAAATGGGAGCAGATACAACACGTGGGCAGCAGCCCAGAGAGCCAGCACAAGCTTCCCCATGCTCATTTTCCTGTGCTGCAGTGACTGATGTTGTTCCAAATGCCGGCTGCTGCATCCACCTGGCTCCCAGAGGACCCTGTGCAGAGTGGAGCAGAGTGGGTGAGAATTCACGTGTGCTTTTTACAGCAGCATAACTTAGCTGATCCGTTACTAGTGCCCTTTTACCCACAGTCAATGGATTATTGGTCAGTCTTCCAGATCCCAGAGAGACTGCTAAGCAGTAGGACCAAGGATCCCTGCTGTGTGTATAGGGTAATGCACAGGGTCTGGCACACACTAGGTACTCAATAAATATTTGTTAAATGAATGAACACACTGGCACACAGGAGGGTTTCAGGCACCAGGGCTGATGGCCTTGAAGCTCAAGAGAGCCTGCAACCAATTGTAGTGTTTGAGGGAGGTTGGCTGGATCCCTGAGCAGTCTTTCCTTGGTTACAAATGACTCCCAAAGTTTTAGGGAACAACAAGCCCTGATTTTGGATTTCATGTCCTTAAACCCCACGCTATGGGAAAACCGGAAAGTCCCAGGATGTGACTTGGGGGCAGCTCTGCTTTTTGCAAGCCATGATGCTGTGGGTAAGACCCTCTGGTCTCTGCCTCCTCATCCCCAGCCAAACTCATTCAGGTGCTGCCTTCACACTGTTATTATTACATATGCATCACCTTAGTGTTGATTTACTTAGTGCTTTCTGCTTCTTGACTTACATACTTTAGCTTCATCCTAAGCAATATTTCTAAATCAATATTAAAACAACTCTATAGCCAGGCAAGACTTCTGCATCATTCTGGAATCCCCTGTCTCCCTTTATACCGCCTTCAATCTATCTCAAAGTTCTGTCAACACCGCCTCAAAGACCCATCCCTGCGACCCGCCTGTTGCAACTCATCAGCTCCTTGGCGCTGGCCAGGGCAGATCCCCAACTACAGCCACCCTGGCCTTCTTCCTGCAACACCAGCTGGCCAAGCCCTGTCCTGCTATCCCATCCTTGAACAAACTGTCTTTTCTCCACCTGTGCATGACAACCCGTGCGTGGATTTTCTCTGGGCCAGATGCTTGTTGCCTGGTCTCTATCTCCCTGCCCTGTTTTATTTTCCGATTGCCTTTATTACTGCCTACTATTTCCTTGTCCATTTACAGGTCATTATCTCCTTCGGGAAGATCGGGGGTTTCTCACCATCCGTCCTATTGACATTCGGGGCCGATTATTCTTTGCTGTGGGAGACTGTCCTGTGCATGGGAGGACCTTTAGCAGCCTCCCTGGTCTCCAGCCGTGAGATGCCAGTAGCACTGTCTCCCCAGGCGTGACAACCAAAAATGTGCCAGGCCAGAGGTAGGCAAAATCTGCTCCGCCTAGCCCCCACCTAGGTCACCGGTGGTTGAGAATGGCTGCTGGCAAACAGGATTGTGGGAAGAGCAAGGCAGTTGTCCTGGGCACTCATGTCACGTGCCCAGCAACCTGTAATAGCGGAGCTGAATTAATGGGTGGGAGAATCACTAAAATTAGGGGAGAGTGGGATTTGGAGTAGCTCTGGAAGTCCTCCGGATGCCCTCAGGGGTCCACGAGCTGCGTGTTGGGCCATGCAGACAGCGCGATGTCTGGGGTCCCCCGACTTCAGGAAGAGCTCCCGCTCTTCTCCCAGGGCGAGGGTGTCCATCGGGGCCCCCGGGTGCACCCAGGACGGAGGCCCTCTGCATCCTGACCGCCTGTCAGCTTCTTAATGCAAAACCGAAGGAAAAGTTTGCAGCCACGACACGGCGCAATCTGAAGAAGATAAATCACAGTTACTCGCGGCCGGCTGACAGCAGTTTAAGCCGCTGCAATCATCGGGCTCCAAGGGAGAAGCTTCTTTTATCTTCCTAAATGCAAAAAGTAGAGCTGAAATTGGCAATATCGCGGCCCTCTCGGCGGCCGGGCTTTTTACATAAATATCAGCAAGCAGTAAGTAAATTCTGTTGACGAAATGTAATAAAACAAAGACTGTTTCAAATATGACCATTCCCCGATGCATTCTGAAGCCTCGTCCCACTCACTTATTACTCGCTGCTGAGATTATAAGGTTTGCTTTTATCTGTCAGAAATCAATATTTCAAACATCGGATAAAAGAGGAAATTGAACTGGGAATAGGCTGAAGTGCCGTAAAAACTACAAAGCACAATTATCAAAAAGCACTTAAAGCGCTTAATAGGACACACATATAAAAATGCTCAAATTAATGTCAGAGAGCCATAATGAGAACTTTTCCTATGCTTTTTCATCCCTGCGCAGTGCAATTTGAAGGCTGGCCAGTCCATCAATACAATTTTCAATTTCTACGATGCCCTGAGGACCCCGAGCTGGGCATTTGTTAGGCATGAACCATTACATATGATTGGTTAATATTTCAGTTTATTGAAGATGCATTATTTTGTATGGAGTGTTTACGTCGTAGAGACTTAACCATTACAAACAGTTATGACAGAAATAGATCTCAGGGTAAACAGCCTCCACAGTCATGCTTTTAATAAGCACAGCTATAACTAGGAAATTGGATTTCCGGGAGCGAGTGGTGGGGGCTGGGAGGGCAAAGTCGTGGGGAGATGTGGGATGAGGTGGGCAGGGGCCTACCTTCTTCCCTGCACCCATAATAAGCTTGGGACAGTTGACCAGCGTGTCTTTCCTTAACCGAAAAGTGGTTATTTTATCATCTTCCTCCTGAAAGAGAAGAACATATTCCTCCCCTCTTGCGATGATAAACATATTTGCCAGCTCCTAGAGCCAAACGGCTTTATCTGGTATCGTTGTAGGCCAGGGATCGGCAAACTTTTCTGGAAAGAGCCAGACAGTCACTCTTTTAGGCTTTGCAAGTCAAGAGGCGAAATCAGCGATGCTGTGGAGGCACTCCTGTAAGAATCATTAAAAATGTAAAAGCCATTCGTAGCCTGCAGGCTGGACAAAACCAGGTGGTGACCCCTGTTTGCTCGCCGATCCCTCTTCTAGGAGGAAGCGTGTGCTCACATAACTTTTATTCGCTGTGTGTTATGTCGCCGGGGCAGAAGCATATGATAAAATCCACAGCCCCTTGGTCTGGCCTGGGAGGCCCCGTGACCTGTGACCTGCCCCCCCCAGCCTCCCTCCCTCTACTCTCACGCTCCCCTTCCCGCCCCATACCACCCTGCTCCAGACACGGAGCCTTCTGTCTGCTGTTCCCCTTCGCACAACTTACACTTGCTCTTCCTTCTGCCTTGACTATTCTCTCCCTGACTGATGCTGGGGCGGCAGACGGCTTCTCACACTTCAGATCTCGGTCCGCAGGCCCCCTCCTCCGAGAGGCCATCTGGGCTCTCCCTCCAGCGCACTCCAGCATGGATTCCTGTTTGGGTTTTTTGTTTATATGTTTGTTTCTTGTCTCCTTCCTTTCCCCTTAGAGGGCAGAGGCTGTGATTTGTTCACCTCTGTACCCTTGTACAGAGAATAAAATGGTTCTGAATGCAGTTTCCAATTTCTATCTCAGTGCTCTTGGGTGTGGTTTTACCAGGCTCAATAAATATGTGCTGAGTGAATGAATGAATGAATGAATGAATCAAAGAATGAATCATAATTCATTAGCTCTTCCCGGCAGCTGGCCCTAATTGGTTGACAAGAAACACTGCGGTCTTGGAGACATTTTTGTTCCTTGGCCTAACGTCTCTCAAAAAAGGAGGATGTCCTTTCCTTTGCTCATGGGGGTCCTTTTGCCTGGGGTACACTTTCCACTCATCTCCCACCTCAGCCATGACTATCCAAACCCTCCTCATCTCTTGTCTGACTACATGACGACTCCTCCAGGAAGCGCTTCCTGATCCTCAGGTCATGCTGACGCTCGGCTTGCCAGGTGCCTCGGCTCACGTGCGGGCTCAGTTAATACTAGTAGCTGAATAGCCAGTGGGGATAGCACCAACTTCCAGAACCGGGATGTGAACTGAGATTTGTGCCAAATCATACTGCCTTATATTCCTAAAGTGCCCAAACCATACACAGGGCATCAGTGAATGATCTTTGGACCCTGCAGTCCTGTTCAAGATGTGCCCAAGGCTCTACAATGGGGCGCAGTGCCTACGGGGTAGAGGAGTCAGGAGTCCATACAGATGTCTGGAAGGGAGGCATGGAGGCTAAGGGGTGCCTGCCTGTCTCTGGTTGACACCTGGCTACCCATCAGCCAGGCCTTCTCTCTGCTTACAACTCTGTGAACATCCTTCATTTCATCTTTTTAAAAAGATTTTATTTATTTCTTTGACGCAGAAAGAGAGTCAGAGAGCACAGTGGGGGAAAGGACAGAGGGAGAGAGAGAAGCAGACTTCTTGCTGAGTAGGGAGCCTGATGTGGAGCTGATCCTAGGACCCTGGTATCATGACCTGAGCCAAAGGCAGATGCTTAACTGACTGAGCCACCCAGGTGCCCCTCATTTTTTTTTAAAAGTAGGCTACACGCCTAGCATGGAGCCCATGTGGGGCTTGAACTCATGACGCTGAGTTCAAGACCTGAATTGAGATTAGGAGTCGGAAGCCTAATTGACAGAGCCACTCAGGCACCCCTGAACATGCTTCATTTTATTTGTATGTCCTTGGATTTGAAGGTGTCCCTCTTAGCACGTAAGATCAAGAAGGAAGAGGCTCTGTAGCTGCTGGAATGAGGGGATGTGGAAGGATGGAAGTAAAGTCTTTTCTTGTTCAGTGGTGCATTTGGACATGGAAGCTGAGCTTGGGTCCTCCTGGGGTCCACGTCTTCCCCACAGGGAGGTTGCTCTGGCTGGGAGAGAGAAAGCTTCTATCTAGAGAGTGAGCAGAGAAAGGGGACGGATGTCATGTGGAGAGGAGCATGCATCAGGATGCTGGTGCAATGTGAGCCTTCCTCAGGAGGCCACCAGTTCTCAGCAAGGCCCTGGCAAGTCCTGTATCACTTATGTTTTCCTTAGGATGGGAAAGTGGAGGGTGGACGCCCCCATCCCCTGCCCTGGTGCACATCTTCTGGCATGAGGCAGGAAAGGAGTGTGCACACTGTTCTGTGGGTTACAAGTGGCAGAGATTGAGGTCAGCAAGAAGAAGGCTGGAGTGGCTGAGAAGAGCAGGACGGTCAAGGATGCAGAAAGACAGAAATACATCTGGGCCTCAGGGCAATGGAACCTGGGGCTCACACTCTCTGTCTTCCATTATCCCCACAATGCCACCAGCACTTGTTTCCTCTTACATGCTGGGTGTCCTGCCAGGATCTGGGTAAATAGGAGTGAAGAGAACCAACGTGGCCCTTTGCCCTTGTGGGCTGATAATAAGCAGGCTTCTCTTGACAGCAGACCAAGTGGGCATCTCGCAGCTGCACCGGGCCCTCTTGCTCCAAATGAAAACATCCAGGGGAAAGAATCCAGAGGCCCATTACTGGACCAATCTCTTAAGACCAAGAGGTAGAGTCCCACGGTACGATCATGGGGGCTGCACTACCCATGGTGGTTAGTATCTCCTTTGCAAAGGTAGAGAAATTTAGGCCCAGAGAAGATGATTAACTCACCAAAGGCCACAAACCAGTGAGTGGGAGAGGCGAGATTTGAACTCAAGTCAGCCTAGCCTGCATAGCCTGTGCTGTCTCCATAATGATGAAGGACGTCTGATGCTGGCAGGCCACGGGAGGCATGGGCTTTGGAGCGGACAGGAGGGGACCCCCTGGAGTCATCTGCAGTGGGCTCCCCAAGTAGGCAATTCAGGGCGGGGAAAAGAATGCTGAGTGCAGCTAGCAGGGGCAGAGGCCTGGCACATCTTTGCCCAGCTGGGGAGGGCAGGTTGGAAGTCCAAAGGTGGAAGAGGATGTTCCTCCAAGTATGTGGCTCCTTGCCACATTGTACTCACCCAGACGATGACCCTGGGGACGCTGATCTGAGCCACCAGCCCCTTCCAAAGTTGCTGTGGCCCTCGGGAGGGTGAGAGGGACCATCCTGCCAGGACCATTAAAATTTTCACTTTTCAGAGCAGCAAAGTGCCTCTCAAAGTGGAGATAATGAGAGAAAGGAGATGTCTGCTCCCACAAAGGAGAAAGATTACTCTAAGTAGAGGATTTTGTAATTATATTCATTTGAAATAATCAAGCATTTCCACCTATTAAGGAGCTCGTAAAAGAGGTGCTGGAGAAAGTGATCCAGCCACTTCCCGGGGCTGCTCCTCATTGTTCATGCGGAGAAAAGGAGCTGAAAATATAGATTAATCTCCTCTGCGAAGGGAGGCGGAGGCCCCGGTGGAGCAGAGACGGGGGCCCCGCCCCGGGTCACTGTGTCCTGGCAGCTCACCAGCCACTGTTGCCGGGCCAGAGGGCTCGGTGGGGGATTTGGAGCAGACCCCGCCAGGGAAACATCACCCCACTGCCGGCGTCATCTAAACCAGAGGGCCGCCCAGCACGGTGGCCATGAGCCCTTTGGAGCGCTTTAAATGTGCCTAGTGTGCCCAAGACACTGGAATCTTAGTTAGTTCTACTTACTTTTAATTAATCTAAATTTAAACCCAAGTAGCCACATGGGACTAGTTGTCCTATACCGGACAGTACTGAGGTGCAGAGTGTCCCGGATGGTGGGTTCTGGAAGGCCAGCTCCACAGGGTCTGGACAGGTGACATTAGATTCGGTAAGATTCACCGGGTCCACGAATCCAGATCCCATCTTGCGTTTTTCTTGCAACATGCTGCCCTCCTGGCCCTTCTTTGCTTTTCCTACTCTTGAGAGACAGCAGACAAAGCAGAGCCCCGGTTCTCCCAGTGAACCCTCCATGCTGTTTCAGGGAGTGATTTTCCAGCTTTCACTTTCTGCTGGAATCAGCGAGTCCGTTTCTGTTGATTGCAACTGAGATCCTAAGTGTTAATGCTTTCCTGCAAGGTGCAATCCAAGCAACTTTGTCCAGAAAGTGTAGGAAACGTGTCCCTGGGATCCTCTGTGATGTGACTGCTTCCTGCCCACGGTGGTGGTGGTGGGGAGGTGGAGGGTGGGGGTGGGGGGAGGACCCCCTACAGAGGTAAGCCAGTATGGTGAGAGCACAGGGAGCTAGTCCTTTATGAATCCACCTTCTGTAAAATTCCTGTCCCTCGAACAACCCCTCCTCTCCTTGCTAGTGACACCTCTGTGTGTGGCCAACACTCAATGTGAAAACGTTAATTGATTGCTAACAGAAAGAACTGATCTGGGGCGCCTGGGTGGCTCAGCGGTGGAGCCTCTGCTTTTGGCTCAAGTCGTAATCCCAGGGTCCTGGGATCGAGTTCTGCACGGGCTCCCCGCAGGGAGCTCTGCCTATGTCTCTGTCTCCCTGTGTCTCTCATGAATAAATAAAATCTTTTTTTAAAAAAGGGAAAGAGTCGATTTTGCCAAAGATGCGGGGTTTCATTTAGGGTGCTGAAGTGCCTTCAGAGAATGGCTGGATTCCCACGACAGGCCACTGGCAAGCGTCGACCCACTGGAAGGGGAAAGCAATAGTCATGGATGGCACGAGGGCAGTGCTACAGTATTTTGGTGCTTGGTAATTGGTAGTCAGGCCCTTTAAGTGTCAGAGATGAAGAACAGACTTCAAAAAACTGGATGAAGCCTTTGAATGGTTTTGCCCAAATTGCTTTCTTTATGCCTGTGCTGGGAAAATCTATCATGAGGGGAAGGATCTTATATAGTGCTATTAAATACTTTTGACTAAAAACTAATCCCCCCAAATCAATACTTGAGTCATTCCTTATTCTAAGAATTAACACTGTGTTGTATAATTGCCTTTATTTTTTTCCATAGAACATAAAGCAAAGAAGTCATTTTTTAAAAGATTTTATTTATTTATTCATGAGAGACACACAGAGAGAGGCAGAGACGTAGGCAGAGGGAGAAGCAGGCTTCATGCAGGGAGCCTGATGTGGGACTCGATCCCAGGACCCCGGGATGACAACCTGAGCCAAAGGCAGATGCTCAACCGCTGAGCCACCCAGGTGCCCACAAAGAAGTCATGTTTATAACATTCAGCTCCCATTTTCAAGATAAGGCTCCCAGCAAATCAGCAAATCTCTGATCCACTGACTCCTAAGAAATCTTGCCTCCCAGGACTCATGCACCCCAATGTTTCTAGCAACAATGTCCACAATAGCCAAACTGTGGAAGGAGCCTCGGTGTCCATCGAAAGATGATGGATAAAGAAGATATGGTCTATGTATACAATGGAATATTCCTCAGCCATTAGAAACGATGAATACCCACCATTTGCTTCAGTGTGGATGGAACTGGAGGGTATTATGCTGAGTGGAGTAAGTCAGTCGGAGAAGGACAAACATTATATGGTCTCATTCATTTGGGGAATATAAAAAATAGTGAAAGGGATTATAGGGGAAAGGAGAGGAAATGAGTGGGAAATATTAGAGAGGGAGACAGAACATGAGAGACTCCTAACTCTGGGAAATGAACAAGGGGTGGTGGAAGGGGAGGTGGGCAGAGGGATGGGGTGACTGGGTGACGGGCACTGAGGGGGGCGCTTGACGGGATGAGCACTGGGTGTTATGCTGTATGTTGGCAAATCAAACTCCAATAAAAAAATACAAAAAAAAAAAAAAAAAGAAAAAGAAAAAGAAAAAGAAATCTTGGCTCCCATTTTAAGCCTTCAACAGGAACTGGCTCCTCTGGACCACTGAAGCTATTCGGGAACAGCATCTATCCTGTGCCTAGCGCCCTGCCAGGTGCCCTAGCCATCCTTGCATCCCTGCAGGCTGCAGTGCCTCCAACTGTGGGGCTCCCAAAGCATCTTCTCCAAGGCTGTCCCAGCCCCAGCTCAGTGCCCCGTGGGGTCCTGGGCTGTGAAAACCAGAATGCTTGGGCCTCTGGCCCCCTCAGCAACTTCACCATTCCCGCCCAACTCCCCCTAAGCAGGCAGGGGCTGGGTAGGAGGATGGCCGCAGCTGCTCAGCAGCCCGGGGGCACCCAGGGATTCCGGTCACTGCGGCTGCTCTAATTGCTTTTTCATTTGGCCTCCTTCTTGGGCACTCTGCATGCTGATGGTGCGGAGCCCGGTCTCCACTGGGTTGGAGTGGTATTTTTTTAGTGTCTCAACCAGTGTCCGGTTGACGGAGACATTTCGGGGAAGAAGCAGGTGCATTTACTTTTCAAGTATTATTTTACTAATCAATTGAAAAATTACCTTCATGAATGACAGAAGTGCAGACCTTTGGAGTATTTCATTAAAGGGAGCAAACATTAATTACAAATCCAGCCCAACCTTGCACAGACATAAATTATGGGCCTGATCTATTTTCTCTGTGCTTAATTGCAAGCAGTGACTAGTTCTTTAAATTATTATCTGCTAGGCCTCCAATGAAAAGAGAATTTATGGAGTGGTATCCCGAGGCCTTACTGGTGCCTGCGCTGCTCTGTGGGGATGGATAGAGAGGAAGGCCTCATCAGAGGACCCTGGGTGGCAGAGGTGCTCCAGGGAATGAGTCCCCTCCTTTCAAAGAATGAAGAAGGGCACATTTTCCACCTGCTGAACTTCTAACAGCTTTTCTGGTCTGGTGTCTCAGGAGTTGGCTGAGGTCCCACTGAAACAGGCGCATGGACACGGCATCCCTCCCTCCTCTACCTGGAAATAGTCATAATAGGCATGCCAAGCCAGGGGGACCGTGTGGAGAATGATGCCCCCTGCCGGTGTGCAAGGGGTTGCACAGCTATCCATGGAGGCCCTTGGGGGATGTCAGCCATCAACATGAAGCTCTCTCTTTCAGAAGTGTTTGTCTTTCTTTCAGATTTCAGAGAAAGGTCTAACCCTCATCCTTGCTTAGTTGACACAACTGATGGGCAAAAGTCCCTGAGCACGTGGGTATTCAGGCTTTAACCTGGAACACATGGCCTCTTTCCGGGGCCTGAACATCATAAGGGCCAGCAAATTTGACGGGAGTGCCTATTTAGAAGCAGGGCCTGGCCCCAAGATGCTTTCTCTAGAAGTTAGTAGTTCCCAGTCAGGCACCCCAGAGACTACCACAGAGGCTCAGGCCATTCCTGGGAAGAGGAATACTCCCAGCAGACACTCCGAGCAGAGCTGGAGATGTGGCAGGAAGGAAAGCTGGCCTTTGCTGGGGAGGAGATTCTGGGGGCTGTCGTGAGTCACTCCTCTGTAAACCTGGGGTGGGCATATCTGTGTCCTAAAAACAAGCATGACAAACGTGAGCTCATGGATTTGAAAGCACATTCGAAACCCCTTTTCCTTGACAGAGGTGGGAAGATGTGAACCGTCCTAGGCTGGCCCCTCCACCACCTGCCCTGCTCAGCCTGAGGTCCCTGAGCCACTTGGATGCTGCGGAGATGGTCACATGCTGCTGAGCTGCAGGTGGGGACCGGGGTGGGATCAGAAGCCGCTTCTTGCGTGGTTCAACCTGGGCCATCTGCAAGTGGGTTGAACAAGGGTCAAATGAGGGTCAGATGAGGTGGAGGGAATGGTCAATGGGAGAACCATGGGTGGCCCTCTTCTATGTGGGTGTTCAGATATCTGCAGCCCCAGGTACATCATGAAGCCCTTTCTAGACCCAGATCCATCACGTCAGCCTGGCCCTCCTCATCATTTTTGAGCCTTTAAGAACTTGGCATTCTGACTATCTTAAGACCCTGGAGTAGCTTCCATGATGTCTTCCCTCAGCCATTAGTAGGAACTGCCTGGTTTATGACATTTTCCCTAATAGTGACAGATCTGAGGCCAACTGGACAGGACCCCATAGTAAAAAGAGCACTGAGACAAGATCATCAGAGGCTACAGAAACCCCACCAACATTCTGGTACAGGCATGTATGACTGTCTAGGGAAGAGAAGAAAAGGAAAGGATGACTGAAAATTCAATACGCTCTTGTTTCTCGAAATCAGGAAGTAGACTATCTCTCCGTGAGTCTTTATATCAGTTGGAGTCCTGGCTGGAGAAAGATGGTGCACTCAAACTGGGGAATTGGAGGAAAGTTTGATGCTGGGACCCTTCGCAAAGGTATGAGCATGTTGTAGGAATCCCATCTGACATGGAACGGCCCATGCGGCTGGGAACGGCGGTGGCCAGAACATCCCCTAGACTTAAGACAACACAGGATGCAGACAGAGGGCTGTCTGCAGAGGGCCATGTGGTAGGGACTGTGACCCTGGAGGGCTGGGGAGGTGGAGAAGCTACTCCTGGGCAGGGATGTGGGGGTAGCAGATCTGCTAGTGCCTCTCATTGGTCAAACCCCACCAGCAGCCAAAAGACAAGGGAGCTTGGTTCTCCATTTTATACCTCTCAGTCCCCAGAGGGAGCAGGGTGGGAGATGTGGAGAGAGGATTTGGAGCACCAAACAGAAGGCACTCAGCACCTTTGCCCTTGACTCAGCCTGTGGGTAGCACTGAAACTCACTCTGATGTTGTGTTCCATTGTCTCCTACCCCCACTTGCTACCCCAGGACTTCCCTGCTCCTGTAAATATTTCCTCATTCACATATTTTGCGTATTTTGGACAGTTCTCAGAGGAAGTCTTAGTGTCTCACAAACAAATTTTCTCCAGAACACCGCTTGGGAGCACCACACTGGGCACTACTGCCAATGCACTGGGGTCTCGTGGTGCGAAGCTTCATGGTGGTCTCCTGAAAGGCAGGGGGACCTCCAAAGAGGTGATGTGGACCTAGCACCTGGGGTGAAGTTTTGCCTGAAATACCATGTTAAATGTTTATTTTCAGTCTTCAAGATCATGGGACCCTGACGGTAGTCCCCAAGGCTGACCCATATCAAGAATGAACTGTTTCCCCATCGTATCCAGAATCCCAGTTCTTCCCATAGTGCCCTAACCAAGTTTTCTTCTTTGGTCAATCTGGCCATACCTGGACTTCTTCCTCAGGACGAGCCTTCTCAGGAGGTTCTATGGTCTCACACACTAGAAGATCCTGCAGTTGCCCATGAGCATCGAGAATGTCAACAGGCAAGGTGAGGGATTGGCGCCCAGCAGTGTCTGCCCTGCACCCCAGCTCCCCCCAGCCGGCTCCAGTTCTATGTTACGAATTTGGGCATTGTTCTAAACATCATGGCTCCCAGTCCTGCTTCTCTTGCTCTCAGGGAGTGTTCGTGAACAGCCACAGTCCTTTTCTTGCATTCCTTCTCAGCTTAAGTTGGCAGAGTTGATTTCTATTGTTTATGACTTAAGAATTTGGATTGAAACACTAGGTGGATGAATTAAGACCATGGTTATTACAAAGAAGCCCATGGATTTTGGTGGCTTAACACAGTGGAAGGTTACTTCTCATTCACCTCAGTCCAACTGGCAGATGGGGGAGACAGCACACTCCTCTGTATGGTCATTCAAGGGACGCTGCCCGATGCCATTTTTAATATATGGCTCCCAAAGGCTTCCTGGGTATTTTGACATTGAGCCAGTGGATGGAAAAAGAGAGTGTGAAAGGAGAGTGTTTGTGGCAGTGGTGTTCTTCCCTTCTGCCTCCAATTTCACCGTCCAGACCTCAACTACACGGCGCTTGTAAAGAAAGCTCGGAAATAGTCTCTGACTGGGTAATTGCTTCCCATCAAAAATTCCACAAATCTCTGGCAGCTGTCTCTGCCATACTGGGTAACCAATTACAGGGAATTTATTGCCTCCCTTAACTGCAAAGTACAGAGTATTTTGTCTCAGGAATGGCTGCATCCAGGAGTTCAAAAACATATATACCTCATGGAGAATCAGTTTCTCTTCACCTCGTGGCTTTCCCCCCCAATTGTGTTGACTCATTGACAAAAAGGTGTTCCAGCTTTGATGAAGAATGGTGCCCAGAAGCTCCAGAATAACATTTACTGGCTCAGAAAAACCAATGGAAAAGACAGTGCCTCTTTCTCAAGGATTCCAGCCCAAATCCCAGGGCTGACTCTTATTGGACCACCCTGAGTCACGTGTCCTTCCCTGAACCAATCACTGTGCTTAGGGAGACGGAATAGGCTGATTGGCCAGGCCTGCGACAGGTGCTAACCTTCCCTGGAAGCAGATGAACAACACAGTCTAAGCCTCACAAACATTGGGAAGGGAGAGAGTGGCTCCCCAAAGAGAAGTATGGGTGTTTTTATCAGAACAGGAAATGGTGAGAGCTAGCAGTGTCTACCAAACATGTGTAGACATTTATTCTTGACTGTCACCTGTGGAGAAATAAATGATCCTGGGAACTTGGGGACTAGTTCTGCAGTGGAGCATTACTTAGTACAGGGAAATGTTTTTTCTCTTTTCTCTTCTCTTTTCTTTTTTAGATATTTTATCTATTCATTCATGAGAGACACACAGAGAGAAGCAGAGACACAGGCAGAGGGAGAATCGGGCTCCTTACGGGGAGCCTGATGCGGGACTCAATCCCAGGTCCCTGGGATCATGACCTGAGCTAAAGGCAGATGCTCAACCACTGAGCCACCCAGGCTCCCCAGAGAAGACGTTTCTCATGCTAAGATTTTCCACACATAGAATAACAGCTGCTAGCATCTGTGTACCCAAGACATACCCATTTTGCTGTTAATCTATCATCTATTCAGTTTCCTGGGATTCAGGAAGCCTGGGTTTGGCCCTGGCTCTGTCATTTTTCCCGGGTGTGAGCTGTAATAATCTTTTCCCTGCCTGGGGCTCCGTTTCCCATTCTGGGAGGCTGAGGGCAGGTACACACTGGATGACATCCAAGTCCTCCCACTCTGACAGTCCAGAGATCTGTAGGAGGCAGTCTTTCTGCTGATCTTTGTTCAGATCCCACAAACCCAGCCTGTGTCTTGTCAGCACTACCGGCGAACTTGAGTGAGCACTGGGTTGGTGTTGGGGATTCCTGCTAATCCTCGCTTTATTTTTGTAGCATAATTCAATTCAGCAATCCAATTCTACAAATATTTATTGAGTGTCTATCAGAGTCAGGATAAGCCCAGCATTTGGAGAATCACTTTTATGTTTGCACAATCCATTCCTGGTTAACATCCTGTATGAGCTGTACAGGTGGAGAAGCAGGGAGGGCCAGTGAGGACACCCCACTCTACAGGTGAGGATACTGCACAATGTTGAATTCCCTGGATACAGCCTCTCGTGTTCCTCTCTTGGTCATAACTGTACTTTTACATTTCTGTGAGTGATTACTTGATGAAAACTGGTCTTTCCCCCCTGGGGCGTTTGCTCCATCAGTGGAGGCACAGAGCAGGCACTCAACAAATGTCTACTGAAGGAATGAATGAATAAAGAGAGAGGAAGAGGAAAAGAGAGAAGGAAAAAAGGGAGAGAGGGCGAAAGCAAGAGGCCATGGAAAGATCTGCTTCCAACTCTCTGTGCGATCTTGGCCAAGACCTTTTTTCTCTCTGGGCTGAATTTTCTCCTCTGACCAATGAAAGACTTGTCAATAGACTAATTTTCCAGCAGGATTTGCATCAGTGTCACGCTTGGCACCAATCATATGGCCATGCTGGTTGCACCTCCAAATTTTTTTTTAAATCACAGTTGACCTTTGAACAATGCACAGTCAAAAATCCATGTATAACTTCCAACTTCCCCCAAACTTAGCTACTAATAGCCTATTGTTGACAAGAAGCCTTACCAATAATAGAGTCGATTAATATATATTTTGTATGTTGTATGTATTATATACAGTCATCTTACCATAAAGTAAGTTAGAGAAAAGAAAATCTTATTGGGAGAGTCATAAGGAAAACAGTTACGGTGCTCTACTTATTGAGAAAAATCTAGGTATAAGCAGAGCCACGTGGTTCAAACCCATGTTGCTGAGGGTCAGCTGTATGGGAGTTTCAGGTGCATGACACATTGATTCAATATTTGTATATATTGTGAAATGAGCACTGCAGGAAGAATAGTTAACATCCATCAGCACACATAGTCACAATTTTTTGTTGTGTGATCGGAACTTTTAAGATCTACTCTTTGTGGCTTCAAATACACAAGACGGGATTCTTAACTATGTTCACCACTCTGTACATTCTATCTCTGGGTCTTATTTATTTTATTCAAAATGATTCAAAATCTCAGAGGGTGAACCCAGTTGTGTGCATTTTTAGCAAGCTTCCAGGTAATCCCGCTGCAGCCTGCTAGGTACCTGACATTTGGAATCATTAGGCAGGAAAACCTCTCCAGGACCCATCCAGTTTTGACTTCCTTGGATTTCCTCGGCCACGTCAGTTGCTCTCTCCCTTCCCACCTCCCCGCCACCCACCTGCGAGGCTGACCTCTCTGCTGTACCGGCATGGCACCCACCAGACTCACCCTGGCAGCTCCCACTGCCTCGTTCCACTCCAGCAAGCACCAGGTAATTTGTGTCAAATTTTATTCTCATCTCCCCACCTTTCCCCTCCATCTCTGGGCCTTTTTTAGGGGGCAAACTCCTGAATTTTACATCGGATCACAGTACTCCCATGCTGTGCAAATTACACGGGGGGCGTGCACAAGCCAGACAGGCCCTGCCACCTCCACGGGGAGCTGTGTGCTCTAATCAGGGCGCAACGTAGAGCTCAGCCATCTCCCCAGCTGGAAGGAGACAATGGGGCTGATGAATGGCAGGCTGCACATCCCATTCATTCCAGTGAAGGGAGAAAGTGCTCAGGCATCACAGCAAGAGCAGAGGGCAGTGCTTGCCAAGCCCAAAGTCTCCCACTTTGGATAGACAAGCAGCCCTGGCGGGGACAGAAGCTCGGTCATTAAATAACAGGTGCTCTGGGGGAGTGCGAGGCACCCTGCCATGCTGCTTTGAGGGTGGTGCAGGGGATGCAAGGAGCCCTGCACTGCGTCATTCCACATTTGAGGCCTCGATTGGTCCATTTATGAATTGGGGCTGTACCCCTTGACCTGTCTACATCATAGGACACTGGTGAGAAGCAACAGAGAAAAAGATGTGAGTGTAATTAAAAAGTGTACAACTCAACAGCGTTCATGTTCCCTTAACTCAATCTCTGTCCCCCCAGGGAGGCATGCCTCGTGGGCCACAGCCTGTCAGTATACAAGTGGCTGTTCGCATTGGTCCTTGGGCACTTGCTGTTTCTACTGCAGTGAAGTATGTACCTTCCAGGGACTGGTCTGCATGCTTGCTTTATGTGTGCTCCCCAGATACACCAAGCAATCCTGAAAAAAGTGACAGAGAGTGAGGCCCTTCCAGGTGCGCAGAGGCGGACCAGCCAGCAGGGCCTTCTTTCGGCATCAGAGACCATGGTTCCAAAGTCCCTCATCTCACTTGTTGGCCCCTAGGAAGCAGGCTTCTGTGGATTCAAGGGAAATTGACTTTGGGTTGAATTTATAGAAAATCAGGGAGTATGAAGAACTCTTTCTCAGAACTCAGATGGAAACACATAACAGAGTTAATATTAAATAAAGGGATTGGGCAACCCTTCCCCCTCACACACACCTTTTCCCTTCTATGATTTGTGCTGATGTGTCCTTGATCAGGGCCTGTTTTGTTTATGATTAATAAATGACTCACCTTGGGCTGCGTTCTGTGATTCTGTACACTCTATGAATTTGAAGAGTGCATATGGAACTTGGCACCGGGAGGCCCAGGGGTTTGAGGGAGGAAATGTGGATAGCTCAGAAGCCTTTCAAGGGTAAATGGATGCCAGCCTGTCAGGTGCCAGACCAGGATCTGTGGGTCTGAGCCTGTTCCTAAACCATGTATTTAGCGAGCATGCCCAATCCTCACTGAGGGCTTGGGAGAAACGAAGGCGAGCGCTTCCAACATGCACACACAGACGGGACACATTTTAACTTCTGTCTTTTTCCTGCCTGACACTCTCCAGTTTCCTGAGCTCGCTCGCTGAGTTTCTACCCCTGGATGGGCTGTCTCTGAGGTCCTTTCAGCTCTGCTACATCCAGATTTCCTGAGCTCCTAGGAACGGTCTGTGTCTCATCCCCACCTGGCCTGTTGGCTAGTCTGCTGATTAAATAACCGGATCAACACAGGATGGTAGTTCAAGTGTGAGCAAAACTGTGTTCTCGTCCTGATGCTGCCCATTTCTTACCACATGACCCTGGGTGGGCCCCACCTCTCTCTAGGTAAGAATTTCCTCTGGGATGACCGGAGAGTTGGATTCGAGGGGACCAACATGAAGCCTGGCCCACCAGGTGCTTGGTACTTGGGGCAGCATTACAGGTGATGATGACCACATGCTCTTGGGCAGAGCACCTGCCTGCACTCCACAGGAGTCCACAGGCCAACTCCCCCGGGAGGCACACTCCTGGCCCAGTCACCCACGGTGGCATCCTGTCTGGTCCTGCGTGCGTGAGCAAGTAGCCACCCCTCTGAGATCTCCTTGCTCTGACATTTTATGGTTCTAGGAGGGTGTAAGGCTGGCAGTGTCTGCCTTGCTGTAGCAAAAGTCTGGATTCTTGGGAAGGACCCCTGTGACAGTTCATTTCATGTGTCGCCTTGCTGCCATACCGAGTGCCAGATTAAACAACGTTTCTGGGTGTGTCTGTAAGGATGTTTCCAAATGAGATTAGCATTTGAATCAGCAGACTGAGTAAGCATAATGCCCTTCCCATTGTGGGTGGGCATTAGTCAATCCCACGAGGGCCTGAATAGTACAAAAATGTGGAGGAAGAGGAAAAGGGGGAATTTGCCCTCTCTGCCTGCCTACTTTAAGCTGGGACACCAGTCTTCTGTCCTCAAATGGGACTTACACCTCTGGTCTCTCTCTCTCTTTATACATATATTCTATTGGTTATATTTATATATATCCTATTGGTTCTGGAGAACCCTAATACAGCCCCAGGCCTTCTGAACACCTCTTCAGGTGTCAGGTCCTCCTGTCTGTGGTTTCCTGGCTCCTGGCTGCCTTGCTCATCTCCCTTCAGCCTGCTCTGACTGAATACACAGGCAGGGGATGTGAAAAAAGAAAGCCTGGTTTAGAATGAATGGCATGCTGGCATCCTGAGGGCAGGCCGGGCACAGGGGTCCCAGAGGCCTGATGCAGGTGTGCAGTAGTGCTGGAACCAGCCTCCATAAACACTGTCAGAACATGGCCCTTCCAACTTGGCTCTTGAGCCTAGGACCTGTTTGGTCTCGTGCTAGCCTCAGAGCCTCTGACTTCCCGCATGCTGTAGGAGGGACTTAAAATCCACCATTCATTCATTCATTCATTCATTCATTCATTCATACATTCATTCACTCATCCAACAATCCTGAAGTCCTGATGTGAGGGTAAAAGGGAACTTGAAGGTCCTTTGGCCCAAATATTCTTATCCTGGAGGATCTTCTGCAGCATCCCTACTGAGTGCTTGTCCCACTCCAGCTCATTAATTAAGCACCTGCCATGTACCAGGCATATGCAAAACATTGAACCATGAATTTTCTGCCTTGAGGATTTTAACTGCAGGATGGATGCAAATTATTACTGAAGGCAAAATCTGTATGATACCAGGGGGAGACCCTCTGTATGTCACTGCTCTTTTAGAGAAGAGGATGTAGCATTTGAGGGATGGGTTCCTGGTGTAGGAAACAGCCTGAATAAATGTGTGGAGGTAGCCCTGGGCTACATGTTTTCCTGGAAAGAGCTCAGTTCTACAGGCACATGGGCCATTTGGGAAAGTGGCTATGAGGCCACTGGAAGGTGATGGGGAGGCCTGAGGGCTTGAATAGGAATCTACTGAATCCATATCACACATTCCAGTTCTCTAAGCTTTTCCCCAATATTCTATTATCAATCTTGAAGTGAGTCTGTAGGGTTGGGAGCTGGCTGTCTCCTCACTGGGAAGGGATTCCCTGGAACCATGTGACCCATCACTCCCAGGACCTGGCTGGCACTGGTAGGTTCAGACCCTGTATTAGTTTCCTAGGGCTGCCAGAGCAAAGTGTCACAAGAAGGGTGGCTTAAAACAATGGAAACTTACTCTCTCATGATTCTGGAGGCCAGAAGTCTAATATCAAGGCGCTGGCAGGACCATGTTCCCTCTGAAATCTCTAGAGAAGAATCTTTCCTTGCCTTTTCCAGTTTGTGGTTGGCAGTCCTTGGGATTATGTGGCTCCACTCTATCCTTGCTATGATGTAGCCTCTTCCCTCTGTGATCTATCTCTGTGTGTCCTCTCCTCTTCTTATAAGGACACTAGTTGTGTTGCAGTTAGGCTTACCCTAACCTGGTGGGAACTCAGCTACAGTAGATCCTCTGTACTTGCTAAGTCACCTACATGCTAAAATTTACTTGTAACCCCTAAATCAATATGCAAAGTCATTTATTTTTATTTATTTTTAAAAATATTTTATTTATTTATTTAAGAAGGAGCAAGAAAGAGCAAATACACAGAAGAAGTGGGAGAGGGAGAAGCTTACTCCCCCCTGAGCAGGGAACACGATGCAGGTTTGATCCCAGCACCCCAAGATCTCAGGACCTGAGCTGAAGGCAGACGCTTAACTGGTTGGGCCACCCTGGCACCCCCAATATACAACGTCATTTACAGATATGCACAGGGCAGCAAAAAACACGAATCTCCCAATGTGCACATTCCCAGCTTTGGTAGAACTGCTCTGCCTTCTTGTTCCAGCTCTTATAAACAAGTTTCTTTCTTTCTTTTTTCTTATTTTCTTTTTGGTTTATTAAGGACTATGTTTTTCTCAAATGTGTGCTTTTTGATGGTGATTTTGCTGTTTAAAACGCCGCCCAGTGCTGAAATGTTGTCTAGTCCCTATGAGCAAGAAAGCTGTGATGAGCCTTACGGAGAAAATACGAGTTAGATTAGCTTTATTCAAGCATGAGTTACAGTGCTGTTGGCCATGAGTTCATTGTTAATGCGTCAATTATATATACTAAAGAAGATGTCTTTAAACAGAAATACACATAAAACATGCTAAAAATGTACATGGTTGGTTGATGAAATGTTGCAACCAGAGGCTTCCAGGAACCTAACCCTGTGCTTCCCCTAGGAGCGATGGATTTAGTATTCACTAATTCAGTGTTTGCAGTGACCTTATAGAACATAAGCACTGTGAATAATGACAACTGATTGAAATTACATTTACAAAGGCCCTATTTCTGGAGAAAATCACATTCTGAGGTCCTGGATGGTCATAAACCTGGGGAGGGGGACACGATTCAACCTAGTCAGACCCTATACTGAGCTATTCTCTTTCCTACACCAGTAATTTTCCAAATTGGCCCATCACCTTATCTTCCTTGGGGATCTTGTTAAGAAATGCAGATTTTTTAGGTCCTACCTCAGAGATTGTAAGTCAAGATCTGGAGGGGGCCAGGTCAACATGATGACTGCTCACTCCCATGATGACTCAGTGTAGTAAGTAGAGAACTTAATATTCTCTCTGAACTGGCATCTCTTTCTGTAAAATGGGCATATTGCCCTAGAGGGTTATGTAAGGATTAAATAAAGTTGGTCAGGTTGTCCTGGCACTGTAGTAAGCTTGCAAAAAATGTTAAGCAGTAACAATAGTAGCATATTCTTTTTTTAGAGATTTTTTAATTAATTAATTAATTAATTTGAGAGAGAGAGAGAGAGAGATCAGAAGCAGGAGGAGGAGAAGAGGGAGAGGGAGAAGCAGACTCCCTGCTGAGCAGGGAGCCCAATGTGGGGCTCGATCCCAGGGTTCTGAGATCATGACCTGAGATGAAGGCAGATGCTTAACCGACTGAGCACCCAGGTGCCTCAGTAGCATATTCTTAAATGTCTATCTCTTCACATTGATACATTTCCCCCAATATACTGTCATATTTACTTTCTCATTTACTTCTCTTAAGAACTCTATGAAATAGGCAAGATGGTATCTGCTTATGTCCTTGAGGACAGAAGCAAGAAAGGACAACCTACCATGAGAGAGGAGACAACTTAAACTTCCAGAAGAAGACAAAGTTGTTGGTGACCACAGGGTTTCCCTGCACATGTTCTCTAATGATGAGTACTTTAGGATATAGTGGGAAGAGTGTAAGCTTTATGGTGGACTTACCTTAGCAGCCTTGTGGATCTTAGGTTAAGCAACCTCATGGAGCCTCTGTTTTTCCATCTGTACAATGGAAAAATAGCATCCATAAGGCAGAGTTGGGTGATCAGAGATAATGATACTTGCAAAGCATCCGTCACAGTGCCAAGGCACTAACATTTTACAATGAGGCATTATGTTAATATAGTACTTAACAATTTCCAAAGTACTTCCACATGTTCTCTCATTTGCTCCTCATGGTAACTTTCCATCCATCCTTCCTTCCACCCATCCATCCATCTATCCTTCCTTCTATCCATCCATCCTTCCTTCTTACCATCCATCCATCCATTCATCCTGTGATTGGCACCAGCTAGTGATACAATAGTGAGCAAAACATACCAAAAAATCCTCACCTTAAGAGCTTAGAGACTGAAGAGAGAGACCCTTCTCTCTCCTGAACGATGACCCCTGACCCCTGAATGATGAGGAGGCAACAAATAGCTGTGGTAAAATGCAAATTTTGACAGAAATAAACAGGATGCTGAGAGAGAACAAGGGGAGGCCCTAGTTAGGGTGCTCAGAGATGACCTCCCTGACTGGATAATCAGAAGGGGAAGCCATGAGAGGACTGGGGAAAAGGGCATTTCAGGCAAAGGGAACATACCTAGAGGCCCTGCAGTGGGGTCAGCTTGGACCATGGTGTTCATTCATCATCCATTCTCTTGGAATCCCAGGAGGCAGAGCTACTCTGAAGTATGACTTTCCTTTTGTCTCTGAGGAACCCAGGGGGTTAAATGTGAGCTGAAGTTCCTAGGCCAGGGAAGTATCTGAGTTTCATTCCCTGATGCTGAGCTGGGCCACTGACAAGACATCAGGATTGGCCATCCCAGTGGTTCCAAGATGCCCTGCATAATACGGTAAGGGTTGTCTATCACTTTGGCCAGAAGACAATGAGTTTGGGCACCTGTTGGGGATAAAAGATTCCTTTTATCCTTTGTTCAAATAGCACCTGAGGGGAATGAATGCATTCCTCCCTAGTCCTGCCCAGTAGGTGGTGCATCCCTTTACAGCTGGCTTCCTATGCATAAGGAGGAAGCCGAGGCCAAGAGAGACAAAGAATCTTGGCTCAGTCACTTATAGAGAGTTTAGGATGGGGTCCAACCTGATTGTTGGCTTCTTGGCTGCTCTCACAGAGCTGTTCCCTTCACTACTCAAGCCACAGGTCACCTGCCACATTCAGGAGAATCCCAGAAGCCCAGCCCACATTGTCTCCCATCTCCAGCCAGGGCAACTTTTACTACATGCTTCTCTGTTGGTTTCTCCAACCTTGACCAACCAGGCCATTTTGGTGTTGGTGTTACCAAGTCCAGAGCCCACATCCATGTCCTGTCTTCCAGGAACAATGCAATGTGGAATTATCGATAAGCCCCATTGACCATCTTGTGGTTTCCGACTTTCCACCAAATTTGTTTGGAAGGATTTGGGCTTCAACTACTACTCTGTGGCCAAACATTTCCCTGCTAATTTGGAAAAGCAACCAAACCTACTATATGTACAAAGTGCTAATAATAAAGCTGCCTATCATTATGTCACTTTTCTGGCCTACCGATGGATGTCAGCTCCTCCTGGTTGCCTCTTCTGGCATTTCCTGAGACCCTGCTCCTTCCTAAGAGGAGTCTGCAGGGGCAAAGATGTAGAAAAGAGAACCATGGAAATGACCCCCATCTATCTCAGTCAGTCTTGGGAGGAGGGAGAAGGCCAAGTTTCGTGTGCTTCCGACATACCCGGCCAAGTTCCAGGGCAAGAGAACAATGATGTCCTGACTTGTGGCCTGGTGGCACGTCCATAGGCTTGGCATGCTGTGATCTGGCTGTTGCCCCTCTGTCAGAGCAGCTGCCGAGGGCCTGTTGCAACAGGCCCAAGGCTCTCCCTCCTTCCTTTCTGAGCAGGGGCTTGCATTCTAGAAGGTAAGGGGAATGTGTAAGTCTGGCATTAACCTTCTTTGGGGGCTCAGTTCGGTGCTGAGTATGGCTCATGAGGAGTGGAGGCTCAGGTTAATGAGTTTGATGGAGCAAAGACCTTGGGCTCCTGGCCTAGTCCACTCACCATGGTTTGTGAGGTTATGAGGCCCTCCTGCAGGGGAGCATCTTCCACAGCTGCTCGGAGCCTGTGCTTCAGATTCAGACAAACCAAGTGTGCTTTCTCTACTGTGAGAGCTTGGGCAAGTCATCTCCCCTCCCAGTGCCTCAGTTACTTCACGTTAAAGTGGGGGACTGATCAGGGTTTCTCTGAGGATGAAATGAGACAACATACCCTTTAGCAGGTGTACTAAGTAATGAAGACTATTACCTAAGAATGAATTTCCCCCAATCCCTGAGATGTAAGCGTGGGCCTTGAAAGGGGTGATGACGAGGCCAGGTAGGGGAACATGGGGAGGGCTGTGCGGCCTTGCTGCTATCTAGCGGCCCATGGCCCTAGTGAAATGGGTCCTCCCAGAGGACACATGGTGCTGAGTCATGATACATAGCGTGAGGTATCACATGATGGCCCCCCGAGTCTGTGACCACAATGGCTCCCTAGCAAATGCTGTTGATACCCATCCTGTGTCCCATTGGCTCACCTGAGTTGACCTGCATCTCACATAGCTCCTGCTAGGCAAGCACATCCCACCCCAGCCAGATGTCTCATTCTCTTTCTCTTTTTCTCAGGCACCAAGGGAGCTTGCTGGAGCAAATTCCAGCACAACCAGGCAGCGTATGTGTACCTGTGTGCGTGTGTGTCCATGCAGTGATGTCACTGTCAGCCAATGGGGATGAGAGTGAGTGGATAAATGGCTCAGCCTCCTGTCATCCAGGTGATTATTCCAAGGTGTGTTCTACACAATTCCTTAGAGAGCCCAGTGGGATTGAGCCCTTAGCCCATGGCCATCCCTGTTCATTGACAAACCCTGTGTTGACTTTTCTTTCTTCTCTGACTGGCTTTCTCCACTACCTTCCTGGGATCAGCCCCCTGAGAAACTGCTGTATCCAGCTAGCATCTGCCCTCAGAGAGACCTGAACTAAGGCCTGAAATGCCTGCCCCCAGATCCTGGGGCCCAGTGTGCCCTGATGCCACCCACTGAGGCATCTCCATCTCAGTGGCCAGAGGCTCACGCTCATACTTTCTTCTCTTTGAGAAGGCCTTACCACCCCCCTTTCACCCCTCACCCCTACGCATCATAGACCCAGGCCCCAGCCACCAGAGCAAGGCCACCCTGAAACTCAGCCAAGTGCCCCAACATCGGCAGATGTATCCGAAGATGCCAGGTGGGAGGCATGTCTTCTACTTCCTCCTGCTGAGGGGCAAAGGCTGAAGGCACTGGTCCCAGACTACCCTTTTCCTCTTTCCATGGGTAGATAAGTGTCTTCAGAAGCCTCAATTCCTGAATTTTTAAATGACTGTCAGAGACTACACAAAGCCTTTCAAATCACACAGAGCTACCCTCCAGCCCAACTGCCTCTTCCTCCTGCCTGCATGTCCCAGGGTTCAGGTGTCATGTTACTTGGGAGGCATTAGCTCAATGAAATCTAGAGCTGGAAAGGCCCTTGCATTTCAACTTGTGCAGAGACACCCCACACTCGTGGCTCTGGCTGCTACTCTCCAAAGCCATTCTCACAGCCAACACTGCCCAGGATCCCCATGCTCTCCATATTTCTCTCTGAGTCCAAATGTGACATTATGATCACTCCAGGCAGAGGATGGGCAGGCAAGGCCAGGAAACAATGGGCAGGGCCCTGCGGGGACTGGGATGGACAAGACAGCTGTGCCTCCTCCTCTGGTGAAACCTGCAGACTGAGGAGAGTAAATCATAGCAAATATGCAAGGTGATTTCAGGTAGCAGTGGGCGCCACGAAGAAAACAAACCATGGTAATGAAAGTGGGGTGAGGAGAGATTGCTTTAAGGGACAGGTCGGCTGCAGCTGGACTGAGCTCGGTGGGTTCCACATCTGGAGAGTAAGACAGGGGGTCTGGAGGGGAGGGCACAAGAGGTCCTGGCAAGATGTGGTACCAGGCAGGACATCAGGGCAGGGCATCTGGGGCCGCGACTCGGAGCTCCACAGCCCCGTGTAAGCCAAGAAGATGTCCCTGGAGGAGTCTCAGCAGGGGCATGACCTGATCTGACTTGTGTTATTTTCTTTTCTCATTTAAAAAAGAAATCAAAGTATAAAATAGATTCTGGGGGTGTGTTGGCACACACATCCTGGGAACTCCTTGGTGAATTTTCCCGTATGTACACCTGTGTTGCACCCACATCAAAATATAGGACGGTCCTAGAACCCCAGGAGTTTGTGTTTCTGAACGATCCCTCTGCTGCTCGGTGGGGAATGAGCACCCAAACAGGGAGGCCAGTTAGAGGTGGGTGCGGTCACCCAGGCTTGGATGACAGTAGACGCGGTGGAAACAGAGGAAAATGGTAGGTTTGGGATGCTCTTTGGTGGAAGAGCCAATAAGAGCTGCTGCCAAAGAGACTAGGATGAGAGGCACGGAGAAGACATCTCAGATTTTATCTGGCTTGGAGACCGTGGTAGAGCACAGGGCAATGGGAACGAGGGGCGGGGGAGGAATGTGCTGGGAAGTGGGGTGGGGCATTCGGGATGGGCAACCCAGGGCGATCCCTTGACCTGGCGCTAGCAGGAATGCCATGGCCCCCCTCTGCCTCCCCCGGATCCCAGAGCAGAGCCCCCCGGAAATGAGTCACTGCAGGTGACACCTGACAGCCAGCGCGCCCGAGGGCCCAAGGACGGAAGACCGCAGTCCCCAGCTAGCCTGCAGCTCTCTGTGAGCCCCGCTGGGCTCTCGCCGGTTCCCTCGTGAAGCTGGGTCACTGGAAGGAGAGGTGGCGAGTGGGAGGTGACATCGGCTTCTCAGGAGCCATCTGCTCACTAATGCAAACAGCCCGTCTGTCAGTCCAGGCGAGGAAAAATGACTGGGGCAGCCCCACGGTGGAGCCCGGGGAGAGGGGGCTCTGGACCCATGAGGTAATCCCCCCGGTGATGTATGGCCCAGAGAAGAGCTGGGTTAATGATCTGCTGCAGGACCCGGGAGTAAAACACAGTAATTTCATAATACCGCGTGTGATGGATTAAGGCGTGTTAATACCAGGAGTATACATTAAGGGAAATGATCTTGCTGCCATACTAAATGGCAAAATGAAAGCACTTTTAGAAACTTCCGTGATTAATTGGTCTGCCCTTTTAGTTCCGTACCATGATAAAGTAAAGCTCACTTCTCCTGGTCACCTCCCAGGCAATTCCTCTACAGCTCCCAGCCCTCTGAGGACCGCACCCCCCAAGCCCACCCCAGGAAGGCCAGCCTGGGGGAGAGCCCAGCCCCGCAGCCCGGAACAGGCCCTGGCACCCCCGACCGTCACACCAGCTCCTGCCCGTGCGCCGCCGTTGGCGATCCCACGGAGACGGCCGACTGGCACAGTTCCACCTGGTGCTAGGTGTGGAGCGGTTCGGGGGTGGTAGGCAGACGGAGCCTGAGAAAGTGGGCTCTGCACCCCTGCTATCTAGTGTGGATCCGGGCTCCTCTGTGTAACAGCCACACTATCTTGGGCGAGTTTTATGACATCTTTATGCCTCAGTATTTTCATCTGTAAAATGGGGATAATAGGAAACCCGAGGTGATGGGGATATAAGGCGGGCACTTATCTCACAAGTGCTCGTGTGGTACTTACCATATGAGGAGCACCGTGAATGCCTGGCCAAGGCTTCGAACAGCACCTGTCACATCGTAAGTGCTCAGGTATGCTGGCTGTATTGGTATCACTCAGCCCCACGGAGCAGGTACCGTTCATAATCCCATTTCGCAGGTAGGGAAAGCTGAGGCACAGAGAGTTAAGTGAATTGCTAGAGGGTAGGTACAGACAGGCCTCCCTTTAACCCGTGGGCTTCCCGAACCCCTACCCCACCTAATCTCCTTGAGAACTAGCTGCTAGGGTCTGTTCAGAGGCGATGACTCTAGAGCTGGTGGAGGAAGAGCCTCTCTTGCTGGTTCCTTTTGTTCTTGGAAGGCCAGTTCCCAGCCATCACAGACCCCCATCTTGGCGGCAGCCGTCACACTGTGGCAGAGAGGGCCAGACAGAGCCAGGAGGCCCAGGAGGCCGGCTCGGCCCCATCCCTTTATTCATCCTAAGACACCGGGCAGGCTGCCTGCCTGAGCTCCTCATCCCCCAGCATCTTGGCGGTGAGGCGTTAAAACAAGGCAAGAGGACGCTTTGTAATCTGCAAAGTAAAGAACAGACTTGAAGTGGGATGGATCAGCCCTGCCCCTGGCGGCCTTGGGAGAGCCTTGGCTGCAGTGTGGTGGCCCTCCCTCCTGCCGCAGGAGGGCACAGAGGAATCCATTCCTGGGTGGCGGAGACCAAGGAGGGCAGCTGGCTCCTGGCCGGTTCTACCGACCATCTGGGCCTGCGCAGTGCACATGACCAGAGGCACAGGGATGCCCCGCTGGGATGCCAAGACCAGTTGGTTCAGCAGGCTCCTCCCCTGCATCACCCTGGAAACTGCCCGCCTCTCACAGACCTCTTTAGCCTCCTCCTCATTTACTTACCCACTCAACAAACACCTATTGGGTGCCTACGCTGCTTGAGCCAGCTGGGATGCAGCAAGAAGACAAGAGAGGATCTTACAGAGCTTATATTCAAGGAGCAGGAAACAGAGACCAATCATTCCATCCAGGGCTTTCAGTCCTCTATCTCCCAGAGAGATATTTAGAGTGAGGGTGGTCAACTCACGCTTCCCCTGGAGGCGGGCAAGTAGTGTCGATGCACGAAGCAGCTTGATGGTGACACAAAAGGAGTGGTAACATCTGCTGTGGCCCAGCTGGCACCTTCCTGTCTATGGCAGTGGCTGCTGTTCCATTCCCATGGGGGAGTGTGGACCTAGTTGGTCTTACCTTCTGATTTTCCTAGAGAGTGGGGAAAATCCGGATTTTCTTCTCTGGAAATACCTCGATTTTTAAATTTGAGCCACTCATTCAAAAACATTTCGGCACCATATGGGCCAGATGAAACCCATCTCCTAGCCAGGTCTGGCCCCCAACCTGGCCATCAGCAATCTTGGGTTTAGAGCATCACTGTGCACCATTGTTAGCTGGTTCGCTGGATCCTTTGCCTGTGTACAGCACTCTACAGTGTGTATAATACTTTCCTAGAGAAGACTTCATGTGGTGCTCCTAACAGTCCTGGGAGGAAGGCTGTCATCCATCTGAGATGGGCAACAGGCTGGCTGTTCTCCCAGGCAACAGTGTGTTTGAGCACAGGAAGCACCAAAGAAATCAGGCAACTCAGACATGGTGTGGACAGTCAGGGAAGAGCTCAAGGATCAGAACTCAGATTCCCTTTGGTCTTGAAAAGGGTTGCTTTCTCTATGTCTGTAAGACCCGGGACATAAATCCCGTGGTGACTGGTTGGAGTCAAGGGCTCCAGAGATGGACCAGTGGGGTTCAGATCCTGACTCTCTTGCTCTACCAGGAGTGTATTGCTCAAATTCTAGTAGCCCGTCACGGCATCTGCAAAATGATGACGATGACAGTCCTATCTATTCCAAAGGGCTTTTATGAGGATACACTACCAGAATGCCCATAAATTTCTTGGTCATAGTCAGCCCTCAATAAGTATTGCCCCTATCATGGGGAATTTGGATCTGTGAAGTCTGTTATTTGGAAAATTTAACGGTATGAGACGATGTCTATTATGCAATGTTAAATGAAAAAGCAGGCACCAGACAGGCTAACTTTATTTTTGTATACATAGGCCGAAAGCTGGAAAGAAACAGGGAGGAAGATGTGTCAAAACAGTAGTAATTTTGGGTACTGGGATTATAGGTGCTTTTAATTTTCTGCCTTATAATTTTCTGAGTTTTCTAAAATTTCTAAAGTCAGCATGTATTAATTTAAAAAATCATAGCAGGAGAATTTTAAATTCCCAGAGACACCTGGGTGGCTCAGTCGGTGAAGCATCTGCCTTCGGCTCAGGTCATGATCACAGGATCTTGGGAAGGAGCCCCTCGTCTGGGCTCTCTGCTCCTCCAAGATCCTGCTTCTCCAAGAGCCTGCTTCTCCCCCTTCCCTCTGCCTCTCCCCCTGCTTGTGCTCTCTCTCAAATAAATAAGTAAAATCTTAAAAAAAAAAAAAAAAAAAAAAGATCAAATCCCTAGTCTTCCAGAAAAGAATTTTAGCTTTAAACTTTCCCTCCCCAGAGCCCAGCCAACTGCTTTTCAAAGAAGTCCCTGCCCTTGGAGGTCCCCAAAGGAATGGAATTTGCAAGACTGTCCCAAGAATAGGGAATCGCTGAGCAGCAGGGGGCCTATGACTTCCTGGTCCAGGCCCCAAACCCAATTACCCTTGACTGCCAATGGGCCCCAGCTGGGCCCAGATCTGTTCTTACCCCCCAGCCCTGAGAGAGAAGAGACACCTCCCAGGCCCATCTTGCCACTGCCCCCACGGCAGATGTTGAAGAATTGGCCTGCTTACCCTTAGGTCTCAGAAAGTTTCTCGGATTATTTGCTCGTGTAGGCAGAAGAGTACAGTCTGATTATTCACTGCCGATTTTTACAAAGCTCCTAAGAGCACCAAGAAAAGGAAAGAGGATGAGAAAGCCCAAAGGAGCCTGTCTGCCTTCGACCTTCAGGGGTACCGAGGAATGAATGGATACAGACTGCTGGGGGAGTTTTGCCTTTTCTCTGAAACCAGGAGCTCCTCAAAGCAAATTCGTGTCTTCCGGAGTGGAGGCCCATGGCATGGAGAGAGAGAAAAAATGAAATCCACAGTCTGAATGCGCTTCTCTTAAAAATATGGAAGATAATCGTACAATCAGACAAATAAAGCTTTTGAAGAGTATGAAGTTCTAGTCTAAAATTACATTTAATTATTGTTACATTTCAGACTTTGTAGGAAATAACAGTACAGAAGTGTGACTTTCCAATTAGCATGGAAAGTGTCTGTGAGGTAGGTGAGGGTTTTAACAAACCGTGGGGTTTTGAGCCTAAAATTACATGACATTATTTGCAACCACAAAATTAGGTTGATCAGTTATGGTTCGAACTCATCTGTTGGAGAGAAGGATTATTATCTTTTAGCTCCACCCAGTACAGATTTTCCACATCCCCTCCCCCTGCCTCTGCTGCTGCTTCTTTTTTTTTTTAAAGCCATGCAAATCTGGAGCTTTCCTGCGTGCCTTGCCCCAACACTGGTGACAAGGCCCAACCAGGAATGCACGACATGAGGGAAGAGTCATTTTGCCTCATTATAGGACAACATCAGTGGCTCTTCTTCGGCACCCTAATTCATTTCTTATAGTTTTTCTTGTCACATCCACTTGCTTTATAGCTTACTAACTCGCAAGTTATAGTTGTAATTTATGGTCAAAATTGAGTGGTAGCAAATCAAGGAATATTTCCATTGATTAACCTAAATTGTCTAATCTCCTGTATGTTTTTAGAACTTGATTGGGTGGTATTTACTGATTGCCTTCATCTAATTTAAAAATCAATCAATGGCAACAATGAGTGCTGGGGGATAAATTGAGTCTAATGCAGCCTAACCGAGGCAAATATCCATCAGGCCTGTGCACAATCACATCTGTGGGCGGTTTTAATACATAAACCATAACGGCCCGGAGCTGGGCGTCCGGGGCAGAGGCTCTGAAAATCCCCACCGGCATCTCATGCCTCTTGCGTCGCCCGCTTAGGGTGATTGCCCTCTGCCAGCATGAACATATTTCACTACAATAAAGCTGTAGCAAAGGGGATAAAAAGGGGGTCTGATTGTGTCTCAAGGCTCGCAGATCCATCTTCGTCCCCCACGTCCTCTGAGGATATTAATGGAAATTAACATAACGCCAGCCTTTTCTTAACTGCCTGTGCTATCCTGGAGAGGAACATCCACGCACTTGTGAATTCATCCGTCTGACACTTGTGTGCCTGTTTTTGTTTTCATCACTAGTTTCTGGACATTGGCTACCGATCAGTGATGATGCACGGTGTTTTGGTACGTTATATCGTTTATTTAGGACTTATGCATACCCTCAGAGGGTGTTAGCTCCATTGTACAGATGAGAAACTCCATTGTACAGAAGCTCCACTGTACAGATGAGTGACTTGGGTGAATTTGGCAGCGGGTCCCAGATTGTGTGGCTAGGAAAGCTTGGTCTCTGGGCTGCACACCCCATCAAGGGGCTAAATGTAGGACATTCTGGAGATGGTGAAAGGGACCAAATCCAAGACCCTGGACGAACTTGCATCAAATTGGGAGCCAAACATGCACACAATTCACAATAAGACAAAGCAGGACAGAATGAGTGCTATCACTGAGCTATGAGTGGAGCTCAATGGAGGCAGGGAGACTAAATTTTGACTTAAAGACCAAAGAGTTAGAAATATCATATTATGGTTTTTGGACTATCTGGACACAGTTGGGCCCCCAGTGGAGAAAAAATGGTTTCTAGATCCCCAGCAAGTGAAGAGTAAATAAAATCTCTATGGGTATGATTTGTATTGATATGCAACACGGTAAGGCACCTGACTCTTCTCAGAAACCATGCTTCCCTGTCATGCTCATCGGCCCTGAGCAATGCCTGGGGAGTTCTGGGTCAGACCTTTCTATCCATAAGCATCTTTAGTGCCAGGCCCTAGACTTCTAGAGGAAAATCCTCTGATTTTATCATAAACCTCAGAGGTGTTCTGAAGATGGGAGATTAGGAAGAGTCGAATGTGCCCTTTCCTTAAATGAGAAACACCACTTGGCATCACTGAAGGCTTTATAAATTAAGGCAAAGAGATAAATATCCTCAAGTGTTGAATTTCACACAAAGTAAAGCTTTGCCCATACCTGGAGCTCATTCCAGGTAATTCCCATTTGCCTCAGAATTGGCATCAAGCTAACTTCCCAGGAAAATTCTCAGAAGCCCTTGAGGACCAGGGAAGCAATAAGCAGAATCTCAACTGGAAGAACTTGCTGCTTCCCGAGAAGCCCAAACCCACAAAGCTGATTGTCAGATTTTCAGGCCCAAGGAAAACTGGACACCAATGGACAGCCCTGCAAACCAAGAGCTGTCCCGTGCTGCTGTTCAAAGCGAATTGCTACTTGGCAGTTAAATGTCTTACCAAACTGGGGTGTCTGGGTGGCTCGGTGGGTTGGGCATCTAACTCTTGGTTTCAGCTCAGGTCATAATCTCAAGGTTGTGAGAACCTTGCACAGCCCGTGCAAGTCTGCTTGGAATTCTCTCTTTCTCCCTCTCCCACCACCCCCAAATAAATAAATAGATGATAGATAGATAGATAAATGAATGAGTAAATAAATAAATTCTTAACCAAAAAAACCATCTTACCAAACTTAGAGAATGGTTCAAGGTCTTTGGAATTTGTAGAACCTTCAGTGGCTCCCACCCTGTCCTATTGGACTATTCACATATCACAGAGCTTCTTCTCAAACAAAATATTGTTAGACTCTTACCATGGGGCACTACAGCTTAGGAGGGCAATGGGCCGTTCCACTTTGTCCCCTGAGATGCTTAATATATCTTTCTTTTTTTCTTTTTAAAAAATGATTCTATTTATGTATTTGAGAATGAGAGAGAGGGAGAGAGAGAGAGCATGCACAGGAGCATGAGTGAGGGAGGGGCTGAGGGAGAAGCAGACTCCCTGTTGAGCAGGGAACTCGACTCTGGGGCTCAATCCCAGGACACCAAGATCATGACCTGAGCCAAAACCAAGAGTTGTAGTGTAACTGACTGAACCACCCAGGCACCCCTACTGTAATACAGCTTTTTGAATGAGTGAGTGATTGAACATTTCCCCATCACAAGGCTTTTTTTTTTTTCATAGCTCATTGACAGTTGGCCAAGCTTTTCTTGATCCTCTCAGTGACAGGGAGCTGAGTATTTGAAGTTCATGTTCCTCATACTTTCTCCAGGCTGCTCCTTCCTTCTCCAATATGTCCCTTGACTGAAACCTCTGGTTATGTGCCATATCCCTCCTTCCATTTCTTCCCAAGGTAAGAAAACTCACATTTTAGCCAAAGAATTAAACCTACATTTACCAGCCTTCCTTGCAGGTAGATATCCACAGGTGACTACTAACTTTTGGGATATAGGTGAGATTTTGCCGAACTATTTCTGTGAACTGTCTTTAAAAAAGAGTTGGGGGGCAGCTGAGTGGCCCAGTTGGTTAAGCGTCTGTCTCTTTATTTCAGCTCAGGTCATTATCTCAGGGTCAGATCAGACTTTATCATTCTTTTACATAAAAGATAAAGTTTGATCGAGCCCCAAGTCAGGCTTCGTGCTCAGCACAGAATCTGCTTAAGATTCTTTCTCCCTCTCCCTCTACCCCTCCCCACTGTGTGCGTGCATGCATGCTCTCCCTCTTGCTTTCTAACATAAATAAATCAGCTTTAAAAAAAAAAAAGAGTTGATATGTTGTACAAAAAGCCTACATGTGAATGCTTGTAACAGCTTTACCGATAATCATTAAAAACTGGAAACAGCCAAGATGTTCTCATGATGTGATGAAAATGATAATTTATGTCTGTGATCTTCCTCCCCAAGCCCCTAACCCTAGTTCAATCAGGACAAAAGCACCAGACAGATTCCAACTGAAGGACATTCTGCTAAATACCCGACCAGTTGCTCTTCAAAATCGTCAAGGTCATTCAAAAGAAGGAAAGTCTGAGGAATTTCTCAAACCCAAGAGGAGCCTAACAAGACATGACAACTACATATAAAGTGGTATCTTGGATGAGATCCTGGAACAGGAAAAGGGCATTATGTAAAAATGAAGGAAATCTTATAAAGTGTGGACTTCAGTTGGTATTGTATGTACCAATGTTGGTTCATTCGTTTTAACAAATGCACCACACTTACTCAAGATGCTAATAATGGGGAAAGTGGATGTGAGTGCTATGAGAACTCTTTGTTCTATCTTTGCAATTCTCCTGTAGATCTAAAACTAATTTAAAATTTTAAAAACTTATTAATAAAAAAAGAGTTTGTATGCAGCTTTTTCTCTAATTTTGGCCCTTCCTCCATTTTACTTCCTGGAACGTGGATCTGTGGGCTGTCATCTTGGAACAAGAAGACAAGTCAGCTCCATGACCTTGGATGGTGGAGCCATGAGCTGGAAGGAAACCAGCTCCCTGAGTGCTTCATGCAGCTGAGCAGCACCACCAGGCCTAGACAGCTGACTTCCAGCTTTTACATAAAAGAAAGATAAAGTCTGATCTTGTGTAAGTCTTATTATTTTAGGTCTTTTCTTTCTCAGTCAAATCCAGTTCTAACTGATACTGCCCTTTGCTTATTTTTAATTGGGGATGCAGGTTCCATGGGTGCAGATCCAGGCTACTGTGTGGGGATGGGGGCTCTGCTCCCTGGCCTCTCCCCACCCCAGAAGGCCTCAAAGCCCTTTTGCATGAAGCATGGTGTAGAGACCATTGCTCTGTGGCATTGGTGTTATGACTCTTCAGTTTAATAGGACTCTATAGGTTGTAGTGTTTTCCCCATACAGATGCACAGGATTTGGGAGCTGGGGGACCCTCAGGGTTGGCTCCACCTGACCCCATTTTGCAGCTGGAGAAACCAAGACCTCTAGAGAGGAGTGTGGGCCCGGAGTCTTGGAGCTGGAACCAGGAGCCCACTCTTATGCCTCCTAATATCATTATTTCCCTTGATCTAGTAGATGTTGGACTGGTTCTGGAAAGCCCCCAGAGCTCCTCAGAATTTGGGGGTTGGGGCAGATGGTGGAAGGGGGCATGGGCAAGGGATGGGCCCAGTGGGCAAGGCCTGGTTCTCCAGCCTCAACACTAGGCAGAGTGGCTGCTTTTGTCTATGTTACACTTTGGGTTTCTCAGATTTTCTTGATTCAAAGAGGGGTATGATAATAAAAATTATAACATGTCAATAAAAAATGTACAACACTCACTGCGCTCGCCACCTCCTGTTGATGCTAAAAATAATAACTGGCAAGCATGTGTTATGCCACCAGCACTGTGCTAGACCCGCTCTCTGCATGATTTCAATAAATTCTCACCACCAACATGCAAGGTCGCTGCTAGCAACCTTGTTTTACACGGGGAGAAACTGAAGTTCAACAAGGTGAAGTAGCTCCCAGAGACAACTCCCAGATTGGCTGGCCCGACGCAAAGCCTGGGCTGACCGCTGAACCACGCCACCCTCCTGGCCATGGGGAGCCGGGGTCCCCGCCAATAGCTGGCTGGCCGTGTGGTCCCCGCAGGGCCTTGGCTTCAGTGCCCTGTCAAGTCTCCACCTGCAACCAGAGGAGGGGGCATCAGAAGGTCAGTACGGATTTCTGTAGCCCGGGACACTCCATCAGTTAGCAACCGACCTGCCACCAGCTCACAACGAAGCCTGGAGTCTGCCCTGGTGTCACCTCTTCTCTCCTGAACCAGCCCCAGTCCAGGCCACCAGGACCCCTGGGTGGTACCTACCTTCTGTCTCCCCCAGAGAGGCCTGGGAGAAGTGTCACTTCCCTGCTCTGTTTCAGTGTCACCATTAGGTGTGGACACTGTGTGTGTGTGGGGGGGGTGTCCATTACAGGGACATCTGTCTATTTGTCATCAAGGGGCGCGCCCATCACTTACACAAATTCACCCCCAAGATGTCGGGGCGGGCATCGTTTTTTAAAAAATTGAAAGGAGGCCATTACCATCATTAGGCCCACCTGAGAGAGCCTCTCTCGGTGATGGAAGAGGCTTCTGCTCTCTGGCCTCCTCCGTGGCGGGTCATTAGTTAAAAGGGGAGCATGCGGGGGGTGGGGGGCCAGGTCCGACCATGGGGCTCCCTTTGGAGAAAGGAGCCAGAGACAAATGATTCGAGTCTGAATTCCATATACACCGGAGATTGCTTATCGATCCACATCAGAATATGCGGGCTGGCCCCAGGGACCGGCCGAGTATTTTCCCAGGGAGTTAATAACGTGGCAGCTGAGCTGTCTTGTCCAATTCACTGAAGCCAGGCCTCTAATCAGGACGGAGTTTCTTATTTTGAGAATTCTTGCCACTTGTGTGTGCTGCCTCCCTTCCACTCTGCTGGGCCCCTGTCAGTGATTGAAATGACAGCCCATGGATGGGGAGGCTAATCAAATTGTTTATTATCGACCTAAATCAATATGTATAGATTGTCGAAACATCACTGTCACACCGCCAAAAAGTCATACTAATAATTCCCTGGCTGCAGATGTAATCCAGCCACGATTTCTCCTACTTGAATTACATCTGAGTTTAGGGGAGCGAAAACAATTATAACGGGGAGGAGGGCCAAGGAGGGGGGACGGGGCCCTCTGCTAGGAAGCATGTTTACACAACTCAATACAACTGCATTACGTATTAATGATGGAATGTCACTTTGCCCTGCTTAAATATGAGTCCTCAGCTGGGAAGAGAGTCGCAAGCACACATGGGGGAAGCAAGAGGGAATTGTTCTAAGATCTAAGATGGGGGGGGGGGCGGGCGGTGAGGGCTGTGCTCGGTTCATCTGTTCTCATGTCCTGCAGGGATAGGTAGGGGTGGGGGTCAGCCCTGAGGCATCACGATAGTCCATGGACCAGGCTGAGGCCACTGAGAGGCAGCCCGGGTCCAAGGTCTCAGCTATTTACAGGGATCTACCGGCGGGTGTCACACCCATGAAGGTCCACATCACACCTTTCCCTCTGGATTCAGTAACCACGTTTGGCTTTACTCCTTTCCAGGGGATAGGGTTTTATTTTTTATTTTTTATTTTTTTATTCAGGAGAGACACAAAGAGATGCAGAGACACAGGCAGAGGGAGAAGCAGGCTCCCTGCGGGGAGTCTGATGCAGGACTCGATCCCAGGACCCCAGGATCATGCCCTGAGGCGAAGGCAGATGCTCCACTGCTGAGCCACCCAGGCATCCCTCCAGGGGATAGTTTAAGCAGGGGGGAAAGGAGCATCCTAGGGACTAAACACCAAAATAATATTAATTGAGCACCTTGAATGTGCTGGCATTCTAGAGTGAGGCATTAGAAGGAGGCCGGCACCCCTCTGGGTGGCCGAATCAGGAAAGGCACAGTCTTTGGACAGACACAAGCTCACAGGTGCAAGGTTCAGCTTGATCAAAGTTGGGGGGGGGGTCATGACCCCTTCACCCCTGAGCCCTCACTCTGGGTATTGTGCCATTAGGACAACTGAGTGCAGGAGCCTGTCCTCACTGTTGCCCAGGCTTTCCCTGAATGAACTTATTTAATTCTCATAATAATCCCACTGGAGTGATGCTATTTATCCCCAGTTTCCAGATTGGGAAACTGAGGCACCATAAAGGTAGGTAATTCACCCAAGGTTATGCTAGAGTTATGCTAGGAAGCAGCAGAGCTGGGATTTGAATTCTGGCTATTTGCTGGCACATTCTAGTCTCTTAACCAGGACGTGCTGGGTGAGGGCTGGCTGTGGGTGAATGTGCTCAGGAGGCAGCTTTGGGGGTCTACTCCAGCCAGCTCAGCCCTTGACTCCTACCTCCACCAGCCCGCTCCTCGCCCCAGGCAGGTGCTGAGACTCTCCCCGGAGGGCCAGCTATGGCTTCAGGCCAGTTCTGGAAGCTCCCGTTTTCCCCTCCATGACATGGAAAGAATTGGCCCGACAGGCTGCCTCCTGGGGCTGTGGGGACAGTCGAAGGAGGTGACAGGAGGGGGCTTTGCAAGCCAGAGTCGGCAGGGCAGAGGGAGGGCTGGGCCCTCCTTAGAATCCTGGGCCCGCTCCTGTTCTCCGAGGAAGAATGAGCCTTGCTGCTCCTGCAGGCCAAGAGGGCCAGCTCCTGGCTGCCTCTGCTGCCCCCGCCACAGGTCCCCGGGGGCCCAGTGCTTTCCACACGGACGGTCTGGATGCTCCCAGAACAGCCAGCACCCACACCTGTGGGAGGGGGCATCATAAACTCCAGTGACCCTTCTGGAGCATGCCCTCTGCCTCCCGGCCCATGTGACACATCCCTGGCATCCACCCTAGCCAGGGTCCTGGATATCACAGTGCAGAGAACCCACCTCCCCCCCACCGCCCCGGGCCAAATACAGCCGGTCTATTCCTGTCTACTCCTGCCTTCCTAGAATCTGGACATGATGTCCAAATTACATCTTTGTCCCCTGGGAGTGACTTCTAGTTGAACACGCTTTAATTGGCGGGCAGGAGTGTAGAGGTGGCCTGTTGCAGGGAGAACCCAGCCACGGGGCACCCATCTCTCTGTGAGCAGCTGGGACAGCGCCCATCCCCTTTCCTGCCTTGGCTCCCACATGCAGCTGGAAGGCCGCAGCAGACGGGCCACGATCCCCAGCCGAAGCTCGCTGGCACATCTTGGGGGTCGCCCAGGCTTGTCACCTACAGCTGGCTGGGGCGGTGGGGTGTCTCAAGTTTGTATTCGGTGGCGGGGAGAACACACAGGAGGATTTCCACAGGTCCTTCTGGTTCCCTTGACAAAACTCAGCTACTACACGGCCTGCTCGGAGCCTTAAGAAGCAACCTGCTCTTGGCTTCCCCGAGCCTGGCTTGAACAGATGCCATTCGCTGCGAACCAACTGTTGAGAATCCCGTGTGCTTTTTAATGAAACGTGGAAAACCACCTCTCGCGCTTTGCTCTCTGCGGAGCCAAAAGAAGGGAACACTCACACACCAGAAAGCTCACTTCCCTTTGCAATTCCCTAGCCTTTGAGGTTCAAGCGGGTTCTAAACTTGGCAAACACATTTCCCCTGTCCCTAGAGGGAAAAAAAAAATAAAAACCCACCAGCAAAAATACATTACACTGGGCATTATATTTCTGTGACGGAAATAACTCATTTTCATGACACACTATAATAATAGCAAATTATGGCACACAATGAATCCATTCTCATTAAAGTCTGTATGGAGAAAAGCAAAGAATACAAAATGTATACAATTGTTTAAAGGAAAAATGCCATGTAATATAAAAGATACTCTAATCGCTATTTCTAATTACAAAGAAGAGAAAATCACTAAAAATTTTTTACAGCATCTAATTACCAAAAAAAAAATAAAATAAAAGGCAGACCCACAAAATAACTCTCCATAAAATTAATAATGAAGGAGAACTTCAAATGACTGTAGTTTCTCTCAAAATTGCTCTCCTTCCACTCAAAAGATGTAAAGGGGACAGTTGGCAAGACTGTGCGTGACACTGGCTTTCAAGTGATTCTTTGTACGGGGTTAGTGGTGGGCACCTCTTCATATGTCAAGTGGCTTCGTGGTGACACATTGATCGCTCATCCCATCTTCAGGCAGCTCAGCTTTCCAGAGTGGGTATCCTCCTATACCCTTGAGGAAACTGAGGCTCTGAGAGATTTGGCCAACATCTAGAGCGACTGTACGCTGTGGTCAGCCCATGACCCTGCAGTGGATACCGATTGCCCCCATCATCCTCATCAACACCATCACTTTTCATCAGTTGGGACAGAACGTTCGATGATCATCCAATCGCAGTCCATAGCCAAGAAGGCTGTTGTCAGGACTCAAACCTGGGATCTTGGGTTTCAAGTTCAGAGTTCAGTTCATCTGGGTTTCAGTTCATCTGTTGTATGCAACAGATGTGGTCACCAAAGAACTCCCTCCTGGAAAAAATACTGCCTCCTTCCTTGAGCGAGCCTCTCTGTCTGACACCGTGGAGCCAAAGGAAGAGACAGACCCCAATGGTCCCTTTTATTTTTAGTAACCGACTCCCCAGTGGCAGGATGAGCAGTGGATCAAAACACAGCAAGGCCTGGGGTAGGGAGACCGTCGAGGAGGCCACCGTGCTCCTCCTGTTCCTCCGGGTGCCAGAGGAAGGCAGCCAGGACCAGGAAGAAGCCTGTTGCACCTGCTGGGCCCTCACCTCCTCCCTGTCTCCGCTCCGACGTCAGCCCGGCCAGAGACCTCCGCAGCCGCACCGGCTGAAGCAGCCGGCGGCTCTCTCGGCCTCTTGCTTTACTTTATCCTTTTCCTGAGATGATTTTCAAGGGGATTATCATTTTTCAAAGCTATCGTTGCCTCCTGAAATTATATTTTGAAAATATCAATCAGTCTTTGCCTCCATACTAGCCTGTGAGCTCCTGCACACGGGGGCCTTTACCTAGACCTGGTGTTCAGAGGTGCTGATCCAACGGGTCCTGTGGATTCCACCGAGTTTCCCATTTATCCTCCGGTGCCTCTGGGGTCCTAATAAAAGCTAGCAGTTGTGGTGGTGTCCTTGCGTGTCAGGCAGGCAGTGCTCTCTTAATCCTCACAACCACCTTATTGACAGCCCATTTCGTAGACGAGAAAGCCAAGGCACAGAGAGGTTGAGAAACATGTCTGGGGTCACAGAGTTGGCAGTAAGTGGAAGAGTCTGGATTTGGGCCAAGCCAGGTGGGCCTGCGGGTGCCTCACTCCTCACCACCACCGGATGTGCACCCCAGAACCCTGAGGGGCGTGGCTCGATATGTCAGAGCAGCACGAGGTCCCCACACTGCCTCCCTCTCAAAAGAGACACAGCAAAGCAAAGCAAAACAAAACACATGTGGCATTTGCCTTTGCTCTTTTGCTTCCATCTGGTTGGCCTGTGGAGGATCTCCCTAGAAGAGTCCCCTAGGGCATTTCCCAAGTTCTGATGGTAGGGGTGGGTGTTGGGGATGGGAGTGTGACAGCCTCAGCCCTGGGTGTGATTTTACCACCACCCTGACAGGCCTTGCCCCGAGTCTCTTGTTCCTTTCTGGTCATTTCCCTCCTCAGCCTTTCTTTCCCCATCTCCAGACTCAGAATCCTGGACTGATGGACCTGAAGCTTGCCTCCAGCAGGATTCCTCTGGCACCAAGAGGAAATTAAGGGCAACTTGTAGCCAGAAAGTTTGTGGTTGGGTACTGTATCTTATTTTGGGGGTTCTGTATCTCATTTTCCCTGACAAGCCTAAGTTGATGGTCATCTAATGATGCAGCAAGGCTATCGGGTGAGCTCAACTTGGCCACGATCTTGTCTACCTTGTTCTGCCTCTGCTTCTGGGGTCTTCCTTTCTAGACTGTATACCCCCTGTGAGCAGGGGAAGGGTCTTTCCTATCTAAGTCCCCCGGGGTGCCCCATGTTAAAAGTAAATTGCAGGACGCCTGGGTGGCTCAGTCGGGTGAAGCATCTGCTTTCAGCTCAGGTCAAGACCCCAAGGTCCTGGGATCAAGCCCCACGTCAGGCTCTCTACTCAATGGGGAGCCTCGTTCTCCCTCTCCCTCTGCCTGCCGCTCAGCCTGCTTGTGCTCTTTCTCTTTCTCTCTGTCATTTTCTGTCAAATAAATAAATAAATAAATAAACAAATTAATTAATTAATTAATTTTAAAAAAAAAAGCAAGTTGCATTTCCTCTCTGATTTGGCATTCATTATGTACAGCCTGAGAACTAGCTTCTCTGGCCAAGCCCCCCATCCTGGTCCTGAAGACAGTTGCGTGTCTGGGAAGCCCCCGTCTTACCCCACTGCTGCTTCCCCCCAACCCTCCCCACCGTGTGATGACCTCACCTCCCTTCACCAACCTGACGGTTTCTGCAAGATGATACTGCTCCTCGTTCACTGCCTGGTGACAAAATATTGTTTTACAGTGATAGGCATCTCGTAAGACAATATTTGGAAAGTTATTATCTCAATGTCTCTGGTTGAGGACATGGAATGATACCACCCAAAGCCAGATCTGCTCTGTTTGCAGCCAGCAACTGGGGCGGCTGGGGACAGGACACATGGAGCATCTGGGGGCTATCTTCCGGTGATCTGCCATTGATTGGTCCCTACATGGCTGATAAGGTCTGATCAGAATCTGAAGGGGAAGCCATGGCACTTAGCAATGAGGGGTGTGGGGATCCAGGGAGGGGGGTGAATTTGAGTTGGGGAAGTGTGGGTAAGGAGATCCCCAGTGATTAATGAATTTCTTCAGAAGGTGGTCAGTGTTTACATGGCCTGCCCCTAGGTTGGGGAAGACATATCTTTCAATGACCAAAGCCATGGCTTTTTTGGGGGGTAGGGGGTAGGGTAGTTATTTTTGTTTTTGTTTTTAGTCCAAAGCCTGCAACTTATTTGGGCTCAAACTCCAGAGATCCAACAGTGGAAGTCTGAGACCTTTCCTTGTCCCCTCACCCTGCCCCCCAAGCAAGAGCAGGGTGCCATCATTTGTGACTCACCTCGGTTGTCCACCGACAGCTGGCTCTGTCTGAATCACAGAGCTCATAGAGTCCAGAGCAGGTTTCTCAGGATCTGTCCTACTGACATTTGGGATGGATAATTCCTCATTGTGGGGGGCCGTCCTGTGCACGCTGGGGCATCTAAGCAGCATCCCTGGCCTCTACTCACTAGAGGCGCATGGTATGTTCCCTCCTCCCCTCCTTGGAACAACCAAAAATGTCTCCAGACATTGTCAAATGTGTCCTGGAGCAGGGCACAAAAGCACCACCAGTTAAGAGCAATTGCTCTAGAGTGACAAAGCATCTTCGCTCCCACTGACCCCTCTGAACAGTGCAAAAGTTCCAGCAGCTATCTTAAATATGAACCAGCTTCCTTTTTTAAAACAGCATTCACTGAGGTTCAGAGAGGTCGGATGAGCTTCTCTAGGCCAAAGAGGAGCTGAGTGGAGAGGCCAAGCCACAGGCCCAGCGCTGTTTGGCATGATTCCCACTCCTCTTTAGCAATGGCCCTCCCAAACTCTCTGGCCAGCTCGGCTTCGGTTCACCTGCTCTCGTGCTCCATCTCCTCACAGATGTCCACGCTGCCAGCTTTGCCTGTTTGACACAAGGCCATCATGAAGCCATAAGCAGGAAGCAGGGGTGTATCAACCCAGGCACTTTCTGGAGCCTTCTGCTGGCCTTCAGGTGCTGAGGATTCATAAGCTGATTCCTCCAGAGCTTGATTCCTCCAGAGCCTGGGTCTTTATGCTCACCTTCCCTCTCAAAGAAAGGTCTACATCCAAGAAGCAGAAAGAGGCTAGAAATATCTGGAACCCCAGGGGCACTGGTTAGTCAACCGAGAAATAGAACAGAAAATAAAAATATGTCTTCTGTTCTTAGGAATATTTGTTGTAACCGAGAACGTCCTGTAACCTGAATTGTCCAATTGAGAGAACTAGAAGATGACATCCTTGGCTATCACCTGTGCTCTGTTGTCTCTGGCTTCCTTCCGAGGATGCAGATCCCCAGGCCTCGGCAAAGCCCCACTCACCCAGGTGTTTCTGGTAGTCCGCAGACGGAGTCGACTCCACCTGGGCTCACGAATGATCCTGTCCTTCCCACCTGGCACCACTAACCTGTCTGCCACACCATGGCCAACTCCTCACTGTGTCCTTGATCATCATCCCAGGGACCATGGAGAAGAGGGGGAGTCGTCTAAAGTGAGTTGGAGGTTGACTTGGGTATGAATGAATGTTCAAAGGAGTGATTTCCAAAGTGGGTCCACGGAAACCCTCGGAGCTCCCAGAGGTGCCCCAGTGGTTACCATTCAGACCCAGAGTATAGAGAGGGTGGGGAAGGAATGAGCCCCCATCCCTGCGTCTTCAGCAACCAATGCTCTATTCTTTATCCACAGTGCATGCTGGGTTCCACCAGACAGACCACCCAGATCCAGAATTCTGCTGCTTCGAGAAAGGTTGAAAGCCACCGTCCTAAATGATCAGATGCGAATATAAGCATTTGAATTTTTTAAAAAAATGATAAGCTACTGGTCAGCTGCAGGAGGCTCTGAGTCTCAGGGAGTCCTGCAGTTCATTAAGTCTTAACTCTTCAGAGGACAAGTTGCTTTAGTCAGAAAAACCTGGGTTTGAACGCCATGAACTTCCTCTTCCCCCAGGCAGCATGAAGAAACCCTACAGGGGTAGAATCCCTACAGGTGTTTCAGGATTGCTTTTCCTATTCTTCTTTTTTCCTCTTCCTTTCCTCCCTCTCCATCTTTCCTCCCTTCCCTCTCTCCTCCCTCCCTCCTTTCCTTCCTTCCTTCCTCCCTTGCCCCTCCTCCTTCCCTCCTTTCCTTCCCTCCTCCCTTTCCTTCCTTCTTTCCCTCTCTTTCCTTCCTTCCCTCCCTCCCCTTCCTTCCTTCCCTCCCTTTCCTTCCTTCCCTCCCTTTCCTTCCTTTCTTCCTTCCTTCCTTCCTTCCTTCCTTCCTTCCTTCCTTCCTTCCCTCCTCCCTTTCCTTCCTTCTTTCCCTCTCTTTCCTTCCTTCCCTCCCTCCCCTTCCTTCCTTCCCTCCCTTTCCTTCCTTCCCTCCCTTTCCTTCCTTCCTTCCTTCTTCCCTTTCCTTTCTTCCTTCCCTCCCTTTCCTTCCTTCCCTCCTTCCTTCTTTCCCTTTTTCTTTTTGAGGAAATTTGCTCTCTCGGTGGGTTTCTCTGCTTGCTCTCTCACAGCCTAATTATTACATGAAAAAAAAAAAAAAAAAAAAACCAGCGCCTTGCACCTGAGACGGAGGCTCTCTGACTCGGGTAACTAGGAATTCTCAATGGCAGTCACCGAGCAATTACACACTACGGGTTCTACTATATCCTCCAGTCTATTCTCTGACAAAACGCGTCCCTATTATTAGTCAGGCAATAATCAAATGCCTAAAATAGGCTTATAAAAGATCTCTGAACTGCAGGAATGGGTTGTTACTGGGAGTTATGACTACAGTTTGGGAGCAGGTTTCCAGAAAAATATGCAACGGCGCACATGTGTTCTCTTTTTGCCAGGGAGACGCTGCCTAGTGTAGAAAAGGAAAGAGCGGGGCGGGGAGCAGGGGTGGGAAACCACAGATCTATCAAGTCGGGGTTCTTAACTCACAGCAAAGCTTTTGGGACCTAACACATTCTCCAGGGTCTTTTGTGTGGCAAGGCAATTTGTTGGAGGCTGGTTGAACTCCATGGCTCAGGAAACCACCTGAAGGAGTTAGAAATTCTGCTCTATCACACACTTTTAGACCTGCCGACAGACCATGGGTTCATCTTCTTTCTGGCCTGTTCCAGGGGCATCTGGATGAACGACAGGATATCCCAAGCCGCAGTCGTGTGTGTGTGTGTGTGTGTGTGTGTGTGCGCGCGCGTCTGACAGTCTCACAATTTTCTTTATGTTCACACATCTACTCTGTTATATCACAGACTTGTCACTTTCCCTTAAAGAGACTTGTTCCAAACAATAAATAAAGCTTTTAATTCATTTATTGGAGTGGACAATTTTGTGACATCACAGTAAATGGAAAATCTGTCTCTTTCCTCTCGGTTTTTTTCAACAACAGTCACAAAACTTGATTATCATGTTTCTAATGTTTAAAGCTTGGCCAAGACTTCAACTTTTTCTAAGTTCTGCACAGACCAGACAAGATATGGCTGGGCTCGGTTTGCAGATGGTCGTGGGTCTGGGTCCAGTGCATGGTGGCCCCCACGGCAGGGTCTGGGCTGGCTCTCAGCACCATGGGGGGCTCCATAGGGTGGGAGATCCTGGGCTGCACCAGGCTGGCAGGGATGCCATCCGCTCCAGGGAAGCCCTTGCCTTTCTTCCCAGGCCAAGCCCAGAAGGGGAACAGAGCTGTGGACTGAGTTTCCCACCCTGGTCTGATTTGGGACCCAAAAAATTCAATGTTTGCTCTAAATCTTCCAGTGTGGCCCCTGTCACTTCTGCTTGGAGCCAGGGAGGCAGGAAGCCAGTGTCACTCCTGAAAGTCCTGGGATTCTGCTGAAGGGCATGGTGGGATGCCAGCACCTAGGGGCTGCCAGGGGATCATTTCTAGCTGAAAAAATCTGTATCTCTCCTCCTTCAGCTGCTCCAAGACCCTCTGTATCGGCTTCCCTCCTCAGAGGTCCAGACACTGGAGGTCATAGATTTGGGCTCCTGCAGATGACTTGGGTTTGCAAAGATTCTGTGGCCAAATCTGTACAATGAGCCTTTCAACAGAACGTTGCAAAACCGATGACATGGAGAAAGGCAAAGCAGGCTGGAGGAACAGCCCTGCTTGTATCCCATTCCTCCAACCATCCAGAGATGTTTCCTGTGCATGAAAAGACTCGTCCTCAGGGCTCTGTAAGGTCTCTCCTGGTTTTAACACTCTAGGATTCTGTTACTCAGATGTCCCTTGAGCTGCAAGAGGCTGAAGTGCCCCAGGGTGGAGGAGGGTAATGTGATGGAGTTCCTGCCTCCCCACTCCAGCTATGGCTGAGCAAGCATAGCCTCTGGGGAGTATGTGGAGGGCTCTTTGCCCCAGCTTGGGTTCAGAGGCTTGGTGCCAGGGAGGGAGAGGCCAGACAGGCCCACTAAAACAAAGCCACAGATGGAAACAGGGCAGCCAGCAATTGAAAGTAGGGGTTTTGGAGTTAGGTGGCTGCATTGGATTCCAGTGGTGCTCTTACCAGAGTCCATGACGTTGGACAAGTGATCGAACTGTTCTCTATTCCAGTTTTTCTTCTTTCTTTCTTTCTTTCTTTCTTTCTTTCTTTCTTTCTTTCTTTCTTTCTTTCTTTCTTTCTTTCTTTCTTTCTCTTTCTTTCTTTCTTTCTCTTTCTTTTCTTTCTTTTTCTTTTCTTTCTTCTTTCTCTTTCTTTTTTTCTTTCTTTTCTTTCTTTCTCTTTCTTTCTTCTTTCTTTTTTTCAATATTTTTATTTATTTATTTATTCACGAGAGACACACAGAGAGAGGCAGAGTCATAGGCAGAGGGAGAAGCAGGCTCTATGCGGGGACCCCGATGTGAGACTCCATCCCTGGACTCCGGGATCACTCCCTGAGCTGAAGGCAGATGCTCAACCGCTGAGCCACCCAGGTGCCCCTCTATTCCAGTTTTCTGTCCCGAAAATGGGGAATAATGAAGTACCTACCTCATAGGAATGGTACAAACCAATCCCAGGCACATAGTAAGCCCTTAATAAATAGTGGCTGCGACTATGAAAACCCATTCAGCCAAGCAGCTTTGGAAGACTGATTTGACTGCATTTATAAAGTTACCAACTTAGCTTTGACTTGGCTAATAACTTCTCTGGAGCCAAGAGTCTGTCCTAAGAAAAATCATAGTAACCATGAAAAATGCTTTATCTACAACGATGTTCATCATATCATCCTTTACGATAACGAAAAGCTGAAATAATGGAAATGTCTGACAATATGGGTGTGTTTATCATTAAGAGTGATAATGTATCCCTCATTTATCCAATGCCTTATGCTACAGACACTAAATGCACATGATCTCATTCAATCGTCCTAACACTGCTACTCTCCCCATTTAAAAGATGAGGAGGCTGAGGACAGAGGAGGAAGTCCCCAGTTGGAGGTCACAGTGGGGTTTATGACAACCCAGTCACAAAGCACAGATGAAGAGCTCGCAGTGGCTTTTGAAGGTGGAGGAAGCTGGGGCATAGTTATCCACCCTGAGCACATGCCCTCTCCCCAGGGGCACCTTCTAGTAGTTATTAAGACTACAATGGAAAGCAGCATGCAGGACATGACCAAACTTCCATGGTCAGAGCTGAGCTTGGGAGGAGGAAGTCAAATGTTGGCATCTGTTTGGTGTGTTTGCCCTTCCACCAACCGATGGTTCAAATGAATAGATCTCAACCAAGATCCTGAAGACAGAGGTGTTAGTGGGTTTAAAGAAGGTGTCAGGGGACATACTGAGCATCCCTGCCCCAGAAATTTGCCCTTAGAGCTAAAGAAGAGGAGATAAAATCATGTTTCTGGAGCCCCATAAGATCTAGAATTGGAGGAGGCACCAACCTGGCTGGAGTTATCATGATGGAATTTAACTCCAGCAGAGATGTAGAAATAAAGCATGGAGGGACTGGGCAAGAAATACCTCAACTTTTCTCTCTTCCTGCCTTCTGATGTCCTGATGATGCTTCCAGTTGGCTGAACCTAACCAGAAGCCAGAGGGCAGGGGAGTCTGGAGAATGCAATCCATAAGGATTAGCATCCCAGGCAGTGAGCAGAGCAGAGAACATGTCTGGAAGGAGAGCAAACAGAATTGCCAGCACTGGATAACATCAGAGCTGCCTTTCTGGAGAACAGATCAAATAACCAGGAGTCCTAGGAAGGTTATAAGCATAAATGTGAAGGATTGGTATCGAGCTTATAGAATGGAATTATATCATCTTTGATTTCTTTCCATTCAACCAGTGCAGTGCCTCTTCTGTGCAGATGTGCTCATGGGAATTGCAAACTGGTGGAAAGGAAGAAGGGGCAGGTCAATCGGTTGGAGATGGGACGGTGATTAGCAGACTGGATTCTAGCTGTAACTCACTGTGGGCCCCTGAAAAATCATCCCTTCCCTCTGAACTTTAGTTTTCTCATCTATAAAATGAAGAGAAGATTCCCTGTCAAGCTTCCCTCTAAGATGAAATGGGGATAAATGAACAGGTGAGTAAACAGGTGCTTTGGAAAGTTAAAATTCAACTTGTCATTGCAAGGATGATAAGAATCCCTGTTTCATCTAGGACTTCATGATGACCATGAAGGTGAAAGCTCCCCTTAGCATCATTGGCCTCATTTAGCTCCAAGATTCTTCTTGGACTCTTCTTCAAACTTCTCTCCTACAGACGGAAGATGAGTAATCTCAGTGCCCTTGGGGTAACTAGAAGATTTTGGTTGATTTTACCTTATGATCCAGATGTGTGAACAGTGACAACAGCCTCCTTGTTTTTTTGTTTAAAAACGTGGGCTAGGCGGGACGCCTGGGTTGTTCAGTGGTTGCGCATCTGCTGTTGGCTCAGGTCGTGATCCCGCGGCCCTGGGATTGAGTCCTGCATCGGGCTCCACACAGGGAGCCTGCTTCTCCCTCTGCCTACGTCTCCGCCTCTCTCTGTATGTCTCTTATGAATAAATAAATAAAATCTTTTAAAAAAATTTTTTAAATTAAAACTTGGGACTAGGCAAAGGTGGGGGTGGATTGCATGGCCTCAAATCCTTCCAGATTTTTCCATTTTGGAATTTCAGGCTTCTATAAATGCGGAACATTATCTTTCTATCCAACCATCTAAATACCATTCATCCACTCTTCAATCCATTTCTCATTCATCTGTTCATTATCCACCCATTTATCCTTATCTATCCATCCATTTATCCTTTATCCATCCATTGATCCATCGATCCATCCATCAATCTGTCGATCCATCCCTCCGTCCATACATTTATCCATGTAAGCACCAATATGTACCTACATCCGCTCAGTCCTGTGCCAGGCTCCATGACTAGAGCACAGAGTCCTGCCCTCAGAAAACTTCTCGTCTAGCAGCGGAGGTATGGAAATCTCATCGAGAAAAGCAGCTAGAAAGCAGTATGAAGGTAACTGAGTACTAAGTGGTCCAGACAGGAAAGGTTTAAACAAGGTTAACCACTACGGACTGCCAGGGAAGAGGTGGGCTTCCCAGGGAACTCGGATCCGGCCAGAGCCTTGGAGAAGAGAAGTTTCAACTTGACTCTGAGCTCCCGAAGCCAGGTACTCTGCATGCACCGTAGTTCCCCATTCAAGGCCAGGCCTGAGGATACTCTGAGCAGTCTTTGTGGAGAGCCTGTTCCTGGATCAGACTTCGTGCTCTCTCTAGCAAGGAATTCTACTCAAATCTTTTCTTAGGCTGGAATTCCGGCCCCAACGCAGCCAACATCTTTTAAGCTCTCTTTGGAAACAAAGGGTGGGAGATGGGGGCTACAAGGTGCAGAGCAAGAATCTGGCTCAAGCTGCTTCATCATTAGTGCTCACAAAATAATAATTGCTCCTTGAAAAGTGCCAACCTGGAGGCACTCTCACGGAGGAGCCCCACACGTTGAGGGCCGACCCCCTCTCTGCCTGGCAAGTGTGCTTTCTGCTTTCCTGGCTGGGCCATAAATAACCCGGCCACCTCTAATTTGGCCTCCAATACCCTGACCAGCCGTGATTTATTCACAGACCAAAACAGGCATCTCTAATTTGCTAACCAATCGCTGCAATTCTGGCCTCGCCAACCAATAATCCTGCCATCTCTAATTTGCCAATAAATAATTCTGCAGCCTCAAATTTACTAACCAATAATGTGACCAATTTGCTGACCAATGGTTGTGTCAAGGCATAATGGCGCCCCGAGCAGATGGTAATTTGCTAAGCAATATTCGGACCTTTCCCCCTTCAGCAATAAAGAACCTTCGCGATCTTTGAATTCCAGATACATTACTTTGCTCAGAAGGATGCTGCAGGCTGCTGGGTTGCAAAGGGCCCCTCCCCAAAGCTTGTACTTACCTATATATTCTCTCCTGAGCTTCTGGAATCCTAGTTAGTACTTCAGAATGTGAGAGACACCCCCCAGCTTGCACATTGTACAGATGGAGACATGGAGACACAGGGTGAGGCAGTGACTCATCCAAGGTCACACAGCAAGGTAGTAGCAGAGCTGAGAGTGGGACACAGGTCTTTGGGCTGCCAATCTTGTGCCCAAGCTACACCATCCTGGTAGGCTGACTTCCTTCCTCAGAGTGTTTGTGCCAAGGAGCAGGTTAGCTCTGGCTGGGCTGGCTGCCAAGGGAACTTGGTTTGGCCTCAGCGAAGTTCCCCTGGTGACCCTACTACCTAGGGGGTCGGAGAGCTAGACAGAAAAAAAGGATATGCTGTGTCACACAGAGGATTTGGCCCAGTTTCAGCCCCCAGGAAATGCTGGTTTTCAGCAGAAACCAAGAGCCAGATCCCACATTCTGTAAAGGAGCTGGCACCCACATTTCCCAGAATGAGTAAGAATTAGAGTTCAGCAGAGTCGAGCAGGGACCCTCCCTGTAGTGCAGCCCAGGGACCCAGGCATGTGGCCCTATGAAATGTGGGAGAAGCACAAAAAGATCTAGCTACATCTGGGGCTGAGGGGGTCACTTTGAGGAGTGTCTATGTCACGCTGGTCCCATATTGGATGGGTCTAAGCTGGACCTTCCCATATCTTTGGGCAACTAGGAAAGATAACACTTAATTTGACTACCTCTGTTCTTTCATCAGAAAAAGGTTTATTTGGCTTATTTTTATGCTTACGGCTTTTTTCGGAAATGAAAGCAAATTCAAACCAGAGTACTTTGAGAATTCAAGGAAGAATACCTAGGGATGCCAGAACATGCGTGAGGCTACCCCTTGCAAGTCATCAACCAGCCTCGTGTGATTTTGTATGGAGAGGGCAGCGGGCAAAGGAGGTGGCTGGGATTGATCTCCATTGGGAGAGTAAAGCTTCTCTCTTGAGGGGGAGTTCCAGTGCCCCCCAGGATGAAGTCCTTCTTCAATATTTCACCAAACGTGGGCCAGTGAGGGGAATGAACCCAGGTGGAAGCAAGAGATGAAGAAAAAGTGGTAGGGATGGAAAGAAGAATGAGGCTCAGGGTCATGCAGAATCTCCTGGCGATGCAGGACCATCTTACAACTGATTGCATTTCTCTTTCTTGGTAATGGGGACCACCCTCCTCCATCTCCTCAAACACCAGAGCAAAAGAAAATGGACAGTCTGGAAGCAACCAGGCTCTGGTTAGACTTAAGGGAGAGCTGAGGGTAAATCAGTAAATTCTGTATATTTTAATCTTTTTATAAGAAAGATTTTATTTATTTATTCATGAGAGACAGAGAGAGAGAGAGAGAGAGAGAGAGAGAGAGGCAGAGACACAGGCAGAGGGAGAAGCAGGCTTCATGCAGGGAGCCCGATGTGGGACTTGATCCCAGGTCTCCAGGATCATGCCCTGGGCCGAAGGCAGGCGCTAAACTGCTGAGCCATCCAGGGATCCCCCAATTCCGTATATTTTAGAGATGACACAGTAAGTTATATTCATTGCATTAATTCTATTCCCATCTTTCTGGGGGTGAACTTTGAAAGCCAAAGAGCCAATTTGGGTTTTGTCCTGGTCTAGCGACAGATCTCAGCCCAGGTATCACCTCTTCTGGGCAGAGTGAGTGGGATGGCCACTCCCATTTCTCCTGATTCTGGCATTTATTTCCCTTCAAAGCTTCCGTTGGCTCATTGATTCCTTCCCCAATGCAGTGGGAGCCCCAAGGCCAGGACCTGTGACCTGTTCACTGCCTTGTCCATTGTTGCCTCTCCAGGACCCAATACATGTGGCTCCCAGGGTCAGAGCATTTGCTGAATGGTTGGATGGTGAATGATCTCTGTCAAGCTTGGAATCTCAATTTAGGAAATTCTCTAACCAGAGGTCCTCCCCAAGGCCTGACACAAAGGCTTTTGTTTGAGAAGTTCATTAAGAGAAGATGCAAGGATGCAGGCACGTGGGACAGAGATGAGAAACAGGTCGGAAGGCCAGTGCAAGGATGCTGTATGGTGTTGGCCACTAATAGAGATGACTGAACTTGATCTCTTGGGACCTTTAGAGGAGCTGTAGGACATACATAGTAAAACTGCTACCTGGAGGAAGAGAGCGGGAAGCAATGATCATCAGTTTCCATCCCCTATGGTCAAGGGGGGATGGAACATTCACTTCCAGGTTGTACACGTATGAATACTGGCATCCCATGAGGAAGTGTTAGAGGAACATTGATAGGAAGTGAGACCCACACACATGGAGGTGTGTGAGGCTGTGAAACTTTGTAACTTGCATGGAACTGGTTGCTGCGGTAGTGGCTAGCGTGGGAGGTGAGGCTGAGAGGTTTTGAAGTGTCACACAAGAGGTGTCTGATACACAGATAGTCCCCCCTTTTAAAAAAGATTAATTTATTTTAGAGAGAGAGAGAGAGAGAAAGAGAGAATGCACGCAGGAGGGTGAGGAGGGGCAGAGAGAGAGGGAGAGAGAATCCCAGGCAGACTCTGAGTTGAGCACAGAGCCTGATGCCAGGCTTCAATCTCACGACCCATGAGACCATGACCTGAACTGAAATCAAGAGTCGGAAGCTCAACCGACCAAGCCACCCGAGTGTCCCCAGATATTCCTCTTTCTAACAAAGGAGTGGATGGAGAGCACCCTCAGATCCCGAAAAGATGGTGGAAATGGCCTGCCAACAGCTTCCTGTAGGGCCGGGCTCTGGGTGTGGGGCGCAGGGAGCTCCCCTGTGTGCAGGATAGGTGGTAACCATGTTTCCCTTCTGGCAGGTATGAGGATGGCAGCTGGAGCCACCATCCCTGCAGATCCCACCTCACCCTCACTTCTCAGGAACACAGCCTGCCCTTTGAGTCTCCCCTTTCCCACCTCTCCACTTCTGGCCCATGGCTGTCAGCCACTGGGTCCTTGTTATGAGACTGCGTTCCAACCTGCTTACTCCAACCCCACTCAGGGAAACCGACTGGAGAAATAGAGGAGTTCAGGGTCCTGAGTGTGTGCAGAGTCAGAGTCATTTGCTCATTTGCCTACCTGTGTTGCCTGTTGGCTCAGACAGTGGAAAACAAGATGCTTGCTGGTACCTCTGTCCTGTGGGGCTGTCTTGCTACCCCCAGCCCCTTCAGCATGACTCCCTTGCCACACTCTAGTCTTAGTTAGTGATTCTCACTAACTCTCACTCCAGAGTGCTGGACCAGCAGCGTCAACATCACAGGGCAATGTGGTAGAAAACTCTCAGACTCTGGGGGCGGGGCCAAGCAATCTTGACCTTGACAATCTCCTCAGGTAATTCTGAAGCGAGCCAAAATTTGCACACCGCCAGCCTAAATGAATGGTGTCCTGGGGTTATTGCTCAGTGTACCCATTCATGGCAGTCCTTGTCTTTGCCCCCCAGGGTACAGTGAAAGTCCCATCCAGCAAAAGTCTGGGTGGACATTCAAAAGTGTGGTCATCTTAGGAAAGCGCTTTGAAATTCCGCCCAGGCCTTTGCACTGAGAAGACTGTGGCTTCCAGGTCGCCCCTCCACCCACACCATCCCACCCCGTCTCCCTGGGGCGAGTGAGTGCTAATACAAAGGTAAGAGTAAGAATAACTGAAAAAACTAATACTAGTTATTGTTCCTACTGGGTGCTCAGTATGTGTTAAATACATCCTCTCATTTTATTCACAAAATACCCTATGACATAGGTCCTGTTGTTATGCCCTCTATAAAGATAAGGAAGCAAGGATACAAGGTCCCGCTGATGGCAGGAGCTCAGTGGCTGGATTTAGCCCAGATCTGTCTGGTTGCACTGACGACTCTCACACTCACAAATGCTGCTGCCTGCAACTCTGGAAAGTGCTATACGCATTTCATACACCCACGTACATATGTAATATATTTATTGTATTCATGGTTGAATTGCATTCATATTTGTGTCCATTTGTTTTTTAAGTTAAGGAAGTTTCAGGGTCAAAATTCAGCTGAACAGCAGAGGGAGGAACTGGTGCTATAATCCTATAGAAGATGCAGAGACCTGGTTCCCGAGCCCACTGCTAACGTGCTTGTTTCAGTGCAGTGACGTGGCTGTAGAGCCACAAAGTGGAAAAGGAGGAGCAAGGAGGAGGCAGGAACCCAGAGGGTGTGACCAGCAGTAGGGGTCTGTGGGGACAGAGGCTTGGGCTGGGACGGGGGAGTTTGGAAACCAGCGCCCAGATGAAAGCCAGGGGCCTCATGTGTGGATGCCCACAAGGCCACCTCGGTGCTGACTGGCAGGTCGGGCTCAGAGCGGCAGGGAGCAGTGCGGTGACCCGCAGAGCACAAGCCTCGTCGATGGGGATGGATGCTAATCCACTCCAGCCTACTGTTGCCATGTGGGAACATGGGGGGTGCCAGATCATCCCATTTCTAAAGAGAAGGTGGAAATCAGATTTTTCACCAAATCTTCAGCTTTTTAAATGTAATTGATGGCTAAAAAATATATATATATAATACATAGACCAAGCAAAACACCCCAAGGGCTATGTTTAGCTCTCAGATGCTCTGTTCTTTTTTTTTTTTTTTTTTTAAGATTTTATTTATTTATTCATGAGAGAGAGAGAGAGAGAGAGGCAGAGACACAGGCAGAGGGAGAAGCAGGCTCTACGCCAGGAGCCCGACGCAGGACTCGATCCCGGGACCCCGGGACCGCGCCATGGGCCAAAGGCAGGCGCTAAACTGCTAAGCCACCCAGGGATCCCCAGATGCTCTGTTCTTGATCACTGCAGAAAAGACCTGGCCCGAGAAGACTCTAATTCAATCATCACGCTGGGTCGGCAAATGGGGCCATTTCTGGAGGGCAGGGTAGCTTGGCCTTGCTACAGGGGTGTAATTTATTACTTGGGTTTAGGGTTTACCAGTTGTCTTTCTGTCCCCTGCCCAACTACAGTGTTAAGTTCCCTGAAATTGACTATTTTTTTTTTCTCTTTTTGTTCAGTGATGCATCCCAAGCACCTAGGAAAGTGCCCAGAGCGTAGTAGGTGCACAGTGATCTGTGCATGAATGTGTGATGGCAGATAGCCAGTTGGGCTTCCTTCCTTTTTTTTTTTTTTAAGATTTTATTTATGTATTCATGAGAGACACAGAGAGAGGCAGAGACATGGGCAGAGGGAGAAGCAGGCTCCCGACGGGGAGCCCGATGTGGGACTCGATCCCAGGACCCCGGGATCACTCCCTGAGTGGAAGGCAGATGCTCAACCACTGAGCCACCCAGGTGCCTGGGCCTCTTTTCTAACAGGCCTGCCAGGCAAGCCCTCCTCCGCCAAGCATTTCCACTCACGGCTTCCCAGGGCCATTTCACAAACGGCTCCAAATAAATGGGCCAAGCAGCCCTAGGCTTCCTTCTTTTTCCTCTCAGACAGGGTATGTTATGGTTGGTCGGAGGCAGGGACCCTGGAGGCCCCCAAACCAGAGGCTGGGGAGAGGGAGGTGAACAAAGCAGATCCCATGGAGGTTAAGGAGGAGAGAGACAGACAGATGAGCAGAGGAGAGAAAAGGGAGAAAGAAAAATTGTCCCATGCCAACAATGGTCAAAATGCGTTATTAGGATGTCCAGGAAATTATAGCTTATGTCCATTAGTTCTTTCAGGGTTAATATTGATGCAGATATTATTTCTATCCACGGCCCCATTTATTTGAAATATTATGACTGGGAGTAGCTGCCGCCGTGAATCAAATCAATTGATGGAGTAGTTAGCTGTGCCACCAGGGCAGCCTGCCCGCCCCCTCCCCCCGCCAGCAGCATGAAATATTATGGAGATGGTTCCTTAAAGTGAGCACTTTATCATCATTTGTCTGCAGGCCCCCGCTAGGACCGCCTCGCCAGGCTTCCCGTTGGGCGCACGGAGCTGTCATAACTCAATCAGGCGGCTAACGCGGCTCCTCCAGCCCACGGCCCTGCTGGGCAGCCCCCCGACGGCCCCCGACAGCCCCCCGGCCCCCAGGCCAGGGCCTGCTGCTGGCCACGTGCGGGCCAGAGGTATTTCTGAAGGTGGAAACGGGAGGCCTGTCTCCCTGTGCCACTTACCCTTCTCCAAACACAATCTGTCATTCCCCACCAGCCTTTCGGGCGGGCTGTTTTCTCAGCCTGGGGACACTTCTCCTCCCCACACCCCCCTCACCCCCACCCCCGACTCTGGCTGTCAAGACGCTATGATTTCTGGGGGCGCCTGGCTGGCTCCGACGGTGGAGCCTGCGACTCTTGATCTCAGGGTTGTGAGTTCGAGCCCTGTGTCAGGTGGAGAGATTACTGAAAATTTAAATCTTTTTTTTTTTTTTTTAAGATGCTATGCTTTCTAGATGCAGGAGTTGAGACCTCTGCACATGGCCTGGCACAGGGAGAGGGCCGCTTGCGATCCCCTGTTCCTCCCTACCGTCTCCAGGGGCAGCATCACTTAGCTGGCACCGAGGACCAGCAACAAAATAATAACTAGTTGAGTCAGTCCCGGTAGGGCTCAGATAATCCATGCAGTGCTTTGTGCAAGTGGTTGACAAACTTTTTCTGGGGGAAGAAAAAAAGTCTTTGTGGGCCGCAGGGTGTCCATTATAACCGCTCTATCATGTGAAGGCAGCCGCAGACCATGACGCAAGGAACAGGCTTGGCTGGGTGTAGTCGGTCCTCAGACCTCCGTTTGCCTTCGCTGTTCTATGCTATGATCTCACTTACTCTCCTTCCTAGGAGAGGATGAGGTTTGCTCAGATGTCACCTCCTCCGTGAGGCCTTCTTTGACTATTTAAAATGAAACTAAACTCAAGGCATTCTTCAGCCTGTTTTCCTGCTTTATTTTTTCTCTCACAACTCATATTGTATCTCATATATATATGTATATATGTATAATATTTTATTTATTTATTCATGAGAGAGGCAGAGACATGGGCAGAGGGAGAAGGAGAAGCAGGTCCATGCAGGGAGCCCAATGTGGGACTTGATCCCAGGACCCCAGGATCACGACCTGAGCCAAAGGCAGATGCTCAACCACTGAGCCACCCAGGCACTCCATATTTTTTAATGTATTTTTGCTTCTGTAGGTTGCTGATCATAACACTACCATTGCCACCACACACACACACACACACACACACACACACACCTGCCACTAGAAGGTAGCTCCATAAGGACAGAGATTTTCCCTGTTGTCTTCGTCGCCTGCATTTCTGGTATCTAGCCGGGAGCCTGGCACATAACAAGAATGAATGGTCCTGTGAGGTCAGTGCTATTAATATTCCCATTTTTCAGATGAGGAAACTAAGGAGCAAGAAAGCTATAAGAACTGTCCAAAGTCATCCAGCTGGAATGTGCTCTTGAGCCCATACTGGAGTCCACGAGAGGTTTTATTCATTTACTGTTTTCACTATACAAATTTATTTAAAAAAAATTAAACCCTTTTCACAAGCTGGTAGAGTAGGAGGTCCTGTGCATGTAAAGGTACTGGCTCAGAGAAGTAACTTGTCTCAGTAGTTAGGTAGCTGGCAAGCGGTGAAGTTGGAACTCCTTTCATCAAAGTGCATTTGATGCCTGGCTGAGAGGTGGGCAGTTCGGGGCTTGCCTCTTGCCAGCTTAAGACTTACCTGTGTGAGCAGGATGAAATCAGGGTCTCCATGATCACACTTGGGTGCCTAAGGGCACTCCTTACAGAAGAGTCTCCCACTGTTCCTTCTCCCACCCTTGTGCTGCCAAGACTATCATTCACTTTGCCCCCCAACACCAGCAGTTTCTCCCCATCCCCTACTGCCCCCACTTCCCTCTACCTGGAGCACCTATTCTGCTCAGATTCTCTGCATCCTGGAAGAAAGGCTGAAAAAGATAGAACCTTTTGGCAGGTGCTGTCTGGGGCTGCCCTTCAGCAGTAAGAAGCAAAGCTTGAAGCCCTTTTCCTCTAGAAAGAGAGAAGAGGTGAAGACCATATGGGGCAAGATCCCTCAATCCTGCCATGTCCTGCCACACCCTGTGGGGAGCCTGAGGGTACCTGAGAACATATGATGGCCTCCAGCCACCTTCTCTACCTGGAGAACAAAGTTTGAAGTTCCCTCGCAGATAATCCAGAATTCCACGCATGCAACCCTAAGAAGCTTAGGGATTAGGATGATTAATTTTATGTGTCAACTTGGCGGGGCCATGATACCCAGTGTTTGGTCAAATTCCAACTCTTCCCTGGGTCTCTAGCCTGCCAACCAGCCTGCCCTGTAGATTTCAGACTTGCCAGTCCCCACTCTTGTGCGAGCCAATTCCACAAAACAAATCTCTCTCTCTCTCTCTCTCTCTCTCTCTCTCTGTGTGTGTGTGTGTGTGTGTGTGTGTGAATCTATCTATAAATGTCCTATTGGTTCTCTGACCAACACCAACACTCAAGTCTGAGTCTTCGTTTAACAGAGAGCAGAGACCAAGGCCCAAGAGGGCAGGTAAATTCTCCAGTGTCACACAACAAATAAATAACGAAGCTTGGGTCATTCACAAAGCTAGGTTAGACCTCTTGCCCTGTGGTGAAGGGCCAGGGTCCTCCCTGGGCACTTCCAGGCCTCTCGGTCAGCTGGAGGGCAGAGGTCACAAGTGTTCTGAGGAAAATCACCTCCTCTGCAGAGGTGGGTGGGCGGGAAATTAGAATCAAAAATTCAGTGTGAAAATACAGAAATCTAGTTGTGGAGCCAATTTTCCATCACACTTAGCAACTCCATTTGATGTGATAGTTTGCTAATAAAACATGAGCATTACGGTAACATAATATTTTAAGTATCCATTAACTAATACGTAAATATAATGGAACCTTATGGAAATATACTTAAGCTGTCACCAACACCCCTAATGTAATATGCATGATTTCCAAGGCTATTTATAACTCCTTGGGTTCACTCTCTCACCACTGACTTCATTGGCTCAATTAAAAGAGGATCTTGTTTTCTCTCCCAGCCCCTGTGTCAATACACTCACCCCCTCGGCCCTCTCCTCGAGGTAGCGCGTGGGCCTGGCCAACACCCGTTCGCCTCACAAGCACTGGACGCGTGCCTGCTGTGGACGGGACACAGCCTGCCGGTGGGGAGCCGGGAATCTGGCAGACACGTGCCACGTGGATGACAACACTGGTCAAAGAGCAACGGCGGGAGTATGAGAGGGCAGAGCAGGGAAAGCCCTCAGGGGAAGTGAGGGGTCAGCAAGTGCCAGACCCAGGCATGAAGATCAGAGGATGCTCCTTCTGGGTACACAGTGTGGCCCAGATGCCGACAGCGGAGATCCCAAGGGGCAGAAGGTGGGAGGCTGCAGAAGGTGAGGCAGCAGGAGGAGACTCCCCTCTAAAGGGCCAGAGCAGGCACTGGGGGCTGTGCAAGGGTCTGAAGAGCTGTTTGCGCTCCCACCAACACTCTGACACACCCAAGTGGTCAGGTCCCTGGTCTTCCACATCAGCTGGATGCTGGACAATTCAGTCCAGTTCTGACACTACCCTGAGCTAGCACCAGACTCCACAGGATAAGGGCTTGGCCCTACAGGAAAGTCCCCAGACCCCCGTCAAAAGTACTGGATCCCCAGGGCACCCCACTTCTGCCCGACTTGGCCACAAAGGATAGGGGGTTCTCACAACCCCCTCCTCAGGTTTGACAACTTGGTAGAATGGCTCACAAGACTCAGGGAAATACCTTACTTATAATTACTGGTTTGTTAGAGAGGATATAACCCAAGAAGAGCCAGATGGAAGAGAAGCATAGGGTAAGGTATGGGGTGGTGGCCACACAGATTCCGTGACCTCTCCAGACACACCACCCTCCCAGCACCTCCACGTGTTCATCAACCCAAAAGCCTTCCGAGTCTTGTTCAAGAGTTTTTATAGAGCAAAATCTCTGGAGGCCAGTAGGTGGGGCTGAAAGCTCCAGCCCTCCAAACACTTGGCCTTCCTGATGATCAGCTCCATTCTGAGACTGTCAGGGGCCTCCACCCCAAGTCACCTCACTGGTGTAAATCCAAGCTTACAGACCCGGATGCCTTATGAATAACAAAAGACACTCCTGTCACTCAGGAAATTCCAAGGGTTTTAGGAGCTCTGTGCCAGGAATCAGAGACAAAGACCAAATACATTGGTGGCTCGTACCACAAACAGACTTACTTTCCATCATCAATAGTGTTCTAAACCTAGGGAAGGAGAAAAAAACATCAGGAGATGCCCACAACCAACTCCATCTGTGGGTTGTGTCCTGAGATGTGTTTGAAAGGATTCCCAACCCCTAGTCTCCACTCATGGAGCCTATGGCACCTTGGTCACCACCTCTCTGGGACTCAATGTCTGTGAATCTGGAGTTGGGGTAGAGCTGTAAGGGCCTTCCACATCAAACTCTCCCGAAGGGCTTTAGGAGCCCTGCCTCTGCCCCCACAGCCACCATACTCAGCAGCTCAGGATGGAATTGGGAGGAGACATGGGTGCTAACATCTAGTAAACCTTCACCTGCAAAGTATATAGCAGGAATCCCCGCCAGAGGCATCTCTGCCTTGAGCTGAGTGATGCCTCTTCCATGCATCTTACACATATCGGGGTTTCAAAGCTTTTGGTTTTGGTTTCCCCATAAGCAACCTCAAAGACATCAATAGGAGAACAAGCGCTTTGTTTAGGAAGTGAAAAACAAATGTAGGGTGCGTTATTTAGCTAGTGGCCAAGGTGGCAACCAGAGTATAATCCCCCTGGGATCTCCAGAAAATGAGGCAAAGCTCTGCCATAGAGTTATCCTACCAAGGGGTGCAGAAGCTGGGACATTGCAGGCCAAATCTTATCAGTCACTGGTGAAGGGTAGCTCCCAAAGGGTGCTGATAAGATTTGGAGTGTGTCTAGCCCGCTCTGTACACAGCCAGAGCAGCCTTCCCAAGTTTTAAAGAACAGCTCTATGCAAAACAATTCAGATACTGGCAGTTGGGAGTTGGTCAAGGCAAGAAAACATGATAAGGCCTGCAGGATAAGTGTAGAACACCAACAGGAGCTAAAAAACAACACTTCCAAAAGATTACACAATCTCACTGGATTCTTGAAGGGTTTGCTTGAAGGAGGCAAAGGATAAATAATTGATAATCTTCATTGGACAAATGAGGCCATGTGGTTTCAAGAGGAGGCTGGCTTTTCCCTTCCTGGACAGTTTTCTTCTTTTCCTTTTGGCTTTAGTGTGTCTCCTTGAGGTAAAAGTATCTCCTTCATGTAACCGTGTGCTTTGTTGACAGGTTGTTCATCTTGGAATCCCAAGAATCTATTATAAACCCTAAGATCGATGGGGATGTTTGTTACTGCAGCGTGTCCTGATTTATCCTGACTGATACAGCTATATGAAAAGAATGCTGACCTTTAAAATAAAAGCAATTAGATAAACAATAGCAAAGAACACATAGATATGATAAAAAGTAGGACAATAGTCTGCAACTAACTGGAATTTGTGAAGCAAGCAATGCCTTGTGTTAAGAGATCGGTACGTTTACTCGGAGCCCATTTATTTAAAAAGAGGAGGGACCACTTTGTGTGTTGATTACATCCAGAGGTAAGACATGGAAGAGAAGCTTCAGGCAACCTTCTCTACCCATGGGACACACACTCTGGACTTGTGGGTCCCTGTCTGTGAAACCAATTCTAGTGGACTTGACCATAAGGACTCCTGACTTCCCTATAATGTGCACATCAGAGAGTCTTGAAAGTCCTGAGAGGATGAAATGAGGTAAAACATGTAAATCATGGGCGTGTGCCATACTGCATGTCACCACTGTGGGACACACTGTGCTGCGTACTACTGAAAAAGAAAAATATCTGATTAAACTCGGATGCAGTATCAACAATAATGTGAGGCAAAAATTAGACCAGCCTATTGATGCTTTCAAATTTTTCTTAATGTGTTCCCAGGTATTTGGCAACTTTTCCCGCCTTCCATTCATTCTTGGCAGATTCTAGATAATTCTTTCATATGTGTCTCAGTAATATAAAGCAACACAGCTTCATCTCCTTGGGATATATTCCTGTTTTAAGTTCCATAATGCACTTTGTGGTGGCTTTGCAAAAAGATAATGTGTTGCGGTCACTCCAACAATAAGCGTTTGCCTTGCTAATCCCAGCTGCGTGCCCGTCGTTCCTATCTGTGCCTTTCTGCTCACACAGGAACTTTTCATTTCATTGCTGAATCATAGTCTGATCTTTTTGAAGATGCGTAAAATGGCAATTACACTCAGCGCGGGTAGCACAACAATGCAGAGCACTCCATTGAAGTGACAACAATGGGGACGGCTATGACCACGCTCGCCAGGCAATGACAACTGCATCAAGACAGCTACTTGGCCGATGGTTTGAGACATCATCATTTGTGAGATGGGGCCTAATTTCAGAATGTGAAAATGGAAAAAACAAAAAAAGCCATCTTAGAATTGATGGATAGGGTGGCAAGCGTTCATAATGGAGTAGCTGCTCAACTCATTTTGGGTATTATCACTATTTTTATGGCGGGAGTGTGTGCATGGTGTGGCTGTGGGGCAGGACGCAGGGCCTGTGGAAGGGGTCGGGGATGGCAGGGGCTTGGAGAGAAGAGGCCACTGATCTCCCGGCGCCTGCTTCTGCAGGAATGGCAGACTGCGCCCCTTTCAGCCCAACCAGTGTGGACTGAGCACCTACCCTGCACAAGGTACCATGTAGGAGAAGAGAGGCAGGAGGACTAAACATGATGTCACTGCTGTCCTCTTGGGCCCATAGACAACAGGGGGAGACAGACACCTGCACCAGCAACAAGGTGCCTGTGGGCAGCAGTTAGCACTTAATACAACCAACAATGCACACAAGGATTAGGGATCCCTGTGGATTCCACCATGGTTCCACCTAGGAAGGCTTCCTGGAGGAGGGGACATGTGACCTGAACTCTTGACAGGGAAGCCTGAAGTGAAGGATGCCGAGGAAAAGGGTGTTGAGCAGTGGTAGCAGGTTGAGCTGAGTTACAGCAAGTATGAACTAGAGACCACAAGCTGGTCTCCATGACTTTAACCACCTGTGGGAAAGCTCTAGAACTAGGTCCAGACCTAAGTCCGTGAGCTAGCCTAGGCTCTGGCTCCTTGTCAAGCTGCATATGTACATAGACACACAGAGGCAGACCCATGGGTGGGTGCCCACACAGAGGTTCCCACACCAGCATTGAATGTGTGTGCATATACATGGGGAGGCACACTGGCGTGCTCACAGCTCTCTCAAGAATCATGCACACGTATGTGCACCCAGGTACTTCCACATGCACACGGGAGCATGCACACACAGAGGCACAGCCGTGCGCCCTCACATACAGCCTCCCGCCATTGCTCTTTGGAGTAACCATGCACATGTACACAAACAGGTATGCGTGTGCGGACAGGGGTATGCGGGTACACCCCTACAGGTAGACACACACATACACTGTGTCAACTTTTTGCAAAAATAGAAGCGCTGAGTCCCCTTCCTGCATCCCTACCTTGCTAATCTCCCTCTCCCCACACTGACTCTGGGCTTAAGCGCGTGACTTGATTTGGTCAATGGGAGAGCAGAAAATGTAATGCAGGCAGAGATTGAAAAGTGTTTGTGCTTTAAGACTTAGTCTTGCTGTCTTTGGAACCTGAGGCTACCATGTGAGCCAGCCTTGGCTAGTTTGCTGGAGGGTGGGAGACCATGTGACCAAGTCATCCCCTGACATCGAGTCAGCTGCCACCACCAGACATGGCATGCCACTCACTATAGACCACCCCTTAGCAGAGCCACCAGCTTCCACAGACACATGAACAGCCTCCGAAGAAACTCCCAGCCAACCCACAAAATTATGAGAAATATTAAATTATAAATGTTTGTTGCTTTAAGCTGCTAAGTTTTGGGGTGACTTGTTACCCAGCACAAGGGAACAGACGTGAGCAGTCACTCACAGGAGCATGCAGATGCTTACCATGCATACACCCCTGCATTACCTATACTTATATGTATACAGAAGCACAGAAAAGTAAACTCACACACACTTTGGTAATCACACTCATGGGCACACACAAATATGCTTGCAGAAACAACACACATACATGAGTATGCCTACAGTGTGTGATGCAGAACACGCACAAGGATCTGTAAACATCCCTGCTTGCTCACTTAGTCGGTCCATAGACTGGCCACACTCTATGCACAAGTGAATGGCCATGGGCCAAATTCCACCACTTGCTTCCCGGAATCCAGTTGCTAGAAGGAAAGCAATGGTTCTGTGAAGAGTTCTCACCCAGCCTACCCAGAACCTTCAGCCTTGAGGGCACACTGAAGCTCCACTGCTGAGCAGGGGGTAGGAGCATTCTTGGGTTTGCAGGTTGGATGTGAACCTCAAAGCCTTCTCTGTGACCACTTGAGCTATCCATTTTGTTTTCCTCTCATTTCTGGTTGCTAAGCCGTGGACTTGCAGTGCATGGCGATGCTAGTAGACGTCATGGCCTTCACTCCACATGGCTCTTTCTTATCATTCAGAACTGCTCCTACTCTAGAGTCCAGAGGGCCAGGCAGGCTATGCTGCTTGAGGAATGGGTGTCGGCCGAGTCTCTGTCTTGGGGACAGGAGTGCTTGGGGCGGGCAGGTGGTCCAGGCCACTTGCTCTTTCCAGTGCCCCTCACTGCTTTGTATCTCCTAGTAGACATTCATAAACAGGGGTTAAAGCAGACAGGTGGGGACACCTGGGTGGCTCAGCAGTTGAGCATCTGCCTTTGGCCCAGGGCGTGATCCTGGATCGAGTCCCACATCAGGCTCCCTGCATGGAGCCTGCATCTCCTCTATCTGCCTGTATCTCTGCCTCTCTCTCTCTCTGTGTCTCTCATGAATAAATAAATTTTAAAAATAAAATAAAATAAAATAAAGCAGACAGGTGCTCTGATCGAGTGGCAGCTCCTCTAATGGCCTCTCCTTCCTATGTTTGCCCCTCTCCTTTGAAAGGTTCTCTGACACTTCCTTGCACCACACGTACTTCCACTTTCCTTGTGTCTTCTGTGCTTCTACTTCTCCGGGGCCACCCACTTGTTCCTCTCTAGCCCTGTGCCATCACCCTAGTCACTACTGCCAGCATGTGCCTGGGTAATCACAATTATCTCCCAACCGGGCCCTTACATGGGTCATGGCCCCTCCAATGCATTCTTCATCCTGTTGTCAGGATCTTTCTAAAATGCAAAACTGGCCTATGGGTCAAAGGTCCATCAGTGATTCAAGGATAAAGCCAAGCCCCTGAACATGGTCCATGAGGCCCTTAGTGATCAAGTCCTGAGCACCTCTCCACCTGCTCTCTCTCCACCTGGCCCCAGTTGTCCTCTCTGGGTCAGTGCTGGGACCATGTGCACTCGGGTGTGTCCTCATCCACCTGTGGGCCTTTGTGGCTTCAGTCCCAATGGCCTGGCCCTTCTGCAGGTTTCCCTGCTCTGTTCCATTCACCCTTTTGCACACCTGACTGTCCTAACTCAGCTTAGGTGCCACCTCTCTTCCAAGGCTTCCCTGAACTCCAAGGTCTAGTGGCACAGCAGCTTCTGACACTATGCCCAGTACTTATCAAGTTGTGTGATGATTACTTGTTTAGTTATTTGGACACCCATGTGTCTTGATCACCATTTTGTCCTGAGGCACTTACCTAGCATAGCACACAGTAGGCCTGGAGTCAATGTTTGCAGAAGGAGGGGAGGGAGGGAGGGAGGAAGGAAAGAATTTCAGGGGAGAGTGGAGACTGTTTGTCCTTGTCCCAGAGTGACGCTGATGTTGATGACAGACCTCATTCTCATTCCCTACTAGGAGGACGACACACAGCTCTTGCCCTCTGAGCTACATCTCCTCTTGGCCATGGCCCTCCCACTCTCCTGGCAAATCTCTCATTACTTGCAGTCTGTCTATTCAGCATAGCAGGTGCCGGCTGGCCAGCAGACATGGTGGGTTGTGCACTTCGCAATGGAGGAATCACATAGTACGGGTAAGGGAGGCACCAAGACCTGGACACGGCATTGGGAAGGGACCAGGCTGAAGCATGTAAACCTCTGTAGCATAAGGATCTCAGGTCAGAAATAAATAGGGAGTTTTGAAAGGAAATGCTCTGCTGCTTGTCTGTCCTGGTCAGGAAACCTTTATTGCAGAGCACTATGTGTGAGCAAGGAGGTATCCAGGGGAATGCAGGATGGCTTAGATGTGACCTGTGGCCCCTACCTGTAAGCAATTCCCCGACTAGTGAGGTGTGCCTAAGTCTCACAAGATGAGGAGCAATATGCCAAATACCCACAAGATGAGGAGATGTGTGAGAAGCTCCAGGCGATTGGTGCCAAGTTAGGAGTGGAGATGGTTTCCTTCCAGCTGGAGGAATGGGAAAGTCATCATCGAAGAGGAGGGGTGTGAGCAGAACAGAATCTGACTAAGCTGTGGTTGAGGGCACAGGAAAGGCTCTACTTAGAGGGAATAATAATGCCAGCTGCCATTAATCGAGAGCAAGCTGAGTGAAGCATACTGTACTAGACATTTTCGTGTGTCATCTGTGAGACTCACAGCAATGCTGAGCATGCACTATCGCTTCCATTTTATAAATAAAGAAACTCTGGTACAGAAGGCAAGAGAGTTGGCTGAGGCAGCTTGTCCTGGAGCCAGGCTCTCAAACAAGGACTTTGTAGTCTGTAACCTGATATTTCAGTAAGCTACTGCTGCGTAACAAACCATTCCAAAATGAATGGTATAAACACCAATGATCATTTATTATGAGCTCATGGTTTGAGGAGCAACAGGAGTCACCTTGGTGGCTCTCACTTGTGTCTCCCAAGCAGTTTCCACCAGATGGTGACAGCGCTGGAGTCTTTGGATGGGTCCTCCGTTGCACAAGATGTTGACTGGCTCCTGGGCTGGTGGTTGGAACCGAGAGGACTGCTCAGGCTGATCATTTCCATGTGATCTCTCCAGCATGGAGGCTTCAGCATGATGGCTTAGGACTCAAGAGGTATATGTCCCATGACAGAATGTCAGGTAGGAATGGTATTGCCCTTCATGATCTAGCCTGAGATGTTATCCAGTGTCACTTCTACTGTGTTGCTGCAGGAGACAATCATGAAATCGTTCCCTGTCCTCAGGTTCCAGGGGAGGGTGCATCTGCCTTCATACCTTGTTGGGAGGGCAGCACGGTTCTAGAAGAGTATGCAGGATAGGGAATATTGTTCTGATGACTTTCTGGCACTTCTGAGTTCTGTGATGCCCATAATCCAAGGCCCTAGAAGCAGGGAGGTAAAAAATGCTGTCTTACCTGGAAAGTGGAGCCAGCGTCCAGCTGAGCAGCAACAGGAAGTTTCCCTGGATGGAGCAAGAGTGCAGACAATGGCAAGGAGTCATGAACTAGGTGGTGGAGGGGTCAACAGAGTGGAGGAAAGAGAGGAGAGCAAGGTAGGAGAGTGGGGAGAGCCATAGACATCTAAAGTAAAAAGACTTGGGCTTGGGTAACCCTGGGATTTGGTGGTGTCCAGAGCCAAACCAGAGGCATCAGAGGGAGAGCTGGTTTGGGACAGTTAACTGGTGCCCTTGTTGAGGTAGGGGGAGGGCATGTTGGAAAACTGCCCAGAAGTGGGTAGAATTGTAGGTCTAGACCTTCGACAGTGGACTGGGACTGCATATGCACACTTCAGGGACGTGAGGTGGGATTGGAAGCCATAGTGTGGTTGAGCTGACCAAGGTAGAGAGAGCAGAGCATCAGCAGAAAGATGTCAGAACACCAAGAACTCTGGTGTTTGGAGGGTGGTACCAGAAAGAGAGCAGGAGCAATCAATTGGTCCAAAGAAGGGCCTCAGAAGACCCTTCTGACCCCAAGACTCTAGGAAAACCCTAAGCAGAAGGGCAGGGACAGACTGTCACTTACCTCAAGACCCATCTCTCTCTACTGTAGGACACCCGTCAATCCTTTCTTCCTTTGATCCATTGCTGATCATTTCTGTCGGTGTGAATTCTATCCCCGGTCACCTTGGAAGGCCCCGTAAAGACAAGCACCATGTCACAGGTCCCTATGCCCTATGACATCAGTAGTGGTCTTGACATGCAGAGCCAAAGTACGCACTCAATGTCGGTTGAGCGAATGTATGTAACAGGTAAAAACGGTGCTGCTCTGAGAGCTGTGGGCCTGACATCTCTGGTCGGCTATCTCCGTCTTGTCTGAGATTCCCTTCACCAAACTCCCCAAAGAAAGTTCCCAAACCGCTATCACCCCTGATGTTTTCATGGTACTGCAGAAGCCCAGAGAAGGAAGTGGCTTTCGGAGAGGTTATGGTCAGCATCAGAAATGGGCCTGGGAGTGAATGTCCAGTAGGCCAGCTCCTTGCCCAGCGGCGCTTAGCGTTCTAAGGAACCATGGGATGAGAGAAGCCTGTTCCCCAGGAGGACTAACCAGGGGGCTAGCCGGCCTTCCCCACCAAGTGGACGCACACCCCCAGCAAGTAGCCCTGGGGGTGGCGGCCAGGCCTGGACAGGCGATGCCACCGACAGCCAGCGCCAGCCCGGGGGCCGCAGAGCGCCAAGCTGGCCGAGGCCCCGCCCTTGGCAGTGGTGGCGCCTCTGGGAGCTTGCGGCAGGCTGATCTCCTTGCAGACCCTGGGTCCGAGGGCGGAGGAGAGGAAGGGAGACATTGCTGTGGTTTTGCGGCCAAGGAGGGAACATACTTAGGATATTTAGGGGATGGATAGGGAACTGGCCCCACTCCCCCCAGCCTCTGCCTGCCAGAGCTCAGCCACTGGAACATGCCATTTGAGAAATGTCTTCATTTTCTCTCAGTTGCTGGCCAGGTTCCTGCCACACTCATTGAGAGCGGGAAGGCGGGGGGTGGAGGGGCCGGAGAGGGAAGGTGAGGGTCATAGGCAGGAGCCAAAGAGGATCGGGGAACTGGTTCTCGAGAGCTCTCCGTGCAAAGCAAACACCATGGGGCCTGCCAAATCTGCCTGCCACATGGTCTGACAGCGCCCCATGCAGCTCCCCAAACCCCGTCCCCCATCCCGCAGGAAGTCACGTCTCACCCTGGCCCGGAGCCCATTGGGGCACACCACGAACCGGGGACCCAACGTGCCCAGCGGGCTCCATCTGTCTAGCCATGTTAGGGAGCCCTGCTCCAAGGACGCCACTGCAAGAGCCCAGTTAAGCTGGGTGCCTCGCCTGCCAACAGCAACCCTCTCAAATCGGTCTTTATTTTTATAGACCATGGCTTAAAGGCCCCAGCCACTGCGAATCCTGGCTTCCCATGCTTATTTGTAATTTTCAAGCACCTTGATTTATTGCTTGAAAGTCCCTGACTGTATCCATAGACACAGGATTTCAGAAATGTCAGAGCTGGGAAAGAAAATGCCAGAGCTACCTTCCTTCCACCGCCTTATTTACAAATGAAGAAGCCAAGGCCCAAGGAGGCACCCACAGGGACACTTAGACATCTAGAACTAAGCGGTGGGTTGACATAAAAAAAATTCTGATATTGGTGGGAGGCAGCTGGTTGCAGGCAGAAGAAATAGGCTTAGGATCAGATGTGTCCTTTTGTTGAACCCTCTCTTGGTCGCTTTAGGGACATGACCTTGGGAAAGTCACTGACGGGTCAGCCTTCTCATCTGTAAAATGGGAAACAGCATGCCCATTAGAGCGTGAGGAGAAAGAACAGAGCCCACCATCCGTGGAGACTGGCACGCAGTAGGCGCTCAACAAACGTACCTTCTCTGTCTAGGTGTCAGCTGGACGTGTCTACATCATGCCCTGTTACTGATTTTGAATAAATTCGAGACCTGGGCATTTCACAGGAGAAGGCTACACCCCATAGGACTCTGTCCTATGAATGGGACGCGGCTTTCTGGAGACAGCTGGAGCCAGGCCTGGGGACAGAACCTTCCTCCGGAGAGGGCCAACAGCCCCGCAAAGGGGAGGGGCTGTGTCAGAATGCCCGCCCAGCCGCAGTACCCGAGACGTCACCCGATCGGGGTGGATTCGGTGGTGGACCACTCTGCCCAGGCATCGGAAAGTAGACACCTGGCTCCGAGTGTGGAACAGGAGATTTACCTTAAAGATACCCCGGTTGCGGCCCGATAGGGATCAGCTGGCATTTCGTGTGGCCGAAAGAGTGGCAACTGAATACTTTGCCCCGCCTGACCTAGCCCCTGTACCAACGCCATAGATCAATTTCTATTTTTTCCTTTCTTCTGTAAACAGTGGCGCTGGGGCAGGTCTGCCCGGATGGCTTGCCCACAGGCCCGCCCCAGAATCCTTGATCGTCTATGGCAGATAATGCTGGCTTGAATTTGCACCCATCCCAATTTTCATTCACACTGAGCTTTTTTGGCACTTTAGTAATGAAAAAAGAGAAGGGGTGTGGGGGGGAGGTGGGATGTGGGGGGGAGAGCCATCGATATGAAACATCCCGGCTCAGATTCTGTGCAAACAGCTGCTTTGTGTTTGGAATTTGGGGCTTGACTGGGTTTCAAGGCAACCCACAGCACTGAAGCAAGCCTTTCTTCTCTCTGCCAACAGGCGCCCACAAATGCCTAAATTTAGAAGCTGGCAATTGCCCTCATTTAGGATTTTAGGGGAAACTCAGGTAATACAAACTATCTCGGATCAGAAGGGTTTATGAACTCACTTTGTTGATAGAGTCGAGTTGTTTTGCCCATGGTGGTGGTGGTGGTGGTGGCGGTTAGGGATCTTTTTTGCTTCACCTTTTTCTCAAAAACACAAATGCGATTTCTATCTTGGAAATGAAGTCGATAGACTCTGTTTTGAGACATCCCTTCTCTGGGGATTACCTGGAGCTCGTCTGCCAGGCGCCCCCACAGACGTCTGCACCGTGAACGTCTGCCACGCGTTCCAGGGCTCAGGGCAGCCGGCAAGGCCTGGCTGTCCCGTGCAGAGAGCCTTGCAGGCATATTCCCGCAGAGATGCCTAAAATCATATTTTATAGGAGGTGGTGAAGTTGGAAGGAAAGAAACCCTTGGAGAGAGAACAGTGAAGAAAGAAGAAGAAAAAAGAGAAAAGAAAAAGAGGTTGGGGCCAAGAAATGGGCCAGGTTCCATCCACTCTTAGCAGAGGGGCTACTGAATCTGCTCTGAGGCTATAGGAGTGTCCCCCGCCACCCCCCACCCTGGACATCAGGGGTCTCATCCTCTCATCCTCTTGATGCATACGTGCAGCAGCATAGAAAAGAGAAGCCCATCATATGTGCCCCTGCCACATTATTCTCTTTCATGTGCACCCAGAAAGCAAAACAAGACAAAAAAAAAAAAAAAACCACAGCTGTCAGGAAGAGGGGAGAGGGTGGCTGATTGCTGTGTGACCTTGGCTGAATTTCTTGACTTTTCTGGTCTTAAGTTTCCTTATATATGAAGTATGAATAATAATACCCTCCTACCTCCTGGAGTAAAAATTAAATAAAATAACATGTATGAAGCACCATGGGAGGGAATTCTCAGTACTTGGGAGGGATCTGATGGGTGATAGCCCTATGTCAATAATAATATACTACTGTTCCCGTTCTTTGGGCTTGATTTGTTCCTGCCCCCAACGATATCTGAAATACAGCAGAGGGAGCCGAGACAGTTGAGCAAGGGCAGCATATGACAGAAGCAAAGTGGCCTAGACAAAAGGCGCTGTAGAGGACAGGGTGGGTGATGAGGAGATCTGCCTGGAAGAGGAGAAAATTATGGGACAAGGTAACATGATAACCAAGGTGCCGACTCTGAAGCCAGACTTATTGGGTTCTTATGTCACCCCTGTTCCTTATAAGCTGTGTGACCTTAGGCTAGTTATTTAACCTCTCTGTGCCTCACCTGTAAGATGGGAATGATCATAACTGATACTTCCCTCATAACGTTGTTGTGGGGATTAAATAAGGGAATCGCTTAGAATCACACTTGTCCCAAAGAGAACAGTCAGTAAGTCTGCTATTATGAAGCTAAACCTTGATACTTGGGTGGAAGATGTGGGTAGGTGGAGTGGAAAGAGGAGGGGATTCCAGGCTGGTGGAGGATCAAGAGCAATGATGAGGGTGAGTGGAGTAAGACCCAGTCAGGGACCAAGGACTAGGCCTGGTTAGTTGGAGCAAGGTGTTGGCACTGGGGTTTAGCAGGACATCAAGGGGGTGAAGGAAGCAGAGTCAGATCCAATGGGCTCTGAACACCAGCCCAGAAGACTTGGCTTCATGTCATGTAGGGCAAATAGTCGAAGATGGCTTCTTGGCAGGGGGCTCATTGAATGCAAGAGTTGCCCCTGATTGATATTGGAACAGTGTACCGGACAATGTGCCGGGAGGGAGCCATCCAAGACTAAGAGGCCAGGCAGGTAACAGCTGCCTCCATTCAGGGGTCAACTTCAGAAAGCCTAGGCTGAAGATGGCAAAATTTGTGCCATCTCCCCCTCCTCCTGCGTCCACAGCAGACCTCAGTAATTGATCACGGACATCTTCCCCAGAGAAGCCGAAGGAAGACAGCCTTGGAATCACTCTGAACTCCAGGTAGCCACCACCTGTGGGCCAGAGCTGGGACTTGGGAGGAAGCCTGCTTGCCCATCCTGGTCTGGACCAAGGTGGTGGCACTGGGATGTCCGAGAAGGACCAATGTGAGCGTGAGAAAAGAAAAGAAGAATGCACAGTGCTGTGGGGTGGGTGGCTGTCCGGCAGGAGGAGGAAGAGGGAGATGCCAGGGCTGACTTAGAGTTTTAGGGGGCTGCGGGGGAAATGTGTTTTGTATTATTTACAACAGGACAGGCAGGGTGTGGTGGGGGCAGGGAGTGCAGCGTTGAGGTTAAGGCGAGGTGGCCTCAGGACGTGTTGAGCGGGAGGCGAGTGCAGGACACCCGAGAGGAAGCATTCAATCCGCGCTTGGAGATACGGGCCTGGAGCTGGGCTGGAGGCTGGGGCTGGGGACACGGATTTGGAAGCTCGCCACGTGGAGGTGATAGTTGACACTGTCAGGGTGGATGAGAGAGTGTGAGAGAGAAGAGCAGAGGGCTGAGGCTCCGTCCAAGCAAAAACACTCAGTTAAATATCAAATATCGCAAATATTGCAGCGAGAGAACTAGACACAAACAGTCAGAGAGGCAGGAGGAGAAGGGCATCCCACCACGACAAATGCATCAAGGAAGAAGACAATTTGAGAAGAAAGAGGGGTGGTCAGCGTGGCAGCAGAGCAGACGCATAGGGAACAAGGGACAAGGATTGGACCTGCCTTCTGGGTCCGCACTTAAGGACCTTTACGAGCCTTGTGACTCCTGGGACTCTTTCTTAAGAGGGCCCCATCCCCACTGTAGCAAATAAATTAAAACTCACCCACAGTCCACATTAAACATAGTTTTTATATAACTATATACAAATTGAGTTGGCTTACAGTTGAGTCATTGACGTAATGTTATGGTTTGTAGACATTTAAACATATATTAATTTTAATTTTGTGGTTTTCTTTTTGTATTTTAGAGCCAAAAATATTTTTCCAGTTCTCAGATATTTTCACAGGCCCTTGAGAAGCATATTATAAAGCTTAGATATTCTGCTTGGAGTGCCAAATGTTTTAAACAGCCCAGCCCGGGATGGAAGTGGCAGGAATTGGGGGTGGATGCTGTGGGACGGTGTCTGACAAGGACTATCCTATAATTTGGGTACCTTTACTTCCATCGACTTGCAAGTGTCCTCTAGGCTAGCTTGCACGTGATTTGGTCACCTACCGGGTCATGGGCATTCATCAGAGCTTTATTGCTGCATGGACTATGTGCTCCAGTGTTGATATCGAGCAGACAAAGTAGACACCCCCTATGTGTTGCCTTAGGGTCCCCAAGGACCTCTTTGGTGCCTTGGGTTGACTCTTCAGCCTCTGGATTGTGGAGTTAGCTTGGGGCTCCAGAGAAGGGATTGGAGCAATCAGGAAGATAGGAGGCACCCAGGAGTTTAGGCAGACTGGTGTCCCAACCAGCGCAGCAGTATTTCAATGTTTGTTTGTTTTTTAGGGAGGGAAGGGGGAGGAGGGGAAGAGAGGGAGAGGGTGAGAGGGAATCTCAAGCAGACTCCATGCCCAGCACAGAGCCCAATGTGGGGCTGGATCTTACCACCCTGAGATCACAACCTGAGCCAAAATCAAGAGTCCGACACCCAACAGACTGAGCCACTCAGGTGCCCCCACATTTCAATGTTTTAATGATCCGCTGAAAATCTGCTCTGGTTACATGTGTGCTCATGCCTCCTGGGGATCCCGGGTCAATGCCCAGGCTCCCGGGCTCCCCTGTCAAGATGAGAATTATACTTCCACTCAAAGTAGCAGATTTTCAGAACTGTTAACATTGCCTGTGGGCAATAGGCATGGGCACCCTTGAGACCTGTGGGAGGGTCTGGTCACTGAGGGCAAAGCGCTCTGTCCTGGAGCGGGAGTGACCTCCAAAGCTCAGAGGGAGCTGGTTCCCTGGGTGAGCGGCCGCCTGATGAAGGAGCCTCAGCAAAGCCAGTGGACTCATGGGCTCATGGCCAACCGACCCCACAGACCCTCCCTGCAGCTGAATCCTCCCGCTGCCTGTTCCTAGGGTCTTCCGCCCTCCCCCGCAACGACCCGGCCCCCCGGCCCCCCTGGAGCAGGCCGGCAGAGCCAAGTTGCAAAGTCTAAGTACTTTTTAAGCACTGCAATTTAGTGCAATTATTTGAAAGTAAACAATCTGCTCTGTCAATTAAACATTATTTAGCTTGCATTTCTTCCGATGCATCACACAATCAGCGCTAGAGCTCGCTCTCCGAGCAGGGCCCAGAAACGGGCAGCTGGCTTTTCTCCAGGGCCCCCAGTACCCGCTGTTCCACGGCCAGAGCATGGAGGGGCTGTGGCATGTGTTCCCTTTATTCTAAGGTGACACACAGTAAGAGGCAAGAAGTTAGGGGCAGTGGCATCTTGCACAGCTTTGTGGGCTGTCCAGCTGGGTGCTCCCCTTCTTTCTCCCTAGCAGCCCACCTTGCGGGAACTGGAGGGTGCTCTTGGGGGTGAGAGGAAGATCATCCTTCTGGGATATGCCCATTGCCTCAGAGGGCTTTATTTTATTTTTGTTCTAGGTAAAATGAATCCCAGCGTGCAGTACCCAAAGCCTTTCTTTCATTTTTACGTCCATATGCATTTCATGGAAATTTAATCCATGTGTTCCCCATTCATTGACACTTAACTCCTCAAAATATTATTTCTAAGAACTGTTTGATGTCCAGAGACTCATGCCAGCCATTTACTCGCACAACGTTCCCTCGAACTGAAACATGCCTGGGCCCCCTAAGGAAGCCAACATCTGCAGGGCACAGTTTTGAGTCTAGAACATGGAATCGTGGGAGTTGGAGAGTGCCCCCCTCCCCGACCCTGGGCATCTAGGGGGCTGCCAGCGGTGGCCCTTGTGCTGCCATCTGCCCAGGACTGACTGTCTACACACAGACCTGCCCCTGAGCCGACTGCAGCCCCAGCTCATGTGTGTTCACATCATGATGTAGGACTGGGCCGTTTCCGTCTTACCTGTCTTTCAATATGTGATCTTGCTCCCTATCATCTTTGGCCAATTGACATGGCTTCACGAGGCAGCCTCTTTTGCTGACAGATGCTCTAACGATAATCAATAATCATTTGCATTTGTAAAGGGTATCACAGTTCATGAAGTGATTTTATATCCATCGTCATGTCTCATCTTTCAGTGGCTCTTCAGGATGGGCAAGACAGGGGCCAGCCCACCCCCATTTTATTGTTGGGGAAACCGAGGCTCAAAAGAACAGAACTCACTTGAATTCAGGTCTTCTGTTACTGATTGGATCATCTTCCACCACGAGGAATCCATCTTTCTATAACTTTCACCTACTGATTTACTTCTCCTCTCAGGTGTTTTATAGGAAAAAAATTACCATCGTCACCTCATCCTTATCATGATAACTATTATCGCATTCCTACATCCAGGGATCTGTCATCTGCAAAATGCTCTGGGAGCCCCCACATTAATGGTCAGCAAAGGGCAAATAAAAATGTCCACCCACCCCCCAAACCCCAAGCTGTGTATCAGGTACGCATGTGGCATGTGAGTGCACGTCCAGAGCGTCCTCCACAGAGTGTGGCCAACTCTCCCTGCATTACGTTTGCAGAAGACGGCTTCAGCTCAGATCCACATAAAGACAGTACTCTTTCCAGAGAGAGCAGTTCAATGCTTCTTCTTAGCTCGGAGCAGCTGAGAACACAGTAAAATGTCTGGTGCCTGGCATGCGCAAAATCCCTTTGACAGTGTTGCTGTGAAGAGGCTTATTTCTTACCATATGATCCAGTAATTCCGTTACTGGGTGTTGGCCCAAAGAAAATGAAAGCACTAATTTGAAAAGATATCAGCATCCCTATATTTATTGCAGCATTATTTACAATAGCCAAGATATGGAAGTAACCCAAGTGCCCATTCATGGATGGATAAAGCAGATATGGTGTGTATATAGACAATGGAATATCACTCAGCCATAAAAAAGAATGAGATCTTGCCATTTGTGATGACACGATGGACCCAGAGGGTATTACGCTGAGTAAAATAGGTCAGACAGAGAAAGACAAATACCATGCCAAACGTAAAAGCAAAACAAATGAACAAACAAATGGACTATTAAATACCAAGTAAAAACTTGGAGCTTCCAGAGGGAAGGTGAGGAATGGGTGAAATAAATAAAGGAGATTAATGGGCATAAACTTCCAGTTATAAAATAAACAAATCACAGAAATGAAAAGTACAGCGTAGCGAATACCGTCAATAAGATCGCAATAACGTGGTTTGGTGACAGGTGGTGACCACACTGATCACGGTGAGCATCGTGTAATTTGTAAAGTTGTTGAATCACTATGTTGTACACCTGAAACTGATGTAACATTGTATGTTAATTATATTTAATAAAATAAATAAATATGAATATAAAGTAAATGTAAAAGAGAAGATGGGATATTCCCATTTGATAGATGGAGACACTGAGGCTTAAGAAGTTGTATCCCTGCCTGAGCATACGTAGCTGGAACCCTAATTTCTTGCACTTCTAAAACACCACTCTCATATTAAAATTTGGGAAATAAAGAAAAAGCAGTCGGTGTCCAATGTCTTAAGACCCTTTGGGGGAAAGAATTTATTCTTTGCACAAACGTTTATTGAGTACTTTGTTTGAGTCAGGCATCATGCCAGGGATGTCAGGGATAAAAGAGTGACCATAACAGATGTGGGGTTTGCTCTCGGAGAGCTGGCATTTTAGTGAGGAGGACAAATGAGGTCACAGAAAAGATCACCTCTGAGGCCTGAGGAGCATAATCACCAGCATAGTTAGGGGAGGGAGTGTGGGACAGTGGATAAAACAAAAGGTGTATTGTATCCTCATCTCTGCCACAATCAAAACGGGAAGCCTTCCCTCTTTCCTATTGAAACTATTAAGACAATTTTGCTTGCTTTCTCTTGGGGCGCCTGGATGGCTCAGTCAATTAAGCATCTGATTCTTGGTTTCAGCTTGGGTCATGATCTCAGGATCCTGAGTTCTAGCCCTACAGAGGGCTCTACGCTCAGCATGAGTCTGAGATTCTCTGCCTCTCACTCTCCATCTGCTCCTCCCTCTACATGCTCTCTCTCTCTCTCAGAAATAAATAAGATCTTTTAAAAAAAGATGCTTTCTCTTCCTCTTTAGTGCTATTCTCTAGGACAACCCCAGAATTCTCTCCTATAAGCTCCTGGCACTCTGCCTGTCTCTGTTCAACTTTTTAAAAGATTTTATTTATGCATTTACAAAAAGAAAGAACAAGCACAGCCAGGAGGAGTGGTAGGCTGAGGGAGAAGGAGAAGCAGGATCCATGCTGAGCAGAGAGCCTGCCATGGAGCTCCATCCCAGGACCCTGGGATCGTGACCTGAGCCAAAGGCAAATGCTTAACCAACGGAGCCACCCAGGCACCCCTCTGTCCTACTTTTATTGAGTATGTACTATAGGCTGGGCATCATTCTAGACCAATATAATGCGCTCACAGTTGTGAACCATAGATATAATTTTAAATTTTCTAGTAGCCATAAAAGAAAGAACAAACAGATGCCCGGCTGGCTCAGTTGGAAGAGCATGCAACTCCTGATCTCAGGATCATGAATTTGAGCCCCTGGTTGGGATAGAGATTACTAAAAATAAATAAATAAACTTTCAAAAAAACTTGTTAAAAAAAAAGAAACAGTAAACAGGTGAAATGACTTTTAATAATATGTCTTAATTCACTCAGTATATCCAAAATATCATTTCAACAATATTATCATTTCAATATCAATATAAAAAGTATTAATGAGATATTTTACATTGTTTTGTTCATTCTCAATCTTTGAAATCCCACACATATCGTATATGTACAACATACTCCAAGTTGGACTGGTGACATTTCAAGTGCTTCATAACCACATATATGTCCAGTGATTACAAAATTGGACAGGACTGCTCTATGCTCTTTATATAGGGCTTATGAAAATCCAATAAGAAATCTAGAAATGTCCCTATGTTACAAAAGAGAAGTCTGAGGTGTTGAAAGGATAGATTATCTAAGATAATCCCATGGCTTCTGAGAGATGAAAATGGTTTTTCAGCCTGAGTCTGGCTGAATAATTCTGTACCCCAGCTCTCTTTCCAACTGGGCTCGGCTGGACATTGCTGTGTCTACCTGGAGGTGCCAACTCCCATTGCCCCATAAGTGTGGTCATCCTCAGAGCCCCATTAGAACTAAATGTTCCAAATGCATGGGCTTGGAGAGGGTATGAACAGGAAGCCCTCCCGAAGGCAGTGTCCCTGGAGGGTTACTACTCATTCTACTGCCAGGCAGTTGATATTCTGAAAGCATTTCCACTTCTTTAGTTCCTTCAAGATTATGATTATGATTCCATTTTCTAGATAGGACAAATCCTGAAAAGTTAAATGGGTAACACGTAAGATAAAAATTTCAACTGTAGGGTGTCTGGGTGGTGCAGTCAATTGAGCATCTGGCTCTTGGTTTGGCTTGGGTCATGATCTCTGGGTTGTGGGATTGAGCCCTGTGTCAGGCTCCAAGCTCAATAGAGAGTCTGCTTGGGATTCTCCCTCCCACTCCCTCTGCCCCTCCCCCATTCTCTCCCTCTCAAATAAATAAATAAAATCTTTTAAAAAATAAAATAAAAATAAATTTTAAAAAGAATGATTTCTATTGTTTCCTGAAAGTGTCCACTACCATACTTAAGTAACTTGGACACTATTTGAAAGTAAGACACAGCATTATTTATATGCCACCAAGAAAGAAAAACAACTGCCAACTAATTGGGAGATGGCGTTGATTGTAAATGTCAGAAATTCCTCCAGCAATCCATTGGCTAGCATTGGTCACATGGGCCTACTCACCCAGAGTGGGCCAGGAAGAAAAATCCTACCTGGAGCCCAGGAGGGGAGAGGACCAGACATACTTGCTGCACAGAATGAGTAACAAGCAACTACATCCAAAGGCTGCCAATAGTTCGTCTCAGGAAGTCCCGTCTTCCTCCTCCGTATTGGAGGCTGAAGCTGGGATTAGTCAGAGTATCCATTGCCTTCTATCACTAATGACTTCCTGTCCAACTCAGCTTCCTCCCTATTCCAGAGTCCACGCGCACAAAGGAAAGAGGAGATGTGACCAAGCTGGATGATGTCACGCTTTGAGGCCGGGTCTGAGCCCATGTGGGGCCACACATGTGCGTGATGGAAGGACCTGGCAGGCTTTGGTTTTCCCAGGGCCTTCTTTTCCCTCGAATGCTGGATTCATCCCCGCCTATCAGAAATTGATAAGGCCATGGAAAAAGTGAGACTGTGGCTGGGGATCAGAAGGGAGGCCTGGACGGGGGGAGCTGGAAATGTTCCTACCATCACAGGAAAAGTCTGTCTTGTATCTCACCGTGTCCCCCCTTTGCCCCCGGATTCAGGAACTCATGCGAGTTTTCCACAAACTGATTTTGTTGCATAGAAATTGATGAATGAGCTCAGGCATGCAAGTTGTCATGGAAAACAGCCCTTGAGATACTGGTCACCGTTCCCTGGCTCGGGGTCAGAGCAGACGGTGGGGCGCTGAAATGGGGGTGGTAGAGGAGAGGCCTTCATTTTTCTTCACACAAACTTCATTGTGGCTTGTTTCTCACCCAGGCCAGGGGTGGGAGGACCCTGGGAGGACCCAGGATCAGCCCAGATCACTCAGGGGCAGACCCTGACTTGCCACGGCATAAGCCCATTAGTGAATATTTGTTGTGGGAAGAATCCTAAAAAATGGAAAAAGCAAGAAAAACTTTAAAGTGGGGTATATGTTGAATTTGAAACACATACAAAGATAACTTTCCTTGAAGATAGGACCTTGAAGATAGCCCGGAGACGTGGCCTTAGGCTGGTTCTCTCCACAACCAGTTCAGAGGCTGGTTCCCACCCTACACTGGTTTGAGGAGGGAAGGCTGCACGGCCTTTGAGCCTCTAGCTCCCAAATCAGCCTCTTGACCACGAATTGTCCCCACCATGCAGGCACATCAACCTCAGAGAGGAAAATATTTGTTTTGGCCCTCCAGAGCCTAAGCCACTTCCAACGAGCAGAAACACATTGGGCGCACGTTGATGAAGTAATCTGAAGGAGAGTCACCGCTGGCCCATAGAGCAATGGGTGTGAACTTGAAAAAAAAGGGTCTGCTCTAGTGGGTGCAGCTTCTGAGGGTGCAACTGGCAGCAGGTTGGTGAGCAGGATTTCAGCCCCACTCCCTGCCCTGGATGGGTGCCCACCAACACGATTTCCTTCTTAATTCTGGGCATAGGCTCTACTTCCCTGCTCAAATTAGAGACCTACTTCCTCTTCCTGCACTGCTTGAGGGGTCATAGGCATATGAATTGGGTCCCTGAAAGCAAAGGCCATGGCTCTCCCCTTCCTTCCCCAAAGTCTTTATGTGCCCCATCCCCTACTTTTCCTGTCTTGGGGAGGGGGTGGGAGTCTCTAGAGGAGCCTCAGCACCCCTGTTCTTTGCTCCCTCAGCTCCTGGATTGTCCCTAGCACCATGTTTGTACCCGTGTTGTTAATATCTTTCCCATGAAGTGGTCTGTTCGGGGAGAGGTGGGGTCCCATCTGCCCAGTGCCATCCTGGGACCCAGCCCCATACTGGAACAGTGCCTGGCACATAGCGAGAACTCAATAAAATAGCTGAATTAATGAATGAACAAAGGAAGGAAGTCTAAATTCATTTGCATTTTTGTATATTATCCCAAGAGAGTGTGCTTTTAGTCTACAGTTGTCAACACAGAGGTAGGGACACTTTCTGTTTCTCGGCTGGGATCTTCAAAAGTCTTAGGGGAGATGGGCCATGTCTTCCCCATTAGACACATGAGTCCCAGGGTGCAAATTTCACCTTGTCCCACTCCTTTGCAGAGAGAGAGCCACAGAGGCCCTCCTCTGCTATGTGCACTTACACGATGTGACCTAGGGTTTGGGTTCCCACTCCACTCCCTGCTCCCAGGGGAGACAGGTGGTCTGGATAGGAACCCTGACTGCTTGCGTCCTTGCTGTATCCTCTGTATTAACCTCACTGGGTCTCAGTGTTCTCTCATATTAAATGGGGACCACAGCAATACCGATTAATGGGAGTTTGTGAGGATTAAATGAGATAAGAAATGTGAAACAATTAGACTGTGTCTGGCACGTAAGCCATTGAGAAATGGTGGCTCCCATAAGGATAATGCTGTTACTCCCCATGGGGCCACAGTTCTTTCTGGCCAGGACTCCAGGGGAGATGTAACGGGGAGATGCTCATGCAAGTCTCTCCATCATTCATTGTCCAAAGAAATCTCTCCTGGGCCGCACCCTGAGCCTGGACCTGTCTTGGCCTCAGGGATAAGGAGAGTCCCGGGAGGGAAAGAGCTGCTGGTCACAGGAGGGGAGGGGGCAGTGAGCTGAGTCACCAGGCCCTCTCAGCACCTCAGAGAGCCCCCTCTGAGAATCCGCCACAGGAGCCATGACTTCAACATTGATTCATTCATTTCATACTCTTATTAAACACTGACTATATGTGAAGCACCGGGGTGAGGGAGGGAGAGCCCCTGCCCTCAGGAAGCTCACATTCTAGAGGCTCAAGCAAATCATAAACCAACAACCATAGACTCTCTGAGGTCAGGCAGAAAAAACACAACCAAAATCCTCTTTGATGGTTTCCTTGGGCTTTCCATACTAGCATGAGGGTAGGCACTGTACCCATTTCTTCCACAGAAAATGGGTTCCCCGTGGTGGAAAACAGCCATTCTGGGCCTCTCTTTCATTGATGGATGAGGCTGGTCACCTAATGATCGTTAATGACTGCGAAGGCCCTTTGTCTCGGAGTCTGTCTTTGCAGGATGGAGATAATCCCACCTGGTCTGTGCAGCTCGTCTCACAGAAGGCACAGGGTGCTCCTGCCTCTTTCCATTTTGGTTGGTCGCTCATCCAAAACATCAGCCACAGGCACCCAGAGAGCTTTTTTTTTTTTTTTTAAGATTGTAATTATTTATTTGAGAGAGAGAACAAGCTGGGGATGAACAGAAGGAAAGAGAGGAGCACATTCCCCACTGAGCAGGGAACCCGATGTGGGGCTCGATCCCAGGACACCAGGAACATGACCTGAGCTGAAGGCAGACACTTAACCAATGGAGCCACCCAGGCGCCCCCAGAGATCTTCATAAGACGCAAAGTTGACCTTGTCATCTACTTTCAAGGGATCTGGGGTAAAATCTAAGAAATCCCAGCTTCCGTGCTTGACTTTCAAATAGGGTGACTCAAACACTGGTTTGTCTGAAGCAGTCCTGATCAAGACTGGTATCCTCCAGTTTTAAGATCTAGAGTAATTGCTCGTGGAGCCCACTTTCCCCTCTTCCCTCAAACTGGAACATTTATATCCAGAAGCAGAAGATTGTTTTCACGATTTGGTCCTACTACTTCTATGGCTGCCTCTTATGCCTCTTTGCAATCAAATCTTCCTCCAGCCTGCCATGCTGCCTCTTACCTCCAAGATACCTGGGGTGCTGCTTGTTCTAGTGGGACATTGCCCTTCCCTACCATCCTACCCCCTTCTACCTCCTCCCTGTTATCACCAGGGCCCCCTCCCCCAGGGTTACCTCCAGGAGGCCTCTCTGGCCCCCCAAATCCTCCTCTGCATCCCACACCCAAATTTTCCCCCTCATATCCCTCATCACAATGGCATCTCTCTTTTTTTTAAGATTTTATATATTTATTCATGAGAGACACAGAGAAAAAGAGAGACAGACACACAGGCAGAGGGAGAAGCAGGCTCCATGCAAGGAGCCTGATGTGGGACTCAATCCCAGGACCCTGGGATCATGACCTGAGCTGAAGGCAAACTCTCAACCACTGAGTCACCCAGGTATCTCCACAATGGCATCTTGAATGTCATCTGTCTCCATGCCAGACAGAAAGCTCCATGAGGACAAGACTGTACCTGATATGCTACTCCTCCTTGACCACACCTTCAAGAGCATGAGCCATGTTGGAAAACTATGTTGGGTGAAAGGGATGGACAAGCCGATTCATTAAGTCCGAAGTGAGCGTGCTTTGGGGAAATTCTCAAGAACTCGGAAAATACAAAGGGCCAGATCTGTTCGAAGTCACCATGACAGCTAGTGCCTTTGTTCTCTTAAGGAAACACAAATGCAACAAAAGACCTTGTGCTTTTCTGGTCCTGGGAGAGTCCTTGGAAGTGACCCATGAGGATTTGCAAACAGACTCCAGGCAAGGGCAACCAGTCACAGCCCTTCCATTTTGGGGGGACCCCCAGGGGCAGGCACCAGCTCTTCCAGGCTGAGCCAATGTTCCCCTCCCCTGGGATACCATGGCTATCCTCTCTCAGGGGAGCCACCGAGGCCCCTGGGACCAGGCCAACAGCCCTCTCCATCTCTGTAGACAGCACCTGCCCAATCCCCCACGTGGGCTTCCTCCTTCCCAGACGCACACAAACCTACTTCTGCAGCTGCTCCAGAAATCTCTCCAGAGGCAGCTAGCCAATTAAACAAAAAAATTTTGATGTTTCCCAAAGCTCTGGTCCCTCAATGTCCCCACCAGGGCGAGGCCACGTGGGGGAGGGGGAGGAGGGGAAAGCCTCTGGCAGGATTTCTTTCTGATAAAAGAATTGATTTGTGAGGGCGATCTTCGCGGAGATATGATAAAAAGATGTAAGTTAACAATAGTCAAAGATGTCATAAATTATGAGGCCAGCTCACTTGGAGGCAAATACACATGCACAAGCGCGTGAACGTGCCAACCCTGAGCTTATGGCTGGGGGAGAAAAGGCGGATGCTCCTGGCTTCCCTCCTTCCAGACAAAGGCTCTCTCAGTCTGATTTTCTCCGCCCTGAGGTCCCTGGGCACTTGTACCATCAGTAACACTTCACGGAGCCTTCAGTCCTAACAAATAATTAGCTAAAATTGAACCAGGGATTTCGTACATGCATGTCATAGGTCTGATATGAATAATGAGGCAGAAGGTTAACGGTGGGTCAGAGACAGTTCCCCATCTTCCAGCTTATTTATTCAGCGAAATGAGAAATTGATCACATTATTGCGTATAGGGGGAGGCCTGATTCATCGCAATCAGCTCGGAATTGGCAGTTTTGACTGTAGGCAATTTGGGGACATTACTTATGCCTGAATAGGCTGGGAAGGTCATTTATAGCTTGTTAACACCTTTCCGACCTCCTTCACCGCCAGATCTTACTCGCCAACCCTCTTTACCTTGCACCTAGGCTAAATTAAAAAAAAAAAATCATAGATCGGTAAGAATGACACCTTCCTGTAAAATTTAAACCGCTCCAAGAGATACTCCGGAGCGGGCTTCTTAAAATATGTGTGCCTCAGGATGCGGTTCGTTTGTTTACACATCCACCCACTGTCCATCCATCCGTCTGCCACCCCTTGTTGGTTGACACATGATGATGTCATAAACCCATGTCGTGAACACTGGTTGCTTTTGCAGGCTCGGCCTCTGTAGCAGGTGTCGCAGGGCGGACAGCACGGCGCTGGCGACTCCACGGACCAGGACAGCTAAAGCGTGGGCGGGAAGGAGGCCCGCGGCTCCACACCAAGCTCTGGGGACGTTCCTAGAATCCGGCACAGTTCTGACAACCAGGTGCTAACGTAGTAAATGCGGGACGCAGGGTGGCTCCGGAGGAGTGGGCCGGTGTACTGTGCCCGCTGCTGTCACCGAGCGCTCGCTGCGTGCAGGGCGCAGAGTGGGGGGCCCCCGCTGTGGGGTGGCCGGGGAGACTTCTGTGTTCATGCAGGCTAGGACTCCAGCATCGGACTCCGAGCCTCAGTGTCCTCATCTTTGAAGTGGGGGCAATAATTGAATGTACCGCAGGCGACATTTAAAAACATGTGAAACGCGCAGCAGTGGTCCCAGCGGGATTGAGATGCTCAATAAAGAGCAGCTGCCCTTACTCTGATCATCATCCTTATGACCCGAAAGGCTGGAAGGTATCTTTGTCTGCTCTTGAGAATTGCTCCCCCCACCCCCTGCCAGAGTTCAAGGAAGGGGTTCCCGCTACTTACTGCTATATAACCACCCAGCACGCACTTTGCTTAGGGTCTGGAAACGGCAGCCACCATTTATTGGCCTTCACCTTTCTGTGGGTTGACAAGGTCCCACCAGGCAGCTCTACCGATCTCACTCGGGGCGTCTTGTGCCATTGCTACCAGTCGGGGCTGGGGGGGCTAGAGTCTATCGGCGGGCTCCGCAGGGATGGGAGGAGAGCCGGGTCCCTCTCCCCCTCCCCAGGTGGCCCCAGGGCCTCTCCCGTCTCCAAGGCCAACCCTGCGGAGCCAGAGATCTGTAAGGCTGGCCGCAGCATGCCAGCAGCAGCACACCGTCTCTGCTCTGGTGAGCAAAGAGGGCTCCCCGAATACATAAGAAGGATTTTTTTTTTTTTAGGAAGGATTTTTTAAAAGATTTTTTAAATTTTTTTTATTCAAGAGAGACACAGAGAGAGAGAGAGAGGCAGAGACAGAGGCAGAAGGAGAAGCAGGCTCCATGCAAGAGCCCGATGCAGGACTCGATCCCGGACCCCAGAATCACACCCTGAGCCAAAGGCAGACGCTCAACCGCTGAGCCCCCCAGGTGTCCCCATAGGAATGATTATATTACAAGGTCCTGTCCTTGATATCATGAAATACTGCCCCCAGCCCCGGGGAGAATCCTGAAAAGACAGACCTAGCCAGGCCTGTTGTCACATCAGCCCCCATTTGAGAAACTTTGTGCATAGTGTATGTTTATCAGATCTGGTGTGAACATTTTAGGTGTGCTTGCCCTCAGTGGAGGCCCTGACCCCCCTTTTCTTTGTCCCCTAAGGGAAGAAATCACCCTTCTTCCCTAAATTCTACTTGTTTTGCAGCCAGACCTAACTTTGCCTTAAGTGACAGATTTAGAGCCCCATGGACATGCTGGGCCTCGGACGGGCAGCTGACACAAGAGCGGAGCAGGAGGAGCATCGAGGGGCAGGGCCAAGACTGTTGGTGGTCTTTGCTTTTTCCCCACCTCTCCCTTCACTACACACACACACACACACACACACACACACACACAGACACACACACACACACACACACACGCACTCATCCCACCCTCTTCTCAGCCCTTTCTTCCCTGCCCTTAGTAAACAAAACTCTTTCATTCTGAGACCTAGAAGATTCCATAATGAGTTGAGCCTCTTAACAGTCTATTTTAATAAAACTCAGCTCCCTGGCTGTATGGAGACCATAAAACATGCAGGTTCCAGCAATAATATGTTTAGTAGCCCTGCTTGATAAAGTGGAAATGTTTGCATGTTTCAAATTATGAGCAATTTAAAGTAGGAAGCTAGCAAGCCAGTTCTTGGGTTATGAAGCTTGACATTGTTAAGCCTTAAGAGAACACATACTTCAAAGTCTCCTGGGCTGAAATATGTCCTGTGCGCGGCTCGGCAAGAAGCAGCTGGGCTAAGCCGGCCGCAGCCAGGAGGGGAAACCCCGGCGTGATTTGGCCGACAGAGGATCAACCCTTCGGCACACGCGCAGCCGTGTTGTTCAGGAGGATGTGTCCCCAGAGAAAGCCCCGCCCGGCTCAACACCCACCTCCTGGAGACTTGTACACTCGGGAAGCACAACCCCTCCCCCCGCCCCCCACCCCGCCCTCGTGATCTCCTCGGATGTTGGAGGCAATGATTTAGCATCACTAAAGCTTTCTAACAACTGGTAAATGCTCCAGAAGAGATCTGCACCTCTGCCAGCCCCTGGATCCTATCAGCGGCTTTAAAGTGACTTTATCTGAATCCTTTTTGCTTTGGTTTATTTCATGTTAGGCTCTGTGCAGTGTTTCTTTTGAACAAGTGGTTTTTGCAGATCTCACTGTGCCGGCAGCACAGGCCTCCTTCCTGCCCCTCACACTGCGAGCGTGGGCCCCCTTCAGAGCCTCCGCTCAATGCTTGCTGCTCTCTCCGCCTAGAACACTCTTGTCCTGATTTTCAGTCTGGTTGTCTCCTTGGCAAACAGTTTGCAGCTTAAGTGTTACTTTCTTAGCGTCTTCCTGACCATCCCAGGACTCCCCATGTCTTCTTTCATGTCTCCTGGTTTTTTTTTTTTCTTCTGGGCCCTCACCAGTATCTTGTAATGATTTTATTTATTTCTTTGCTTCCTTATTTCCTATCCATCTTCCCCAATAGCATGGCGGTTCCATGAGAGCAGATACCTTGTCTTGCTTGTTCACCACTGGATGGCATGTGGTAGGTGCTCAATAAATGCTTCTTGGATGGCTGTGTAGGTTAGTGGGTGGGTGGGTGGCTGAATAGATGGATGGATGGATAAGTGAGTAGGTGGATGGGTGGATAGATGGATTGCTGGATGGATGAGTGGATAGGTAGATACAAAGGGTGAGTGGGTGAATGGATGGCTGATTGGATGGGTGGATGGATGGATAGATGAGTGGGTGGGTGGATGGATGGATGGATGGATGGATGATTGATGGATGGATGAATGGATAGATGGATGGATAGATAGAAGAGTGGATGGATGGATGGATGAGATGAGTAAGTGGGCAGATGGATGAGTGGGTGGATGACTTATAAGAATTCTTCAAACCAAGACTTTAGGGTTCTGAGTCCTTAGAGGACATTAGAATAAGGTGAACTGAGTTTGGGAAGTTAAATACAGTGTTTGGACACCATTGGTGGCTCCTCTGACAACAGGAAGGCACATGAGCTCTTAGGGTCACTTTTGGGAAGAGAAATTGCCAGCAATGAAAATGATTCCACTTGCCCCCTTAACATCACACTCCCTTCTTCGGTTTACTTTCCCAAGGCCTGAGATGAAAGATACAATTTCTATACCTTAAAAAAAATCCCATAATTGCACCCACCCTGGATCCTCCATCCCCAAGCAGCACCCCCAGTCACACAGGAACAAAGACAAGCCTGTTCTTGACTAGACAGCCGAGCCAGGCCCAGCCACCGTGTGGTATGCAGCCCTGACTGGCTGGCTGAATTCTTGAGCTGATAAGAGTGCTCCATCTCTTGCTAAGAGGGAGCATGCAAATTGGGGTGAGGAGACCTCCCAGTGGTTTGTTCTGTCCCCACCCCTCCAAGGAAGACAGCCTCATCTTCAGAGGGTCTCCTCTTACCTGCATCAAACCCAGGCTGCCCCTCTTTCTCTGGGTATCACTTGACAGCTCTACTTGGCCTGCCAAAACTAGCCAGGCCTCCATCAAAGGGCTCAGGTGGTGCAGCAGACAGTGCGAGATCTAGAAAGCACAACCTAGAATGGGGGTATGAACGTGGGCATGCCCCTCCTGGGCCCTACTCCTGTTGTCTAATAAACAGGCTCAACAGTGTCCCCTGCGTCTTGCCTGTCAAAAACCCCACATTCAGAATGGGGTTGCCCAGGGCTACCATGCAGATTGCCAAGGTTACGCTCTGCTCACTTCCAGGGGGCATTCGGGCACAAAAGTACAGCATATATGGCCCCTTCTCGGAGTGGTGCATGATGGCAGTGCTGGGGAGAGACCCATTTCAGAGGTTGCTGGGGGCCTACACAAGACCACCTGCATAGAGCCCCACCATGAAAGATTAGGGAAGTCGCGCATCGGGCTGCATTTAGGTCGTCAGCTGCGGAATATTTCTGCTGTCAGTTCAACAAAAAGTGTGATGATCACAGTGAAGCTTAACAAAGAAAACGCTATCAGGCAATTAGTAAGCCCAAGTCAGCAGGACTGATGTGAAATTTATCATGTTGAGAAGAACGCGTTCATCTGCGGGTGACAAATGTCGGTGTGTAGGTGCTGTGCCTGGGGAGCTCGGGAAGACAGCGGCTTTGCTCTTTCGGAACCCCGAGTTCGAGTTCAGATCCTCTTCTCCCTTGGGGCCTCAAAGCAAGGGTGGAGAAACACACAACCGTATGTTGTATGGAAGAGCTAAGGGGTTGATGTCCTGAGCTGGGATGTGAAATGTTGCTTTTAGGGAAGAAGAAGTAGGGAAAAGTGAACTACAAAGAGAAGCAGCAATTTCGTTTCATACTCAGAGAGAAAGCCTGCAGGGAGCTGTTTTTTTTTTTTTTTTAAATTTTATTTATTCATGAGAGACACAGAGAGAGAGGCAGAGACACAGGCAGAGGGAGAAGCAGGCTCCCTGTGGGGAGCCTGATGTGGGACTTGATCCCAGGTCTCCAGGATCACGCCCTGGGCTCAAGGCAGACTCTCAACTGCTGAGCCACCCAGGCGTCCCCAGGGGGGCTGCTTTTGAAACCAGTCTGTATGGCTGTGAACATGGGGAACGTGGGGGGCCCCTGCTCAGCCAGGTGCTGGAGGTTATGGATAAACATGCACGGCCACCACCCTGGAGCTACAGACCAGCCAAGGTGACATTTCCAGCAGAGGGACCATGGCAGCCTCCCCAGGGCTCCCAGCTTATGGGCCAGGGGTCGTCGGGGTGGGCAGCCAGACTGACTAGGGTGTCAGGCCCCAGGTGCCTCTGGAAAGGTCTAAGGGATTGGGGTGTTAATAGATTCACTACTTTCCCTCTGGTTTTTTTCTTTTATGAACCTGCCTTTACAAACTCATGTGTGTTTGCTTTGGAAAAACAATTTTGGAGTGGGAGAGCCCAAAGACATGGCCTTCTCGATGGGCACTGCACCCCCTATAACACCTCACCCCAGCCCCAGCCGCCTCTCCTTTGCAGCCAGAGTCTCTGAGCCACGCCAGGACGTAAGGTGTGTTTGGATGTGAATAAAACATTTATTGGGGTTTAAGTCTTTACTAGAGCTTGGGAAGCCAAGGGGACAGCTGCATAGGCCAGAATGTGAGTGGATGATACCAGGATTCTTGGCTCGGCAAGGCTGGCCGTTTTGCCTGCCATCTTGCTCTTCACTTCTCCCTCTCCCCCTCCTTCTGGCTCTCAGGCCATCCTCACTGGCATCCTCTTGGCCTTGCTCTGCCAAACCCAAGCTTTAGCATTCCTGATAGAGCAGGTTCTGAGAGCAAGAGAGAAGATTTCATTTATCAGTTGGTTAGCCAAACCCCACAGGAGGCACTGAGGATATAATGGAGAGTGTGACAGTCTCTACCCGCCCCCCGCCCCATGAAACCTTCTGTCAATGGGGCTGAGGAATAAGTGTTAATGATGACGTAGGTGGAGAAATACAACAATTGGGTAGATGGGGTTGGTGAGGGGAGGTTAAATTACAAGTTTTGTGGGAGCACGGAGCCGGTGGGGTGGGTGTAAAGCAGGGATTACTTCCTGGAGGATGTGTTTCTTAACTGGAAATGTGGACAAGTGGAAATTATTGGGGTATAGAGGAGGAAGGTGTGAGGCAAAGCTTGACATTGTTTTAGGAAGTTTACTGAAAGGTCAAGAGCTGGGAGTGGGAATCCCCTGCATCTGGCCTCACTGAACAGATGACATTGGTCAAACACGGAGATGCTCACTGAGAGCTATGTCCCTGGTAATCTCAAGGACAGAATAATGGGAGTGTCCCATCAGAGGAGGAGGATCCTGATCGCAGGTGACCAGCTCTATGGTGAGATGAGGCAGGTGTCCAGGGAGTTCAGATATGTTGGATTACAAATGGCCACAAATTCTTTGCCATTTCTCCCATCAAGAGACAGTCTGTTTCCTCTCCTTTGGGATTTGGGCTACCCTACCCCAGTGATTTATTTTGACCAGGTGCTGCAGAGGGAGTGTCCTTCCACAATTTCCAGGTGTAGGCCTTGAGAGGATAGAAAATTATGTTTTCTTCCTCTTTGAGCCCAACAACCACACCATGAGAATCCTGAGGCAAATGTGGAGAACACATCAAGGTGAACTGTCATGCTCTGGTCAACAGCCCGGAATGAACGTCCAGCCACAGCCGGCGCCAATTGCCTACTGCATGAGACCGCCATCTTGGTTGCCCCAGAGGAACAGAGGCTGTCCAGTCACTAACACCTGCAACAGAAGAGCAGCCTGCATGAGCCCAATCAACCTCAGAATCTTGAGAGATAATAAATGATTATTGTCCTAAGAGTAAGCATGGGATGGGCAATAACTGAAATATCAGACAAAAGCCCAGTCCTCTGAAGTTGAAGTAAATGTCAGTCTCTTGTGTTGACCAGGCTCCCCACATAGGCTTGTTCTGTCAACAACTAAGGAGCGTTCAGAATTTCACTTTACTGACAAGCTTCTCCCCCCATTTCTGCCCTCAACATACCAGTACAATTTGATGGATATGTTGGCCAACACACTCTTACAGAAGACATGGGAAAATACCTCCTGCCCTCAAGAGGCTCATTATATATGTGAAAAGACAAATGCACCAGGGCACTTGGGTAGCTCAGCTGGTTGAGCATCCAAATCTCAATTTCTGCTTGGGTCATGGTCCCAGGGTCCTGGGATCGAGCCCCACATGGGGCTCCGTGCTCAGCAGGGAGTCTGCTTGGGATTCTTTTCCTCTCCCTCTCCCCTTCCCCCACTGTCAAATAAAATGAATAAATCTTAAAAAAAAAAAAAGACAAATGCACCAGCCCAACTTTTTAGAGCCAGAAATTTAGATGTTATCCCTGAGACTTCCCTGTCCCTCCCCATTAAACAGTAACAACTAACATTTGTGCAGAGCCCTTACTGTGCCAGGCATCATGCTGAGAATTTTCCATGAATCAACTCATTGCCTTCTCATAACAACCCTGAGAGGAGAGTACTATTTTTGTTCCTGCCTCACAGGTGAGGAAACTGAATCCCAGAGTTAAGTCTCTTGCCCGAGTCACAAAGCTGATCTGTGACAGAGCTGGGATCTGAATCTTAGCAGGGTAATGCCAAAGCCTGCATTCTCAACCAGTCCTTTAGAATCAGGGCCCACTTGTGAGTTAGAGACTTTGAGATGCAGAATCTTTACTGTGTAACCTTGGTCAAGTAACTTTACCTGTTTGTTTTCTTCCCCACAAAATGGGGTCATACCTTTTTATCAAGATTGTTGCAAGTAGACAACATATGCACCTTTCTAGATGAACCACAGCTCAGTAAATGCTGGTGTCTATCCCTTCTCTTGGTGTCTCTCCCTCACTGGAGAAAACATCTATCATATAGGATTTCCTGAACTCAAGAGCGGGTAAGTCATGGTAGTAGCTTGCCTCATGTTGAACACATGGTATTCTAAACAGTGGCCTCTACTGGAGACGTTTTGCATTTCAACCAGGCTCTATATTGCAAACGTGTCACTCTAGAGCAGGGGTAGGCGCACTTTTCCTGTGAAGGGTCAAATAATAAGTATTTTAAGCTCTGTGGGTCATTAGATCTCTGTCACAGCTACTCAACTGCGTAAAAGCAGCCAAAGATATATAAATGTATGAGCATGGCCGTGTTCCAATAAAACTTGGGATCCCTGGGTGGTGCAGCAGTTTAGCGCCTGCCTTTGGCCCAGGGCGCGATCCTGGAGACCCGGGATCGAATCCCAAGTCAGGCTCCCGGTGCATGGAGCCTGCTTCTCCCTCTGCCTATGTCTCTGCCCCTCTCTCTCCCTCTCTCTGTGTGTGACTATCATAAGTAAATAAAAATTTTAAAAAAAGATTAAAACTTAATTTACAAAAACAAGTGATAGGCCAGATTTAGTTTAGAGCCTACAATTCACTAACCCCTGCTGTAGTACAGCAGTGTAGAGCTTCTGTCTGCATGTCCTCTTCCAAACATGGGAGAAGATCCCATAGGTTAGGAGTTTGCTTAGAGGGTAAAATGAGGAAGGAGGTAACAGATTCCAAAAGCAGTGAAAAGTTCTGTCAAAGTATTCCCATGACTTTTGGTATCCAGCATGCCATGAGCCTGGCTCTACTCCAAGTTTTCAATTCTAATATTTACAATTCTGTGTAAATGGTTTGTAGGAATATAATGCATTATTTATTTTTTAAAAGAAGTCATTCAACAATCAGCCTTGTGACATTTGGCCTAATGCACAAAGTGATGACCCTGTGTCTCCTTAGAAGTATAACCTTCATATTCCTGGAGAACAATAATCTTTGGAAATGCACCAGGGGAAATAAGCATTCCATGGCAAAATACAGCAAAATTCTATATATTCTATTCTCCGTCTTGGAGAGTTCTAATGGAGCTAACTAGATTAAAAGGCTGAGAATTCCTATAGTCATAGAACCCGTTAATCTTGGTTAACTCTGAGTTTTTACAAACTTGTTTGACCACAAAAACTTAATAGCTCATAGGTTAAAAACATAGGGTCTGGATCCAATAAAATGAGAATAATAATCCCTATCTCATGGGGCCGGTGTGAGGAACACACATGAGGAAGTTTGTGAGTGGCCGTACACGACCCATGACATAAGACACCAGTGTTGAATTCTGAGTGTTCATTCTATCAACACGCTTGGGAAATGCTGGTAAAGAGAATCTAGAAAGGTATTAGTGAATTTGTTTCTCCTGTTAATTTTTAAAGTAGTCAATGGTAACCCATATTTTTTGGTTAAACAGATGCTATAGTCGATCTCCTAGAAATATTTCGAAATTTCAGCTTAAGGTTTAGGCTCACTAACCCAGACCCCTTCTGCGATAGCTGTTTGTTGTTGTTGTTGTTGTTTTAATTATTCTTGAAAGCAAAGACCCGTGAGTAGTGCCATGTTAGAACTGGAAGCTCATGGAGACCAGTTCCTTAGGAGACATCTGACCCTCGGGAATTCTTATCCGCGTGTGGGCGGGTGATGATCTGGAGAACCCTGGAAACTGGCTGCATGGAAACAGTCAGCCTGAGAGGGGGGATGTGGACGCTGGTGGTCTCACTCCCCTCCACAGCAGGACCCTCTCACCGCCCCCCTCCCACAAAGGCCAGAGGCCCCAGATATTGACACATGCCTTTAAGCCCTTGGACACTTCAAAGAAAGAAGATTAGGAGTGAATCTCAGAACCCGTTCCCCAGAGAGAACCGTTTGTCCAAAAGTTGATATTATTGATGCTGGTGGAAGCTGAGAGGAGCGTGTAATTTATTTAATAAAAGTCGGCCTGTGTTTGCTGGGGCTCCTGAGTTTTCCTGCTTCCTGGCGAACATTCTCAGGGGCGAGGCGGGCCCCCCTGTGATCAACACAAATGTTTGATCAGCTATGCGTCTTCTCCAGGGCAGCTCAGATGATCCGAGAGGCTTTGGCTTCCTGGTCGTCTCCAGAGTTTTCTCCTTAAATTCTTTGTTTCTTCAGAATTCATTATAAACGACATAATTACATCTCTTTTTCTTCTCTGATTGAGCACATTTCTTACAAATGGTGATTTACCATTTGGATGCGGGAGGAGGCTGAGCGGATGCCACGCGCAACGGCAGCCTTGCCTCTCCATTTCACAGCTATGCTTCCTTCCGATGCCAAGCAGGCCACTTGCCATCATCCCTGTCCAGCCTGTGCCTGGTGTGGGGCATGGACAGGCCCCCACAAATCCACAAGGAAGGAAAGGGCTCTGGGGTCAGCTCAAAGTTGAGCTTCATAGAACAATGGAGTCCTTGTAGAGAATTTGAGATGTTACCATGAAAAATTAATGGGAGTATATTGTTCCCAAGCCTGGGCCTTTTTATCTGTATATGATTGCCATGATTCCTTGCTTAGAAGCAAACATTTGATTAGGCCTTTGCTTCCCAGCTATAGTGAAAATAGAAATAAGGATTGGATAGGCAGCAAATTACCAATTGCAACAGGGATAATTGAAAATCAGAGATAGACAAAAGAGATATCATTTGTTCATTCATTTGTTTGTTCATTCATTCATTCATGTTACTGATCTTTACTGTGTTTCTTCCTGTTCCAGGAACTACTTTGAGTGGTATAATTACAGCAGTGAAAGTAAGAGTTTATATTTGTTGAACACATATTATATGATAAGTATTAGTCCACTTAGTCCTATATGATCAAAATCAGTCCTATTTATTTAACTCAGTTATAAATAAATACAAAGGAGGAAACTGAGGGTTGGATAAGCTAAATAACTGGCCAAGGTCAACAAAGCTCATAAGGAGCAAGTGTTGGGTTTCAACCCCGGCAGTGTGATACCAGGACCCCCAAGTTTGGCTAAATCGGTCCATGGCCACTTAGGGCAAGCAATGTCTTTGCTCTAATGGGGATTATATTCTAGCAGGGAGACAGTCCATTGAAAATAAAGACAATTGTCAACATATAAATAAGCAAGATTAATTTCAGTTAGCAGTAAGAGCACCAGAGAATAGAGAGCAGAGTGAAGTCAGAGGCAGTGGCAAGGGGAGGTTAACAGGAAGATCCTCCTTCCCCACCTTGGCACTCATAACAGCAAGACGGATTTTCTTTGGGCCTATTTGTCCCATCTGAAGGCAGGAAGATGGATGAGAAGGTCCTGTGGCTCCTTTCTTCCTAAGGTTGTACAGGTAATACCACTACTTGCAACAGCTTTCTTTCTCCGTGTTCTTTTTTTTAACTTCTTTTATTCAAATTCAACTAGTTAATATGTAGTGTATCGTTAGTTTCAGAAGTAGAGTTCAGTAATTCATCAGTTGCATGTAACACCCAGAGCTCATTATATCACATGCCCTCCTTAATGCCTAGAACCCAGTTACCCCATCGCCCCCCCCACCTCCCCTCCAGCAACCCTTAACCCTATAGTTAAGGGTCTCTTATGGTCTGTCTCCCACTCTGATTTCACCTTCTTTTATTTTTCCCTCACTTCGCCTATGATCCTCTGTTTTGTTTCTTGAATTCCACATATGAGTGAAATCATATGATTACTGTCTTTCACTGATTGACTTTTTTCACTCAGCATAATACCCTCCAGTTCCATCCATGTCAATGTAAATAGTAAGATTTCACTCTTTTTGGTGGCTGAGTAATATTCCATTGTGTATGTATATACCACATCTTTATTCATTCATCTGTTGATGGACATCTGGGCTGTTTCCATAGTTTGGCTATTGAGGACACTGGGGCTATAAACATTGGGGTGCAGGTAAAATGAATGAATGTGAGACAGGAATCCACCAAAATCTTGGAGGAGAACACAACCAATAACCTCTTGACCTCAGCTGCAGCATCTTCCTCTGTGTTCTTTTTTTTTTTTTTTTTTTCTTCCTCTGTGTTCTTTTTTTTTTTTTTTTTTTCTTCCTCTGTGTTCTAATGTGTGAGATTTCCCTACATAGATGGTGCTATACCTTTAGACATGAGCTGAATTTGATGATTTCTAAGTAAAAAGTCACCTTTGTTCTTAAGCAAATGATCCTACAGAGACAGCTAGATATGGTGGTAAATACCTATTGATGTTCAAAGGTCAGAAAACACTGAAATTAGTATTCTAAACTGGGGGTGATTTTTCCCTCCAAGGGATATTTGATGTCTGGAGACATTTTTGGTTGTCACAAGTGGGAGACAGATGCTAATGGCATCTAGTGGGTGGAGGCCAAGAATGCTGCTAACTATCTTACAATGTACAGGAAAGACCCCTACAACAAAAATGATCCAGTCCAAAATGCCAGTAGTGCCAAGGTTCAGAAACCTTACACTAAAGTGATATACAAAGGCACTGGAGAGAGAGAGAGAGAAAGAGAGAGAGAGAGAGAGAGAGAGAGAGAGAGAGAGAGAGAGAAAGCACAAGAGAATACCTTCATTTTCTGAAGACTTTCTGCCTCCCAAATTCTTCCAAAGTTTTAGGAAGACAGGAGCTTTCAAAGAACATTGTTAGGGATTGAACTGTGTCCCCTACAAAATTCATATGTGGAAGTCCTGACTCCTAACAGGATGATCTTTGGAAATGGGGCATTTGGGAGGTAATTAGGTTGACATGAGGTCATAATGGTGGGGCCCTCATGATGAGATAAGTGCCCAATAAGACTAGACACCAGAGAGCTTGCTTCCTTTCTCTCTGTTGGCCATGTTAGGTTACAGTGAGAAGGTGGCCACCTGCAAGTCAGGAAGCAAGCCCTCACTGGGGAATGGAGCACCTTGATCTTATACTTCCTGGTCTTCAAAACCATGAGAAGTAAATCTCTGCTGTGTAAGCCACCAACTGTAGGCTATTTTTTTTTATGGCAGCCCATGCTGACTAATACTACATCCTACTAAAACTTTCCAACAAAAATTTGAAAGTTCCCATCCAAAAATTCAAAATTCAGGGGTGGAATTAAAAAAACTCAAACTTCAGGATCCAGTAGAGTCCCACTTTCAAAATGGCCTAACACTTCTGTGAAAACAAGAGAGGACTTGCTTAGAGACATGTGGTAAAAGAGACAATGCCTTAATCCCCACTTGCGTAAAATTGATAATACAAAACACATCTCCATTAGGGTCTTCTTTAATTGAAACGATGCTTTCTTTTATCCCTGCCAGGAAGAAGAAAAGTCATGTTTCCAGCTTGGACTGCTGTTTCATCTGCTAGACCTGCTTGTGAGCTAAGCCAAGTTTCATTAAAAATTATTGGTCTCATAACTTTTTTTTTTTTGTTTTTTGCTTTAAAGACCCCCATATGGAACCAATCTCATGATAGGATTGTAGCTGCACAAAGCCATTGGGCATTATGACTGATTCTTGGATTCTTAGAAGATTTTAAGTACAGATCTAATTCCCACCCCTCCCCACCCCTGCAGAGAATTAAGTGAATATTTCAGCTAAATAAATAAATAAATATATCCAAAATTTAAGTTAGACTAAAGAAATGGTGAAGCAGATCTAGTCAACACACAGACATTTTCTTCTTGTCTTTACAAAGTCCATCTCCTTGAAAGACCGATGCTCTGCCTCCAAGAGAACCTCTCCACTTTCTCCTTAGGTGCCAGCCATCACCCACTCTTGCCTGATTAAGAAATTCCCTGGGAGGACTGGAGCTTTTGTAAACGTGTAAAATATGATCACAGCCCTTGCACAAGTATTTTAACAACCCAACCTTATGATAGGTTATATTTCATTGACTTGGAAGAAACACTGCATTATCTGGGAAAACAGCACAGATGTTGCCTAATAAATGTTTCGGTTTATGCATTGTATTAACCTCATGAAACATTTATGCAAATCTCTCATTAACAAAAGGTAAAAGAACCATTATATGTTATGAAGCATACAACAGGACGACCTCTGTTTTGTTTTGGTTTTGTGGGGTTTTTTTGTTTTTTTTTTTTTGTTTTTTTTTTACCTCAGTATTTTATGGGTGTGTTTGTAACTCTTGGGGTTTCTATTTAGAAGCACACAAGGGCATTACAGATTTTCATCTCTTCTGTTTTCAGTTCTGTTATCATTCCTTCCAGCTGATTTCACATTTTATGATGCTAATGGTGGGTGTATGGTTTTGAGTTTCTCTCCTGTCAGCTGGTCAGTAGGTCTGAGGGATATATTTAATAGAATCTGACAGCTGATGGAACTGGTCTCATTGAAAGAGGATTTGATATGTGGCGTGAATGTGAGGACCTTGAATTCGCCATAATAACGGCCATTATTATTCAACCCCTCACAGCCAATATAACTCTTTCTCTTGTACACACCAGTACATGTGTATAAAAGACATGACTTCTGGATGACTTCTTCCGTATACTGATCTGAGGGCCGTTTAGATAGCATGTCAAAACAGATTAGCCGTCTTATCCTGCCACAAAATTAAGGGAAAGAACTCTGTACAACTCTGCCCAACAAATACACATGTGCCTGTAAACAAAGAAGGTATAGAGGGGGGGAAGAGTGTCCCTGAGGTGGAGGCGGGGGTTGTGGGAGCCAGAGCACTGAGAAGTGCTGCAGACTCACCCAGTCAGGGTGCTCTGGTGGGGACCCCAAGAGACACTGCCTGAGATGGGGCAACAGGTAGGAATCCACTGCCTGGGAGGCTGGCAGCAAGCTTTGCCTTATGTGCACGTGTCTGGGACATTAGGCCGGGTTCTGGCCCTCCTCAGCCAAAGTGAATCAGAATCTCTGTAGAAATCAATTTATACATATACACCTGGGCAACCCGTGACAGCCACATTCTTTCCTAGGCCTTTTGTCTGCTAGTAGCTAACTTCACGTAACATTTTTTGAATGTTTGCTACATGCTAAAATTAGTCTTCCTAGAAACTTAACACATAGATATTATTATTAATTATTATCATTATCCCTATTTTACATACACAGAAGCCAAGGCACCATCAAGGTAGGTAACTGGTTTCAAATCACAGCTAGTAACTGGCGGAGCTGAGATTGAACTTCAGGCTGTCAGGACCCCTAACCATAAAGGTGATACTCTTCTGCATCTACTTTATCCTATGCCAGGGAGAAGTGGGGTGTGTGTGTGTGTGTGTGTGTGTGTGTACACATGGATAAGAAATCTTGGGCAATAACATCCCCTTAGAAACCATGTGGTCTGGGATCCCTGGGTGACGCAGCGGTTTAGCACCTGCCTTTGGCCCAGGGCGCGATCCTGGAGACCCGGGATCGAATCCCGGTGCATGGAGCCTGCTTCTCCCTCTGCCTATGTTTCTGCCTCTCTCTCTCTCTCTCTCTCTCTGACTATCATAAATAAATAAAAACTAAAAAAAAAAAATAATAAAGAAACCATGTGGTCCATCCCTCTGGCTGTAGCCATACTCCTATTCAATTAGGGAAACAACTGACTTTTTCTTTCTCTGTAACCTGGTTGCCTCCCATCCCATGGGGCTGTGACAGAGAAAGAGGAGAACCCATGCTCACTCACAACAGCCCCAGACTCAATGTGGGCACTCCAAAACCCTTCTCCTGTTTGTTTCCAATCTCCAAACCCCACCCTACCTTCCTCCTTTTATGAGCTGCCCATCCGGGGTTCACCATTGCTTCGTGAGGATATCATTTAAGGTAACCAGACCAGGAAGAATTGATTCTACATTCTCAAAGATCCTCATATTTGTCCACTGTTATCCGCTGGCAAAGAAGGAAAATGGCCCCAGAGATGTGCATGCACGTGTCAGAAGTACCTGAGGAGAACATGCCAGATGTTAGGAGATCTACTTATAGCTGTCTGTGTTGAAATTACATGGTGCTATACTTTTTAAGGTCAGAAGCATAAAACCTCCTATTGATCTTGAGCAACGCATCCAATTTTGAATGCCTGTTAAAGCCCCAGGCACTTCAATGCCACATAATCAATATCTTTTCATTCTTTCTTTCCCTTTTTTTTTTTTTTTTGGTAGCAAATGTATGAGTTTGTTTATCCATCCTGCAGCCCGGCCTTTTATTTCTCAAGTTGGACACACAGCATGCCAGAGACCCACTGCTCAGACCTCCACCTGCAGAACTGCAGGATCCAAGACTCAGCTAGAGTTGAAATAAATAGCTATTCCTAGAGCCCAGACAGTTTTCCAGGATCCAGGAACAGGGTGCCCCTTGGAGGTGACCAAATGACATGGGCTAGGGAGTGGTGTGCAGAGAGACAAAGACAGAGAAATCAGGATGGAAAATATGAGGCCGTGCTTACCTGCTGTAGACCCTATGATCAGATAATATGTGGGATCCTGACATTTACAGTGGAAAGGGGCCTTGCAGATTTTTTGGAAGAGTTTCTCTTCCAACTTGCAAATGAAAACACTGTGGTAACCACCCAAGGGCTCCGTATGTACTGGATTGTTGAAGTAGCCCAGAGAGGATGCTCAGAGGGGAGACTACTTCTTCTTCTCCCTCTCCCTCTGCCTGTCACTCCCCTTGCTTGTGCTCCCTTTCTCTCTGTTAACTCCCTTTCTCCCTGTTAAATGAATAAATAAAACCTTTAAAAACAAAAAAAAAAACAAAAAACAAAACCTTGGGATCAATCCCTCTTTTTTTCTGAGTCCACCTGGTCTGGGCAGATTTCCGAGGTAGAGTTCATAATCTAGGTCTGGCCAATACAGCATCAAATGGATCACAGTGATTAGTTCAGGAATGGCCACACCACCCAAGGTAGTCTAATCAGAATGGCTTTCAGAAGTTTGGTGGGTGTCCACAATGAGATACCACTTCACACCACTGGGATGGCTGTGACCAAAGAGATAAATACTAACCAAGATTGCCAAGGATGTGGAGAAATTGGAATGCTCCCACAATGCTGGTGGGATTGTAAAATGGTGCAGCTTCTTTGGAAAAGAAGTCTGGCAGTTCCTCTGGAGCTTAAATATAGAGTTACCATACAACCCAGCAATTTCACTCCTAAATATATACCTAAGAGAAATGAAACCAAATGTCTGCACAATGTCCACAAATGTTTAGAGTAGCATTATAATAGCCAAAACGTGGAAAGAAACCAATGTCCACCAACCAATGAATGGATAAACAAAGTGTGGTACATCCATACAATGAAATGTTATTCAGTCATAAAAAGGAATGAAGTTCTGATACATGCTACCACATGGATGAAAATATGTGCTAGACAAAAGAAGCCTGTTATAGAGGACCACATGTGATATATAATTCCATTTATAGGAAATGTCCAGCATGGGCCAATCTGTTGACAGAACATACGTTAGTAATTGCCTAGATCTGGGAGCTAGGTGGGGAGTGAGGAATGACTGCTAATGGATATGGGGTTTCTTTTTGAGATGATGAAAATATGTTCTAAAATGACTGGTGTTTACACAATTCTGTGAATATACTGGTACCATTGAAATGTATACTTCAAATGGGCAGATTGTATGATATGTGAATTGCATCTCAATAAAACTGTTACAAAAAAAAGTTTAGTGGCAACACAATGCAAAGCAGGAATTGGCCTACAAAAATTTACATTTTACGCCTTCCAAGTGGCCAGGGCTGTGGTGGCCACTTTACCACACAGAAGTTCCAAGGGCTACATTGAAAATGAAGGTGACAGCTGAAGGCAAATCTAAGTAATAGAAAGAAACTGGATTCTCAAGAACATGGTTTATGCTCTGAATCCAGTTTCACTTGAAACCAGATTGGCCCTTTGATTCCTATTCCTCACTTAGCCCAGTCTGAGTTGGATTCTGTGTCACTTGCAATAAAAGACAAAACATACACAAAAAAAGGGACTCTTGAGCAAAGAGCTGGGGCTTCCGGCTGTGACTACCTCCAACTCCAACTCCCTTACCTTATCCATATCTAGCTCCCTCTCCCTTCAGCTTTTGGACCTTCGAATCAGCAAAATAAAACTCCATTGTGTTTAATCCATCCCATTGTCCTATCACCCCAGCCTGAATGACTCAGACAGGAACCCATGCAATCTCCCACAGAACTCCTTGTGACACAGAGAAGCAAAGAAAAATCAGAGGCCCTGTGAGAGGACAGAACTGTTCAATGAAAGAGGGACTACAGATACCTTCCAAGAAAGTTGACTTATTGCAAGAAGCAAGAAAAATTTCTAAGATCATTAATTCAATTAGTCAGAGGGAATCAAGAACAAACTGTGGCTTCCATTTCTAGGTAGCTCTTTGGCTTATCTTTATAACTCACCTTCCTCTCAAAACCTCATTAGGACCAAAATTTAAAAGGGAAGGAAGGAAGGAAGAAGGAAGAATGAAGAAGGAAGGAAGGGAGGAAGGCAGATCAATGTTTGAGAATAGGCCATGATGGAACTAGAATCTTGGAGGATTTTTTAAAAGATATAAGGGAGAAAGAAGTGGTTGAAGTAAAGAATTAAGAAGCTCACAGTCCAGTGGGTGGGGAGGGTCCAGTCAGAGGAAGAATAAATTCCCCAGGAGTCTGAAAACCCCCTCAAACTTGGAGTCATGCTCTTTATTAAGCTGGCCCACAGAGCAGTTGGTATGGGACACATTCAAGGACTTTGGAAAGTGGGAAATAGCCAACAGTACTACCAATACCTGGCCTTTCCCACAGCATGAATTGTGAGCAAAGCAAAGAAAAGGTATTGCTGAGGGGACTCACAATGAGAATGATTGCGCCATTGAGGGAATGAATTTGGTGCCCTCATTTAGGGCTATTATTACAGTCACAACAGAATAGTGCTTGGGGCAGCAGTAAACCTCTCTGTCTAATGAGACCAAGTGGAGCTATTACCTGAAAGACAGAGGTGAGTGTAACTGGGGAGAGGACAAAGCCATAAGAGTACATATCAGCCCCACAGGTGGCTTCAGACACTGAAGTCCCATGCTCACACCAGCAAACTGGCAAACCCTGGGCTGCCCATTTACCCTCCCCAGGAATTCACATCCTGCTTCTTTGCAGTCAGTTGAATTCCCAAACTAAAAAATAAAACTGTAGGATGGAAAATGGAGTTCTTTTTCCCTCTGTGAGTAGCATATTTAAAGAAGGATTCTCACAGAACTTCAATTTGCAATGGTGGGTAAACAGGTTTTCTCTCTGTGAATGTATATGATAAAATTTAACAAGCATGTGTAAAGTTTCTGTGATTTAAAAAATGGAGCTCATTCTGAGAAATCAAAGCAAATGTGCTAAAATATTTCCCCATGTAAAACTATACCATGAAATAAGGGGGAAAAAATCTCTGATTGGAGTATTTCCCCATAAGCTTAGATTTTGTTTCTTTTCATGGAAAAGCCTGAAATTCAGAGAGATAGCTCCCCAGTGAAAAACAATCCTGGAAACTTGCTAAAGCCATGAAAGCAATGAAGAGCAGATTTAATAGAGCAGAAAACTGGATCTGAGAGTTAGGAAATGAACTCAAGGAACTCTCCCAGAAATCAATGAAAAAAAGAAAACAAATGGAGATAATGAGAAAAGAGAGAGAGAGAGAGAGGCAAAGAAAGGGAGAGGGAAGAAACTCGATGCTGGGGACCAAATATCCATGTAGGGGAGATTTGAAATGGTGATAACAAATGAGGGAGAAAAACTTCATTAGTGATTTGATGGAGAATTCTTCTGAGCTGAAGAAAGACTTGTGCCTTTAGAATCTAAAGGCAAAATACATTCGGTGGGCCATTCAACCAGTTTTGTAAATAAAGTTTTATTTGAACACAGCCGTACTTGCTCGTTACTGTATCCTCCATGGCTGTGTTTGGGCTACAATAGCAGAATGGAATCATTGAGGCCCGCAAAGCTCCATGGCCCTTTACGAAAAGGTTTGTTGACCCTATAAGAGTTCTTTGGGACACATGTGGGTAAGATATTTGAATTTCAAGGATACAAGTTTTTAAAATCCTATAAAGATTTAGTCCTCTGGAGGAAAAAAAAATCCCAAATTCCCTCAAAAAAAGGGAGGGAAAAGTTGCATTAGGCCAAACTTCTTAGCAAATTCTAGAATAAAATGTTTCAAAATGGGAAGACTTTTGGAGGAAGGAGACTGGGAACTAAGAATTGTATATGTAGCTATGCTGCCATTTGTATATTTGGAAATCTTACATGGAAGGACTCAGAACATATGCCATGGCTATTACTTTGTTGAAAAAAAAAATGATCAAAGAAATACTCCAGGTGGCTGAAAAAGAAAGCAAAATAAATAATTCAGATAGAAGGAAAAGCAGTATAAAAGAAAGATTGCCAAGCAGAGAACCAAAAAACTTAAAGTTAATTTCTCAATAATTGCAGTTAACATGATTATAAAACAATGTAAGTGTCAAAAAATAATTCTGGAAAGAGATGACATACAATGTAAAAATATATTAATTATAATATTCTTATTCTAAAAGCCAGATGGGGCTGGAAAAGGAATTGATGGTAATACTAGTAATTATAGCTTCCATTTTTAGAAGTTACTGTGTATGAAGCACAAAAATAATGCTGATATAAATATTGTTTTTCATAAATCTTTGGACACATCTCTAATACTAATTCCTTAACATAAATTCTTAGAAGGTAAAATGCTGGATCTGAGTATTTTTAAATCTTTCAACACAATGGAAGTTTGAATCTCACCAGAAATATATAAGTGTTCCTTTCTCTCCGCCCTTGCTGACACTGGTGATTATCATTCTGCAAGCAATAATAGTGAAAATAATGTATCAGAAGTACAGAAGTTTGAAAAATTTTGTACAAATTAGAGCAAATTGAAGGTTATTTGCTCTAATTCTATAATTTCCCCTGATACAATTCTCAAATGGGAGAGACCTCCACTCTTTATTTAGATGCTTTTCATTTTTTCCTGAAAGCAGTAGGTGGCATTTTTTCATGGCATTTAAATGACAAGTAAGGGGGATGGAAAATTCTTTATTTGGAGACAACATTTTTGACCAGCAACTGGAGGCTGGTTAGGTGATGATATACTGCATGTTCCTGAGACAGAATTCTCTACATCCATTAAAAGTCATATTCATAAAGGATATTGGAGGAATAGGAAACTTCTCACAATATAATACCAAGTGGAAAAAAGAGTTTATAAGATGTGATCTCAATTCTGAGATTAAAAAAATATTTATTATAGGGGCACTTGCCTGGCTCAGTAGGAAGAGTGTGCAGCTCTTCATCTTGGAGTCATGAGCCCAAGCCCCAGGTTGGGTGTAGAGATTACCTAAACAAACTTAGGGAAAAAAATATTATATACAAACAGTAAGAAAGATATATATGAGATATTGACAAGAATTCTCCCTAAGAGATGGGAATCCAGATGATGAACTTTCTTCCTTTCTTCCATTTTCTAGGAAAACTCAGAAATATTTTGATACACTGGGAAAAAAGATACCTTTTAAGTTAAGGTGGATGCTTAGGGCAATTTTTATGTTTCCTCAGTAACTAAGATAGTATCTGGTTCACGGTGCATATTTTGTCAATGTTTGTTGAATGAGTGAGCGAGTAAAAGATGGTGTATCTTACACAAGAAATAATAGGTGTTGGCGAGGATGTGGAGAAAAAGGAACACTCGTGCACTGTTGTTGGGAATGCAAACTGGTACAGCCTCTCTGGAAATAGTATGGAGGTTCTTCAAAAAATTAAAACTAGAATAACCCTACAATCCGGCAATTGCACTACTAGGTATTTTACCCAAAGAAAACAAAGGCGATGATTCAAAAAGATATATGCATGCCTGTGTTTACAGCAGCATTACTTACAATAGCCAAGATATGGAAGCAACCCAAGCGCCCACCAATTGATGAATGGATAAAGAAAATGTGAAATATATATACAACAGAATATTACTCAGCCATCAAAAAAGAACTAAATCTTGCCATTTGCAACAACATAGATGGATCTAGAAGTTATAAGCCTAAGTGAAATTAGTCCGAGAAAGACAAATACCACACAATTTCACTCATATGTGAAATTTAAGAAATAAAACAAATGAATGAAAAACAAAAAAACCCAGACTCTTAGCTACAGAGAACAAACTGTTGGTTGCCAGAGGGAGGTGGGAGAGTGATGAGTGAAATAGGGGATGACGATTAAGAGCACACTTACCACGGGAAACACAATACATAGAATTGTTGAATATACCTGTGAAACTAATATGACAGGCTCTCTGCTCCTCCCAGTTCAACAGCCAGCCGCATCTGCTGGTGCAGTGCCAGCTGCGTCCTGGAGACATGATGGTGAAGGTCGGAGTGAACGGATTTGGCTGTATTGGGAGCCTGGTCATTAGGGCTGCTTTTGACTCTGGCAAAGTGGATATTGTCACCATCAATGACCCCTTCATTGACCTCAAGTACGTGATGTACAGGTTCCAGTATGATTCTACCCACGGCAAATTCCATGGCACAGTCAAGGCTGAGAACAGGAAACCTGTCATCAATGGGAAGTCCATCTCCATCTTCCAGGAGTGAAATCCCGCCAACATCAAATGGGGTGATGCTGGTACTGAGTATGTTATGGAGTCCACTGGGGTCTTCACCACCATGGAGAAGGCTGGGGCTCACTTGAAGGGCGGGGCCAAGATCTCTGCTCCTTCTGCTGATGCCCCCATGTTTGTGATGGGCGTGAACCACAAGAAGTATGACAACTCCCTCAAGATTGTCAACAATGCCTCCTGTACCACCAACTGCTTGGCTCCTCTGGCCAAAGTCATCCATGACCACTTTGGCATCGTGGAGGGTTTCATGACCACCATCCATGCCATCACTGCCACTCAGAAGACTGTGGACAGCCCCTCTGGGAAGTTGTGGCGTGACAGCCAAGGGGCTGACCAGAACATCATCCCTGCTTCCACTGGCGCTGCCAAGGTTGTGGGCAGTCATCCCTGAGCTTAACGGGAAGCTTACTGGCATGACCTTCCGTGTCCCCACCCCCAACATGTCAGTTGTGAATCTGACCTGCCACCTGGAGAAAGCTGCCAAATATGATGACATCAAGAAGGTGGTGAAGCAGACATCAGATGCCTTGCAAGGGCATCCTGGGCTACACTGAGGACCAGGTTGTCTCCTACGACTTCAACAGTGACACCCACTCTTCCACCTTCGACGCTGGGGCTGGCATTACCCTCAGTGACCACTTCGTCAAGCTCATTTCCTGGTATGACAATGAATTCGGCTACAGCAACCAGGTGGTGGACCTCATGATCCACATGGCCTCCAAGCAGTAAGAACCTCCTGGACCACCAACCCCCGCAAGAACAAGAGGAAGAGAGAGGCCCTCAGCTGCTGGGGAGTCCCTGCCCCAACTTAATCCCCCAACACACTGAGAATCTCCTGACCTTCAATTTACATCCTAGACCCCAAGGAAAGGGAAGGGCTTGGGGAGCACTACCTTGTCGTGTACTATCAATAAAGTATACTGTACCCCCCCAAAAAAGAAACTAATATGACATTGTATATTAATTATAATTTTTAAGTAAATAAATAAATCATTTTTAAAATGATATGCATTTGCCCAAGCAAAATTAACTTTTGGGGGGTATATTTTGCTGGCCTGATTATCCATAGCTGCTTGCTTCTTGCTTCCAGCTGCTTTGATACCTTAACCTCCACCCATCTACCTGCCTAGACATCTGCAGCTCCAAGCTCTGGGGGTGCTGCCTAGACTCCTTCTGGTCTGCTGCAGTGGTAACCACCCCCCCCCCCCCCAGGTCACCTGCTCCATCTGTGAGTCCTGGCTCCAGATCTCCCTCCCTGGGGCCCACCCACTTAGCCTTGGCTTTGCTGGTCCTTCCTTTTGGGTTAGAAACCACCATTGGGGAAACGTTTTAGCCAAATGCGTGACACCTTGGGAAATTGATCCAAGCAGTCAGCAAGGTTGATATCATCCTGTTAAGACCAGCATTATTCCCAGTAGGTTAGTTTCCTTGAAGGGAACTTTAGTTTGTAAAAATCACAAATTGAGTCATAGACTGAACTGGTCCTTACAAGCGAGACTAATATCCACCTCATACATATCAGTTGATGTAATGGCTGGTTTTATTCTGATTTATTAGGACTTCAATATTTTTAAATTCACCCCTGATTCCATGGGAGTCTGAGTGAGGGAGAAACAGCTGGACATTTTTCTCTGGTTGAAAGAGACTTAGCAGGTTGGTATAACACATTTGCCCTATCAAAAATAACCTAGATTACATAACCGTAACCTCTCCCCAGAACAAATATGCATTTGAGAGGCAGTGAAACATACATAATTATAGATGTAAAACACTAAAAATAGGCTCTGTGCCCCACACAGGCAGCCGAGAGCGTGGCACTGGAGCGCAATGCTGCCACGTACGGCAATATTAATAGGAGTTGTGGCACCATCCCAGGTGGCCAAATGAGGCGACGCAGTTACTGCAGACATGAAAAGATAGAGATTTTAAATGTTTGTGCAC